>NC_072769.1:5535703-6170291 GCF_022539595.1 Amphiprion ocellaris
CATAACACGCCGACATCATCGTCTCCTGCTTCCCTAGGTTCCCAAAAATCCCTCGTTTGAATGTCAGACCACCCCCTGCAGGACAAGACCGCACATGACCTGATCAGCCAACAGGAAATCTGCTCCGACATTAAGTGTTATTACGCACTTTATATTTCAGGGTTTCCTCTACATTCAAATCCCAGCACCGCTCCTTTAAATTATTATTTTTTTAAAATCGTCGCAAATACACCATCACCGCATGTCTCCAACTTCACAGCAGTCTTGCACTGTGTTGGGTACTCGCGAGTGCTAAGGTAAACTACAGATAACTGTGACTGTGGTGTATCCATTCTTTTTTTGTGTGTGGTGGTGGTGGTGGTGGAGCGGAGCGGGGAGCCTGCTGCCGCTGCAGGAACAAATCCTAGAGGAAACACTGTATTTCTTATTAAAGAAGTAGATTTTGATTGATTTAGTGCTAATAATGATGTTTTAAACACCTGAGCTCTGGCTGGAGGTCATTAACCTCCACATGAGTCTCTGTCAGGGTGACCTATCGCTAGCTAAACTTATCCAGGTCCTGCTGATCGTAAGAGCTTCAGTAGGAACCATCCGGACTTCTCTGGAAGATCTAATGAAGCTCCTACAATTAATAGGTTGATCAGGTCATGAACCATCAGTTCCATTGCAAGTGACCTGTACATCAGGTGTGTTTCAGGTAAACAGGAATGAGGATGTACCCGAGTGCTGCCAGAACTTGATGTGTTTCATCCCCACAGTCACCAGTTTGTCCATCCTGAAGGGGTTACTCTTCACCACAAAGATCTTCTCCTTATGACCCCTGAACACAGACGGAAGAACCAAAACCTTCTGACTGATGGATCATGTTTAAATGTCACTATCAGATGTGTGTCCAGGTGTGTGTCCAGGTGTACGTACTTGGCCTTGGCTAGTCTCTCTCCTTTCTTCCAGTCCCAGATGACAATGGAGTGAAATTCATCGATTCCCACCGAGATCAAACTCTTGCCGTCCGCTGAAGAACACAGATACAGGAGGAGGGACAACAAATTGTGATCTGGTGAATCCACAAACAAGGACTACTAAAGATGGTTCACGGTTGAGAAGGACTAGTTAAGGATAACAAACAGTGATGTAAGGATTACAGACAATGACTTATGGTTTCCACATGGAACTTTAGGGATAACAAATGGCGACTGCTTGATCTAAATATGGTGATTCTGACAGAACAAATGCAGATTTAATGATTAATGGTCATAATTTAGGGGCAACAAGTCACAGAAAAAAGCTGATTTAAGGTGTACAGGTGATGACAGAAGGATAACAAATGGTGCTTTAGAGACTGAAAAGGACAATTTAAGGATTACTGGTGATGAATATGAATGAGTGATTCTGAGAAAACCAATGTAGTTTTAGGGACTACAGGTGAGGATTTAGGGATAACTGATGTTGTTTTAGGGACTACAGGTGAGGATTTAGGGCTAACCAATGTTGTTTTAGGGATTACAGGTGAGGATTTGGGGATAACCAATAATGACGTGAGGATTACAGGTGAGGATTTGGGGATAACCAATGTTGATTTAGGGATTACGCTTGAGGATTTGGGGATGCCCAATGTTGATTTAGGGAGTCCAGGTGAGGATTTGGGGATAACCAATGGTGACTTGGAGATTACAGGTGAGGATTTAGGGATAACCAATTTTGTTTTAGGGATTACAGGTGAGGATTTGGGGATAACCAATGATGACTTGGGGATTACATGTGAGGATTTGGGGATAGCCAATGGTGACTGGGGAAACCGAATGGTGCACTGTGAGGTGAGGGTACCTGTGAACTCCAGAGAACAGACCCCTCTGCTGTGGTGTCCTTTGAGCAGCGACAGACACTTTAGGGTTTGGATGTCCCAGACGTGAATGGCTGGATCTCTGCCCACCTGAACACAGAGCAGCCAATCAGAAACACTCTCAGGCAGCCCGACACAGGTGTGCCGTGCTCCGATTGGCCAACCGTACCTGAGTGGAGGCCACGTAGTCTTTGAGCGGGTGGACGGCGAGGCTGAGGATGTCGTCGTCGTGGCCGAGATAAAACCTCTGACTGTGCTGCAGCCGGTTGTAGACGACGGCGACAGCGGCCACATGGTACACCACCTCACCTGTCTGACTGTAGAAGAGGTTGTTACGGCAGTCGAAGCCCCGGTACCTGGAACACACAGGTGGACACTGGAATGAGTTTGGTCAGGAGTCAAACTCATTCTAGTTTAGGGTTCATACATCCCAGTCTGATCTCCAGTGGACCAGTAAAACCACAGCATAACCTATAAATAACCACAACTCCTAATGCTTCCTCTGGTTTACTGCAAAAAAATTCATATTTAAGGAATTATCGTTTCACTAAACTTCACGAACAACCTGAAATTTATCAAGAAAAATAAATTCAGTTTCATCAACATTCAGCCTCAGTTTATCATTTCCACATTACAACTTCCAGATCACAGAGTGTCGACACAGGAACACAACATTTAGTCATCTGGAACTGAACCATCGAGGATTTACTTTAAAAAAGAGAAAAAACAACAAAAACAAGTCAAAATATCACAAAAATTAAACACAAAACAACAAAAATGAGACAAACGACACAAAACAAAACAAAAAAAAGAAAAAGTTACAAAGCGGCAAAAAAATGGACAAACGAGAAATACGAGACACAAAATGAATAAAGCAAAACACAAAATGACAAAAACTTGAGACAAACAAAGTCAGTTAGAAAAAGACACAAAACAACCATAACAAGACACAAAACAACAATAACAAGACACAAAACGACAAAAACGAGACGCAAAGTGACAAAAACAAGGCGACACGAAACAAACCAAAAAAGAGATAAGACAGATCAGCATTAGTGGTTTAGGGTTTGGTTTTTACCCGTGAACAAACTGCAGACGGAGGCCTTCATCCGGAGCTTTCTGCCGCTTTAGGGAGCCAATCAGCTTTTTCCTGAGCTGCGGCAGGTCCTCCTTGTACACCTGCAGACAGACACAGGTGAGTCAGACAGTGGGCAGGACAGGTAGTCTGGTGACGGCGTCTGTTTCCTGGTCACCTGACGCTCGTAGCTGGTCTGAGCTTCCTGCTCGATGTCCGAATCCAGCTCCGGGACGTCCGACACATCCGAGTCCGACTCGCCGCTGTTGGAGTCGGCGTAGCCCTCTGGAGAAACACAACATCTCACTGAGTGACAAACGGAGGATTAAGAGGAGATTCAGAAGATAAACTAAACAGAATATCTCACTGAGTGACTGTTGTAGTCTGGGGTAACACATGGAGGTTTAAAGATCACACATGGACCAGTAGGAACTTGTTTGTGGTTCACTGGTAGACCTCTACATTACCTTGGAGGAGCGGTTCTAGGACTCCGTTCATGACTCCTTCAGGCAGGAACCTCCACTGGAAAACGGCGTGGTCGGCGCCGCCGGTGCTGATGACCCACTGCAGATCATTGGACCAGCGAACGCTGGTCACGTGGGCGGAGTGGCCGATGTACTTCTTAAATTTGGCTCCTGTTGGAGGAAGACGATCATCGGCGGCCTTTAGAAGACAAGTCAGGATCATCTGGTTCCTTAGGAAGAAATAAATCTATTCCAACACCTGGAAGGAGCTAAAGCTGTCCTAAAGCTCAAAGAATCAGAACTAAACTTCCTCAGAGGAGTTCCTGCGACACTAAGAATGTTCCGGATCACTGACCTTTCTTCAGGCAGGGGAACCTGAACAGTTTGACGAGGCCGAGGTCATCTCCGGTTACCAGCACGGCGCTGCTGTAGTTGGCGTCCACCGAGTTCACTGAGGTGACGGTCGAGTATTTGGGCCAGATGCCGTTCGCCTCCGGCCCGACGACACCTGTCCAGGTCATCCAGTGGATCCCCTTCGCCTCCTCCTTAGGAACCAGCTTTCCCGCTGCACAAACACCAAGCAGGCAAGTGAATTCCACAACTAGACAGGTGAGTCCCAAGACTAGACAGGTAAATTGGAAGTCTAGACAGGTGAGTATGATGTCTAGACATGTAACAAGTCTAGTTGTAATCCTGTATGGATAAGTTCCAAGTCTTTCCTGAAGGCAGGTAAGCTCCAAATCTTGTCCCAGGTCAAGTCCCCATTCTAGACAGGTAACAGATTTCAAGTCTGGTTTCGAGTCTGTACAGGTGAGTCAAAGGACTAGTCTGAGGTCTAGTCCCAGGTGCAGACAGGTGCACCCTCTGCCCGGTACCTGGCATCCGGTAGAAGAGTCTTTCTCCGGCTCCGTCGTTGGTCTGCAGGAAGCGGCTGTCGACGGACCAGTCCAGGTGAGTTATGAAGGAGGCGGAGCGACTGCACTCCCCCACCTTCTTGTAGCGCTGAGCCACGGCGTAGACGTCCACCAGCCCGTCGTTAGATCCCGCCGCCAGGTAGGAACCGTCGGGAGAGAACTTCAGCTCGTGGATCACCTCCTTCCTGTCCTTGATGTGGACGACCTCCGTCATATCCCTGCAGAGAAGATTGATTAGCTCCAGGTCCTGAGAACATCTAGAGGTTAAATCTGGAAATGATGGACTGGTTGTGGAGTTCCTCAGAGCCCGAGAACATTTAACATTTATACGCCTTGCCATACGTCTGTGGAGGTTCTTAGTCACCCAGGTCCTTGGAATCGTAGAAGGACCTTTCTAGAAGCTCCTACCATCTCCTCATCGTGTAGATTTTTTTCTATCTCCATGTTTCCTCTCCAGATTTTTCCTCTCTACTTGTTGATCGCTTTGGTCATTTTGTGTCTCGTTTTGGTTATTTTGTGTCTCGCTTCGGGCGTTTTGTGTCTCGTTTTGGTCATTTTGTGATTTGTTTTGTGTCTCGTTTTGGTTGTTTTATGCCTTGTTTTGTGCCTCATTTTGGTCGTTTTTGTCATTTTGCGTCCAGTTTCAGTCGTTTTGGTTGTTTTGTGTCTCGTTTTGGTTGTTTTGTGTCTCATTTTGCTCATTTTTTTCATTTTGCGTCTCGTTTTTGTCATTTTGCGTCTAGTTTTGTTCGTTTTGTGTCTCGTTTTGGTTGTTTTGCGTCTTGTTTTGGTCATTTTGTGTCTCGTTTTGGTCGTTTTGTGTCTCGTTTTGGTCGTTTTTGGTGCTTTGTGTCTAGTTTTGGTCGTTTTTGTTGTTTTGCGTCAGTTTTGGTCATTTTGCGTCTTGTTTTGTGTCAGGTCTGTCTGCATTAATGGTTTGTTCCACAGGACCTTCCCAGTCCTTGTCCCTGTAATCTTTCTGACAACGCTGCAGTAAGTTTCTGAGAGATACTGACTCTGTGGTCTCGGCTACTTTATGCTAATCAGAGGCGTCCAGCTGTGACTCGACCTCTGGAAATTTCTGACAAACTGTTAAAGATGTTGTTCTCAAGCCTGTTTTAACCCAACTAAAGGTGAAGCTGACTTCTAGTCTCAGAGATAGTCCCTAGAATCCACATGAACGGGTGAAAACAGGCCAGATGCACTCAAGTTTTTTACCAATAATTTAAAACATTTGTTGAAATGAGCCTCCTGGTTTAGCAGCTAATGGATCTACTTTCAGCCAGTCGTCTGGTCAAACTAACCAGCAGGAGGGTCGTCATGAGGAAGGTCACCTGACTCCTAACTAACCAGCTGATTGGTCGTCATGAAGAAGGTCACCCGACTCCTAATTAACCAGCTGATTGGTCGTCAAGAGGAAGGTCACCTGACTCGCAGCACCGTGAACGATCCGTCTTTCATGCCCAGAGCCAGCTGAGAGCCGTCGTTGTTGAAGGAAACACTTCGGACTGACTCTTCCATGTTACAGCGAGCCAGCAGGGTGTGGTCAGGTAGACTCCACAGCCTGAGGGGGACAGGTGAGACAGACAGGTGAGACAGACAGGTGAGACTGACAGGTGAGGTGTTGGTGGGTCAGACCGACCTGACGGAGCGGTCGTCACTCCCGGTAACAGCGACCGGCTGTTTGGGGTGTAGGTCCAGCGCCCACAGCTCGCCCTCGCTGTGACCCTGCATCAGCAGAACCGGTTTGTCCCGGTCTCGGACCATCACCTCGAAGATCTCGCTGTCCTGAGTCCCGGCCAGAATACGGTCGGCCTTCCAGCAGACGCTGCGGATCGACAGACCTGAAACACACGGAGACACACCTGAACGAGACACCTGAATGAGACACACCTGAACGAGGCACACCTGAACGAGACACACCTGAACGAGTCACCTGAAAAAGACACACCTGAAGGAGGCACACCTGAACAAGACACCTGAACGAGTCACCTGAACAAGACACACCTGAAGGAGGCACACCTGAACAAGACATCTGAACGAGACACTTGAACAAGACACACCTGAACGAGACACACCTGAACGAGGCACACCTGAACGAGACACACTGAACAAGATACCTCAATGAGAAACACCTGAGGGGCTGCAGGTATTTCTATCGTTTTGTGTCTTGTTCTCTGTCTCGTTTTTGTCGTTTTGTCTCATTGTCGTTTTGTGTCTCGTTTTTGTCGTTTTGTGTCTCGTTTTTGTCATTTTGTGTCCCGTTTTTGTCGTTTTGTGTCTCGTTTCTGTTGTTTTGTGTCTCATTTTTGTTGTTTTGTGTCTCATTTTTGATGTTTTGTGTCTTGTTCTTATCGTTGTCTGTCTCATTTTTGTCTTTTCTGTCTTGCTTTAGTCGTTTTGTCTCATTTTTGTCGTTTTGTGTCTCGTTTTTGTCATTTTGTGTCTCGTTTTTGTCGTTTTGTGTCTCGTTTTTGTCATTTTGTGTCTCGTTTTTGTCTTTTCTGTCTTGTTTTTGCTGCTGTCTGTCTTGCTTTTGTCATTTTGTGTCCAGTTTTTGTCGTTTTGTGTCTCGTCTTTGTCATTCTGTGTCTCGTTTTTGTCTTTTCTGTCTTGTTTTTGCTGCTGTCTGTCTTGCTTTTGTCGTTTTGTGTCCCGTTTTTGCCATTTTGTGTCTCGTTTCCGTTTTCTCTCGTTTTTGTTGTTTTGTCTCGTTTTTGTCATTTTGTGTCTCGTTATTGTCATTTTGTGTCTCGTTTTTGTCTTTTCTGTCTTGTTTTTGCTGCTGTCTTGCTTTTGTCGTTTGTGTCCCGTTTTTGTTGTTTTGTATCTCGTATTTTCATTTTGTCTCGCCTGTTTTGTCTCGTTTTTGTCTTTTCTGTCTCGTTTTTGTCGTTTTGTGTCTTGTGTTTGTCGTTTTGTGTCTCATTTTTGTCTTTTCTGTCTTGTTTTTGCTGCTGTCTGTCTTGCTTTTGTCGTTTTGTGTCGTCTTTGTCATTCTGTGTCTCGTTTTTGTCTTTTCTGTCTCGTTTTTGCTGCTGTCTGTCTTACTTTTGTCATTTTGTCCCGTTTTTGTCGTTTTGTGTCTCGTTTCTGTTTTGTCTCGTTTTTGTTGTTTTGTCTCGTTTTTGTGGTTTTATGTCGTTTTTGTCGTTTTGTGTCTCGTTTTTGTCGTTTTGTGTCTCGTTGTCATTTTGTGTCTCGTTTTTGTCTTTTCTGTCTTGTTTTTGCTGCCCTCTGTCTTGCTTTTGTCATTTATGTCCCGTTTTTGTCGTTTTGTATCTTGTTTTTTTCATTTTGTCTCACCTGTTTTGTCTTGTTTTTGTCTTTTCTGTCTCGCTTTTGTTGTTTTGTGTCTCGTTTTTGTCGTTTTGTGTCTCGTTTTTGTAGTTTTGTCTCGTTTTTGTCGTTTTGTGTCTCGTTTTTGTAGTTTTGTCTCGTTTTTGTCATTTCTGTCTTGTTTTTGCTGGTCTGTCTTGCTTTTGTCATTTTGTGTCTTGTTTTTGTCATTCTGTGTCTCGTTTTTGTCTTTTCTGTCTTGTTTTTGCTGCTGTCTGTCTTGCTTTTGTCGTTTTGTGTCCCGTTTTTGTCGTTTTGCGTCTCGTTTGTTTTGTCTCATTTTTGTCGTTTTGTGTCTCGTTTTTGTTGTTTTGTGTCTCCTTTTTGTCATTTTGTGTCTCGTTTTTGTCTTTTCTGTCTTGGTTTTGTCATTTTGTGTCCCGTTCTTGCCATTTTGTGTCTCGTTTCTGTTTTGTCTCGTTTTTGTTGTTTTGTCTCGTTTTTGTCGTTTTGTGTCTCGTTTTTGTGGTTTTGTGTCCCGTTTTTGTCATTTTGTGTCTCGTTTTTGTCATTTTGTGTCTCATATTTGTCTTTTCTGTCTTGTTTTTGCTGCTGTCTGTCTTGCTTTTGTCATTTGTGTCCCGTTTTTGTCATTTTGTATCTCGTTTTTGTCTTTTCTGTCTTGTTTTTGCTGCTGTCTGTCTTGGTTTTGTAATTTTGTGTCCCGTTCTTGCCATTTTGTGTCTCGTTTCTGTTTTGTCTCGTTTTTGTGGTTTTGTGTCTCGTTTTTGTGGTTTTGTGTCCCCGTTTTTGTCATTTTGTGTCTCGTTTTGGTCATTTTATGTCTCGTTTTTGTCTTTCCTGTCTTTTTTTTGCTGCTGTCTGTCTTGCTTTTGTCGTTTTGTGTCTCGTTTTTGTCATTCGGTGTCTGTCTTTTGTCTCGTTTTTTCGTTTTGTGTCATTTTAGTTGTTTTGTCTCGTTTTTGTCATTTTGTGTCTTGTTTTAGTCATTTTCTCACTCGTTTTTGTCATTTTCTGTCTTGTTTTTGTAGTTTTGTCTCGTTTTTGTCGTTTTGTCATTTTTTCTGTTTTGTTTTAGTCATTTTGTGTCTTGTTTTTGTTGTTTTCTGTCTTGTTTTTTTCATTTTCTAACTCGTTTTAGTCGTTTTCTGTCTCGTTTTTGTCGTTTTGTCATGTGACGCTACCTTTGTATCCCTGCTCGGCCTCTCTCAGGTCGATCTTGGTGATGGGTTTGAAGTCGACGTCCCACAGTCGGATGCAGCCATCTCGTCCTCCGGTGGCAAATCCTTCCTCGCAGGCATGCATGCTGAAGATCCCAGCCTGGAAATACATTTCCCATCATGCTCCTCTGCTGTCCAGGACTGAACCATCTAAAGCTTCTTTCTTGAAACTTCTCTCTACCTTCATTCATTTCATACGTTAACTTTACATCATGCATCAGTACCCCGTGAGCAGCCTGCACGGTCCTGATCAGAGTGATTCCCTTCCAGACGTAGACATCTCCGTTCAGAGCTCCGGAGTATGTCAGCTCCTCTTTGGCTGCAGAGACACACAAGATGGTCTGGAGGTCGCCTGTCTTCCCGAAGATTCCTCTCTTTGGAGTCAGAGCGTTTCCACACAGAGTCCAGAACTGCACAAACACAACGACAACAGCATCACCTGAACAGGTAGCTCCACCCTCTGGACTTGGTTTAACGACTATGAGGAGATGGTAGGAGCTTCAGGAGGAACCAGCTGGAGGTTCTGGAAGACGTTTCTGAACCTCCAGCTGGTTTCTCCTGAAGGTTTAGACACGCATTTTGTCATTTCGCGTCTTGTTTCGCTTTGTGTCTCGTTTTTGGCGTTTTATGTCTCATTTGTTTCGCTTCATGTCTCGTTTGTGTCTTTTGTGTCTTGTTTGTGTTGTTTTGTCTCGTTTTTTTGGTTTTGTGTCTCGTTTTTGTTGTTTCGTATCTAGTTATTGTCGTGTCTCTAGTTAGTTTCGTTTCGCGTGTCGTTTTTGGCATTTTTTGTCTCGTTTTTGTTGTTTCGTGTCTAGTTTTTGTCGTTTTGTGTCTAGTTTGTTTTGTTTCGCGTGTCGTTTTTGTTGTCTTGTGTCTCGTTTGTTTCGTTTCACACGTCGTTTTTGTCGTTTCGCATGTCGTTTTTTTTAGTAAGTTTTTTTCTTTTACAAACATGGAACAAACATAATGAACTGATAGACCAACAAGATAGAAAAAAAAATTCAGCTTACAAAGAGAAAACATACATCTTACAGAGACAGAATTGTATTACAACTCGATTCCCCCCCCCTTTTCTCTAAATGGTATCTAGTTACAGAAAAATTGCTTCCATTTCCTCCAATAGCATTCTCCTTTTTCTGAGGCTTGCCTCAAAGAAAAAGGTAGTCTCTCCATTGTGTATATTTTGTTTGTTATTTCAATCCAGTCCGAAACATCAGGCAGATCCACATTCAGCAATTTCTGCGTAATGGCCTTTTTGCCTGCTGCTTATAAGATTTGCAGAAGATATCTGTCCTCCTTTATTAGTCCAGTGGGCAAATTTCCAAGGTAAAACAGTGAAAAAGTCTCTTCCAAATGTAATCCTGTGATTAATTTAATATTACTAAGTACCTCTGTCCAATAAGGGGCAATCTTGGGACATTCCCAAAAAATGTGAAAGTGTCCTGCTGATTTCTGTCAACATTTCCTCCAACAGTTACCATGTTCAGAAGTTTTTGTCTGTAGAGCTTTGATTTTTGGGGTAATAAAATATCTTAATGTATTCTTCTAAGTGAACTCTCTCCATAGTTCAGGGCAAGTAGTAGTCATGATTGTTTTACAGATATTTAACCAATCCCCTTCACTTAGACCAATTCCAACCTCTTTCTCCCATCTATGTTTAATGTGCATAGTAGAGAGCTTTTTTCTAGATTGTAGGATTGCATAGACTGATGAGACCTGTTTCTTGGTAAGTTTCCCTTTGCAGGCGTCAATGAAAAGCAAAATTAAAGAGCAACTTTCATGGTTTTTGGATCTAATGTCTGCATTAAAATGATGTCTGATATCTGATGATATCTGAAAAAGTCATTTCTTTCCAAGTTATATCTTTCTGCTAATTGCTGAAAGGATTCCAATCCTTTGTCATTAGATATTTTCCAGGATGCAGTTATACCTTTACTTCATCAATATTTAAATCTATTATCATTTCTTGCTGGTGTAGAAGCGTCATCATATGCGGGCCAGCGCAGAGTCTTTGCATGCTTTTCCACTGTTTTGTCTTTAAGTTCTTTTAACCAAATATTTAATGGTGTTTTTATCCACGAGGATACTTTGGGTAAGAGTGATTGTAATAGTTGCTTGTCCCCTAGAATAGAGGGGAGAGGAATTTGGATCTCCGCTTGATCCATTTCCTTCCATCTGGCATCACATGACGGGTCACACCATGCAATCAGAATTCTAAGCAGCACAGATTTATAGTAACTTTCAAGACATGGAAGAGCTCTACCACCTTTATTTTTTGTTAATTTCAAGGTCTCAAATTTTATCCTCGGTCTGCGTTTGTCCCAAATAAAGTCTGAAATAATTTTATTCCATTCAGTAAATTGCTTGGAGGACACCTCAACTGGCAATGCCAAAAATAGATATAGTAGCTTAGGTAATATAGTCATTTTTACCAAATATATTGTATTGTGCATATTCATTGGAAGTAATAACCATCGTTCCAGATCTGATTTTATGCTGCATGTTAAGGGATCATAGTTATATTTACTAATATCTGCCAATTCTTTGGGAAGATCAACTCCTAAATATTTAATTATGTCATTGCTCCAATTGCATTTTAAACATTTTTGCATCTGTTTGTCAGGGTTATAATTAAATGTTAAAATTTGAGTTTTATGGAGATTTAACTTGTAGCCAGAGTAGTAACCAAATATGTTAAGTAAGGATAATAATGATGTCAGACTGGTATCAGGTTTAGTAAGGGTCATCAAAATATCGTCCGCATACAGACATATTTTGTACTCCGTATTGTGCATGGTGACCCCTATAATATTTTGTGATTCTCTGATGGCTTGCGCTAACGGCTCGATGAATAGTACAGAGTTGCACTCATTGCACATCCCTGTCTACAACCTCTTTTCAATGCAACAGAATTTAATAAGTCTCCGTTAATTTTTATCCTTGCTGTAGGTGAACTATACGGGGATTTTAGACACTTGATAAACTGGGTATTGAAGCCAAATCGTTTTAAAGACAAATATAGAAACTCCCATCTAAGTGGCTAAGAACCACAGATTCTGTGGACTTCATGTGATGAATGAGGTTAAGCGCTCTACGTATGTTGTCATGCTTTTGCCTATTTTTAACAAATCCTGTCTGGTCTGTATCTATCAATTCTGGAATTATATTTTCTAATCGTTTGGCCATATTGTCGTAAATATTTTATAATCTAAGTTTAGAACTGATATGGGTCTGTAGGAGCTACATTCAGTTGCATCCTTCCCTGGTTTATGTATTACAGAAATAAGGGCTTGATTCCAAGATGGTGGTATTTCTCCACCTTCAAGGACGTTTTTTGGAATTCTGTCTCATTAAGGACATTGCAATTCAGTCTCCAAACTCTTTCTTTTAGTTTTATATCTAAATGTATTTTTAGGTAGACCGCTGCGTGGTTGGAGATATCCCTAATGCCTATTTTACAATCAGTTATCCTATGCCTGTCAGAATTCAACATGAAGAAATAATCCAACCTAGAAAAGGTTGCATGGGAGTGGGAGAAAAAAGTAAACTTTTTTTGTGTGGGTGTAGGTCTCTCCATATATCAATCATACTGAGCTCTTTCAATAGTTTTTTAGCATGTACTGCCTCTGGTCACATTTTCCTCATACTGGAAGAGGAGTCCAGTGAAGGATGCAGGTGTATATTCCAGTCTCCTCCGCATATCACAACCCCTGCAATTTCAACACATAAAAAGTCTAGAACCTTTTTAGTAAATTGTACACATTAAATAATGTAACCTCTTTGTGATCAATAAAGCTTTTTACTAAAATGTATTGCCCTTCAGCATCAACAACTTGCGAGATGAATTGGAAATTTACATGGTTTGAGATAAGAATTGAGACTCCCCTAGCTTTATCTGTTTTATAAGAATAATAATAACCGATCTGGGGCGTGGTTAGCCAGCTATGGAGTAGGACGTGTTTTGGAGGAGCTCCGCACCAGCCTTTGAATTTTCTAACTAATCTTCAGAAACACCGAACTCTCTTTTGCTGGCAATTTGCCTCTGACATTGCCTACACTGGGTTGATGCCGCCCAAGAAGCCGAAATCATCTAAAAGTCGTGAGAAGTTAGATAAACTTGAAGAAGACACGGACAGCGAGCTAGCCATCATGGCTAACCAGCGCGTGTTGGCTGACAAGCTGGCCCCGGAGGATACAGACGCAGATGCTAACCCTTCTCCATCTGACCTTATGCAGGCGATAGTTAGCTTGCAGTCATCAGTGGATAATAAATTTACTGTCATCTCAGCCAAGATTACTGCCATGCAGACAACTCTGTCCTCGATATTTGGGAAGATAAATGATATTGAGGAGTCTGTGAACGACCACGAGGCCAGAATAACGGAGTTGGAGTCACTTTATAACTCGCTTCAAAGAGGACAGGATTTGCATAACAAAAAACTAAATGAACTCCAATCAAGATCCAGGCGCCAGAACATAAGAATACTTGGTGTTAAAGAGGGAGCCGAGAAAGGCAGACCACTGGAGTTTGTATTGGAACTTCTTCCCAATCTTCTGGGGACTGAAAACTTTACGGGCAAAGTTATTGTTGATTGAGCGCACCGTGCACCGGGACCCAAACCGGCTGAGGGGAGCAGACCTCGGCCATTCATCGTTCGGCTGCATTATTACCAAACACGTGAGCTTATTGTGAGGCTCGCGGCAAAGAAGGGCCCTTTACAACATGACGGAGCCAAAGTTTTCATCTTTCCAGATCTGTCCCAGGATGTGGTTGCTCGGCGTAAGGAGTTTGATAAGGTACGCAAGCGATGCAGAGAAGCCAATCTACGCTACGGTTTTCTTCACCCAGCTTGGTTTGTTATGACTTTGGACGGGGACACTCACACTTTCGACAAGCCGGAAGAGGCAATGAAGGTCCTTGATCAGAAGCTACCGTGATATGAACATGGACATTACTGAGTAGAGATGCTCAGAAAGTGTTGGCTCAGGTATTGTTCTTATTTTCTTACTGTTATATTGTTCGCATTTTTTTTCTGAATACGTGCATCTGTTTATATGTTCCAACATTATTGCAGTTCTGGTCATGTTAAGACAGATTTGTGTGTATATTTATGCATATGTGCATGTATGTTTATGTGTGTGTATGTGTATATGTGTATATATATATATATATATATATATATATATATTATATATATATATATATATATTTATATATATATATATATATATATATATATATATAAATAATCTTACCAAACTTGGATAGTTCTAATATTATTATAGCAGGGGATATGAATTTGGTCTTGGACACTCATTTGGCTAAAAGCTCTACAAGTCACTCTCATCAGTCAAAATGTAGTCAGGTTTTAAAAAATACTGTAAAAGATTTGAACGTTGTAGATGCTTGGCGACTGTTATATCCAACAGGCAGAGCATATTCTTTTTTTTCTCCTGTTCATGGTTCATATTCCCGCATTGACTACATTTTCTTAGATTCAAAGCTGATTTCGGTCATGAGAGACATAACTTATCATCCTGTTTTGGTCTGTGACCATGGTCCAGTTTCTGTTGATCTGGATTTTGCAACTTTGGCTAATGCCGGTAGGAGAAATTGGCGATTTGATCCAACTTTACTGAAGGACGAATCCTTTCTTAAGACATTCGAAGGTCACATTTTAACTTATATAAAAGAAAATGATAAAGGTGATGTAAGTGATACAGTCCTTTGGGAAGGTTTGAAGGCGGTGATTCGGGGACATGTTATATCTTTTACTGCAGCGAAACGTAAATCCCAAGAATTGGAACTTAGAGACTTGGAATCAAATTTACAACAATTAGAACAGGTTTACCAGACTTCTCCATCGACAGACTTATTGGGCAAAATTACAAAACTGAGATGTGGCTATAATTCCTTACTTAATAAACAAGTATGTCTACAAATTACAAAATGCAAACAAAATTTTTTTGAATTCAGGGACAAGCCCCATAAGCTGCTTGCTCGATTGCTTAGAAAAACACAATCCTCACAAACAATTCTGTCAGTTAATGACGAGAATGGACATACAGTTAGCGATCCTCATGAGATAAATAAGTGCTTTAAAGACTTTTATTGTGATTTATATAGCTCAAAAAGCTCAACTAGTCAGTCAGTAATTGAAGATTTTTTGGAGAAATGTAACCTTCCTAAATTGGACGAGGCTGCTGTTGCAGACTTAGACGCTGACATTACGTTGAAAGAGATAAAAGCTGCTATTAGTCAACTCCCAAGCAGCAAAGCCCCCGGGCCAGATGGTTTTGGGGCTGAGTTTTATAAAGCTTTCTGTACAGTATTAGCTCCTCTCATTCTTCGGATGTTTAATCACTGTAAATTGTCTGGTTCACTGTCAAGCACATTATATCATGGAGTTATCTCGTTAATTCTTAAAAAGGACCGTGATCCTTTGTCTGTTTCATCTTATCGGCCAATTTCTCTTCTTTCTGTTGAGACTAAAATATTGACTAAAATACTATCAAATCGCCTCAAAGACCATATTGCAAAACTCATCCATGCAGATCAGACTGGTTTTATTCCCAAACGATATATTTATTTTAATATGCGCAGATTATTTAATTTAATTTACAACCCTGCAAGAAGTTCAGATGACTCTGTGGTTATCGCTTTAGATGCTGAGAAAGCTTTTGACCAAGTTGAATGGCCATATATGTTTGCTGTGTTATCCAGGTTTGGATTTGGTGACTCCTTCATAAATTGGATTAGAATTTTGTATAAGGAACCTACTGCTTCTGTCTTAACTAATAATAATCTCTCAGTACCGTTTCGACTACATCGTGGCACCCGTCAGGGCGATCCCATTTCTCCTTTTATTTTTGCCTTGATTCTAGAACCTCTTGCAGTTCGGATACGCCTGAATCTGGATATTTTACCAATAAGACAGGGTGGTACTTTACATAAGATTTCTGCTTATGCAGACGATGTGGTTTTATTCATAACTAAGCCAAAGACATCTCTTGATCCTCTGTTACTTTTAATCAATGAATTTGGAAGTTTTTCTGGTTATAAAATAAATTGGACGAAAAGTGAGCTTATGCCTCTGTCGGAGGGGTTAGATCTGGATTATTTGAATAGAACACCATTTAGAATTGTCACAGATAAATTCGAATGTCTTGGTATTACAGTCACACGTAAATTGTCGCAACTGCTAAAATTAAATTGGAATAAAAAAATTACTCAATTGGAGAAAAACATAGAATTTTGGAATACTTTGCGTATCTCAATGATAGGGCGAATTAATGCCATTAAAATGATTGTGCTTCCTAGATTTTTATATATTTTTCAGTCAATTCCAGTGTGCATTCCTCAGCTATATTTTCAAAGGTTGGAATCAATTATTTCATCATTTATTTGGTCAGGCAAGGTTCCTAGGATCTCTAAAAAGCATCTTATGAAAAGTAAGTCCAATGGTGGCCTCAGTCTTCCTCACTTTAAGTTATACTATATGGCCGCTCATTTAAATATTTTTTCATATTGGCGGAGATGCACTTCTGGAGTTGAACTGAATGGGCAGCCATCGTGGCTATTGATAGAACACAAATCTTGTAGTAACTCCTGTCTTCCTGCACTCCTGAATAGTCCAATTAAGGTCAAAAATACACTGTATGACAAGAATCCAATAATTCATAATTCTCTGAAAGTCTGGGACCAGCTCTTGAGGACGATTAAGGCACCTAAAATGTACTTAGATGCTCCAATATGTAACAATCATGCCTTTAAACCTGGCTTGGAAGATATGACATTTAAGACATGGCGTGAAAAGGGCATTTCTTCCCTTAAAGATTTTTATATAGATGGACATCTTGTGTCTTTTCAACAATTGCGAGTCAAATATAATCTTCCAAATTCTCATTTCATAAGATTTTTACAGGTTCGTCATTTCCTCAGAGCTGGTGTCTCACAATATGAATCTATCCCCCAGAACACAGCACTTGATAGTTTTATGTCTGTTGAACCATATACTAAAGGTGCTGTTTCTCGTTACTAGAATGTTTTATTAACCTTACAAAGCCCATCTTCCGAGGCTTTCAGGGTTCAGTGGCAGGAAGAACTGGGAGTGGACATCTCAGAGGATATTTGGCAAGATTGTATTAAGAACACATATTGTAGTTCCATTAATGCCAGGCATACTCTTATCCAGTTTAAGGTTGTTAATAGATTATACCTTTCCCCCACTAAGTTAAAAAAGATCTACCAGAATGCCTCAGATATATGTATCAAATGCTCAACAGATCAAGGAACATTGTCCCATCTTTTCTTTTTCTGTCATAAATTACAACCATTCTGGAGTTGTATGTTTGAATTCCTCACTAAAGCTATTGGTAGGACTGTACCATGCACTCCCCTCACTGTTTTGTTTGGTGTGACTGACTTGGACTGGGGAAGAAATAAGAATGAAGTACAAGTTATATCACTGTGTACATTATTGGCCAGGAAGATGATATTGCTGTGTTGGAAGTCTGACAAACCTCCTTCTTTTGAAATGTGGCTAAAAGAATTGGGAAATGTATTGCACTTAGAGAAAATTAGATACTTGTTAGCTAATCGATTAAGTTTATTTTTCAAAATTTGGCAACCAGTCATTAGTATGTTGGACAATGTTAAGTAACTCAGACTCTTGTTATTCTTGTTTTTATTTTTAATTTCTGATCCTCCCTCAACAATATAGATGTGCACCTGTGATATCGCCACCTGTTTTTGTTGTTCTGTTAAATTAAAATAATAAAAATATATTTTAAAAAAAAGAATAACCATGTTGAAACCATTGTTTTCAGCTTTTCATGTTTGTTGTTTGAAAGATGTGTTTCTGTCAAAATATGACATCCTGCTTTTCACGCTTCATCTTAGCTATGGTTTTACTCCTCTTTACAGGATTGTGTAAGCCATTTACGTTAAGGGTAATAAAATTATATTTCTGTCTAGACATTTTACTTTCAAAAAATAATACAATTGTTGCCAGGATTAAACAATCAAAATAAAAACTGAAAAATGTCGGTCTATCTAATGAACAATAGGAACAGATAACAAAATAAAACAAAAATGACTTCCAAATGTAAAGTGCATTATCCACTTCTGAATTGAGAGAGAAATCCTTTGAAACCAAAGGAGTCACTCTCAGTGCGAGCCATGAACTCTGATCTGTGTCAAACAGAGCAGCTCGCATAGGAGGAAAAACAAGCATGCATTTCCCAGCAAAAGGGTCAAGATTACGAATGTAGTTGAGGAATGACTAATACATTAACACTCAATGATAATCAGGAAAGTGTAAACCTTAATTGGTGCCATCTTCGTTGCGTTGGAAATCTTTCAACCTTTCCTGAATGTGCTTAATTCTTTCCCGTTTACGTCGTGAGGTGCCAGCATTTTGCCACGCAGACTGTGCCGTCTTCATTCCAGATGACTCCCGGTGCTTTGTTATCTGAAAGGTTTCTGCGTCAATCAGTCCTCTCCTCTTCAGGTCAGCCGCGGTATCTTGGGCGTCTTTGTAAACCACCGGTCCGGTTTGATAATGGACTCGGAGTCAAGTCCATTATCAGCATCTGGAAACACACTTCTTTCTCTTTCAGTGTCTTTCTGATGGGGGCATATGCCTTCCTCTTGGCCAGGGTATCCCTGGTATAATCTTGCTCAAAGAAAATGCGTCTTCCTTGGAACTGGATGTCCTTTTTGCTCCATGCAGAACGAAGCACGCGTTCCTTGGTTTTAAACTCCAGAAAGCAGAGGATGATGGATCTCGGGTTGGCACTTTGGGGAGGTTTGATAGCGAATGAACGGTGGCATCTTTGTATTCCGAGGGTGGTGTCGAGGAGAGCAAGCTCCGCTTTAATAAAATTTTCCACAAATCCAAGAATATCATCCTTTTCGGCCCCTTCTTCAATGCCGTGAATCCTTGTATTGTTTCTCCGTTGAGCGTGCCTCCAAGTCCTCGAGCTGTGCCTGGAGATTTTCCTGTAGTTCAAGAGTGTGGGACAGCACTTCTCTTGCATCTGCGCTGAAGGTCTCCATTTCCGTGACTCTGAGCTCGGCCTCTTCCACCCGGCTAGTCACATCCTTGATGTCGGTTTCAATCGCACTGAGTCGGTTGTTCATTTCTCCTCTGATGTCGCTAAGCTCTCTTTTAAGCTGACCGGTGGCTTCAGAGAGCTCCTTCGTAATGTCCATACGTACTTTTTGTATTTCGGTGATGATGCTAACCCTCATAGCCTCCATGCTATCGGCTAGTAGCTTGCTATCACACATGTTGCTGTCTTCACTATCACTCAGTGATACCGTGTTTTCTTCAATAGTCGCTGGTGTCTTTCTTCTCTTTTTATGTCTAGATCCCCCTGGCATTCTTTTGAACAACTTTCTGTACAGTAAAATACTGTAAAAACCCAAAGGGGAGTAAGATCCGCTGGGAGATGATGATTTATGTGGCCGCTTGCCCTTCCGCCATTTCCGGAAGTCCTCTCGTTTTTGTTGTTTTGTGTCTTGTTTGTGTCTTTTCGCGTCTCGTTTTTGTCGTTTCGTGTCTCATTTTTGTCATTTCGCGTCTCGTTTTTGTTGTTTCGCGTCTCGTTTTTGTTGTTTCGCAGCTCGTTTTTGGCATTTCGTGTCTCGTTTTTGGCATTTCGCGTCTCGTTTTTGGCGTTTCACGTCTTGTTTTTGTTGTTTTGCGTCTCGTTTTTGTTGTTTTGCGTCTCGTTTTTGTCATTTTGTGATTTGTTTTTGGTCTAATTTTCGTCATTCTGAATGTGAATAATTCCAGCTGTAGAAAGATGTTTCCACCATGCTGAATGGATTTCCAACTACTGCTCCTCTGTTCTCTGTTTCTGCTGCTTTTATTTCATTGGTTTTACTCATATTAATTTTTAGCAAGTTCTGGAACATTTAAAATCATTTTCTTAACGATTTTCCCCAGATTTATGTTGTTTTAAAACAATTTTAAATGAAATTTTTGCACTTTTTTGCACAAATTTATGCCATTATGGACAAATTTGGATGTTTTTTTAAATGATTGTGGACAGGCTTATGCCATTTTTGACTATTTTATTTATTTTGAGCGAGTTTATGTAATTTCAGACAGTTTGAGTCATTTTTGGCCATTTTACATGGATTTTGCACACAATTATGTCAGCTTGTCTCATGTTTGGACCATTGTTGTCTCTAAATCAGAAACAGATGAAGAACAAAGCCGTCACACAGAGCTCAGCAGGTGACAGGTGACATCACGGGTCACGTGATGCTGGAGGTGGTCTCACCTTGATGTGCTTGACTCCACAGCTGACCAGCCGGCTGGCCTGGAGCGGATCCCAGCAGACGTCAAAGATCTGAGGGGACACAGAGAGTGAGACGCTGCTGCAGAGCTCCAGATACCTGCACAGGTGAGCCCATCAATGGCCTTACTCTGTCCGAGTGTCCGGTCGCCGTGGCGAGGACTCGTCCTCTCCTCCAATCCCAAATGCATAGCGTGTTCTTGGCGTCTAGGCCGACCGAGGCCAGTCGCTACAGCAACAGAAACAAGACAGTTATTTCCCCAGGTGTAGCTCCGCCCACCGTGCTTTCTGGTGTCTATGTCTCACCTGTCCGTCTGAGTCAAAGGCCAGACAGGCAACTCCGTGGGTGTGGACATCCCTCAGGATGGACACCGTCTGCATGGCATAGGTGTCCCAGATACAGATGAACGGGTCCTTACCCACCTGACCCGTCGCCACCTGGATCTTATCTGGATGGATGGCCAGGCTGGCAGACAGACACACAGGTTACAGACAGACGGGTTACAGACAGATAGACAGGCAGGTGTTTCAGACTGATGCTTCATGATAACACTACTAACAGTAATACATCTTCCTGCCACCAGAGGCAGCACTGAGCATGCTCAGACCCCTGTGTGTGATTGGTGGACAGGCTTGAACCAGCAGAAACTGTGCCTGCTGTGTCATCACTGTGACGTCATCAGTCAGGGTGACCTCACAGTAACAGCTGCTGACACAGCCGCGTGCTACGCTGTGATTGGCTGACGGACAGCTGCATCTGACACGCACCGACAAACACACATTATATGTTCAGCAACACGCCTCGGGCTTGGTGTGAAGAAACACCACAGGACTGACAGTTTTTATTGTTGTTTATGAGTAAACAAAGACTCTGATTGGATCCACACCTGTTCACTTTTAAAGCAGCAGAATCAATCAGTCTAGAGGCTCTGAACTGTCCAATGGGATCACTGCAGGTGTATGATGATGACATCAGAATGCAGCAGAACCAATCAGAGTCTAGAGGCTCTGAACACGTCCCAGTCAGGTTTAGAGAGTTTTGCTTTCAGCCTGTATGAGGGAACCAGATGGACCATGACGTGGTCCGGTGCATCCTGGGATGGTAGAACTGCTGACTGTACTGTAACTGATCCAAAACATTGTCCTCTCTGGTGGACTTAATAAACTGTCTGTCTTTAGGAGCGTGGGGGGTGAGGATACCTTAGTTACAGTCACTGAGGATAATACCTAAGAGTCTGGGGATGTGGATCTGGTCCTGGAACCTTCATGTTGGCCTGTAAGCACCAACCGGTTTGAACGAGGCAAACTCGGGGGAGTCAAAAGGTTTGCAGCTGATTCTCTGACTCTTACCGTTCTTAGAGTTTTGAATGTCGATCCGGTACCGATCCACACGACCACATAAAGCATAAAACAGAAGAAAAGTCTCTGTTTGTATCCACTAGAAGCTGAAGTTGGTCCAGTTTGTTGCCCAAGCAAACACCGGTCGGAGAGAAACATCCCTGGAAGCATCATGAACCGGAGTGTTTACCTCCTCCAACATTTCCCTGGTGAGCAAAGGTGAGCGAACCTTTGACGTCAAGCAGTTCCACTGATGCAGCAAGAAAAGAAATAAATCTCCTGGTGTTGTTTTCCTGAAGTTAAGAAGCTCTTCTTGGTGAAAGAGCACCGAGGAGCAGAACACAACACAAAGTCCAAGAACCAAACAAGACAAAGCGGAGCGCACCGATCCAGTCAACCGGTCCTTTAATGGTTTAAAATTGCTGTGGTCCGGAGTGTCCACTAGATCCGTTTTTCCTACATGTAAAGGCACCGCATCTGAAAATCACACAGATGGTTGGGCGGTCACCAGACCAGACTAGAGGTCACATGACAGCACTTTCAGCTTGACAGTCCGGCTGATGCGTCGGTCGCAAACTTTCACTTTTATTAGGAAAACAGTTCAGTGAAAAGTATTTCTGAAAGCATTTGAGGTGAGAAATAAGCAGCTCAATCTGTCTTGGTTTTAGTTCACTGATGGCTAGCTTAGAAGTTTGACCAAAGTTTCACGATGCGTGGGATCTCGGCACGCCGCACTGAATTTGCATAAAGTAGATTTAAATCTGAAGGGTCGTGAAATTCTTAGAAGTCAACCTGAGAAACAAAGATCTGTTTCCTGTTTGTCATTTTTCTGTTGATGAAATATTTCACATTCTTATAAACTCGATCCTGAATGTTCTTTCTAAATGTCCGATTTTTTTAAAAAAACTAATCAATTGGCGATTGTTGATTGGATTGAGTCCAAGGACTCCAAGTCCGAGTCCATGATTCTCTGCCGGAAAGAGGTGGTTTAGACATCTGATTCAGATCCTCCAGGGAGGTTTTCCGAACACGTCCGCATGGGAGAAGACCCCGGGGCAGACCCAGAACCCACTGGAGGAATTATATATCTCATCTGGCCTGGGAACGCCTCGGGATCTCCCAGGAAGAGCTGGAAAGTGTTGCTGGGAGGAGGAATGTCTGGAATGACCTGCTTCATCTGCTGCCTCCACGACCCGACCCCGGATAAGAGGAAGAAGATGGATGGATGGATGGATGGATGGGTGGATGATGGATGGATGGAAGATGGATGGGTGGATGATGGATGGATGAGGGATGGATGATGGATGGGTGGATGATGGATGGATGATGATGGATGGATGATGGATGGATGATGATGGATGAATGATGGATGGATGATGGATGGAAGATGGATGGAAGATGGATGGATGATGGATGGATGGATGATGGATGGAAGATGGATGGAAGATGGATGGATGATGGATGGATGATGGATGGATAATAATGGATGGATGATGGATGGACGGATGGATAATGGATGGATGATGATGGATGGATGGAAGATGGATGGATGGATGATGGATGGATGATGATGGATGGAAGATGGATGGATGGGTGGATGGATGATGGATGGATGATGGATAATAATGGATGGATGATGGACGGATGGATTATGGATGATGGACAGATGGATTATGGATGATGATGGATGGATGATGGATGGGTGGATGGATGGATGATGGATGGATGGTGGATGGATGGATAAATGGATGGGTGATGGATGGAGATTTAAATCTGAACGGTCGTGAGATTCGTAGCAGTGAATCTGAGAAACAGATCTGTTTCCTGTTAATTCGTTGTTTTTCTGTTGATGAAATATTTCACATTCTTATAAACTCGATCCTGAACGTTCTCTCTAAAACTAATCGATTGGCGGTTGTTGATCAGATCGATAGCTAATCGATCGGACTTGTTTGGTCCGACATCAAGCCCCGCCCACTCACCTGATGATGTCATCGTTGTGTCCCAGGTAGAACTTCTGGGTGTGATCCCGGGTGTTGTAGACCACGCCCACGCCGGCCACGAAGTACACCAGCTCCTTGCCGGCCGTGTAGAACAGGTTGTTGCGGCACTGATGTCCTCGGTAGCCGTGGATCCACTCCAGCCTCAGCTGGCAGCGCGGCGCCGTTTTATCCGACATGGCGGCTCACAGTCCGGTCAGTCTGCCGCCGCTAACGCCACCGGGAGCAGTAGTGCACCACTGTAGTCCCTTTAACAGCCCAACAGCCGAGCACACTTCCCATAATTCCAGACTGCAGCCTCAGCGCTGCTAGCTAACGTTAGTTGAGGAGCAGGAAGTTCATGGAGCTGCTTCAGGAAGTGAATGAATTATTAGTTTACAGGGAATTATTTCATCAAACTTCATCAGCTAGCAATTATTTATACAAAATAAAATCAGAAACAGCTTTTTGTAGATTTGTTGAATATTACAACTTTTAGGGACGATATCTGAAGAATATTTTAGTTTTTATCCTTTTAGAAAATTTCCTGCACGGCTTAAAACGGTTCAATAATTAATGCTAATGATTAGAAATGTACGTAATATTTCTCACTTTACAGATTTCATTTAGATTTTAGTTCATAAAAAGTTTTAAAAACAGATAAAAACATAAACCCAATAAACTAACAGATGTTTTAGTTTTTATTTGTTTATAAAGTTTTTTTTTTTTTACTACATTTCTAATTTACTGGGTAGTTTTACACACAAACACGTTTTTATTTTAAATATTACTGTAAAAACAGACTTTATGGCAGAAATGTTATTTAAAGTTAATTTTAATAAATTACAGAAGAATAAATAAATTACTAAAACTCCATAAATGACAACAATAATGTCATTATTTTAATTATTTAAAATAGATTTTTCTGACCGAACCTGCAGGTCCGCAGATAAGACGACGGTACCGACCCGTTTCCAGGACCAGGACCCTCCCGGTGTCGGTCCGGAGGGTCAGCCTGCTGCCTCCATCCGGTAATAAAATTAACGGATTTATCTCCAGCACCGGAGGACGGAGGCAAAAATCTCAGAAATCCCTCCGCCGTCTGTTCGCGGTTTCAGGCTGAAATCCGGAGATTACCGCGCAGATTTGTGGTCGTCGCTCCGCAGCCAGAAGGGGACGAACACGCCCGAACCGTCCGACACCGAGCCGTAGCTGCAGCGGCAGGCCGGCGGACACACACCCGCTGTGGCTTTCAAACCGCCCGGAGAACCGAAAAACGGTGCAGGAGAGACGGAATATTAACGGAATCAGGATCACCGAGGGAGTCAAAATGGAGGCCATGACCGGAGCACTTCCTCCGGAGACCTTCATAATAAAACTGCTGCTGCGTTAGCGTCCGGCACCAAGGAACGGATAGAAACCAGCTTTAAGCTCTTTAATGATCATAATCAAATCATAATCAATAATGAGGGAAGTTTGTCACAAAAACAGACGTGAAAGTCTTCTTCGTTATCAGAATAAACTCTACATATGTTTAACCTGTTAAAATCCATGAAAGTAATTTTAAATAAGACCAAAACTAAGTTATTTGTTCCCTTGTTGTGTTGTAGAATAATAACAGTTCCTGTTTTGATAATTGATTATCATACATGGGAACCAGTCGGGGCCCTTTCTTCATATTTTAGAACCACTCATCTTAATAGTCACCTGATTAGTTTTATCTTGAAGGCCACGATCACCATTTCCTGTCTCATTCGCACTCACCCCCGCGTGCTTGCCGCCGCTGTCAAAGCGGCTGCACACTGAGCTGTAGCGCCGCGGTGCACGCTGGGGGCTGTAGTGTCATCCTCTCTGACTAACAGCTGGTTTCTGTCCCAGTTTAACTCCAGTTAAAACCAGTTTGGTTCAGCTTCATGTCACCATGAGTAACATTAGTGATCTTTACCTGTTAGCTAACTGGTGTTAGCATGGACCTGGAGCTAATGCTAATGTTCCTGTGTCAATAAAAAAAAGTTTATCAGAATTTAACATAAATTAGGTTTGTTTTTGCTTCTTTCACATCTTTAGCATCAGGATAATCTGTGAAACATCAAACGATAAAAAATGTTACCGAAAAACTGGAAAAACTCAGGACTGTTTCTATCAATGGCGAAAAGTAGCTGAATGTAGCTAGCTAGCTCTTCCAGCTAATGCAGTGGATAAATGGTTGCGATCAGGGCTGTGCAGAGACCTTTGGATGGGCAGGTGCTCAAAGTTAAAAGGGGGCACATGGAACACGAATTTAAAACAACATACAAAAACATACCTTACAATATAACTGGCTAAATTATAACAACCCATATTCACTATAATTGCAACATGGAGACAGTAATGCAATGATTAAGTCTCTGGACTGCTGATCAGAAGGTCAGTGGTTCAAACCCTTATGTGGCCACAATTGTTCTTAAATTTCATACCTTTTCAAGACATATACAGCATAGCCACAGATTTGCTCCACGGTGCTGATTCACAATCTGCTCTTTGTTATTTGTAGTGCTAATAATAAAGTTTAAAAAAACTAAATGATACAGAAATCATGTATTTGTGCTTTTATTCAGTTTGACTAACCACTTTGCGCAAGACAGCAAAGGCACAAAAGTTATATATTTTATATTTATGCATATTATATTTAATTTGTCTATATATACAAATGTTATAAACAAGCACTGATATCTTTAAATGAGAGGTTGAGAAACTCACAATTCAAATTCTTCTTATTATTATTGTTACTGTATTTATACTACAATAGTCCAAAATTATGTGAATATGCATGTAGGCTACATAGTTTTAGTGAAATAACATAACCTCTGCCTCCTTGCCTCTAGAAACACAGGAAACACACTGCAACTCACTGACAGTAAAATAATACATCTCTCTGATGCACTTTGCCCATGACAAAAGAAACATACAGAAACAAAAAGAAGCCTGGCAGACTTTATCCTCTCAGCACGCTGTGTGGTTAACTAGCGGCTATAGTCAGTTGATAAGAAGTGTGTGCAGAGTCACACACACACGCAGGATGCTCACTTCACTTCGTCAGTCATCTTGCAAAAATACACCGTGCACAAACGACTACCGCTGCAAAATGTCCTCACCGGACCATCAGTTGTTGATGTCCTCCCTCGGGTCTCCGGTTTCTCGACTAGCGGCGCTAGCGCTCAGATACAGGGCGTCTGGGCATGTCAGGGCAGTGAGGGACGTCTATGTAGATCATGTGACCGACCGAGGGTAGCTCTGAATTATTATTTTTATTATTTTTATTTATTTATTATTTAGGGCTTCAAATACTTCTACACACACACACACGTAACAAACAAACAAACAAAAAAACCACAGAATTAAATAAAATTAAAAAAACAACTTTGACAAAAGGGCACTTTGGGCATCAAGGGACAAAGGTGCAGGTGCTTCACCTGAAAGGTTTTGAACCTTGTTGGAAACATTTAATATGATTGAGGATGTGACGTTCTTCCTGCTGGTGAAGCTCACCTGAGAGGACAGGTGAGGTCAGCTAACTTCACACGTCACTGTTGATCCACGTTTTCGACTCTCGACTCCTTTCTTTCAGTTTGTGACAAACTGTAGCTGTTTGTTGTTCAGGTGAACGTGTGTTCCAGATGTTCCAGGTGTTTGAGGTGTTTCAGGCGTCGTAGTAAAAAAGAAGCTGTTTACCTGACCGTCACCTGGTTGCACCGCTGACATTACAGTCCAGTTTGTGACCAAGTAAACAAGTCAATGACCACCTGGTTAATTTCAGACATTTTAATGTTCTTTAAACGAGGACAGGGAGCCGGAGCGTAAAGTTTAAAAGCTTTATTGACATTGCACAGATCGGACAGAGAGCTTTAGAGTCTACAGGTGCAGGTTCATACATGAGGAAAGCTTTTATGATCTAACTTCTGTTTAAATATTCAGCCTCAGACAGCTTCTTCTTCATTCCTATAGATGCAGTTCTGATTGTGCAGTAAGATGGTGTTAACTTCCATACATGTTCAGTACAATAGATATACAGTGACGGAGCAACACAAGTATCAAAGAGCAGAAAATCTGAGCGACGGCAAGCAAGCGACCTTCAACGATCTGCAGGACCACTTCCTGTCTGTACACAGCGAGCTTCACCTCCCACTGAGTACCCAAGAAAACCAAGAAAAGGTTTAGAAAACAGGAGTTTTAGTTTGGGGTGAGTTTTCAGGCAACGCTCTGAGGAAGCATGCAACTGGACGTGTCTACATCATACACCTCCTCAAAGGTTATTGGCTGATTTCAACCAACACAAGACGGTTGCAGAGCAGCAGAAGTAAAAAAAATTAAAAAAAAATAAAAGTAGAAATAATAATAAAACTAAATGCACTGTTGGTCCAATTTCTCAATGGCAGAAGAACGCAGGTCGTCTCTTAAGACTCACAGAACTGAAGAAACAAATCAGAGCTGGTTGAAAAACAGGAAATAAAAAAGAAACGACGACAAAACAAAAGCGTGGTCGCTGATGTCACCGAGGAGCTGCGATGTCACCATTCAGCGAGTCAGAGCAGGTTCTGTTGTGATGTCACAGCATTCATCATCAGAGAAAACCCAACTCGATGACGAAGAACCAACCAGCTGGTTTCCACGACGAACCATGTTTACATCACAACGTCACACGACCGAACCCCACGGAACACGTGTAGCAACATGCCAAGTCACTCTGCATGTCGTCATAGAGGCTGAACTCGACCGTTTCACGTGTCATTTTAACGCCATAAAATGACATGTGAAACATTTCCACGACGTCCTATGATGTCACGATGACACGTTAACCACACGGAGAAAACAAAAAATCATCAAAAATAAGGAAAAAACTAACTGCATTAAGAAAAAATACGAAAAACAATCCAATGTCGCATTTTGGTGAAACTTTTACAGCGTTCAGCTCCTCGTTTGAACTTTCTCAGCCGTCAGCTTCTCTCAATGGCTGTACAGTAGTGACATCAGAATGATGTCACCACCTGGTGTGCTTCTTTTGCTCATCTTAAAAACCTCACTTTGGTAAAAAAAACAAAAAAACAAAAAAAACCCCAAAAAACTTAATTTTCATTGAAATAATTTTGAACTTGTGTTTCATGTTTCTGGAGCCTCACTGAAGGCTGTTTGTCAAGCAGGAAGTTGCAGCTGAGAGAGTTCTGACAGCTTCCTGTCAGAAGTTTGATCTGCGAGACGCTGAAGGCAGCAAAAACCGACGCTCTGAAGCAGGTTCCAGTTCTGAAGGTTCCAGCTCTGAAGGTTCCAGCTGTGATGAAATGTTTACAAAGAAGCAAAACGTTTCAGAGCGTCGTTTGAAGTATCTGATCTGATATGAGTTCTGATAGTTGTTGACCATAAAGTGAACCTTTAACTAACAGGAGGTAGTGAGTATTGAGGAATGTCTTTTCGGCTCCAGAAATCCTATGTTATGTTGACCTTGGAGTCCACTGTTAACCTATTGCTGATTTGTAATCCTAGGAATGCACAGAAGGGGAGTCTTGTCTGAGGAGTTATCATTCTTTAGTGGGGATGTAAACCAGATGCTGTAATTCTATACGTTTTCAGAAGGTATAAAAACTGACCGTTGGTCTTTGTTCGAGGAGGATCATTGGGCGACATCCTTCCAGACAACTTCTGTCTGTATGATACTGTTCTTTCTTTTAATAAAGTTCTTATTAAGAAAGTCAGTGTCAACGGGCGTTTCTTCTCCACCTGCACATCACGGACATCAGAGAAACAACGACACACTGCAACTCACTGACAGTAAAATAATACATCTCTCTGATGCACTTTGCCCATGACAAAAGAAACATACAGAAACAAAAAGAAGCCTGGCAGACTTTATCCTCTCAGCACGCTGTGTGGTTAACTAGCGGCTATAGTCAGTTGATAAGAAGTGTGTGCAGAGTCACACACACACGCAGGATGCTCACTTCACTTCGTCAGTCATCTTGCAAAAATACACCGTGCACAAACGACTACCGCTGCAAAATGTCCTCACCGGACCATCAGTTGTTGATGTCCTCCCTCGGGTCTCCGGTTTCTCGACTAGCGGCGCTAGCGCTCAGATACAGGGCGTCTGGGCATGTCAGGGCAGTGAGGGACGTCTATGTAGATCATGTGACCGACCGAGGGTAGCTCTGAATTATTATTTTTATTATTTTTATTTATTTATTATTTAGGGCTTCAAATACTTCTACACACACACACACGTAACAAACAAACAAACAAAAAAACCACAGAATTAAATAAAATTAAAAAAACAACTTTGACAAAAGGGCACTTTGGGCATCAAGGGACAAAGGTGCAGGTGCTTCACCTGAAAGGTTTTGAACCTTGTTGGAAACATTTAATATGATTGAGGATGTGACGTTCTTCCTGCTGGTGAAGCTCACCTGAGAGGACAGGTGAGGTCAGCTAACTTCACACGTCACTGTTGATCCACGTTTTCGACTCTCGACTCCTTTCTTTCAGTTTGTGACAAACTGTAGCTGTTTGTTGTTCAGGTGAACGTGTGTTCCAGATGTTCCAGGTGTTTGAGGTGTTTCAGGCGTCGTAGTAAAAAAGAAGCTGTTTACCTGACCGTCACCTGGTTGCACCGCTGACATTACAGTCCAGTTTGTGACCAAGTAAACAAGTCAATGACCACCTGGTTAATTTCAGACATTTTAATGTTCTTTAAACGAGGACAGGGAGCCGGAGCGTAAAGTTTAAAAGCTTTATTGACATTGCACAGATCGGACAGAGAGCTTTAGAGTCTACAGGTGCAGGTTCATACATGAGGAAAGCTTTTATGATCTAACTTCTGTTTAAATATTCAGCCTCAGACAGCTTCTTCTTCATTCCTATAGATGCAGTTCTGATTGTGCAGTAAGATGGTGTTAACTTCCATACATGTTCAGTACAATAGATATACAGTGACGGAGCAACACAAGTATCAAAGAGCAGAAAATCTGAGCGACGGCAAGCAAGCGACCTTCAACGATCTGCAGGACCACTTCCTGTCTGTACACAGCGAGCTTCACCTCCCACTGAGTACCCAAGAAAACCAAGAAAAGGTTTAGAAAACAGGAGTTTTAGTTTGGGGTGAGTTTTCAGGCAACGCTCTGAGGAAGCATGCAACTGGACGTGTCTACATCATACACCTCCTCAAAGGTTATTGGCTGATTTCAACCAACACAAGACGGTTGCAGAGCAGCAGAAGTAAAAAAAATAAAAAAAAAATAAAAGTAGAAATAATAATAAAACTAAATGCACTGTTGGTCCAATTTCTCAATGGCAGAAGAACGCAGGTCGTCTCTTAAGACTCACAGAACTGAAGAAACAAATCAGAGCTGGTTGAAAAACAGGAAATAAAAAAGAAACGACGACAAAACAAAAGCGTGGTCGCTGATGTCACCGAGGAGCTGCGATGTCACCATTCAGCGAGTCAGAGCAGGTTCTGTTGTGATGTCACAGCATTCATCATCAGAGAAAACCCAACTCGATGACGAAGAACCAACCAGCTGGTTTCCACGACGAACCATGTTTACATCACAACGTCACACGACCGAACCCCACGGAACACGTGTAGCAACATGCCAAGTCACTCTGCATGTCGTCATAGAGGCTGAACTCGACCGTTTCACGTGTCATTTTAACGCCATAAAATGACATGTGAAACATTTCCACGACGTCCTATGATGTCACGATGACACGTTAACCACACGGAGAAAACAAAAAATCATCAAAAATAAGGAAAAAACTAACTGCATTAAGAAAAAATACGAAAAACAATCCAATGTCGCATTTTGGTGAAACTTTTACAGCGTTCAGCTCCTCGTTTGAACTTTCTCAGCCGTCAGCTTCTCTCAATGGCTGTACAGTAGTGACATCAGAATGATGTCACCACCTGGTGTGCTTCTTTTGCTCATCTTAAAAACCTCACTTTGGTAAAAAAAACAAAAAAACAAAAAAAACCCCAAAAAACTTAATTTTCATTGAAATAATTTTGAACTTGTGTTTCATGTTTCTGGAGCCTCACTGAAGGCTGTTTGTCAAGCAGGAAGTTGCAGCTGAGAGAGTTCTGACAGCTTCCTGTCAGAAGTTTGATCTGCGAGACGCTGAAGGCAGCAAAAACCGACGCTCTGAAGCAGGTTCCAGTTCTGAAGGTTCCAGCTCTGAAGGTTCCAGCTGTGATGAAATGTTTACAAAGAAGCAAAACGTTTCAGAGCGTCGTTTCACCAAAGTGCTCAGTCTGACGTTCTACTGATGTTCTACTGCTTCTTCTTGCTGAACAGGCTGAAGCGTTTCTCTTTGTCCTTCTCTTTGTCCTTCTCTCTCTTCCCGGGACTTGACTCGCTGGTGAGCGTAACGGCGGCCGGCAGCGTCTGAGCGCGCCCAGAGGCGGGCGTGCCGGGGTGACTGCCCCGGATGTCAGCGGCGTTCAGGATGGCCTGGATCCAGGTGCTCATCTCCTCCTGCAGGGGGCGACAGCAGCTACAGTCAGCACCGTTCTGTTGAGTATTCTTTTCCTTTCATTCCTTCTGAATGACAGACAAACGGTTCTAAACCTAAAACAACGACAGGCTGTGAGTTTCTATTATTTTCCATCTTTAATGGCGCCACCATGTGGTGGCACAACGAAGATGAAAAACGTCTGGGCTCATATCTCAGCTGAACAGAACAAACATTAGCGTGAATATTTTGTGAAATTCTGATCAGATTTCTTTACTGGATCTTCACCAAAAGTGAAACTAATTCACAGCATCCGGAACTTCTGTTAGGGTTAGGGTTAGAGGGTTGTCTTGTTTCTCAGAACTGCAACCATTAATGTCTTTCTAATTGGTATTTGTGTGTGACTGTGTGTACACGTGCTTTTAAGAATGTGTGTGTGTATAATGTTTTGTTTCACTGTCATGTATTTTTTTTGTAACATTTTAATGTTTTGATGTTTTTATTGTGACCTGCCAAGGGACTGCAGATGGAAATTAGCTTAAAGCTAACTCTGGTGCAATACATCAAATGGAAACATTTATGTTTAATATTGTACATGGTCCCTTTTTAAATAAACTGATATTAATAATAATAATAATAAAGAGGTTGGTAGGTAGAGTTAGGGTTGACGTAGGCAGGTAGAGTTTGGGTTGACGTAGGTAGGTAGGGTCAGGGTTAGAGTTAACCTTAACCCTAACCTGAGGTAGGTAGGGTTAGGGTTGAGGTAGGTAGGGTTAGGGTTGAGGTAGGTAGGGTTAGGGTAGGTAGGTAGATTCAGATGTTTTAGTATCTGCTTTCGTCTTGAGCTTCAGTTTGGTGGTTTTCAGCAATCACAGAATTTTTATCAGTAAATGTACTCTCTAGTTTTTCTTATTATTCTCATCTTATTTACTTATTTTTTCTGGAGGCCAACTGGACTTCTTTCGGAGGTTCTGGAAGATGTTCCTCTCATCCTCAGACACTATCTACAGACTTAATAAATATCTTCCAGAACCTACCAGAGAAGAGCAGTTGGTTTCTACAACCTGGTTGACTTATTCTTTGTGCAGTTTGAACCCTTCATAGGTAAATAAAACCTCATCTGCACTTTAGTCAAAGAAAAGAATCAGACTCACTTCATCTTTGGCTTGGAACAGATACTCGTTTCCATCAGCGACTCTGAAACAGAAAAGAGAAACGGTGAATAGGAAGCATCAGATTATTTCAAAGTTTATCTGGTAAACAGCCTGAAGGAGCCTCAAGAACCTGTGAAAGAGGAAATTTGTATATCTGAAAACACAGATCTGTTTGAACCAACATGAACCTCTGAAGTCAAAGTTCAACAAGTCCACATCAACATTTAGTCTGAACATCTAAAACTGGAACCTTGTCTGGTCAAACTTCAACACATCAGGTTCTACTGATGTTAGAGCCTGAACAGTTGGTGAAATGTCAACCAAAGACTGTATTTTAGTAGAAATATGGATCCACCCATAGATATACACTTACAGGACTTTATGGAGACACTAGACCAACCTGGGCTGAAGGTTTTTGCACTTTTTTTCCATCTTCTAGGTCCAGTAATTGAACTGAGTTCTCTGTTGGATCCATTCAGATTCTGATCTGATGAAACTGTTCTCTCTGTTCTCACCACCTTTCACATCTGGTAGTTTTATTTCTGGAGATACTGAACCTTTAAAATTGTTTGTTTGAGGATTTAAATAGACATTTTTTCAGGTTTGAAAACATGAAATTCTCAGAATTCAGTCAAAATACAGTGGATACGGAAAGTATTCAGACCCCTTTAAATTTTTCACTTTGTTTCATTGCAGCCATTTGCTAAAATCAAAAAGATCATTTTATTTCTCATTAATGTACACTCAGCACCCTATCTTGACAGAAAAAACAGAAATGTAGAAATTGTTGCAAATTTATTAAAAAAGAAAAACTGAAATATCACACGGTCATAAGTATTCAGACCCTTTGCTCAGTATTGAGTAGAAGCACCCTTTTGAGCTAGTACAGCCATGAGTCTTCTTGGGAATGATGCAACAAGTTTTTCACACCTGGATTTGGGGATCCTCTGCCATTCTTCCTTGCAGATCCTCTCCAGTTCTGTCAGGTTGGATGGTGAACGTTGGTGGATAGCCATTTTCAGATCTCTCCAGAGATGCTCAATTGGGTTTAGGTCAGGGCTCTGGCTGGGCCAGTCAAGAATGGTCACAGAGTTGTTCCGAAGCCACTCCTTTGTTATTTTAGCTGTGTGCTTAGGGTCATTGTCTTGTTGGAAGGTGAACCTTCGGCCCAGTCTGAGGTCCAGAGCACTCTGGAAGAGGTTTTCTTCCAGGATATCTCTGTACTTGACCGCATTCACTGAGGAGAGGCTTCCGTCGGGCCACTCTGCCATAAAGGCCCAACTGGTGGAGGGCTGCAGTGATAGTTGACTTTGTGGAACTTTCTCCCATCTCCCTGCTGCATCTCTGGAGCTCAGCCACGGTGATCTTTGGGTTCTTCTTTACCTCTCTCACCAAGGCTCTTCTCCCACGATTGCTCAGTTTGGCTGGACGGCCAGGTCTAGGAAGAGTTCTGGTCGTCCCAAACTTCTTCCATTTAAGGATTATGGAGGCCACTGTGCTCTTAGGAACCTTGAGTGCTGCAGAAATTCTTTTGTAACCTTGGCCAGATCTGTGCCTTGCCACTGAGCTCCTTGGGCAGTTCCTGCGACCTCATGATTCTCATTTGCTCTGACATGCACTGTGAGCTGTAAGGTCTTATATAGACAGGTGTGTGCCTTTCCTAATCAAGTCCAATCAGTTTAATTAAACACAGCTGGACTCCAATGAAGAAGTAGAACCATCTCAAGGAGGATCAGAAGAAATGGACCGCAGGTGAGTTAAATATGAGTGTCAAAGTAAAGGGTCTGAATACTTATGACCGTGTGATATTTCAGTTTTTCTTTTTTAATAAATTTGCAAAAATTTCTACATTTCTGTTTCTTTCTGTCAATATAGGGTGCTGAGTGTACATTAATGAGAAATAAAATGAACTTTTTTGATTTTAGCAAATGGCTGCAATGAAACAAAGAGTGAAAAATTTAAAAGGGTCTGAATACTTTCCGTACCCAGTGTATGAACAGAACTGAGCTTTCGGTCCCACATCAGAAATAAAGGTTTGGTTACCGGAGCTTGAAGACGTGTTTCTTCTTCTTGTAGTCCGACGCCACATCACAGGCGGCGTCCTTCAGGCTGACTGGCAGCTCATTGTGGTACGGGACGCCCTGATTGGCTGCTTTGCTGTCCTTGTAGAAGCCCATTTCCTGGTTGTTGATGACACAGTACACGTTGTGCCACGACCTGCCAATCAGAGAGCAGCAGGGTCACATGATGCAGGGACAGCAGGGCGGCGTCCCGTTAGCAGGATGTCTGACATACCTGTTGGACGCCTTCTTGTTAGGCCCCTCCCACTCATGTTTGCGGTGCAGCAGCGTCTCCAGTTGCGATGCCGTTTCTTGGTTCTTGGCTGGCAGCGTCGATGATTGGCTGCTCTTACTCTTCCTGCCGGTGGTGGGTGAGGGGGTGGGGCTCGGCTCCTTGGAGCTGCACTCAGCGACACCGTTCACCAAACCGCCACCATCCACGCCGTCCTGGATGAGTCCGGGAACACAGTCAGATCAATACTCTCGATCAATACCAATCACTACCAATCATTACCAATCAATGACAATCATTACCAATCAATACCAATCATTTACCTATCAATATCACCCAATACTAACCAATCAATATCAACCAATACAACATGAGCAGCTGAAGGAAAACAAACAGTGAACCTCTGATTCTAGATTCTTTTTTTGACGAATTAAAAAAAAAGAAATGTTCAGAATTCTGAAAGGCATGAAAACACGATGGACGGATCAACGAATGAAGGAAAACTGATTGTGAGTACTGACCCGAGGAGAGTCCTGGTCTGATGGGAGTCCATTCTGAGTGACAGCGCTACAGAAACAAACAGACTGAATGAGTACTTCCTGTTAGACGTGGCTCCGCCCACAACCTGCTGACCAGAGTCTCACCTCTGCTGCTGGACTTCCTCCTGATGGACCACGGGCTCTGGAGATGGAGGCTTCCTCATCCGCTCCTCCTCCTCCTGCTGCCTCCTCACCTCCAGAAGCTCCAGCTGCAAAACACACCATCATCACCAACCCCGTCATCACCACCATCATCATCACATCATCACCATCATCATCACCACCATCATCATCACAATGATCATCATCACCATCACCATCATCATCACCATCATCATCATCATCATCATCATCATCATCACCATCACATCATCATCACCACCATCATCACCATCACCATCACCATCACATCATCATCACCATCATCATCACCACCATCATCATCACCATCATCATCATCACATCATCATCACCACCACCATCATCACCATCATCATCATCACCATCATCATCATCACCATCATCATCATCACCATCATCATCACCACCATCATCATCATCACCATCATCATCATTACCACCATCATCATCATCACCATCATCACCACCTCCATCACCATCATCATCACCATCATCACCACCTCCATCTTCATCCTCACCGTGGTCAGCCTCTCCAGAGCAGAGAATCTCTCCTCCCAGGTGGCGGCCGACTTCTCGAAGGCCTCGTGTCGTTTGATGAGCTTCTCCACCTCGTCCACGCTCTGCCCCACCTCCCTGCTGGACAGGTAAGGCTCCTGGCCCAGCAGCCACGCCTCAGCCACACCTGCATCCCGCGAGAACTGGTGCACCTCCAGGACTGAGGAGGAGGGGGGAGGAAGGTAAGGGACATGCTGCAGGACACTGGAGGACACGCCCACCAACAGGTACAGCCTCACAGGTGTGTCTACAGATGTGTCTACAGGTGTGTCTAGTGTCTACAGGTGTGTCTACAGGTGTGTCTAGTGTCTACAGGTGTGTCTAGTGTGTCTACAGGTGTGTCTAGTGTCTACAGGTGTGTCTACAGGTGTGTCTCAGCGTTCCTTGGGTATAAATGGAACTCTCTTTGAGACGGACAAATAATTGTTCTAAACTATCGTTCTGCTTGGAGAACGTTGTTTTTGTGTTCTGCTGAGAACCTTCACTTCAGTTATTTGCTGTAGAACTACAGATGAAGAGTAGAACATCCGCGGTTCTGTCAGGACAATGTTCAGCCATTTCAGGGCAGCCGGAACCTTTGAGCAGGTTCTGGAAGCAGGAACGTCTCCGTCTCTCTAACCTCCTGTTGTTTACTTCATGTTGACTGTTTACGGTTGGATCTGTGACTCTTTAGAACATTCAGGTTGGAAATGTTTGAACTAAACGCAGCAGAAGGAGACATTCTGCCTTCAGGACAAACTCAGGGAACAACTGACCCGAAACAACTCGATGATGAAGACATCGAGTCCCGGGTTGGTCCTCCGCCGGTCGCAGGACGAACCCGGGACTCGCTGCTCTGACTCAGCCTTCTGCGGCGCTTACTGATTGGTCACAGCTCAGGAGACGCTCAGCTGACTTCGTTAAAGGACGTCGAGAGCCTGAAGTGTCTTCATCATCCGCGACTCATAACTGCAGCGTCCAATCAGCTGTGACCTCCGACCCCCCATCAGACTTACTGAGTCGCAGCCACTCCCAGCGGTCCTCCCACTTATCGATCATCTCCTTCCTCTTATCGGTCAGCTGTAGCAGCTTCTCCTTGATCTGAGACACAGGACAAAACTTTATTTACACCAGCAGGGATTCAAAACTTTATTTACACCAGCAGGGATTCACTGCTACATTTTTCACCTCCTTGCAAGTTTTCTCCTTTTATTGCTTTTCAACATTATATTATGGTCAATTAAATTTAGCTTTATTAACCCTCGTGTTGTCCTGTGGGTCAAACTGACCCGGTTTAAAGTTTGAAAATGTGAAGAAAAAAAAGATATTTTCACAGTGAAACTTCTGATGTCCACATTTTCAACATTTTTGGGAAATTTTTGGACATTTTTGATGGAAAAAACGAAATGTTAAAGATGTTTGTTTCAGAACATTCACATAAAAATCAACCAAAATCAAGCGAAATTTGCTGGATTTTGATCGATTTTTTCGTGAATGTTCTTAAAGAAAGTATTAGAAGTTTTACTGATCTTTTACTGATCACTTTAGATATTTTTAGGATTTTTTTGGAAGATTTTTACTCATTTTTTGAAAACATGTACAAGAATTTTCTTGCCAAATTTGGGAGAGTTTTTTAAAATAAAACTTTTAAGGGAAACTTTTAAGGAATTACTGGAATTTTCTACCTGAAGGTTTTGCAAATTTTCAGAAATTTGTTGATTTTTTTTGCAGAATTTTTGGATTTTTCTCAGACAAGGAAACAATATTTTTTGGTGCCCATAAATAAAGACAACAGGAGGGTTAAACACCTGAGTGTTTCACCTGTAAACTACCTGAGTGTTTCACCTGTAGACTACCTGAGCTTTTCACCTGTACACTACCTGTGTTTCACCTGTAGACTACCTGAGTGTCTCACCTGTACACTACTTGAGTGTCTCACCTGTAGACCACCCGAGTGTTTCACCTGTAGACTACCTGAGTGTCTCACCTGTAGACTACCTGAGTGTTTCACCTGTGTGGTGGCTCACCTCCTCTGAAGCATAGTGTTTGCGGGCCAGCAGCGCCTTCCCGAGCTCAATGCAGGCAGTGAAGCTGTCGTTCCGGGCATCGATCTCGGCCTTGATGCCCTGGTGATTGTTCATCAGCAGCTCCACTGAAGAGACATCTCTGAAAACACCAACAGCTTCTGTCAGCTACGATCAGCGGTGGCGTCAACCCGCTGTGGACCGAAGCCTACCTGGGTTTCTCTTGCGCCTTGATGAGCCGGATCACGTCGTCCATCCACAGCAGCAGGTCCCTCACCATGCTAAAGAAGCGGAACTTGTCGCCGGTGTCGAGCAGGCGGAGCCGGCGTCCGTCGCAGGCCTCCAGCAGGCTCCTCCAGGCCTCCAGCACTTCGCTCTCCCTGCGCTGGATGTCGTCGGCTTTGTCTCCGGCGTACGCCGACTGCAGGCGCACCGCGTCCTCCTGCAGCTGCCTCACCTGCCATGGTGAAGGTCACAGCACATTAGCACAAAAACATCTGATACTCTCTGGTCACATGACGCTGATCGATGGATCGGAGTATTGACTCTCCCTCAGGAGGTCCTGTTCTTAAAGACCTGATCCTCAGCGACCAATCAGAACATCCTCCTGAAGTGGGTTCCTTAAGGCGGACTCACCTGTGTTCCCAGGGCCTGGATGTCGTGTTCGAAGGTAGTGTGCATCCTCTGCAGCGTCTCCACCGTGTTCTGGTCTCGGCCCACTTCCTCCGGCAGCTTCTTCTGCTTGTCCACAATGCGCCCCAAGATCTCCTTGGCGTCGTGGTAGAACTTGTGGAGCTCGAAGGAAGCGGCGAGGATCTGCGTCCGGGTGTCGATGAGCTCCAGCAGGTCAGCCCAGGCCTCGTTCAGACCGTCCTTCCACTCTGCCACCGTGGCGGCATCGCCGTGGCCGGCGTTGATCAGCTCGTCCGCCAGACGGTTGACGCCGTCCACGCGCTCCTGTCCGATGTTCCCGGTGTCACGGGCGAACTCACGGAAGCGCTCCTGCAGCATCTGACAGGCGAACAAACGTCAGAGGTCAGAACACAGGACGGCATCCAGAACAGGAACATGTAGAACCCACTGCAGTACTAGGTACAGGTCTGTCTAAAATACTGCACTGAGTAGTACTGACTGTAGTACCAGAGTCATTAACCTCTTCAGAAGTCTTTGTCATGGTGCCCGTTGCTGCTAAACTCCCAGCATGCTCTCTGCTTTAACATGAACAGGACATCCCTGGTAAACTCAGTAGTACTAGCAGCAGTAGTAGTAGTAGTAGTGGTAGCAGTAGTAGTAGTAGTACTAGTAGTAGTAATACTAGTAGTACTAGTAGTAGTAGTAGTAGTACTAGTAGTAGTAGCAGTAGTACTAGTAGTCTTAGTCTGTACCGTGACATGTTCGTAGTCCTGTCCCAGCTCATGGGATCCGGCCACCACCTCCCGCTCAGCGATCCACTGCTCAAGGTCGTCGACCTCTCGGTTGAGCTGGAAGAGACGGAGCCTCTCGTCTAGTTTGCCCCGCCTCTCCTCTGACAGGTCCTTCAGGCCGGCGTATAGTTTGTCCACCTGAGACTGCCGCATGCTGATCCGCTCACTGGAACACACAGACTGCTGTTACTGGTGGTACTGGGAGAACTGGTCCCTCCACAGTTAGCACCCTAACAGACCAGATCAGTACCAGCGGTTTCTGCTCCTTCTGTTCCTCTGAATACCGGGTAGTTTGTTTGTTAGTAGTTTTTCCTCACTGTGGTTCATTTTTCAGTCTGAAGTCAGAGGAATCAGCTCGTTTTTAATTTGCTTCGTGCTCCAGGAAAACTGAGCCACAGTGAGGAAAGATGAAGCAGAAACACCCAGAAACCGAAGCTTCAGAAGGTTGATGAGTTTGTTGGAATATCTGTGTTTAACTGAATGTGTTAGTCTAATGAGATGGCATATTTCAGGTGTGCTCTACAGGTGAGCCTGTGCTGCAGGTGTGTACAGTGATGCAGGTGAGCGTGAGCACCTCTCCGGGTGTCCGTCGGCCACCAGTCCTCTGCTGGTCTTGGACAGCTGGTGGACGGTCTCGGCATAGTCCTCCACCGCCTGCTCCACAATCTGGTGCTTCTTCAGCATGGTGACGGCACTCTGCTCATCCTTCGCCTTCTCCTCCGACATCATGTAGAGCTCCTGCTCGCTCATCCAGGCCTCGGCCTCAGCGGCGTCGAAGTAGTACTGCTGGGCTTTGTGGGCCTCCTCCAGCCGGCTGTGCCGATGCTCCGCCTCCTGCATCAGCTGCCTCCACAGCCGCTGCAGGTCAGCCAGGCGCTGCCGGATGCTGTCGCTGTTGGAGGACTTGTCCCGCAGGAGGCTCTGGCTGCGCTCCAGGATGTCATCGATGCGAGGCTGGTGGCCCTGGATCTCCTTCTGCAGCGTCTGAGGAGGAACACAGAGACGCGAGGAACGTCAGAACGCTAACAGGAAAACTGAAACTTCTGAAGCTAAAAGTTGACGTTCTCCCACCTGGTTCTTTTTGATGAGCAGCTGGACAGTCTGCAGGTTGTGTCCGTGGTCGGTGGAGGTGGCCACGGCCATCCTCTCCTGAACCCACAGCTGAAAGACAGAACAGAGAGGTTACAGGGAGGTTCTGAGGGTCGGATTCGGTCTCAGGGTTGGATTCGGTCCCGGTCGGTTCTACGTACGATTTCATCCTCGACGTCGCGGTTGAACTGGTGAATTTCTCGGGACGCCACCAGAAAGTTCCGGCGGTGTTTTAGCGGCTCCAGCAGCTCTTGGAACTTGCTCTCCACCACCTGCCTCCGACCATCCACCTCGTCGGTGTCCTTCACCTCCTGACCCAGAGCCTTCACCTGGCTCTGCAGCTCCACCAACTCCCTCTGACGCACCTCCACCTGGTTCTCCAGCATCTGCAGGGAGAACGACTCACGTTACTACAGGACAACCTCAGACCGCTGGTACTACTAGAACCAAGATCTGTGGTAGCTTCTCAGAATCAGTAAAAGATACTTCAAGTATTCAGAGTAGTACTACATTTACCCTCTGATACATTTACCCTCTCATACTACATTTATTCTCTAATAGTACATTTACCCTCTAGTACTACATTTACCCTCTAATCCTACATTTACCCTCTGGTACTACATTTACCTACTAGTACGACATTTACCCTCTGGTACTACATTTACCCTCTAATACAACCTCAGACGGCTGGCACTACTACAACCCAAATCTGTGTTAGCTTCTCAGTATCAGTAAAAGAGACTTCACGTATCCAGAGTAAAAGTACTTTCACATCAGAAAGTCAGTCTGACTGTTTCTGTGAAGTATCTGGAGGACTGTGGACCGACTGACCTGCTGCTTCTTCAGCAGGATGTTGACGGACGTCAGGTCTTTCCCGTAGTCGTCGGACTGGATCTGGCCCTCCAGGCCACCCAGCCACTTGTCCAGGTCGGCGCAGCTCTGAGTGAACAGCTCGGCCTTGTTGGCATCAAACAGACACTGAGCTTTGGTCTGCGTGGTCAACTCCAGGTCCTCCCACATGGAGTGGAGCGCCGACAGCTTCTCCTTCACCACCGCCTCCGTCTCCGGCTTCTCCGACACCAGCAGCATGCCGTCCTGGAGGCAGCGGGAGTCGGTCAAAGGAGAACCAAATGACCCGGAAACCAACAACACTCTGAATGTCAGCTCATTGTACTACTGCATGTAATACTGCATGTATTACTATGAAGAATACACTCTGGCTGTGAGCTTATTGTACTACCACATGTATTCATGCAATGAGAATTTAATTTAATTTAGAATTCACAGATTATCGACTCTTTAGAAAATACTAAACAAACTAAAAAATAATTTATTGAATAAAAAACATAATTAAGCTGACATTATCAGATATTAGCCTTTCAAACTTGCAGCAGCTAATACAGTTTACATTAGCATTGCTGTAAGTAATTTCTCCAAAGTGCTAATAAGTCAAAGCCATGCTAGCTAATTAAGCTAACATTTTCTGATAACTTTTTAAATTTGCAGCAATCAGAGAAATTAGTGACAACACTTGGTTGGTTAGTTAGCAAGCTATATAGGCAAAACTTATCCACTGGCAACAATCATTACATATTATGTTAGCATTGTTGTAAATATCTTCTCTATTGTGCTAAGCTAAACATGTTAGCCAGCGAGCTAATTAAGCTAACGTTTTCAGATATTAGTCGATTAAACTGGCAGTAATTACTTTTACATTCCAGTCATTCAGATCACTTAATTTGATGCTTTAATTTGTGTGCTAATATGCTAACAAGCTATTTGTGTGCTAGTGAGCTAAACCTAACATGATGTCTTAAGCAGCCTCCTGACTTTAGTGCTTTAAACCTGTTGAAGTAAATGTCACAGAACCACAGGGTTTCCTATGGAGAACCCGATCTCAGGTTCTAATGTTCCTGTGATGCTAAAACGCCACCAGAAGGAGGTTGGACGACACGTTTGGAGATGAAAAACAGCAGCAGTTCTTCTAGTTTCACAGATTTGTAGTTTATAAACTGCTGATATTTGTGAAGCCTTTGGTTCTAGGGGGTGCGGCAGACGGCGGAGCACCTTCTGGATCTTGTCCAGCCACTCCTTGTTGGACTGCAGCTCAGCCATGAAGGCCTGGTGCTTCAGCCACTTGCTGTGCAGGTTTCTGGCCTCGTCGTACGTCATGTCCTGAGCTGTCAGCATCTTCTCATTGATCCATAGAGACAACTGCACACAAACACAACAGTGTCAGGGTCAATATCTACATAACGGGTGTCCAACGTGTGGCCCGCGGGCCAAAACCGGTCCTCCAGAGGGTCCAATCCAGCCCTCAAGTGTAAAAATTCCAGAGAAGACATTAACTGCAGATTGTAAATTCGTAAAACTATAAATTTAAAATAATTTCTAGACCATGAAAAGTTGCTTTGATCAGAAAGTAAAATACCAGATTATTGTTCTTTTGTCGTTTTGTGTCTCGTTTGTCCATTTGTTTTGTCACTACATAACTTTTTTTGTCTAATTTTCGTCTCTTTTTTTGGTTTGGTTTCGTTTGTCTCATTTTGTGTCGTTTGTTGTTTTTTGTCTCGTGTCGTTTTGTGTCTCGTTTTTGTCATTTTATGTCTCATTTTTGTCGTTTTGTGTCTCATTTTTGTAATTTTATGTCTCATTTTTGTCATTTTGTGTCTCATTTTTGTCATTTTGTGTCTCGTCTTTGTAATATTTTGTCTGTTTTTGTTGTTTTTTTTTTTCCTTTTTTAAAGTATAATCCTCTATGGTTCAGTTCCAGATGAGTAAGACGAGTTTAACACTCCTGGTCTAAAGGGTTCATCCTCTGTGGACTGCAGACCAGACCTCCTCAAAGTCTTTACCTCCCCACCTCGAGTGGAGCAAAGATGAGACTTTATGTCAACGGTGAAGGAGAATGTAGAACTTTCTGAGTGCTGTAGGTATCACTGACCTCCTGACAGTCCTGGAGGAACTTCTGCAGATCTCTGTTGTCTTTCAGCCTCATCAGCAGCTCCACAGCCGCCTCCCGGTTCTTCTTATGCCTGAAACACAGATGACGGGAGTCAGAAGCTCCAGAGCAGTGACTAACAGAGCTTTAATGAAGCCTCCTACTGGGCTCTACCTGTCATCAATGGAGGCCACTCTCTCCTGGATGCGTTCAGCGTTGATGTTTCCATCGCTGGCCAGCCGCCTGCCGGCCTCCACCATGCCGTTGATCTTGTCCTCGTTGGCATCCATGGTGGTCATGAAGTCTTCCTGCTTCTTGATGGCGGCCTCGGCACTCTCCAGAGTGGTGGGCATCTCAGTGTGGGCCAGGACGTACTCCTGCAGGACAAAGACACGAGGTCCAGGACTGAGGTGAGTTTCTGCTAGAACTCACTCAAATCACAGCCAGAGGAATCACGTTTATTAGCATTGGTTCTCCCACACAGGTTAGAAAGACTCATTAATATTCAGCTTGGTATAGAAAAGTTTAACTGAATTTATAGGCTTGTTTTCAGTGGTTGAAACATCTGGAACCAAACTGCTCTTCTCAGACCTCATCAGAGAACTCTATCAGTGACTCTGGAACTTTTCAGAACAAATGGATCAGAACATCACTAATGACTTCTTCAGTGCTAAAGCAGAAGGTAACTGGACTTGTTTTTGGTTCTTAAGAATGTTTGACCTTCATGCACGTGGAGGCCTGTTGGATAAAGGTGAAACATTCTCTAGAACCAAAGAGAAGCCCAGGTTCCTTCCACTGAAGCTGTAAAGATCATTATAACCAGGATGACCTAGAATCTACTCAGACATCAGGGCTCAGTGTTCTAGTGGTGCAGTCAGGTGGATCTTTGGTGTACCTGGTTGTTGAGGAAGGCCTCGGCCTGCTTGGTGTCTCTGAGGAACAGCTGGTAAGCGTGGGACTGGGACAGCAAGTTCTGCCGGTTTTCCCACATCTTGTGCAGTTCGTTCCAGCCGGTGTCGAGTGCCTGCAACCTCTGTCTCAGGAACATGTACTGAGCATCGGTCTGGCCCTGCGTCACCATCTCCCCCATGTCCCGCATCTTCTGGTAATCCTCCTCATAGTTTTGGATCTCGTTCTTGATGCCTTCGTGCTGGGCCATCAGCTTCTCGGCCTCGGCCAGCGTGTTGGGCATGTCCTCAGAGGCGATGGCGGTCTGAGTGCGAGATAGCCAGGACTGGAAGTCGTCCAGCTCGCGGAGGAACTGCTGCAGCTTCCTGGCTTCGCCCAGAGACTCCTCGCGGTTCTTCAGGGTGTTCTTCATCTCCTCCCAGACGGCGGTGATCTCAGTCAGACGGCCTGTGATGGCTTTTGCCTGATCAGGGTGTTCCCCTGCCAGTCGCTGGGCCTCGCCTCGCAGGTCACCCAGCTTGTCTTCGATGGCAGCCAGGTCGCGCTCCATGTGGGTCAGTTTGCGCTGCAGCGCCATGACGCCTGTGAGGTCGTTGCCCAGCTCCTGGGTGGACTCGATGACTTTGGTCTTCTCCTTGATCCAGGACTTGGTCTCGTTGCAGTCTAGGTGGTAGTTCTGCACACCCAGAGCTGAGTTCAGGGACTCCTTTTTCTGGTCCACCAGGTCACGGAACTGGCTCCACCTGGAGGCAGAGAAGAGGATCTTCACTGTAAAGTCGAGTTTCAGGGTGTTTCTACAACAGACAAACTTTATAGGCAGTTTTCCGGTGTAAGGACTTGAATGCCTGAACCTTCTGAGTTCTGACTGCTAGAACCGTCCCTGTAGAACCTCTTTTATTATAATAACATTTATTTTTGCCCTTCTAGTTTCTGAACAGCATCTGTTTGCCTAAACATTCACCGTCAGCCCGTACCTGTTGTTCAGTTTGTCCTGCTGGGTTTTTATGTCCTTCCCACTCGGGTGACCGCTGTGCATCAGCTGCCGGGCGATCTGGTTCACCACAGCAACACGAGACGCCTGGTTGTTCATCTCCGGCTCCAGACTCTCAAACCTGCCAAGAACACAGTCCACATCGGTAAAGCACTGGACAAAAGAGACGTTTAGTCATGAGCAGGTCTGAAGAAGCCGTGGTCCTACCTGTGCTGGATGACCTCCAGGTCCTCCAGTTTCTCGGGGATCTCCATGCTGTTGAGCCACTGCTCTTTTTCGTCGATCCAAACCTCGCAGGCGTCGGCTTCGCTGAACATTTTGTAGAGAGCCAGAGCGTCCTGCAGCGCCTGCTTCCTCAGCTTTGTCAGCTCCGCCACCTCCTTGTAGCGCTCCTCGATGCCGGCCAGCCGACCGCGCACCTCCTCTGACTCCATCTTCTCTTTGGGCAGGGCGGCGGCCTGCTCGTGGAGTGAATCAATGACCGGCCGGTAGCCAGCCACCTCCGCCGCCGCATCCTTGTGCTTTCTGACCAGCGCCTGGGTGGAAAACTCGTCGTGTCCGGTCTCTCCGCTGGAGACAATGCGCAGGGCGTCAAGCGTCCAGGCGTCCACGTCGTCTGCGTCGGCCTGGAATTGGTGCAGAGCCAGAGCCTCCTCCAGCCTCTTCTTCCTCACCGCCGCCAGCTGCTCCAGCTCCGCCCACTGAGCCTGCAGGTCGGAGATGCGCTCCTGGATCTTGGCGGCACCGAAGTGTCCGGCCTGCACCATGGCCTGGCCCTCGGCGATGGTGTGCTGCAGGTGGCCGGCCCGGCCGCTCATCTCGTCCTCCAGGGTGCGCTGCTGGCTGAGAAGGCGCACCGCCCCCGTCAGGTCCTTACCGTGCTCCTCCGAGGACAGGATCTGCTCCTTCTCACGGATCCAGCCCTCCTCCTCGGCCATCTCCCAGAAGAACTTCCAGAGGCGGCGAGACTCCTCCAGGCGAGCATGGCGCTCTGCGGCCAGCTGGGTCAGCTCCTGGTAGCAGAACTCCAGGTGGGCTACCCGGTCTTGGATGACCTGGGGGTCGCAAGGCTTGTAGCCTGAACAGGAAAATACTATCATCAGGACTTTTTTTATCACTTAAGGTTTAAGATAATATTGACTGCAGACGTCAGCCACAAACCAGCAGAGAAAGAAGGTTTTATGCTTGGTCTTGTGTGACCAGGACTAGTTCCTGGTTTCATTTAAATGTCACTGAAAACAAGAAACAGATGTTAGAATAATTCAAACAGACGGAGCTGCTCACCACTGTCATTGACAGAGTACTTGTTGGCATTGGTGCTGACTGCCTTCACTCGGTCGGCCTGGATGGCGATGTCGGCCTCCACCAGGGCATGTTTCTGCAGCAGGTCCTCCACACCCAGAAGATGCTTCCCATAATCCTGAGACAGCAGCAACATCTGGAAACCAAACAGAGAGAGAATCAACAGTTACATCCGCTATACACCTTCAGGTCGTCTGGTGGACTTGTTGGTCTGGTTACCTTCATCTCGTCCATCCAGTCCATGATGTAGAGCATCTCCTGGAAGACTCTCTGCAGGCTGAGGTTCATCTCCAGCCTCTGTCTGCGGGCCTTCAGCAGCTCCAGGAGATACTCCCACAGTCGGATCACGTTGTCCTTCCTGGCCGCGATGCGTTTAATGTCGTGGTAATGCTCCACCTCCAGCTCCTTCGCCACAGCAACCACAGCTTGGACTCGCTCCTCGTACGCTGCGATGTCCGTCTCGATCGCTTCGTGTTTCTTTGTTGCTGCCTCGACGGCTTGAAGGTCAAAACCAAAGTTGTCCTGAAGACGGACAGAAGGTGTCAGTAAGAGAAAACAGACATGAAAGGTAACCAGGAGCACACCTGAACTACTTCTTACCTGAGACACCAGCCGCTGGTTTTCACTGAGCCACGTCTCTCTCATGGCCGCCTTTCGGTCAAAGCGTCTGGCCAGCTGTTCCAGTTTCTCCTGACGAATCAGCTCCATCCTCAGAGCGAGTTCCCGCTCATGCTCCGCCTTCTCCAGCCGCTCCCAGGCCTGTCGACGAACATGACATCAATGTCAAACAGAACGAACACGAAATCAGCATTAAAAATGTGTTGTTCTGCTCAGCAACATTGTCATAAAGCACTGACGAACTGGAAAATATTTGAGGTTTTCTGTGGCAAACATTGAACTTGCGATCTGGACAGTTTGTGGTTCTGATTCGGCTACACATGTTGGTAGCTTATCAGAACAGCTGAAGGTAGAAGATCAGAGACTCTGGAGTCGCTGCTCTCACCTTGTTGATGTCGGAGATGAGCTTCCCTTCACGGGGCATGTAGACCTTCTGGTTGTTGGCTCTCATCTTACTCTGGATGGTGAAGAGAAGAACCTCAAGGTTCCCCTTCTCTGTGAACCTGAAGAACAACACGAACCACATCAGAACTCCTGCACTGGGACGGTTCAGATTAACTGCAGGTCTGGGGTAGTTTGGGTGGAGGTCATGGGTAGTTTGTGTGGAGGTCAGGGGTAGTTTGGGTGGAGGTCTGGGGTAGTTTGAGTGGAGGTCATGGGTAGCTTGGATGGAGGTCTGGGGTAGTTTGGGTGGAGGTCGGGGGTAGTTTGGTTGTAGGTGAGGGGTAGTATGGATGGAGGTCTGGGGTAGTTTGGGTGGAGGTCTAGGGTAGTTTGGGTGGAGATCTGGGGTTATTTTGTGTGGAGGTCTGGGGTAGTATGGGTGGAGGTCTGGGGTAGTTTGGGTGGAGGTCAGTACTTCGGAGGCTTCTCCACGGTGCGGTAGGTGTTGAAGGCCTGCAGCTGTTGTTGGACTCCCACCAGAGAGTTGGCGAATTTGCGGTTGTTGAGGATGATGATGGTCTGTTCGATCCACTCCAGCAGGTCGGACGCCAGAGACTCGTACTTCTCGATCATCTTCTCCGTCTCGATGGCGTTATCTAGAACCTGATCAAGACACGGACATCAGTCTGGACCAGCAGCAGGTTTCATCTGGACCTTCTCAAGCCTCCTTCAGAACCAGAACTCTGCTGGGAAACTGCAGTTTGTTGGGTACTGACTGACTCTGTGGTTCTAAATGTGGTTCTGATTGTCTCTGTGGTTCTAAAAGTGGTTCCTGAATCACTCTGTGGTTCTAAACGTGGTTTCTGACTGACTCTGTGGTTCTAAATGTGGTTCTCTGTGGTTCCTTGGTGCGGTTCCTCACCTTTCCGATGCGTTTGCCCTCCACCTTCAGAGCCTTCATCTTGGAGAAGTAGTGGTAGTACGTGACCACGTAGGTGATGACCGACTTCTCGTCAGGATGGTCCACGCTGATATCTGCAGCACAAACATGTCCACACATGAGAACGTTCTCCAGGGAACCACAGTACAGACTTAGAACCCAACCTGGGACCTCTTCTGGTCAGTAACTCTAGTTAAACTGGTTAAAGTGGTTAATCCTACTGGTTCTACTGGTGGGTTCTACTGGTTGGTTTTACTGGTTCTACTGGTGGGTTCTACTGGTGGGTTCTACTGGTTCTACTGGTGGGTTCTACTGCTTAGTTCTACTGGTTCTACTGGTTCTAGTGGTGTGCTCTACTGGTTCTACTGGTTCTAGTGGTGGGTACCCTCTGGGTCCAGCAGCTTGGTGAGGCCCAGGTGTTGCTCTGCCAGGTTGAAGGCATTCTGCAGGTTGTAGTGAGCATTGGACTTCTTCAGCTTGTCGAAGTCGATCAGGTCTGGCCTGAAAACACAAACAGAGATAAGGATACACAACTACACAACTACAGACACACAACACCAGACATAAGAATACACAACTACAGACACACAACTACACAACCACAGACACACAACTACACAACTACAGACACACAATTACACAACCAGACACACAAAATACACAACCACAGACACATAACTACACAACTACACAACTACAGACACACAACTACACAACCACAGACACACTACACAACTACAGACACACAACTACACAACTACAGATACACAACTACACAACCACAACTACACAACTACGATAACACAACTACAGAAACACAACATCAGAGATAAGGATTACACAACTACACAACCACAACTACACAACTACCCAATCACAACTACACACCCACAGCTCCACAGCCAGACCATGTGACCTCCCTCCACCTGAGGGGACGGGGTTACCTGTGCTTGTGGATCAGGGCGTTGAAGGCCATGCCGTCCCTCCAGCTGGTGGTGAAGTTGTGGATGTTGACGTTGGGATACCTGAGGACAGGAAGCAGCGGTTAGTCTCAGTCACCACGGCAACAGCAGCAAGACAGGTTGCGCTCAGGTTGCGCTCAGGTGGAGTCTCACCCCGCCGTCTTCATCTGACACCACAGCAGCAGAGCGTCTTTGGCTGATCGCTTCTCCTTGTTGTCTTCAGTCTCCACACTGATGTCCTGGATCTGAGGGACAACACACAAAACGTCACACCTCAACCTGTCCACACCTCCACCTGTCCACAATCACAACTGTCCACACCTTCACCTGTCCGCACCTCCACCTGTGCACACCTTCACCAGTCCACAATCACAACAGTCCACATCTCCACCTGTCCACACCCCCACCTGTCCACACTTCCACCTGTTCACACTTCCACCTGTCCACACCTCCACCGGTTCATAACCACACCTGTCCACACCTCCACCTGTTCACACCTCCACCTGTCCATGCCTCCACCTGTCCACAACCACACCTGTCCACATGTCCACCCGTCCAGTCACACCTGTCCACACTTCCACCTGTTCACACTTCCACCTGTCCACACCTCCACCGGTTCATAACCACACTTGTCCACACTTCCACCTGTTCACACCTCCACCTGTCCATGCCTCCACCTGTCCACAACCACACCTGTCCACACGTCCACCCGTCCAGTCACACCTGTCCACACCTCCACCTGTTCATAACCACACCTCCACCTGTCCACACCTCCACCTGTTCACAACCACACCTGTCCACACCTCCACCTGTCCACACCTCTACCTGTTCACAACCACACCTGTCCACACCTCTACCTGTCCACACCTCCACCTGCTCAGCCTTGCTGAGGTCACAGTCTGCCTGACAGGACGAGTTCAGGGCAAAGACAGTCCAGAGTTTATGAGGAACAGCAGCTGTGATTGGACGATGTGAGGAGGGCTCCGATTGGTCAGGAACTGGACAGTAAAACATGAACCAGCCTGGACTTTAACCTGAGCAGGTAATATTACTGAGATAGCCAATCAGAGGCCGGTCGGTTGAAGATTGATAAAGGGGGCGTGGCTCTGTCTGATCCACCTGCACAGGTGTGATCAGAGCAAACATCCTGAACATTTATTAACAAACACATCCTGATCAGACTGATTGATTGTCTTTTACTGTTTAATGAGCTGTGAGCATGCCTGGAAACACCCGGACACACACATCTGGATTGCACCTAGACACTCCTGGACACACCTGGACACACCTGGACACACACACCTGGACACATTTGGACACACCTGAGCACACCTGGACACACTTGGACACACCTGAACACACCTGGATACACCTGAGAACACCTGGACACACACACACCTGGACACACACACCTGGACACACCTGGACACACCTGTCGTGGTGCTGTGGGTGTTACCTGGAAGCGGAGGATGATGGTCCAGATGAGGCCCAGCGTCAGGCGGTGGTTCCCGTCTACGATGTCGTGGGAGCCCATGTTCTCCAGGTGGACCCGCTGCTCCTTCAGGAACTGCAGTGCTTTGTCCACGTTCTCCAGGCAGTGGATCCTCATCCGGCCTTTGGTGGGCTTCGGCTGTACACAAACCACAGAAGAAGAGTTTGTAGTTCCTCTGGTGACCCCCAGGTGGAGAATAATCCCTGATTGTTTTACTACGATTATTGGACCTTATCTGTAAAGAATCAACTCAAAGGAATCTTCAGGTGATTGACTTTCCAACACTCCTTGAACGCATCATCTAGACATCTGGTTCCATCAGGAAAATCACCTGATAGTTTATTAAAATCACTTCCTCTCTGTTGAAAAACCTTCAGAGTAAAACACTTCCTGTAACCAGATCCTATAAACCAGAACCTCCTCCTGGTTGGAAACAGAAAAACATCTACAGGATCAGGAGACAAAACTGTATGAAGAACACCAAAAAAGACACAAAACAACAGAAGGGAGACAAAAAACAAAACCTCAAAACAACACAAAGTAAGAAAAGAGAGACACAAAATGTTCACAAAGACACAAAACATCCAAAAACAAGACAAAAAACAAAAAACAGAAACACAAGAAAAAAAATGAAAGGAGACAAATATAGAAAAAGACGAGGGAAATGAGCACAAAGAGAAAAAAATGCCACAAAGATGGTCAAAAATGAGACACAAAAAGACAAGACTGAGATACAAAACGACAAAAATGAGACAAAACGAGAATAACAAGACACAAAATGACAAAAACGAGAGACAAAACAAAAATGAGACAAATTACAGAAATGAGACAAAAGTTGACAAAAATGAGACACAAAACAACCAAAACGAGTCGTTCAGTTCAGCTGTAATAAGTCCAACCATCCTGCTAGCCCTGAACGCAGCACAGGAAGTGAGGCATCTGGACTACAGCCAACACCTGAGCTACTGGAACCAGCAGCTTTCATGATTGAAGGACACACCTGGACCAGATGCCACCTGGACCAGATCCCACACCTGGTTCCTCCACCTCATCAGACACCTTGTGTGTGTCTTTTGTTGTGTATCTGTGTGTGTCTGTAGTGTGTGTAGTGTGTATATTGTGTGTAGTGTGTGTGTGGGTGTGTGCAGTGTGTATATTATGTGTAGAGTGTAGTGTGTGTGTAGTGTGTATATTGTGTAGTGTGTTATGTGTGTATGTCGTGTGTATATTGTGTGTAGTGTGTTGTGTGTGTGTAATGTATATATTGTGTGTAGTATGTGTGTTGTGTGTAGTGTGTGTATGTTGTGTAGTGTGTGTATATTGTGTCTGTAGTGTGTGTGTAGTGTGTATGTTGTGTTACCAGTCTCTCTCCAGACAGGACCTCTAGCAGCTTGATCAGCATCCGTCCGTCCCTCAGGTCCATGTAGAGGTCAGTGATCCTGCAGGAGACTCTGGACAGGTGGGAGTTCACCCACTTAGTGAAGGTCTTCTTCTGGACCGCCTCCCGCTCATCTGGACACACACACACACACACACACACACACACACACACACACACACACACACACGCACACACACACACGCACACAGTCATCAGTAGGTGAAAGAAAGTTTACAGATGTTTCCTAAACGCCTCACAGTCATCAGAAGATGCTGCAGTTTACAGATGTCCCCTAAACACCTCACAGTTTAAGGATGTTCCCTAAACGCCTCACAGTTTACGGATGTTCCATAAACGCCTCACAGCCATCAGTAGACGCTGCAGTTTAAGGATGTTCCCTAAACGCCTCACAGTTTACGGATGTTCCATAAACGCCTCACAGTTTACAGATGTTCCCTGAATGCATCACAGTTTACGGATGTTCCCTAAACGCCTCACAGTTTACTGATATCCCCCAAACGCATCACAGTTTACAGATGTTCCCTACATGCCTCACAGTTTACAGATGTTCCCTAAACGCCTCACAGTTTACGGCTGTTCCCTAAACACCTCACAGTCACCAGTAGACACTGCTCTGATGTCAGATTTACCTGAGACCAGGTGAATTTCTTGACCTGGACCGTTTAAATTCTCTTTTCGACCCCCCTAGGAGGCCTCGACCCCCAGATTGAGAACCGTCCCACCTGTCAGTCACCCTGCCCCAGCCAATCAGACGGAGGCCTGTGCTCACCTTGCAGCTGTTTGAAGCGCCCCTCCAGCAGGTTGCAGTTGACCTGCAGGTGAGGCGGCTCGGCCGACGCACACTCTGCCTCCATCACACCTGATAAGGTTTATCTCCCGGCGATAGCGCAGCTGTTAGCAGAACATCTGGAACATCTGGATCCTGGTCCAGTCATCAGAGTCCAACACGGTTCAGAACCAAGACCTTCTGTCCAACAATAAGAACTCCTCTTTCTGCTGGAAACACCAACTAGTTTCCTCCTTTATGAGGAAAATAGATTTTAAGAGGTGACTTCAGACCTGATGTCTCCAGAAACACCTCCTCAGGTTGAACTTCCAGCTGGAGAAGCAGTAGAAACACGAAGAAACTCAACAAGGAGCTTCTGTCCTGCTGGAAAATAAACTAAAAAGACCAATAAATAGAATCCCAGATGCTCCACAGGACCGTCCTCATTTTGAGCTGAGCGGAAAGAGTCCAGAGGTCGCAGTGCTGCACACACTAGCCCCACCCACTAAAAGGCCCTCGCCCACAGCACACTGTAAAAAATCACAGCGGCAAAAATCCCACCTCTAACTGAACAAGTGAACGTCCCACTGAGAGTTGCAGGTTTAAACCAGCTTCTGACTCATTTAACTCACCGGGGATCAGTTTGTGTCTCGTTTTTGTCCTTTTGTGTCTCATTTTTGTCATTTTGTGTCTCATTTTTGTCGTTTTGTGTCTCATTTTTGTCATATTGTGTCTTATTTTGTCGTTTTTGTCTTGTTTTTGTGGTTTTGTCTCGTTTGTCTCATTTTTTGTCGTTATGTGTCCCGTTATTGTCATTTTCTGTTTCGTTATTGTCATTTTGTGTCTCATTTTTGGCATTTTGTGTCTCGTTCCTGTTTTTTTGTGTCTCATTTTTGTCCTTTTGTCTCGTTTTTGTCATTTTGTGTCTCGTTTTTGTCGTTTTGTGTCTCGTTTTTGTCATTTTTTCTCGTTTTTGTCATTGTGTCTCGTTTTTGTCGTTTTGTGTCTCATTTTTGTCTATTTGTGTCCGTTTTTGTCGTTTTGTATCTCATTTTTGTCATTTTATGTCTTGTTTTTGTCATTTTATGTCTTGTTTTTGTCGTTTTGTGTCTCGTTTTTGTCGGTTTGTGTCTTTTTTTCTCTTTTTCTGTGTTGTTTTGTGTCTTTTTGAGAATTAATTCCATGTTCACAGACCCTGAAAACTTCCACTCTGCTCCTCTGTTCACTGTTTCTGAGCCATGCCACATTTATTTCATCATGGTATTTTTGCTTTGTTTTCATCTCTTTGTGCTGGTTTTAGCTCCTCATCCTGTAGCTGTTTTTCTATCTCCATGTCTAATCTCTACTCTGCTCATCATCTGAAGATGTTCCACCATGCTGGATGGATCTCCAACAACCTGGGGTCCGTTTCATGAAGCAGGTTCAACAAACTCTGAGTGTAACCCTGAACTCTGAGTTCATCTACTCTGAGATAGGAAACTCTGAGTTTTCGGTTTCACAACGGCGGATTTGAGTTGGTTAAATCAACTCAGAGTAGTTTCACCCGGAGTTAAGCGCGTGCACCGCAACTCTGAAAAGCCAGTATCAATGGAGCGCCGATTCGACGAGTCACCATGGCAACGGGGAAGCGGAGGACTACATCGTTTGAATTGGAAATCGTAATTCGCTTATATAACAAGTTTGAGCACGTTTTTAGAAAGAAGTGCAGCACCGCTGCAGCTGCAAAAGAGAGGGAGATGGTGTGGGAGAACATTGCTGCCCGGGTCAATGCGTAAGTTTAAATCACAATAATATTACAGGAAAACTGTTTGAATGGTAGCCTATTAAGTTATTTCATTTAGGTGCAATCCCGCGGGGGAGAAGGGCATGTGGCAGAGGCTTAAGATGAAATATAAAAACATTTTTAAAACAGGTAAGAAGTCGGCATAATCTCATGGAACTACCTCATTTTGATCATGTTTTACATTGTAAAGTAGCCTAAATATTAAGTGGCTGTTTGACTGTGCAGTGGTTTTATCCCACACATAGCCTAAATGTCTGCATCCATATCATGTTCTGTTAAATAATTAAGCCTATTTAAACTAACACAGACTTCTACTCAGCCAACAATATATATATATACACACACACACACACACACACACACACACACACACACACACACACACACACACACACACACACACACACACACACACACACACACACACACACACACACAGAGCCTTGATGGCTCTGACAGGTTTATGTCCAGGGATAACGACAAAGAAAAAGTCATTTCAGGGCCAGGAACACTTTTCTGACCGTCCTGCATACAGTTGCCTTACTGAGGTGCTCTGCATCTCCGACATTATATAAAAAAACGTCCATTTGTAAAGAACCGCAGTGCATCACACAATATCTGCTGGGATGTGAGAGCATGACTGCGTTTGGTAATGTTGCAAATGTAAGGACGGATGAGGTTGTATGTAGATTATGGACTGTGACGTGAAACGGTACCGCTCCAAAAGATAATTGTCTGGAAATGCGAGAACATCTATGCGCGGTCTGATAACAATCTCCCGACGAATATTTAATTCTCTGCGCAGTAATGCTGCTCCTTCATCCACTGGATCGTTAATAAAAGGACATGACATTTTGACACACGGCAGAACTAGACTACGCCAAAACTTGCCTGATGACTGACTGAATGAGGAAATCAAATCGCGTATGTGGCTGAAAGAGGGCGGAGACAGAGAGAAACTCGAGGTTTACTGCGAAAAACCTGGTCTCGACCAGGTTAGAGTCATAGAGTCTGTTACTACGGTAACTGACCGAGAGCCTCAGTTACCCCTCTTTGTGAAACAGGCTAGAGTTACCCCTCTGTCTCTCATTTGAGTTACCTCCCTTTGTGAAACGGAAAACTCAGAGTTTCCCTCATTTCAGGGTTAACAAACTCAGTTTTCACTAAACCCGCTTCGTGAAACGGACCCCTGCTCCTCTGTTCTCTGGTTCTGCTGTATTTATCTTATTGGTTTTCTCTGAGGAAACACTGCCTGCAGTTCAACTAGAAACTCTTTGAATGTTTTGGTCTCAGCTGCGTCGGTCCTGGAGAACCAGAACCATGAAGAGGAAGGTTCTGGTTCTGCTGGATCTGCTGCAAATTGTCTGAACCAGGTTCAGTTCCAGGTTCAAACAGGTTTAGTTTCAGGTCTGAACCAGGTTCAGTTCCAGGTCTGAACCAGGTTTAGTTCCAGGTCTAAACCAGGCTCAGGGTCCGGGTCCTGCTAGTCCACAGTACCAGCTATGGACCCCACACTGACAACAGCGCAGGAGTGTGTTCTCAGGATGTTTGTTCCTTGTTTCCGTCCTTCAGTCTGGAATGTGAGGAAACAATGGAGGGAAACACCCCCACACCCCCATGACATCATCGTCCTGCTGCGACACCATTGGCCGACATGTTCCACACTGTAAAAAGTCTGTCATCAGGTAAAGGTGTGTTTGGACCAGCAGCTTGTCTGGGTCCATGTAGGGACCAGTGGGCAGCATGTCATCTTCAGGTCTGTTCTGATGGGAATTTATTATTCTGTTCTGCTATGGATGGTGGAACTCTCTGCTAATCAGGAGATTGATCAGGTCATTGATCAGGTGATTCTGAGGTTTAAATATCAGCTGATCTTCTACAGATTCATAGAATTCTCAGTCCACAATGAAAAACGTCTAAAGTTCTTCACATCCCCGAGTCTGTTTTATATTTTCTATCCAAAATCAGTCCAGCGGCGCCCCCTGCAGTCATTAAGGAGACATCACTACTGGATAAATAAATAAAAGCAGCAGAAACAGAGAACAGAGGAGCAGGTAGTTGGAGATCCATCCAGCATGGTGGAACATCTACAGATGATGAGTAGAGTAGAGAAGAAAAATCTGGAAACATGGATACAGATGAGGGGATCAATCTCTCTAACTAGATTTAAGGTGGACTGTTAAGGTGGTCAGGTTCCTCTAACCAGATTTAAGGTGGACTGTTAAGGTGGTCAGGCTCCTATAACCAGATTTAAGGTGGACTGTTAAGGTGGTCAGGTTCCTCTAACCAGATTTAAGGTGGACTGTTAAGGTGGTCAGACTCCTGTAACCAGATTTAAGGTGGACTGTTGAGGCAGTCATCCTCTCTGACCAGATTTAAGATGGACTGTTAAGAAGGTCAGGCTCCTCTAACCAGATTTAAGGTGGACTGTTGAACCAGATTTAAGGTGGATTGTTAAAGCAGTCGTCCCCTCTAAAAAGATTTAAGGCGGACTGTTGAGGTGGTCAGGTTCCTCTAACCAGATTTAAGGTGGACTGTTAAGGTGGTCAGACTCCTGTAACCAGATTTAAGGTGGACTGTTGAGGCGGTCATCCTCTCTGACCAGATTTAAGATGGACTGTTACGACGGTCAGGCTCCTCTAACCAGATTTAAGGTGGACTGTTGAACCAGATTTAAGGTGGATTGTTAAAGCAGTCGTCCCCTCTAAAAAGATTTAAGGCGGACTGTTGAGGTGGTCATGCTCTCTAACTAGATTTAAGGTGGACTGTTGAACCAGATTTAAGGTGGACTGTTGAGGCGGTCGTCCTCTCTAACCAGATTTAAGGTGGACTGTTAAAGCAGTCGTCTCCTCTAACCAGATTTAAGGTGGACTTTTAAGGTGGTTGTGCTCCTCTAACCAGATTTAAGGTGGACTGTTGAACCAGATTTAAGGTGGACTGTTGAGGCGGTCGTCCTCTCTAACCAGATTTAAGGTGGACTGTTAAGGTGGTCAAGCTCCTCTAACCAGATTTAAGGTGGACTGTCGAGGCGGTTGTCCTCTCTAACCAGATTTAAGGTGGACTGTTGAACCAGATATAAGGTGGACTGTTAAAGCAGTCATCCCCTCTTAAAAGAATTAAGGTAGACTATTGAGGTGGTCATGCTCTCTAACTAGATTTAAGGTGGACTGTTGAACCAGATTTAAGGTGGACTGTTGAGGCGGTCGTCCTCTCTAACCAGATTTAAGGTGGACTGTTAAAGCAGTCGTCTCCTCTAACCAGATTTAAGGTGGACTGTTAAGGTGGTTGTGCTCCTCTAACCAGATTTAAGGTGGACTGTCGAACCAGATTTAAGGTGGACTGTTGAGGCGGTCGTCCTCTCTAACCAGATTTAAGGTGGACTGTTAAGGTGGTCAAGCTCCTCTAACCAGATTTAAGGTGGACTGTTAAAGCAGTCGTCCTCTCTAACCGGATTTAAGGTGGACTGTGGGCTCCTACCTGCCAGGGCCTTGATGCGGGAGCGTTCGAAGAGGCGGGCTGAGCTGTTCTCGTTGTCCCACTCATCGTCCCAGCGGTTGTTGACCGTGTCGTTGCTGCTGCTGTACTGTTGCTGCAGCTCCATGTGGTCGTACTCGGCGGCCACCGTCGTCATCATGACCGTTCACCTCGGACACGCCTCGATGTCAGCGGGGACACGTCCACATCAGCGTCTTCAGGCCGAGACCTGCAGGGACAGAAAGGCAGAATTAAAGACGAGACATTTGTGCAATAAAACCAGATGTTCGGTGTGGGGGACATCATCTGATGTCCAGGTCTCATGTTTCTGTCGGCCTCCAGGTGGCGCTGCAGCCTCATGTTGCTGCTCCGATCGATGGGCCAGATCGATGCCATCTGCCTCTGAGGCTCTTATCTCAGAGTGCAGAGGGCTGATGAGGTGTTCGCTGTCTGTTGTTGAGAAGAGTTCCTCCCTGGAGGCTCCATTAGAGCTCTGACAGGAAGCTCCACTCAAACCGCTTCACGTTTAGCAGCTGCAGCTTCGACCGGCGTCTGGTGAAGGATCTGCTGATCGGAAACATCTCCACAGCTCCACAAACAAACAGCTTCACAAACAAACAGCTCCACAAACAAACAAACAAACAAACAAACAAACAGCTTCACCAACAAACAGCTTCAAAAACAAACAGCTTCACAAACAAACAAACAGCTCTACAAATAAACAAGCAGCTTCACAAACAAACAGCTTCAAAAACAAACAAAAAGCTTCAAAAACAAACAAAAAGCTTCAAAATAAACAAACAGCTTCACAAACAGCTTCACAAACAAACAAACAGCTTCACAAACAAACAGCTTCGCAAACAAACAGACAGCTTCACAAACAAACAGCTTCGCAAACAAACAGCTTCACAAACAAACAAGCAGCTTCATTAACAAACAGCTTCGCAAACAAACAGCTTCACAAACAAACAAGCAGCTTCACTAACAAACAGCTTTGCAAACAAACAGCTTTGCAAACAAACAAACAGCTTCGCAAACAGCTTCGCAAACAAACAGCTTCACAAACAAACAGCTTCACCTACAAACAAACAGCTTCACAAACAAACAGCTTCGCAAACAAACAGCTTCGCAAACAAACAAACAGCTTCACAAACAAACATCAGCCTGGAATCAAACCCTCACGACTGGATGAATCCGACAGAACGTCACTGAGTCTGGTTCGGTTCTAGGAGGAACTTCAGCTTCATTCAACACTTTATTGACCTGCAGCTCCTCAGGAGCCGGACAGAACCTCTGAGAACCAGATCTGACTGCAAAGAGAATAAAAACTCATATCTAATCTAAAGCTGGTTTAAACCGACCCAGAACTGGTTTAAACCAACTCTAAACAGCCCAGAACTGTTCTAAATCCAGAACTGTTCTAAACCAGTTCTAAACTGGTCCAGAACTGGTTTAAACTGGTCCAGAACTGGTTTAAACCCAGAACTGTTCTCAACCAGTCCAGAACTGTTCTAAACCAGTCCAGAACCTTGTCTAACAGGGACCTAAACCACCATCACACCAAGTCTCTGAGTCACCAGAATAAAACTGGTCTGAATCCGTCCCACAGCCCAGAACTGTTCTAAATCAGCCCAGAACCCTCAGGAACATGAATCACATTCCACCATCTTTGTTCTGCTGCACCAACAAACAGGACTCCAGCTCGGCCCAATTATTGAGTTCTGTTTAGTTCTGTCTGGTTCTGTTGGTGTTCTGTTTGGTTCCATTTAATAAGTTCTGTTTGGTTCTGATGGGTTCTGTCTGGTTCTGTTGGGTTCTGTCTGGTTCCGTTTAATAAGTTCTGTTTGGTTCCGTTTAATGAGTTCTGCTTGGTTCTGTTTGGTTCTGTTTTATGATTTCAGTTTGATTCTGTTAAAGGAGTTCTGTTTGGTTCCATTAAATGAGTTCTGTTTGGTTCTGTTTGGTTCTGTCTCATGAGTTCTGTTTGGTTCCGTTTGAGTTCTGTTTGTTTCTGTTTAATAACTTCTGTTTGGTTCTGTGTAATAAGTTCTGTTTGGTTCTGTCTGGTTCTGTTAGGTTCTGTCTGGTTCCGTTTAATGAGTTCTGTTTGGTTCTGTTTCATGAGTTCTGTTTGGTTCTGTTAAATGAGTTCTGTTTGGTTCCGTTAAATGAGTTCTGTTTGGTTCTGTCTCATGAGTTCTGTTTGGTTCCGTTTAACGAGTTCTGTTTGTTTCTGTTTAATAACTTCTGTTTGGTTCTGTGTAATAAGTTCTGTTTGGTTCTGTTTGGGTCTGTTTGGTTCTGTCTGGTTCTGTTAGGTTCTGTTTGGTTCCGTTAAATAAGTTCTGTTTGGTTCTGTGTAATAAGTTCTGTTGGTGTTCTGTCTGGTTCTTTACCTCCAACTGTGGTGTTCTGAGCAGTGAACAGATGTTGAACATCTTCCCAGATGTTTGGTTCTCACCTTCGTGAATATCTCAGATATAAAAACAATAATTTAGTGAAGACCTGCTGACGTCTGGAGGATTCACATTTATATTTATTAATATTTATTTGTTTACATTTATTTATTTACATCAGCATCTACATCTACTGTGGTCTGAAACCTGACTCCTGTAGAACATCTGGTTTAAGGGTTCTCTGGGGAACAGCTGGGATACAGGAAGTCCTGCAGCTGAGCATCATGGGTAACGTATTCTCTAAATCTGTCAGTGATGTCACACTGAGCTCCTATTGGCCATCGGGGTCAGCTGACCGGAGCTAATGTCCGTGACATCAGTCAGAGCAGAGGGCCAGGGCCCCCAGGGGGCCATGAATGGACCCCATTGCCAGAACACGCCAGGATCCCAGAGGTCAGAGGTGGAGCGTCTCTATGACAACGGTGATGGCAACAGGAACACAAGAGAACGAAGCAGAAACAGAACACGTTCCATGATAACATTATTATTATAAATATTATTTTATTAAAATGACTAATACATTATTTGTTATTAAAATAATTATATTTATGATAAAACAGAACTGTGTTAAGCCCCACCCCTCCCTCTGAAGTCACATGACTCCCCATTCCATTACCATGACGACCACAGGAAGCTCCTCCCCCTAAAGTCATCATCACTAAAATTGCAGTTAGCCTAGCTTAGCCTAGCTTAGCCTAGCTTAGCACGACAGCTGACAACAGAACAACATTCCTAAATACACGCCTGTTGTAGAGGGGTGCGTGTGTGTGTGTGTGTGTGTGCGTGTGTGTGTGTGTGTGTGTGTGTTGGACGTGAACAAATGGTTTCTCCAGAATCACCATCAAACATTCCTGACAGCTGAGGAACACTGAGCCCCTGTAAACGCACACATGGACCAGAACCTGGTTCTGACTCGAGTCTCACATAAAGAACCAATCTGGACCCAGAGTCCTGAACTTGAAGGAGACAGAACAGCTGTTGAGAGCTCTACAAACCTGCTTCAAAGCAGAGTCCAAAACTATTGGAGGAACAACGTGAGAACCGGTTCTGAGCGTGTATAGAACCATCCAGAACCAAGGGTAGAGTCCAAACCCAGAACTGAGATAGAACCAGGACCTGTTAAAAACTGATCTGAAGCAAGTTTATGTAAAACTGGAACTAAAGACCTAAAGAGATGGAGATGGGGACTGTGGACATCAGAGGGACGGAGAGGAGGACAAGTGGCCGTTCAGGGACTGAGTGGCGTTCAGGGACTGAGGGACGTCCAGATGTCTGACGGTCAGAGCTCTCTGCAGTCGGCTGAGCTCATCGCTCTTATTGGATTTATTCATTTCCTGGAGAGCCGACCCCACCCAGCTACACTCACTGCTCTGACCTGACCAGAACAAGAACCAGACCAGTTCCAAAACCAGTCCAAGACCAAAACCAGAACCAGAACCAGGTCTGAAAGTGAGTCTAAACCACAGCAATACCAAATAAACACACCAAAGCACAGTCTAAACCAGTTCCAAAACCAGTCCAGAACCAGACCAGAACCAGAACCAGACCAGTTCTAAATAAAATCAAAAACCAGGGAAGAACCAGAGCCAAGTCAGTTCTAAACTAGATCTAAAACAAGCACAAATCCAGGTCAGAATGACAAGTAGAGCACAGTAAAACAAGGTTCTAAACCAGTTCTATAAAAGTTCTGAACCAGTTCTTTAAAAGTTCTGAACCAGTTCTGAAACCGCCGTCAGGGAACCATCTTCCTTCTCACACAGTTTCTGGTTCTGGGCCTCCAGGATGTTTTTTAAACATTAAAAAAACCTTCAAAGAATGTTTTTAGCATCTTGAGTGGAGGTGAAAGGAACCACAGGGAACAGATAGAGAACGTTCCCCAGACACATTAATGTAACCATCAGAGAATGTCAGGAACATTTGAGGGAACATTCTCTAAACATCGCAGCAACTGGGAAGCATGGGAACGTTGGGAGAATATTAGGAGAACATTACAAGATTGTAGAAATGTTCCCAAAACATTCCCTAAATCTTTCCCAGGAACCTTTGGTGATGACGTTCTTCTTCACTGAATTGAATGTTCTAAAAAAAAAAAAACACTAAGAGAAACCTTTGAAGAACATTCTCCAAACGTTCTGTGGGCATAAACACACAGAACCTTTCCTGAACATATTTTTACAGCTGTGACAGAACCTCAAGCTTAAACACAACAGTGAAGGACGGAACCGTATGGGAATGTTGGGGGAACGCTGGAGGAACATTTGGATCCGGACGTTTGAACATCAGTCCCAGAACGTTCCTCATGATTTCTCATGTACGTTATTTTAATGTTCTCCGAAGACCAAACAGAAACGTTGAAGAGGTTCTGCATTGGTGAACCCCTCAGGAACATTAGAGAACAATGACAACGTTCTCTAGATGTTTGAGAACACATCTAGAACATTAGTTTGTGGACTGAAGCTTCAGATCATCCACTGCTGGTTCAATAAAACATCTGAAAATACTGAATAAAGAACCATGAGAGAACCTTCAGAAAACCTCTGCTGAAGCCCGTGGAGAATGGAACACTTTGGGAACGTTAGAGGAACGTTAGAGAACCTTAGAAAACCTTCACAGAACGTTTCTGCAACCAAATATCAGGGTTCTCATTGGATCTGTGGTCTGTGATGTTGTTGTTTGGTTAAAACAACGTTTGTTTGCGAACCTTCAGGCAGAACCTGCAGGAGGGGAACCAACAGAACCGGGTTTTACCGAGCGGAACCAGAGGGACCATCGGTGAGATTCCGCAGTGTCCCGGGCCGTGTCCCGGCTCCGAATGCACTGAGGCCTGCTGCTGTTTTCCAGCATTTTCTCCGAAGCTGCTCTCAGACGGGAGACAGCAGCTGCAGGTCAGACACATCCCGCCCGGACCGCCGCTGAAAAAAAAGCACCCGCAGACGTGCGCAGATCCGCCTGTTATTGTCCCGGCGGCTCCATTAGCGCACTCCGGCCTCCTCCTCCTCCTCCGCGGCCACGCCTGTCTCCGGCTGCATGGCGCACCGTTATTATCCTCCATCCTCCGGCCTCCAATGGCTGCTGGAGGCGGAGGACGAGCGGCGGCCAGGCGGGCTGAGGGGCGCCGTGCTCGCCTGCGGAGGGTGGCCGGAGCCAGACGGAGGACGGAGGACCGGGCCTCCGGACACTTTGAGCGGGCAGAATGAGCGGAGTCTGGCCGCTACGGAGCGAAGTTAGCGGGGATCGGAGGCTCCGGAGGAAGCGGCGGCTCCGGAGCTCCAATCACGGCAGGAACAGAACCGGAGCGTCTTACCTGCTCACTGGGCACCGAGGATCGAGCTGCAGGAGAACCGGAGACCGCAGACCGGAGAGCACCGAGACTCGGACGGAGACACCGGAGGGAGGAGGGGGCTGTCCGGACTGCTGCAGGGAATGACGGGAAAGATCCGCACTGCCCCCCCCCCTCTCCCCGGCTCCGCCCTCCGCTGCATCAGGCCCAGCCCCGGGGGCACCGGAACCGGACTGGTCCCGGCTCTGGTCCACGTCTGTCTGGGACAAAGATCCGGATTCATCCTCAGGTTCTGTTCACCAGAACTGACCCAAAACACCGACACCCTCAAGAACCAGAGGAAGGTTCCCGTTCTGACCGGGTCCAGAACAAACAGAACCACGAATAAAACACCGAAACCCTTCAGAACCGGAGGAAGGTTCCACTTCTTACCGGGTCCAGAACAAACAGAACCACGAATAAAACAAAACAAACCTTCAATGATCAAATCAGAGCTTTTATTGATATTAGATGACTGGAAGATCTAAAATAAAATTATAATAAATTGAAATATTAAAATGATCCAGAACCAGCAGGTCCAGAACCAGGTCCAAACAGTTTCCAGACTCTGCTGGTCCAGGTGAGCTGTGACTGAACTCACCTGCAGGGGGCACTGCTCATTCAGCACGGTGACGTCATGTGGTGGGCGGTGCTAAAGCGATGCTGATTAATAATAAGTTTAATCGATCTGAGACAAACAGAGATTCAGGAAATAAAACATGAAATAAACTAATAAAAGAGTTCACGTTTAAAACTTTCTGCTGCTGAAAAAGGTTTTAATCTGAAAGTAGAATCAGATCCAGTCAAGTTCAGGTTCTATCAGGTTCTACGTCCAGGTTCTATTTATTTTCTTCTTTCTAATTTATGGTTTTCTGTCCTGAGTCCTGGAAATGTTTTTGTTCTTTGTGTTTTTTAATAATGATAAATTTACGGCAGCAGAAAAGAACCATCAGAGTTCAGAACCACCTTAAAGCTCCGTGATGCTGAAGATCTCAGGAGAACCCGGTTCTGGTTCCACAGCCAGAGTCACTTTATTCCAAAAACGTTCTGAGAAAGTTCAGCAAAGTTCTACTGATGTTTCAGCAGGACATTCTCCTGTAGTTCCCAGAATGTTTTTCTTAAAGGCAGGAGGAATGAAGATGTTCTATTGTTGGAACGTTATGCTCAAATGTTGTGGGACGCTATAGGAACATTTAGTAGGACCTACAGTGTTTCCTCAACAACGTCCTCAGAACATTCCAGGCACAACATTCCACCTCAGTTAATTCATCACATTACAGGAACATTTTATAAAGAACGTTCTGTCATCTGAGGCCTCAATAACTTCTTCAAAACATTTTTGGAACATTGTGTTGAAAGCCTCCTTCCTTCATATCATTGTGGGAATGTTTTCTGGAAGAACGTCCTACAACATGTTCAATCAAGAAAAAAGCAAAATGTTGCACCTTTAAAGTCACATTACAGGAAAATTTGAAAACGTTCTGTAGAACAAATGTTCTGTCATCTGAGGCCTCAATAACATCTTCAAAATGTTTTCTAAGTGTTGTTTTGAGAACGTTCTTCCTTTGTTATGATAGAACATCCCCTGAATGCTGACATGAAAACATTATATGAACTTAAAAGGAACATTGAAAATGTTCCTAAAATTTTGAGCATTTTATTAAAACATAGAACTTGAAGGAAATGCCGTCTAACATTGAGGGAACGTTCCAGAACACTGGTTGGATGTAAACAGGTTCTCTGATGGAACCTTCAGAAGCTGATGATGTTTAGCGGTGAAGAGGTTCTGCAAAGTTAACAAGAGCATTAGAGAACAATGAGAGCGTTCTGCAGATGTTTGAGAACTATTGGTTCAATAAAACATCTGAAAAGAACCATGAGAGAACCTTCAGATGAACTCCATTGAAGCCTGTAGAGGACGGAACCGTTTGGCAACATTGGGGGAACAACTTTAGAACATCAGTCCCGTTCTGTTCTCCATGATTTCCCATGCTCATGTACATTATTTAATGTTTTCTGAAGACCAAACAGAAACGTTGAAGAGGTTCTGCAGAGGTTAACCCCTCAGGAACATTAGAGAACAATGAGAACGTTCTCCAGATGTTTGAGAACACATCTAGAATGTTAGTTTGTGGACTGAAGCTTCAGATCATCCACTGTTGGTTTAATAAAACATCTGCAAATACTGAATAAAGAACCATGAGAGAACCTTCAGATGAACTCTGTTGAATCCTGTGGAGGACGGAACATTTTGGGAACATTGGAGGAACGCTAGAGGAACGTTGGAGGAACATTAAAACTTTCTCAGCATTTGATGAAATTGATGTGTTTAACTTGAAGGCGATGCTGTTTAACGTTGAGGGAACGTTCCAGAACACTGGTTGGATGTAAACAGGTTCTCTGATGGAACCTCCAGATGCTCATGATGATGATGATGAGATGATGTTTAGCAGCAGCAGCAGGGGATTGTGGGTAAAGCGGCTCCATCAGTGGAACATGATCTGAGCAGGGAGGCCATTAGAGCTGCTTAACGAGCTGTGGCTGGACAGAACCTCTCAGAGAATCAGAGCTCAGATTGATCTAGTTCTGTCCAGAATAAAGTCCAGAGAATTAAGCAGGAAAACTGTTATCATGTTTTCTTCTTATTATTATTAATATTTTATCTCCATGTTGGATCTTTTTAAGTGGAGATGATTTTATTCCTGAAACCTGAAGTTTGTCAGAACAAGAATTTGTTTATTCTATAAATATATTATTACAAATGATTGAAATGTAATTCTTCTTGTGATTCTAAACTGAGACTCAGATAAACAGATGTTATTATATTACTATATATATTATGTATTATATTACTAGATTATTATTAAATTATATTGTTATATATTATCAGTCACAGAGGGCCGACATTAATCATCATTAGAATGGAGAGAAGAAACCAACAGCCCTAAACTACACAACTACACAACTATTACACAACAACTACACAAAACTACACCAACACTACACAACTACACAACAACTATACAACTACACACCACCACTATAGTAAACAGTGAGAATGTTGTTGTGTAGTTGTGTTTGTTCCACTTTTAGCTGCTTGTTGTTCAGTCTGCAGATGTCTGAACGGTTCATCATCACTAAACTTTGCTGCAGGTTTTCTGTTCAACACTTTAACGACATTAAAGTTCCTCGATTGAACAAACTCTACGTCAGCTCTTAGAACAAACTTTTCAATTTTTTAAATTAATTTTTAAAATTTTTTTAATTCAGAGACGAAGCAGGAAGTTTAACGAATGTTTTATTAAATAGAAAATAAAGAGGACAGAAATAACAGCGTGGACTCCTGCAGTCAGAAGTCCAACCACTCGGTCATGTAGATGCAGCTGGATGGAGAGATCTCCCCTCCTTCGTGACAGTCCTCGAACACCTGCAGAAACAGACCAGTCAGCTGACAGGAAGCTCTGACGACAGCGTCAGGTGTGTATGTGTCAGCTGTTACCGGGCAGAGTCCGCAGGGCGTCTTGACGAGGCCGGTGGGCTGGATGACAGCGTTGACACCTCGGTACAGCTTCATCTGTCCGTCCACACTGCCCACCGTGCCCTCCTTCGCCGCGATCACCGTCATCTCCACCTTCCCGTCGTAGATCAGCGTGTTCAGGATGGTCTCGATGTCGTCCATCGATAGGTCCACCTGGAGAAACACGACAATACAGTAAGAAACACGACTTTACCGAGAAACACAACACCGTAAGAAACACGACAACACCGTAAGAAACATCACAATACAGAGGAACACGACAATACTGAGAAAAAGGACAATACCGAGAAAAAGGACAATACCGAGAAACACGACAACACCGTAAGAAACACGACAATACCGTAAGGAACACGACAATACCGTAAGGAACACGACAACACGAAGTCTGCCAGTCAATGCTCCACCCGTCATTCTACCTGGATCGAGTCCTTCTACCTGGACCGTGCCCTTCTACCTGGACCGTGTCCTACTACCTGGACGAGTCGTTCTACCTGGACCGAGTCATTCTACCTGGACTGAGTTGAGCCAACCGTTGGGCTCTGATGTTTAATTTACTTGAATCTGTTGAGCTCAGTCAAACTGAGTCTTTCAAGCAGCTTCAGAGAATCTAAATCTGACAGATTCTCTGTTTCTAATGGGACTAAAGCTGGACGAAGGTTACGACGTTCATCAGGACACACAGATGACCTGCAGGGGCAGCATGTGATTGGTGGTTGGAGGTGTGATGTCACCTTGCTGATTCCCAGCTCACAGATGTATTTCCAGACTTCGTGCGACGTGGCGAAGGAGCTGTTCCTCTGGACCATCGGACTCTGCTTGCTGTCCCTCGCAGCTTCAGCCTGGACATAGAACGCACAGGTGAGGTCAGTCAGGTGACCCTCAAACACACCTGTACAGCAGCTAAACACACATGTACAGCAGCAGACACACCTTGACAGCAAGAAACACACCTGTACATCAACAAACACACCTGTACAGTAACTAAACACACCTATAGAGCAGCAAACACACCTGTACAGTAACTAAACACACCTGTAAAGCAGCAAACACACCTGTACAACAACTAAACACACCTCTACAGTAACTAAACACACCTGTACAGCAGCAAACACACCTGTACAGCAGCTAAACACACCTGTACAATAACTAAACACACCTGTACAGCAGGTAAACACACCTGTACAGCAGCTGAACACACCTGTACAGTAGCTAAACACACCTGTACAGCAGCTAAACCTCAAATACACAAGATGTCCCTGAGTCTGACTGCAGCTGTTTCTATTCAGAATGTGGGTGGGTGCTGCCCCCTGCTGGCCTACATGATCAACACATTAACAACCTGACCGTCGGTGTAAATAAAGTTTTCCTACTTTGCTCTGCAGGAACTTGAAACACTGCTGGTTGAGAACCTCCACGAACTCGGACTCGAAGTCCTGGTCGCTGTACCAGGCGCCGCCGGTGACGGAGCGGTCGGGCTGCAGGTTGTAGAGCATGTAGACCTTCTTCTTGGAGGCCTGGCAGGAAAACGATGGACAGAAAAGTTTCAGAACATTTTGCTGGAATTTTATTTTTAGGGATCTTTAAATGTACACTGCCTGTCCAAAAAAATAAAGTCTCCACCTGGATTTAATTCAGCAAATAGGTGAGATTCTTCCATTGGATAATTACTGCAGTGATGAAACAACTTCTTTAACCTTAGCTGATTCTCATTTCTAAACAACCATGTTAGAAGACATGTCCTGTGGTCATGAAAGGACGTTAATCTGTCTCAGAAGGGTCAAATTATTGGCCTGAATTAAGCAAAGAAAACAACTAAGGAGATGAAACAACTAAAATGAAGTTAAGAACCATCAAACGCGTTATTAAAACTTGAAAGTTAGTGGAGAACCATCATCTTCAGGAACTAATGTGGTCTGATGAGTCCAGATCTACCCTGTTCCGGAGTGATGGGGGCAGGAGATTAGGTCTGGTTTTGGTCCCAAGTTTGTGCTGCTTTATGACTTTTTAGGACTGGTTTCACACTGGATTCTGACTGGTTCTGGACCTTTTTTTGGACTGGTTTAGGTTTGATTTTAGTCCTGATTTTAGACTTTTTAGGACTGGTTGAGGACTGTCTTGGGTGGGTCTTTTGTAACCCCAAGAACACCAAACCCACCATCAAGCATTGGAGGTGGCAGTATCACACTCTGGGGCTTTCTAGAAGAGCTTCTGGACTGGATGTTGGACTGGTTCTAGACTTTCTTGGGACTGGTTTATATTTGGTTTCAGTCTTGGTTCTCCTGGTTTTGGATGTGATTTAAAGTTGGTTTAGGATTTATTTTACTCTAGATCTGGTCCTGGATGAGGACTGGTTTCAGATGGTCTTGGACTTTTTTAGGAGTAGTTTCAGTTTGGTTTTGGTCCTAGTTTTAGACCTTTTTAGAACTGGTTTCAGACTGTGTTAGGCGGGTCTTGGACTTTTTTAACCCCAAGAACACCAAACCTATCACCAAGCATGGTGGTGGCAGTAGCATGCTCTGTGGAACTGGAGCTTCCACAAAGTAAATGGAATAATGAAAGAAGGAGGATCCACGTTCTTAAGGAAAACCTAAAACAATCAGCAGAAGGTTGATCTTGGACACAGCTGGATGTTTCAACCAGACAATGAGCCCAAACACACATCAGACGAGGTAAAGAAATGGTTCCATCAGGTTAGAATGAAGGTTCTATACTGGTCTCCCCAAAGTCCTGACTTAAACCCATCAAGAACCTGAAGAACCAAGTCAGAAAGACAACAAATGTAGTGGAACGGGACCAGAATTGGTGCAGCTCCCCTACATTTGTGGTCTTTCTGCTTCAGACTTGAGTCAGTTAAACTGATAGTATAATGATACTGCCACCTCCATGCCTGGCGGTAGGAATAGAGTCCAGAGGAGTCGAAGATAAACAGCAGATGGGGGCATCAGGGTAAGAAGAGAGGTGGACGTCATCAGGGCAGCTGTGGCTCAGGTGGTAGATTGGGTTGGTTCCCGCTTTGTCCTAGTCATGTGCTGTTGTGTCCTTCGGCAAGACACTTTACCCACCTTGCCTCCAGTGCGGCTACTCACACTGGTGTATGAATGCGTATGAATGTTGGTGGTGGTCGGAGGGGCCGTAGGTGCGGATTGGCAGCCACGCTTCCGTCAGTCTGCCCCAGGGCAGCTGTGGCTACAAATGTAGTTTACCACCACCAGAGTGAGAATGTGTGAGTGAATGAATAATGGATCCATTGTACACGCTTTGAGTATGCCTAATAGAAAAGCGCTATATAAATCTAATCTATTATTATTATTATTATGGATGAAGTGATGCCCTCATCATGGCTAGTGGGGGTCAGGGTTCTGATCTGGGGTTGGTCAGGTTCTTATGTTCCCAAAGAATGAGGTCTGCTGACCACCTGAAGATACTGAAGGACCAAGTCTTTCCATCAGTGGAGCTTCTCTTCCCTAAAGATCAGGATGTTTTGGTCCCAGATGACACTGCCAGGATCCATGGGGCCCACACTGTGAAGATCTTAGTAGAAAAGGAAATGATCTCTGGACAGGAATAAATGCTGAGAATTGGAAGTTCATCTAAATGGAGAACGAGTGATCTGTCCTCAGAGCTAAATGTGTTGTTAGCGTGTTGTTAATGTGTTAACATGTTTTCCAACATCTTTTTATCACAGTATCAGTGTCTTATTATTTTTCCTAACATTGATATTTTTATTGATTATTTATTGTTTCCATGTCAGACTTTCCAGCTATTTTGTTGACTGAGCAGTGGTTATTGATCAGTGGTTATTGATCAGTGACTATTGATCAGTGGTTATTGATCAGTGACTATTGATCAGTGATTATTGATCAGTAGTTACTGATCAGTAGTTATTGATCAGTGATTATTGATCAGTGATTATTGATCGGTGATTGGTGCAGCTGAACTCACAGCCACAGACTTCACAGCTTTGATGAGCTTCTTGCTCTCCAGGTTCTTCAGGATCTTGTTGATCTCCGTCAGAGGAAGGTTGCTTTTAAAGCGAATGTCTCTGCTCCAGATTCCTGCAGACACACAAACACACAACAGTAAGAGACACACAAACACACAACAGTAACACACACACACAAACACAAAACAGTAAGAGACACACAACAGTGAAAGACACACAAACACAACAGTAAGAGACACACAAACAGACAACAGTAAGAGACACACAAACACAACAATAACAGACAGACACAACAGTAACACACACACACAACAGTAATAGACACACAACGCTAACACTAACACACACACACACACACAAAACAGTGACAGACACACAAACACAACAGTGACAGACACACAAACCTTTGTTTCCAGCGTCCTCAATGATCTGGTAAACCAGCTTCTCCTGGTTGTCTGAACCTTTCATCTTACTGAAACACAAACAGACGGTTTCCATGGCGATGGCAGCAGCAGAACAACTTCACTAAGTTACAAAACAATTAATAATAATTCTAATATTAATAAACCAAACCATGTTTCAAAATAATAACAACATTCAAAAGATATAAATCCAGTTACAGATGAGTCACAGGTGTGCTACAGGTGAATTTCAGGTGAGTCACAGGTGTGCTACAGGTGAGTTACGGGTGTGTTACAAGTGTGTTAGGGGTGAGTCACAGGTGAGTTACAGGTGTGTTACAGGTGTGCTACAGGTGTGTTACAGGTGAATTACAGGTGAGTTTCAGGTGAGTCACAGGTGTGTTACAAGTGAGTTACAGGTGTGTTTCAGGTGAGTTACTGGTGAGCTCACCTGGTGCTCTGAGAGTCCTTCAGTCTATACAGCAGACCTGAGCTGTTCCTCAGCAGGTCCAGCTGACCCTGAAACAACATAAGAGATCAATAAGTCATCGATCACACTCCCAGAGGAGTCGAGGCAGGTTTTTAATAAAATCAGACATCATCACCTCACAGCATCAGATTAAAGGAATGTCAGGTAAGTATGACATCACACCTGAATCACCTGTTTCATTAGAACCTACAGCTGTGACCTGTCAGGATGAGGATGGAGAAGGACAGAGGATAGATGGAGGACAGAGGATAGATGGAGGATGGAGGGTGGAGGATTATGGAGGAGGCTGAGTTGAAGCCACTGACCAGAGACAGCAGCTTGTTGATGGCCATGGCTCTCTGCTGAGGCTCCAGGTGAGGCAGGTCGTTCTGGATCACCTGGTCTGTGATGCCCTGAGGAAACTGGTGACACAGTTCTTTGATCCTGGACACACACACACACACACACACACACACACACACACACACACACACACACACACACACACACACACACACACACACAGGTGAACATGAAGACCAGGTAAAGTCTAATTATGAGCATAAACTTCCGGACCAACTTTCTTTTTTCTTCTGCCTTTTCCTCTAAAATCTCTCAGATGAGCGACAACATCCGTGAGAGAAGCTCCGCTCTGAGCCGGTTAGAGGCGCCATTAAAGCGACAATAAAAGTTCACATTTCGTTCAAATGAAAGAAGCTGGGTGAGCTGAATTAACGCCGAAGTGACAAACGACTCAATGCTGTTCAGGAAATGTATTTATTAGTGCGTGTTTTCTGTGTGTGTCTAATTTTAACCAAGTAAACGCTAAATGTGACAGAATTCAGGCGGAGTCCGGAGAGCGGCTCCCCGGAGACAGCGGCGCATCCAGCGGGGCGGATTCTCTGACCTGTTCTCGACCTCCGCGGGGTCCGACAGGTTTGCCTCCTTTTTCACCTTCACTTCCGCCATGTTTACTGAACCTCTGCTGCCCTGGAGCCTGATAGTCTGAGAGCTAATGTTGTCAAACAGGCGTGCGCAATGCCGGGGTCCTTTAAAATCCTCCTGGAGCCGGAAGTGTCCCGAAAACCGCCTGATTAAAAACACGAGGCGTTCCTGCCTGAACTGCGGCCAAAATACAGATTATTTTAGATTTGTTAGTTTTTATTTTCATTACATTATTCCTCTTATTATTCGGAATAAAATTGTTGTTTTTATTTGCTTAATAAAATGATTAAATTTCTCTGATTTTATGAACACACATGAAACACGTTAAAAAGACAACAAGTTAAATACTTTTAAATGAGTTTTGATGTTGATAATTTGGATCGATAATTTTGCTCGATTTATTGATTGTATTCTTCGGTACTTATTTTGAATGTTTTCTAAACTTTTTTGTGTTTTTTAAATGTTTTTTATTGATTTATTTACTCTATTAAATTGGCTTTTCCAAACTCCTCAGATAAAATAAAAACTATCTAAAACTCTCCCAGCATTCTGTCTTCTTCCAGAAAATTCAGTTTAACCAAACGTCCTCTCAGTACCAGGGCAGCCCGGCGGAGCGGGCGGGTCAGAGTCCGTTGCTATGGTGACCTCCTGTAAACGCAGCGACGGTTGAAGAGTCCTGAAGATCCGCAGCTTCGCCCACAGGTCTGTTTACGGTTAGTTTACTGTTTGTAAACAAACAATAAACAGACAGTAGTCTGTTTATTGTTTGTTTGCCGTTTGTTTACTGTATGTTTACAATTAGTTTACCGTCCGTTTACTTGGTGTCTTGTTATCGATGTTTTTCTACTTTCTGATTATTTTCTGATGATTGATTAATCGATTTCTATCGAATCCGATTTTATTAATTAATCTAGTTCATGAATTCAGGCCGGGATTTAACAGAAGTTTTCCTCTGAAGTATTTCTGACTAAAGTATTTCAGTTTGAAGTATTTCTGTCTAAAGTACTTCTATTTGAAGTACTTCTCTTTGAAGTATTTCTGTCTAATGTACTTCTGTTTGAAGTATTTGTGTTTGAAGTATTTGTTTGAAGTATTTCTGTCTAATGTACTTCTGTTTGAAGTATTTGTGTTTGAAGTATTTCTGTTTAAAGTACTTATGTTTGAAATATTTCAGTTTGAAGTATTTCTGTTTGAGATACTTCAGTTTGAAGTATTTCTGTCTGAAGTATTTCCATCTGAGGTATTTTTGTTTGAAGTATTTCTGACTAAAGTACTTTTGTTTGAAGTATTTCTGCCTAAAGTACTTCTGTTTGAAGTATTTCTGTTTGAAGTATTTCTGTTTGAAGTACTTCAGTTTGAGGTATTTCTGTCTGAAGTATTTCTTTCTGAAGTATTTCTGTTTGAAGTATTTGTGTTTGAAGTATTTCAGTTTGAATTACTTCAGTTTGAAGTATTTGTGTTTGAAATATTTCCGTTTGAAATATTTCTGTTTGAAGTATTTCGGTCTTAAGTATTTTCGTCTGAAGTATTTTCGTTTGAAGTATTTGTGTCTAAAGTGCTTATGTTTGAAATATTTCAGTTTGAAGTATTTCTGTTTGAAGTATTTCAGTTTGAAGTATTTCTGTGTTAAGTGTTTCCATCTGAAGTATTTTTGTTTGAAGTATTTCTGTCTAAAGCGCTTCTGTTTGAAATATTTCTGTCTAAAGTATTTCTGTTTGAAGTACTTCAGTTTGAGGTATTTCTATCTGAAGTATTTTTGTTTGAAGTATTTGTGTCTAAAGTACTTATGTTTGAAATACTTCTTTTTGAAGTATTTCTGTTTGAAGTATTTCTGTTTGAAGTATCTCTGACTAAAGTATTTCTGACTAAAGTACTTCAGTTTCAAGTATTTCTGACTGAAGTATTTCTGACCAAAGTACTTCAGTCTGTAGTATTTAACTCTAAAGTATTTCTGACCAAAGTACATCGGTCTGTAGTATTTCTGGACCTTTGGAAGTACTTTTACTGAAAATACTGTAGCTGATGGAGCATCCTGCCACATTTCTGATTGATTGATTGATTGATTGATTGATTGATTGATTGATTGATTGATTGATTGATTGATTGATTGGCAGGTAGCTGTTGTCATGGCAGCGGGGGCGGTGTCAGCTCCACTCATCATTCCAATGATCCAACCACAGACGAGCAGAATCAAGAACCACATCGACACCAGCACACCTGTCTGCCTCCAGTCAGGTAACACACACCTGTCTGCATCCAGTCAGGTAACACACACCTGTCTGCATCCAGTCAGGTAACACCTGTGTGTGTGTAGATACTCCAGGTGTGCATATCTTCTACACACTGGACGGGTCGCGGCCGGTGGCGGCCAGCAGGAGGTACGGTGAACCGGTGCTGCTGCCTGCAGGTCGGGTGTCTGTCAGAGCGTTGGCTGAAACCAGGTAAGACTCACCTGAGGACAGGTGACCTCATCGATGTCGTCATCATCACTTGTTATTTGTCTGTGACTCCGTGTAGAGCTCAGGTGTGCTGAAGCTGCACCTGTCCAGGTAATGTCTGTGTCAATGTGTTCCATGTGCAGCGACGGCAGGCAGAGCTCCGTGGTGACCAAGGTGTTCTTTGTGGACCAGGCAGATACCAGGATGGACCCGGAGGTCCTGCAGGACACACAGCAGGTAAGCAAACACCTGGAACACCTGGGAACACCCGGAACACCTGGAAACACCTGCAGCTGCATGCTCCAGATGTTCCTTCAGACAGTCACCTGTTTCTGTTCCAGCCTCCATCTGAAGGAACGTCCTGTTCTGCCGAGAACTCTGCTTCTTCACTGAGGCCTGCAGGTTAGTCACACACCTGAGTCCTCACAGCTCACCTGATGTCTTGGATATTTTTAGATCCATCAGAGGAAACGATGAATCACAGACTTTAATAAACTATAAAAGCAATAAATCATTTTAGAATATATATATATATATATATATATATTATTAGAATTATGATCCTAAAGCTCACCTGTATCATTGTCACACCTGTCATCTGTTTTCAGAGCCGAGGATGATGGGAAACGCCTGTCCTCAATCAGGTCCTAATCTCCGCTGGCTTGGTTCTGGGACGCAGCTGGAGGTAAAACGATTCGTTCATTCTGGAGCTGCTGTCGCTCTGGGAGCTCTTATTATGGTGTACTTCCTGTCTGTCAGGGGTCAGGTTACCTGAGTGGCATGCCGGCGTCCCACCTCCAGCAACAGACCGACTTCCTGCGGTATGAACAGACCTCCACTCAGACCTGAGCCAAAAATATGTGGACGGCTGATAGCTGCCTCTCATTAGGATACAAGGAGGAGAGGGCAGTGACCGTCCAAATACTTCTGACCTTATGGTGTAACTCAGAATCCACAAAAACATTTTAAAATCTGTGTGTCCAGGTGTGTTCAGTCTGTCCAGGTGTCTTCAGTCTGTCCAGGTGTCTTCAGTCTGTCTGTAAATCCAGGTGTCTTCAGTGTGTCTGTCCAGGTGTCTTCAATTTGTCCATCTGTCCAGGTATCTTCAGTCTGTATGTCCTTCCAGGTGTCTCCAGTGTCTGGTCCTCCGTCCGTTGGACCCTCTGGCTTGGTTCTGTCCTCGATGTGGAGCTGTGTTTCCTCTGTTTCCTGTCCAGAGGCTGCCCCTTCCTGAGGGAGGACAGGTACTGCACATACCTGAGAGAGTCACAGTCCAGGTGAAGACAGGTGACCGGATGTGTGTGTGTGTGTGTGTGTGTGTGTGTGTGTGTGTGTGTGTGTGTGTGTGTGTGTGTGTGAGTGTCAGACGCTGCTGTGTGTGTTCTGTAACAGTCTGGTTCCCGTCAGCACTGCTCCGATCGATGAGCAGCCGCTAGAGGTAGACACACAACACACACACCTCAGACACGCAACAGACACACAACAGACACACATCAAAGACACGCAACAGACACAACAGACACAAAACAGATACGCAACAGACACGCAACAGACACACAACAGACACATAACAATACAGACACGCAACAGACACACAAAAGACACTCAACAGACAGACACATAACAGACACACAACAGACACACAACAGACACACAACAATACAGACACACGACAGACACGACAGACACAACAATACAGACAACAGACACGCAACAGACATAACAGACACATAACAGACACACAACAGACACACAACATATACACACAACAGACACATAACAGACACATAACAGACACACAGCAGGCACACAACAGATACACAACAGACACGCAACAGACACAACAATACAGACACAACAGGCACACACCAGACACACAACAGATAAGATAAGATAAGATAAGATAAGATAAAGTTCTTTATTTCTCCCCACTCCAGGGGAAATTTACATTGTTACAGCAGCTTTATTTACAATATATACAAGGGTGGCAAAATTTTTTAACAGAAAAAATAAAAATAAAAATAAAGTTTAAAAGTGCAGAGATGTGCAGTGCAAGAATGTCAGTGCAAATTTTATGGTTTGGGGTGGTAATGATGTAGTCCAGTTTATGTTAACATCAGCCAGTGATGCTGATGTTGTAAAGTCTTATAGCAGATGGGATGAAGTACCTGCGATAGCGCTCTTTCTTGCAGGGTGGATGTCTCAGTCTGCTGCTGAAGGAGCTGCTTAAAGACCCCACAGTGTCATGCAGTGGGTGAGAGGGATTGTCCATGATGGATGTGAGCTTTGACAACATCCTCCTCTCACCCACCTCCTCTATGGAGTCCAGGGAACAGTCCAGGACAGAACCAGCCCTCCTGACCAGTCTGTTTAGTCTCTTTCTGTCCCTTTCAGTGCTCCCTGCTCCCCAGCAGACCACTGCATAGAAAATAGCAGACGCTACCACAGATACATACCACAGATACATAACAGACATACAACAAACACGCAACAGACACACAACAGACACACAACAATACAGACATACAACATATACACAACAGACACACAACAGATACATCTGTACTGTTGTGTATATGTTGTGTGTCTTTGTTGTTGTGTCTTTATTGTTGTGTATATGTTGTATGTCTTTGTTGTGTATCTTTACTGTTGTGTATATGTTGTGTGTCTGTTGTGGTGTGTCTGTTGTCTACATGTCGTGTGTCTGGCATGTGTCTGTTGTGTGTCTATTGTTGTGCAGGGCCATGTGTTGTGTGTTTGCTGTGGAAGTGGGAATCCAGCTCACCTGTCCAGCTGTTTGACCTGTGAGACTCACCTGCAGCAGGTAACTCCGTCTGCATGCTCACACTTTGTCTCACCTGCTACACCTGCACAGACTGAACTCTGATTGGCTGCTGCAGGCAGGTGTCGGTGGCTCTGCCCCCTCTGTCCCGGCAGCAGGTGGCAGGTCGGTGTCCTGCTCCAGGTGTCAGCGGATGAACCACAGCGACGCCAGATACTGCGATTGGTGCGGCTCTAAGGTGAACAAACACACCTAGACACACCTGAGGTCACACCACATTACATCACCGTCCTGCTGACCAAACAGGGAACACACCTGGACAACACCTGGCTCCTTCTTTACTGGATATTACATGTCTTTGTGGTCGTCCTGCATCTGTACATACAGGATGCTAACAGCTAACAGTAGCTTCCAGCTAACGGTAGCTTCCTGCTAGTGTCTCTAGGCTAAGCTAATATGCTCAGGTAGAAAAGCTCTCGGCTAACAGTAGCCTCCTGCTAAAAGTCTCTAGGCTAAGCTAACACACTCAGGTAGAAAAGCTCTCAGCTAACAGTAGCTTCCTGCTACCAGTAGCTTTCCGCTAACGTCTCTAGGCTAAGCTAACACACTCCAGCTAACAGATGTTTTCTTGTTATCAGTTGAAATGATATCAAATATCAGGAAAACTGTGGTCAGTGCACTTTAGCTAACATTAGCTTCCACAACATAAATGCTAATGTTAGCATCATGTGCTTCAGTGTTGATATTTAGTTTCTTTTGATTTTTGTGTCAGAAAATAAAATCTTCAGTCACTTTAAGATTTGTTTTCCTGTAACTGGATGAGATGAGCTCCTAGCCTTTGTAATAAGCTAGGATGTGTGTGTGAGGCATTATTAGATATGTAGTGATGTGTGAGGCATTATGGGATATATTGTGATGTGTGAGGTATTATGGGATATGTAGTGATGTGTGAGGCATTATGGGATATGTAGTGATGTGTGAGTCATTATGGGATATGTAGTGAGTTGATGCATGAGACATTATGGGATATGTAGTTATGTGATGTGTAAGGCATTATGGGATATGTTGTGATGTGTGAGGCATTATGGGATATGTAGTGATGTGTGAGGCATTATGGGATATATTGTGATGTGTGAGGTATTATGGGATATGTAGTGATGTGTGAGGCATTATGGGATATATTGTGATGTGTGAGGTATTATGGGATATGTAGTGATGCATGAGGCATTATGGGATATGTAGTGATGTGTGAGGCATTATGGGATATGTAGTGATGTGATGTGTGAGTCATTATGGGATATGTAGTGATGTGATGTGTGTTATCAGTGTCATCATGCAGTCAGCTGTGTGGTGTGTTGGCGCTGTGGAGCTAACGGACACCTGAACGCTTTCTACTGTGGATCCTGTGGGGTCTTCCTGGAAATGCCGGTCCCACCCACAACCTGCAGTGACGTCACACCACCTGTTGGGGGCGAAGCCACTGGCCAGGTATGCTGTACCACCACGCAGTCAGTTAACCTGGCATCACACACTTCATCCAGTCTTCTGTCTGTTTACAGGCCATGCCCTCATCAGACCCCACCGCCAGCGTGAAGGTAGCCCCACCCACTGTGGATCGGTCCACACAGACTGTAGGACTCTATTACCCATCAGCCACCGAGCTGCACAGGAAGGAGCAGCAGAGGGCGGAGAAACTCAGCCGAGACCGCCGACCGCCGCTGACCGCTGTCAGCCCGGGACAAGGTATGTGTTTGAGGTTGTTGTTGTGTGTCTTTGTGGTTGTTGTTGTGTGTCTTTGTGGCTGTTGTTGTGTGTCTCTGTGGTTGTTGTTGTGTGTCTCTGTGGTTGTTTCTGATGTTGTTGTGTGTCTCTATGTTCGTGTGTCTTTGTGGTTGTTGTGTGTCTTTGTGATTGTTGTGTGTCTCTGTGGTTATTGTGTGGCTCTGTGTTTTTGTGTGTCTTTGTGGTTGTTGTCTGTCTTTGTGGTTGTTGTGTGTCTTTGTGGTTGTTGTGTTGCTGTTGTTGTGTGTCTTTGTGGTTGTTGTGTTGCTCTGTGTCTCTGAGGTATTATGTCTTCAGGTTACTGGAGGAAGCAGCTGGATCATGTGTGTGCTCACCTGAGGAGTTACACCCAGAACCACGCCCCCTTCAGGGCTCTGCTAGGTGAACCTCGTTTGGGCCAGGTACGCTCACCTGCACCTCACCTGTCGGACAGTCACATGACCTGTCCAACAGCTCCTACCTGAGCTTGACTGTCCTGTGTTCTGCTGTCCAGGTGGTTTCTGCTGTGGTCCAGGAGGATCGGTACGAGGTCAGTCTGACTGTCAGCTTCATGTCGGCCGGGAGGGAAATCAAACAGGTGAGTTTCAGGAGGTCACCTGAACGCATCTGGAAGTCATCAGAGAAACAGGAAACAGAAGTTCCAGACGTAAAGTTGGTGTTTCATCACAGGTGAGTCCTGAAGAGGATGGAGCTGGACCATCAGGTGGAGGGATCGGACCGGTGGTTCGGGCTGAGAGTCTGAGCAGCGTTACAGAACGAAGCATCAACGGTCACAGTGAGAACAACAGCTGAGTTATTAAACTGCTGTAACAATAAGAAGAAAGCTAACGCTAGCTGAAGCTAACTATCTGCAGCTCAGAGAAACAGTTACTTTATAAATAAATGTCTGACTGTGACATACACCAGCGGTCCTTAGTCTGGACACAAAACACATCTGGAACTATGTAGGAAACAAAGTGTGAAATAAGTCAAAACATGTTTTATATTTTAGATTCTTTGATTCCTGCTTTGAACACTCTTGGCATTCTCTGGAGGAGCTTCATGAGGTAGAACCTGAAATGGTTCTCCAACAGTCTTGAAGGAGTTCCAGAGATCCTGAGCACTTGTTGGTCCTTCTGCCTTCACTCTGTGGTCCATCTCATCCCAAACCATCTGGACTGGGTTTAGGTCAGGTGACTGTGGAGGCCAAGTCATCTCCATCATCTCCTTCTTGGTCAGATAGTACTTCCACAGCCTGGAGGTGTGTTTGGGCTCATTGTCCTGTTGGAGAATAAATGATGGTCCAACTAAATCAAACCGGATGGGATGGGATGTCGCTGCAGGATGCTGTGGTAGCCATGCTGGTTCAGGATTCCTCCTCTGAACAGTTGATGTAGAGATGTATCTGCTACTAGAACTCTGGGTGGCATTTATCTGGGCTCTAATCTTAGCTGCTGTTAACTGGACATTTCTGAGGCTGGAGACTCGGATGAACTTCTCCTCAGCACCAGAGGAGACTCTTGGTCTTCTTTTCCTGGGCAGTCCTCTAGGAGCCAGTTTGGTCATAGCGCTGGATGGTTTTAGAGACTGAACTTGGAGATACATTCAAAGTCCTGGTAGGTTCCTACCATACATTCGAAGTTTTTACAGTTTTATGGACTGACTGACCTTCAGTCCTTAAATGATGGACTGTCGGTTCTCTTAGCTGATTGGTTCTTGCCATGATATGGATTCTAACAGTTGTCCATTAGGGCTGTCAACTGTGGACCAACCTGACTTCTGATGGTCCCAACCCCATTAAGAAGGAAGAAATTCCACAAAGTTTTGATGCCTTCAGTGAGAATCTATAATGGAAATGGTCATAAAATAAAGAAGAACCATTAAATGAGAAGATGGGTCCAAACTAAAGACTGGTAGTGTAGATTAAAGAGTAAACAGAATCCGTTGCTGCTCTGACTGACTGTTCTTTCAACTCTAGAACCTTGAATTTGTCTCGTGTGAAGACCTGCTGCTTTTCTGTTTCTTCATTAGAACAACAGTAACACAACCTGTGATTGGTCCTCAGGTGTGATCAAACACAACCAGAAGCTCAAACCTGCAGTAAGAACCTCCACCTCATACGCTGCTGTACTTTCTGCTCAGTGGAAGCTGCTCTCTGATTGGCTGTCTGGCTGCAGGTGAAGGACACTCTGCTGCTGAAGGAGCTGGGTACGGGTGGAGGTCAGGTCAGCGCCATGCAGCAGCTCCTGGATCAGGTACGGCCTCCCCGTCCAATCAGCAGCCTCCTGTCGGTCATGTGTTCACGCTGACGGGTCTGTTTGCTCTAAAGGGGGTGGATCCTTCCTGCTGCGGTGGTGACAGTCGCCACGCGCTGGCGGACACCATGGTGAACGGTCACCATGACGTTCTGCCTGTTTTAGTGCAGCGAGGAGCCGACGTGGAGCAGGAGTCCGGACTGTAAGACTCTCAGGTCTGGGTCAGAACCAGGAGACACAACAAAGACACAAAAAACAGCAACAAAGAGACAAACACGAAAACTCAGAGATGTCTTCTGGCAGTAGTTAGAATGATGGAAACCAGAGAGAAGAAACAATTCTTTGATTATTTATTCTACAAAACATAAAATCCAGGAAACATCCCGTCCACCATGTCTCCTCAGATGTTAAACTCTGGACTAATGTTGTCTCCTCATACTTCTGAGGAGGTTCTCAGTCATCAGGTCCTGGTGATGGTAGGAGCTTCAGGAGGAACCAGCTGGAGGTTCAGGAAGACGTTCCTGAACCTCCAGCTGGTTCCTCCTGAAGCTCCTATGATCTCTTCATCCTGTAGATGTTTTTCTATCTCCATGTTTCCCCTCTACTCTGCTCGTCATTTGTAGAAAACTGTTTCACCATGCTGGATGGATCTCCAACAATTTGTTTTGTATCTCGTTTTTATAGTTTTGTCTTGTTTTTGTTGTCTCGTTTTTGTAATTTTGTGTCGTTTTTGTTGTACTGCACCTCATTTTTGTTGTTTTGCGTCTTGTTTTTGTTGCTCTTTCTCGTTTTTGTCGTTTTGCGTTTCGTTTTTGTCATTTTGCGTCGTTTTTGTCGTTTTGCGTTTCGTTTGTCATTTTGCGTCGTTTTTGTCCTTTTGAGTCTTGTTTTTGTCGTTTTGCGTCTCATTTTTGTCGTTTTGACGTTTTTGTTGCTTTGTCTCGTTTTTGTCATTTTGCGTTTAGTTTTTGTTTTGTGTCTCGTTTCAGTCGTTTTGTCTCGTTTTTGTCATTTTGTGTTTCGTTTTTGTTGTTACCTGGTCAGACGTTACCTGGTTAGATGTTACCTGGTCAGACATTATTGTCCTGAAACAGCAACTGTGAGAGATAAGAAGTTCACCTGTAGTTGTAGGTCCTCCCACTCTGACTCACCTGTCTTCCTGCTTCCAGATGTAATGCCGGCGTGAGGCGGAGGAATGCCACCGGTCAGACGGCGCTGGACGTGGCGCTGAGCTCCGGCTGCAGCAGGACGGTTTCTCTGCTGGCGGCTCAGACTTGACTGGACCTGCTGGGAAAACCCAAAGCGAACCTGGACGGGTTCTGAAGACAGAGAACATCAGAGATTCAGGAAGAACACCTGACACAAACAGCTAATCACCTCAGACCAGGTCAGCCTGAGGAACCCACAGATCTGTTGAACTGCACTCAGAACCAGAACTCTCTGAGATCAAAAAATCATGAAGGTAAAACCGTCATCATTCGTCTTGAACAGTGAAGATCTGAGATGTTCTCCTGGACTGATTGAGTCTGAGTTCTGAAGCTCATGTTTTTTTTTTTACCAGCTGATGAGTTCAAGAGCTGCAGGTTCATCAGATTAAAGACTTTACAGAAACCACAGAATGTTTCCTGGGGTCCTTTCTTGGTACTGAAAGTCTAAAAACCTTCATGTTTCTTTTCAGGTTTAGACTCACAGATAAACAGCAGCAACGATTCAGTAATTAGTTACCAGCTAATTCCATTCATCAGTTTGAGTTATTTTAATAAAAACAGTGAATGTTTTCTGGTTTCTTTCCTGTGTGACAGAAAACTGAAGATCTCTGATGCATATTTCAGATCAAACACCTGATCTATTGATCAGGAACTGATGGACAGCTGCAGCTTCGAAGATGAACTGAAGAAACTCTGGAGGTTAAACTTCAGGCCACAACTTGAGGAATCAAACATTAATTCTGACGACATTTTCTATCCAGTTTCCTGGTTCAACCTGCAGCTGGATTCAACAGATCATCTTCAGAACAGAAATTATTGTGAACTTTTCTGGTTTATTTGAGGAATAAACTGCACTGAAGGTGGCGCTAAATGAAATAAACAGAAAACCAGACAAGGTTCAAACATTGAGAACAAAATGAACTTCAGTGTAATTTAGAATTTATGCTTCAGTGTTGATCGTTTAGATGAATCAATAAATCTGATGTAAATCGTTCTAAATGATTCTCATCTGATCTGAACACAAACATTCTGAAGTTCCCTTCAGACAGAAAATATGAAATTTTGACTCGTCACTTTATTCCAGAACATTCAGTTAAAAGCAGTCGACCAGCAGCTTCTCCTGCTTCCTGCAGCGCCTCCTGCTGGAGACTCACAAACCTCACAGCTGCAGAAATAAAAACCTAAAAACAGACGATCGAAGGGAAACTGACTGGACAACAGAAACAGTTACAGACTGAAACACAGCCGAGTTTTTCTCAAAACGCTTTTAGTTTGTTCCTGAAGAAACATTCCTGAAACAGTCACATGATCAGGGGGCGGAGCTACAGCTGTCAGCGCCTCAGTCGCAGGAAGAAGGCGTGGCGGCACTCTGCGCTGTCCACCGGATAATATTTATCATAGAAGTCCAGGATGTACTCCTCGGCCTTGAAGCCAAACTTCTGGTAGAGCAGCATGGCGGGATTACTGGCCGACACATGGAGCGTCACGTCTTTCCCCATGCAGGTCTGTAGACACACAACATGACATCATAACATCACAATATGACATCACAATATCACAATGTCGCAAGATGACATCACAACGTCACGACATCACAATGTCACAACACGACATCACAACGTCACAATATGACATCAGGACATCAGACAGCACTGAACAGGATCTGAGTGGTTAAAGCCGGTTCTGTAGATGAAATGTTCCAATATGTCTGGACTGAGAACACCGACTGTTTTATATTTCTAGATTAAATCTCTGAGAGGAAGATTTTAAATGTTTTCTCCAAAGAAAATCAGCCAAAAAATGTAAAGGTTGGTTCAAAATCACATTTCAGTCAATAAATCATCCAAAACTATCAGTTTGCTCTAATTAGATTCTGTAACCATAAAGTTCTTCTCTATTCGCTCCACTGATTCCAGCTGAGAACGTCCATGAGACAGAAACTACAGTTTAATGATGAAACATCTGGAACCTTGCCTGGTCAAACTTTAACCCATCAGGTTCTACTGACGGTAGAACCTCAACAGTTGGAGAAATATGGACCTGGATTTTAGTAGAAATATGGATCCATCCCGATTAATGACTTCACAGCTAAAATGTTTTCAAGGTAAAATCATAAAAATAATCAGTTGAAGGACTTCTAGTGAACTGATCAGAACCACCTGGAGGAACCATCAGAACCACCAGCAGGAACCATCAGAACCACCTGGTGGAACCATAAGAACCACCTGGAGGAACCATCAGAACCACCAGACAGGAACCATCAGAACCACCAGCAGGTACCATCAGACCCACCTGAGGAACTGTGTCTCACCTGGATCAGGTGGTAGATCATGAAGGTTCCGATGCCGGCCCGCCTCCACTCAGGATGGACCAGCAGGAAGGAGATGTAGGCCTCGTTGTACTTGACGTCTGGAACCATGAAGCCGAAGCCGACCACCACCTTCCTGTAGAGCGCCACCACGCTGAAGTCAGGGTACTGCAGGCACTCGGACAGGTCCACGCCGGGCCAGAAGCTGTCGTGACACATGGCATTGACGGAGGGGATGTGATTGGGCCGCACGTAGCAGTAATCGATTGGGGCGTCGGCCTCAGGGAGCCAGTCAGGATCCTTCCTGTGAGGAAACGCTCTGATCTCCGCCAGCAGCCGCAACTTCACCGGACGACTTTCATAGTCCCTCCTGAAGAACAGAGGACCACATGGAGTACTGGGTGCTGTAGATGGAGTACTATGTACCTGTAGTACCGTGTACCTGTAGATGTAGTACTGCGTACCTGATGTAGGGCTTCAGGATCCGGGACGTATACGGACTCTTGATGCTTTGGTCCAAACTGCCCTCGGCTCCCATCAGTCGGTGCCAGAAGGACATGGAGTTCTTCTGGACGATTCTTCTGTTGGACGGGTTGATCTGGACAAACATTTAACAGGTTCTGTTCAGGTTCTGGTAGAGATACTTTAACCAGAACACTGAGGATCATCGAATGTTTGGTTCCTAAAGTGTCAGAACATCTGCTCTGGTTGGAGGTCATGAACCTCCTCAGAAGTCTTTGTCATGGTGCCCACCGCTAGCTAAACTGATCCAGGTCCAGGCGATCCAGCCGGACTCAGGAAGACGATTCTTTAAATGTCTTTCAGAGTCCGGCTGGTTTCTCCTGAAGCTCCTACGAGGGTCTGTGGATGTTGTGGGAACATAGCTGTTGAGAACGTTGTTGAAACCAGCTGTACCTACCTGGAAGCGGTCGAGGATGCGCAGCTCCTGGCTGTTGGTGCAGTACTTCCCTTTGACTCTGCCTCCCAGCAGCGACCCTAACTCCTGGGCTCCATAGATCCCTCCCACCAGGCTGAGGGTGGCGCTGACGGCTCGGTCTACATCCAGCAGGGGGAGACCTCTCTGCCGCTTCGCCTGCCGCACCAGCAGCTTCCTGTGGAGGCGTTTGGCCTGCGGCGTGACGGCTAGCGCTAGTGGGCAGGCGTCCAGCCGCCGCAGCAGCATCCTCTCCTCGTACAGGCTGAGGGCTGTGTAGCGAGGACTCTGGGTGCTGCCACCGTCATCTTTGTCAGGATGACCGATCCTCCGCCGCTCGCTGGCTCCACCACACCCCCCGGTGGACAGAGGGGGACCGTCGCTTCGTCCCACCGGCTCCTCCAAGTCGTCATCGCGCTCGCGGCCCTCGTCGTCCTCGCTCTCGGCTTCACGTTTGATGTGAGGTGGCGCTGGGCGGAGCTTCTTACGGGCGGTGAGGCTGGAGCTGGGAGGAGGAAGGTACTCCATCCCTGGGTCGATCATCCCCTCCGTCTCCATCTCCTCGTCATCTGGAAGGAAACTAACAACTCTAACAATTCTGTCATCAATCAACCATCAGTTCATATCAATGATTGATCAGTCTAGAGACAGCAGGAACTGATCATGGACGAGTCTTTGGCTTAGGCCTTGTCCACACGTAGCAGGGTTTTTGTAAAACCGAATATCCTGTCTCCTCCGTCTAGAAAAAAACTTACGTACACACCACCTCATTTTTAGAAAAAAACTTCATCCATACCTAACCACACAAGTGCGTTTTTAAGCACATTCATAAGCATGCCGGACCTTCAGGTGGCAGTAGTTTCCCAAATCCTAGCAAGGTGGTGGAGAATAACCGTCCTTAATGTCGTCCTTCGCCTGTGTTGTTGAATGTGGAGCAGTATCTGGGCTTGTAAAAACAAGCAAGTAAAAAGCGCCTGTACAAGAAACAGCGCCCAAAACCTTGTGAGAGCATCCATATTGTTACCGAATGTAAACACAGGTCGCATATGTGACGTAAGAACATATTTTGTCGCAGGTGGTGACGTTTCGAAACGCAAAACCCCGGTTACTGATGTCCACATGCAGACGCATAAAACGGAGAATTCGCAAATCTTCACTTTGGTCAGAGTTTTAAAAAAGAATCGTTTTTGATGACGTAAATCTGCGTTTTCGTGTGGATGATAGGCCGAATTGTAGAAAAATATCTTCGTTTTGTGAGATACCCGGCTACGTGTGGACAAGGCCTTAGATTAGTGTAACAGCGGCTACGCTAATGACTCTGGAGATCTTTAACTGACACAAGTCTTTCTCCTGGTGGACAGTTGCTGGTTAAACCACAGGTACTACAATTACTACAGGTACTACGCCTGAACTTCATTACATTTTCTGACATGCATGTCCTCCATCTTCTGCCTCATGGGTTAATATATTAATTAATTGATTTAATTGCTCGTTACTGTCTAATTAAAGCTGACGGTCAGGTCAGTCATTAATTAATGATCTGATGTAATTAACGGTGTCTCACCGTGGAACAGGGCCTGGGGCGGCATGGCGTCGGGGATGAGGTCGGCCTCTGACAGCAGGCTGGGCGTGGCTGAGTGGGAGGCCGGGGTTCCGGGGGCGGAGAAGTCGAGGGAAGGAGACGGGGACGGGCTGGTGAGCGGCGTTCGGTCCGAGGAGCTGAGGGAGGAGAAATCTATGACCTCGCCTTTCTCCAGGACCAGATCGGGGCGGCGCCCGGTGCCGCGACCTCCGGCCAGTTTGACGGGCGTGGAGGAGGCGCTGCGGTCCACGAAGCCGCCCACCGCCTCCTTCTGAGCTCGCCGGATGTCTTTGGCCTCCTGGGTGCGGGAGCGCTTCTCCTTCAGCTGCATGGCATTCTCCACGGGGTTCCTGGCACCCCGTTTCCTCAGACCCTCCACGGTAATGATGTGGTCCACGGTGGGTTTGGAGGCTGCAGGAAACAGAAGGTTCAGGTCAACAGACACCTTTCACCCGGACGCTACCGTTCCACTGCAGGTTACCTTTAGCCTTGGTGGAGGCTTTGTCCACCTCCGGTCGCAGTATCGGAGGTCTGTTCTGGACCAGCTTCCACCAGCCGGGTTCCCCGAACTCCTGAGCTCCTGAGCGGAAGAACGTGGGGCTGCCGACAGAGAGGCATCCAGCCACCGTGCTCCACCACGTCGATGTCTTCTTCCTGCAAAGCACCAGCAGAACCAGCAGTCACTAACAGAGGAGCAGGTTGTTGGAGATCCATCCAGCATAGAGAAACATCTCCTACAGATGATGAGCAGAGTAGAGAGGAAACATGGGAGATAGAAAAACATCTACAGGATGAGGAGAGAAAACCACCACAGAGATGAAACAAAGCAAAAATACCACGATGAAATAAATGTGGCACGGCTCAGAAACAGTGAACAGAGGAGCAGAGTGGAAGTTTTCAGAGGCGGTGAACATGGAATTAATTTTCAAAAAGACACAAAACAACACAGATAAGGACTACAACGAGACACAAAACAACAAAACCAACACAGGACATCTACAGGATGAGGAGATGGTAGGAGCCTCAGCTGTTTCTCCTGAAGCTCCTTCCATCACCAGGACCTGATGACTGAGAACCTCTTGAACTATGAGGAGACAACATTAGATCAGAGTTTAACATCTGCTCAGAGCTCAGAAGGTTAACATCGGATGACCTTGTTCCCAGCAGGAAGTTCCAGTGTCGGCCAATGAAAGCGCAGATATCCTCCTTCCACCTGAAGTATCCCTGCCGACCCGTCCCCTCCAGAGACAGGTTGTACATGGCCAACATCACCACCTGGAGAACACATGGACAGCTGCTGAAAGCTGACCAGTAGGGTGTGTGTGTGTGTGTGTGTGTGTGTGTGTGTGTGTGTGTGTGTGTGTGTGTGTGTGTGTGTGTGTGTGTTTGTGGTCCTACCTGCTGCCAGGTGAGCCTCATCCTCTCAAAGCTCTCCTTTCTGTCCTCAGAACAGTCACAGCAGGTGAATTTGAAGAAGTTGTCTCCCTTCAGGTAGCTGGGCTGCTCTCCATGGAGCTGAGCTGAGGACAGAGTCAGACTGTTCACACCCACACACCTGGCTGCTCACCTGTGGCCTCTACTGTTCACCTGTGGCCTCTACTGCTCACCTGGTGCCTCTATTGCTCACCTGGCTGCTCACGTGTGGCCTCTATTGGTCACCTGTGGCCTCTACTGCTCACCTGCAGGAATCCACTTGTGGCAGCGGTCACAGTAGAAGGACATGTCCTCGCAGGCCCAGCCTCCGTCGGCGTCCTCTCCCAGGTCGCTGGTCAGCGACTCTCCGCTGTGGTCATGTGACAGATCCACGGAGCCCTGGTCCTCCGACTCCACGATCAGCAGCGTCTCTCCCTCCACCTCGCCTTCCTCCAGACCCTCCGATGCAGACGTGCAGGCCGCCTCATCCTCCCCCCCGCCCAGCTGCTCGCTGCTGCTGTTCATCCTCCACACCTCAGGTACAGGAGCACACCTGGACAGGTAGGACAGGTGAGTCAGGTCTGGTCCAGCAGCACACCTGAGAGACAAAGTAAGAGACCAAACACTCAGCACGAAGGGTGACTTTTCAGCGTAGCATGGACAGATCACCATGGTAACCGATGCTGCAGAGTTAGATCACCACGGTAACCAATGCTACAGAGTTAGATCACCATGGTAACCGATGCTGGACAGACAGATCACCGTGGTAACCGATGCTGGACAGATACATCACCATGGTAACAGATGCTGCACAGCTATATCACCATGGTAACCAATGCTGCAATCACATCACCATGGTAACTGATGCTGCACAGACAGATCACCGTGGTAACCGATGCTGGACAGATACATCACCATGGTAACAGATGCTGCACAGCTATATCACCATGGTAACCAATGCTGCAGTCACAACACCATGGTAACTGATGCTGCACAGTTAGATCACCACGGTAACCGATGTTATGTTTAGAGTTGGCTGTCAGATGACTGTGTGGACAGGTGTGTTGGTGTCTACCCGTCTCAGGTGTCCTGTGGGCGGAGCTCTGCCTCCCTGTGTCTCCTCTCCACCTCCAGCTGTCTGGTCAGGATCCTCTGCTCCTCCAGCAGCTTTAGGTTCTCCTTCTTCCTCTCCAGACGCTCCAGATCTCGAACCACACCTTCGTGGAGACGCTGAACGGAGAGAACCAGAGAGACGTTACCTCTAAAACCTCTGAAACCCTCCAGGTGTCCAGCTGGGTCTCTAACCCAACCTCCAGGACTCATAAACCATCTTCCATATCTCTAACTTGTTCTTCTACAGGTTTTATGACCCACAGTAAGAAGCTGACACACCTCAGATCAAACTCGTCTGTTTCCTCCACTGTTTTTTCACTTTCTAAAACACTTTTTTGTTCATTAAACAGTCAGAAATAACACGGAGAGCTCAGACTCATGACTGTTTGATACACAGACAAACATTTAATTGTTCTCAGCTTTCAAATTAATCTCCAACTTTTAATAATCAGTCAATGTTCTCTGATTTCTGCTCCTTCAGTGTAAATATTTTCTGGTTTCTTTCCTCTCTGACAGTAAAACTGAAGATCTGTGGATTAAACAGGACATCGGAGGAAACTCTGATCCGCATTTTTCTACGTTTTAGAAACAAACAGCTGATTGATTCGACCAGAAAACAGCCAACAGATGAATCAACATCTGAACATAATGAATCGTATTATTTTTTAAGCAGGAACACAAACATTCAGTTTCTCAGATGTGACGTCATGGTGTCTCGGACTGAAGGGCAAACAAAGCTGTGACGTCTTACTACGTCACAGTAAAAGGTGAAGGAGTCAGATGATTATTAATACTACTATTTCATTTGTTCGTATTTCCTGTATATTATAGCTTCACCTATTTTGATACGTTTATTTTTTACGAATTTTAACATGTGGTGAATAAAAGAATCTAATCTAATTAAGCGTTTCCTGCTGCAGAGGTCATCTGAAGCTTTTATTTTGAAAAACTCGACCTGCCGCTAACTGGTCGGTCATCTGAAGCTTTTACTTTGAAAAGCTCAACCTGCTGCTAACTAACTGCTAGTTTGACAGAGTTATTTTCTGTGTTTTAGCGTTTTTAATTTAAACGCGCGGCTAAAATTCGGCTCGGTGCCAGGTGATGAGCTGCAGTATGTCCATTAGACACCGTGAGGTCTGACTTTAGTGGATAAACCAGCCCGTTAACCATCCAGTGACCTCCCCGGTCCCTCCAGCCGCTAGCTGTAGCTAACCGTTAGCCAGCTGCTAGCTCCAGCAGACCGGTTCGGTCTGGACCGGGTTACCTGTCTGTCCCAGGACTGTTTGAAGTGGACGGCAGCCACGGTGCTCAGAGTCAGAACCACAGAAATTCCCAGAACCGCTTTGGAGGCCGTAGACATCCCGGTGGTGTTAGCTTCTCGTTAACCCGCTGCTAACTGACGCCACCGCCGCTTCTTCTTCTGCTGCAGGTTTACTGGCAGCAGCGACACGGGGCCGAGCGCCGCCTGCTGGAGGTCCTTGGGTCTGGTCCCATCTAGGTTCTTGTCTGGTTCCGTCCAGGTTCTGGTCTGGTCCCGTCCAGGTCTTGGTCTGGTCCCTTCCAGGTTCTGGTCTGGTTCCGTCCAGGCTGAGAGTATCACTGAGTCACAAACAGGATAATCCACGTTTTAATGTGACCTTCAGCTGCTTCTGCTCTGTGTTTTGTTGTTGTCATGGTAATGAAGAGAAAACATCTTCATAAACTCACCAGAGAAGTCCAGCTGATTTTACTAGCGCTTCTATGGTGAGTTTAGTTGTTGTTTTGATAAAGCCCAAAAGATAGTTCACATTAAACAATAAGATAGATAGATAGATAGATAGATAGATAGATAGATAGATAGATAGATAGCTAGATAGATAGATAGATAGATAGATAGATAGATAGATAGATAGATAGATAGTGTTAGGACTTATTTTTTAAGGTACTGCTAGCTGAATATGGAATCACAGGAGTGCCACAATAAAATATAAATAAATAAATAAGGAAATAAATATGTAAATATAAAGAGAAATAAATAAATGTGGAAATAAATGTGGAAATATAAAGAGAAATAAATAAATGAATGTGGAAATATAAAGAGAAATAAATAAATAAATGTCGAAATATAAAGAGAAATAAATAAATAAATGTGGAAATATAAAGAGAAACAAATACATAAAAAGGAAAATTTTGTCTTTGCTTTTCCCTTTTCTCTTTTTTTTTCGATTTTGTCATTGTCTTTTCCGTTTTGCATTTGCCTTTTCCTTCTGGCACTCCTCAGTCCACCAAGTAAAAACAAAGACAATAGACTCTGCTTTCACTTGGTGGACTGAGCTGTCAATCAAATGGCTCTGGGCGGGGCTTTCTGTCCAGGGTGGGTAGTCGTACCTGATCACAGGATTCCTGCCTGACGCCAGCTCCTAGCACGGCTGAAGTCAAGTGATGGCACCGTGGCGCTTCGGCTGATTCTACCAGCAGACACTGAAAGGGCTCTGATAGTTTGGTAAGTTAATGTTTATTTTCTTATTGGTGCCGGTTTTAATGCACTTTATATACACCTGTAGTGTCAGATATAATTTGTACCGTGCACTCCAGATGTCGATGGAGTTTATTTGTGTGTGGGTTGAGGAGTGCCAAAAGGAAAAGGCAAATGCGGAAAATACAATGACAAAATTGAAAAAAAAAGAGAAAAGAGAAAAGCAAAGACAAAATTTTCCTTTTTATGTATTTATTTATTTCTCTTTATATTTCCACATTTATTTATTTCTCTTTATATTTCCACATTCATTTATTTATTTCTCTTTATATTTCCACATTTATTTATTTATTTATTTCTCTTTATATTTCCACATTTATTTATTTCTCTTTATATTTCCACATTTATTTATTTCTCTTTATATTTCCACATTTATTTCCTTATTTATTTCTCTTTATATTTCCACATTTATTTATTTCTCTTTATATTTCCACATTTATTTCCACATTTATTTATTTCTATTTCCACATTTATTTATTTATTTCTCTTTATATTTCCACATTTATTTCCACATTTATTTATTTCTCTTTATATTTCCACATTTATTTCCTTATTTATTTATTTATATTTTATTGTGGCACTCCTGTGATTCCATAGCTGAACACTAAAATTGATATTATACAGTGGGTACGGAAAGTATTCAGACCCCTTTAAATTTTTCACTCTTTGTTTCATTGCAGCCATTTGCTAAAATCAAAAAAGTTCATTTTATTTCTCATTAATGTACACTCAGCACCCTATCTTGACAGAAAAAAACAGAAATGTAGAAATTTTTGCAAATTTATTAAAAAAGAAAAACTGAAATATCACACGGTCATAAGTATTCAGACCCTTTGCTCAGTATTGAGTAGAAGCACCCTTTTGAGCTAGTACAGCCATGAGTCTTCTTGGGAATGATGCAACAAGTTTTTCACACCTGGATTTGGGGGTCCTCTGCCATTCTTCCTTGCAGATCCTCTCCAGTTCTGTCAGGTTGGATGGTGAACGTTGGTGGACAGCCATTTTCAGATCTCTCCAGAGATGCTCAATTGGGTTTAGGTCAGGGCTCTGGCTGGGCCAGTCAAGAATGGTCACAGAGTTGTTCCGAAGCCACTCCTTTGTTATTTTAGCTGTGTGCTTAGGGTCATTGTCTTGTTGGAAGGTGAACCTTCGGCCCAGTCTGAGGTCCAGAGCACTCTGGAAGAGGTTTTCTTCCAGGATATCTCTGTACTTGACCGCATTCATCTTTCCTTCAATTGCAACCAGTCGTCCTGTCCCTGCAGCTGAAAAACACCCCCATAGCATGATGCTGCCACCACCATGTTTCACTGTTGGGATGGTATTGGGCAGGTGATGAGCAGTGCCTGGTTTTCTCCACACATACCGCTTAGAATTAATGCCAAAAAGTTCAATCTTGGTCTCATCAGACCAGAGAATCTTATTTCTCATAGTCTGGGAGTCCTTCATGTGTTTTTTGGCAAACTCTATGCGGGCTTTCATATGTCTTGCACTGAGGAGAGGCTTCCGTCGGGCCACTCTGCCATAAAGGCCCAACTGGTGGAGGGCTGCAGTGATAGTTGACTTTGTGGAACTTTCTCCCATCTCCCTGCTGCATCTCTGGAGCTCAGCCACGGTGATCTTTGGGTTCTTCTTTACCTCTCTCACCAAGGCTCTTCTCCCACGATTGCTCAGTTTGGCTGGACAGCCAGGTCTAGGAAGAGTTCTGGTCGTCCCGAACTTCTTCCATTTAAGGATTATGGAGGCCACTGTGCTCTTAGGAACCTTGAGTGCTGCAGAAATTCTTTTGTAACCTTGGCCAGATCTGTGCCTTGCCACTGAGCTCCTTGGGCAGTTCCTGCAACCTCATGATTCTCATTTGCTCTGACATGCACTGTGAGCTGTAAGGTCTTATATAGACAGGTGTGTGCCTTTCCTAATCAAGTCCAATCAGTTTAATTAAACACAACATGGTTCTACTTCTTCATTGGAGTAATGAAGAAGTAGAACCATCTCAAGGAGGATCAGAAGAAATGGACCGCAGGTGAGTTAAATATGAGTGTCACAGTAAAGGGTCTGAATACTTATGACCATGTGATATTTCAGTTTTTCTTTTTTAATAAATTTGTAAAAATTTCTACATTTCTGTTTCTTTCTGTCAAGATAGGGTGCTGAGTGTACATTAATGAGAAATAAAATGAACTTTTTTGATTTTAGCAAATGGCTGCAATGAAACAAAGAGTGAAAAATTTAAAAGGGTCTGAATACTTTCCGTACCCACTGTATATGAGTGTTATAATATTGATAATAATAACCATTTAATGTGCAAAAAATCTATGAGTTGTGCTTGACCTTTAAAAGGGAAGAGATGGAACTAAGCTCTGACTCGAAGCTCTGATGGAGTCAGACAGGTCAGGCTAGAAAGATACACCCGCGTACAAAAAAATGCTTCTTCTTCTGCACGTACACACACTAACAAAGATAGAGCTTTGGGCTTGATACAGAGCACATTCCTGCTTTCTTATAATCCATCCAACCATCCATTATCTATACACAGCTTAATCCTCATTAGGGTCGCGGGGGGGGGGGGGGGGGGGGGGGGGGGGGGGGGGGGGGGGGGGGGCTGGAAGCCATATCCCAGCTGACTCAGGTGAAGGCAGGGGACACCCTAGACAGGTCACCAGTCTGTCGCAGGGCCACATACAAAGACAAACAAGCACTCTCACATTCACACCTACGGGCAATTTAGAATAATCAATTAACCTCAGCATATTTTTGGACTGTGGGAGGAAGCCGGAGTACCCGGAGAAAACCCACGCATGCACAGGGAGAACATGCAAACTCCATGCAGAAAGATCCCGGGAAAGTCGGGACGCGAACCAGGGATCTTCTCGCTGCAAGGCGAAAGTGCTAACCACTACACCACTGTGCAGCCGCTTTCTTATAATGTATCAGTTAATTTTACTGAAACTGCTTGCTCAAGGTTGTTTATAATCCTCCCTGAGGAACACTTGCATCCCCCTATGAGACACCACTAATGACTACTTCACATCTCAACTAACAATGAAATAATACAAACTGGTAGAAAGCGGGAAAAAGTTTGCAGGAGGTTCTTCTTACAGGGTGTGGCTCCTGGGGATTGGATAAATTGTGTGCCAAGAGATATGGACATATCTGTGCACCAACAAATGGGAGAACTAAGTCTACACCATGGTTTATCCCCACCTTTAGCCAATCACATTTCAATATTTGAATTATATATTTGTGTTCTATAACCAATCACATTTCTCCATACTGTATAAAATGTTCTGTTGATATCAGACTTTATCCTTTTCTGGGAGGCTGTTCCAAACACAAAAGGTCCTTGTACAAGATTCTTTTGAGACATTGATATTATAAAATAAACAGCCTGAAGAGAAGTAGTTTGTCTTCTATCTCAAAAAATGAACACGCTTCACAATGGATAGATAGCTATAGATAGATCGATCCCTGATTCTCTTAGCTGGATTCTCCAGTTTCCTCCCACAGTCCAGAAACATGCCGAGGTTAACTGGTGATTCTAAATTGTCTGTAGGTGTGAATGTGAGTGTGATTGTCTCTGTATGTAGCCCTGTGATAGACTGTTACCTGTCCAGGTGAGCCTTCACCTTCAGTCAACTGGATAGACTCCACCCTCCGTGACCCTAATGAGGATTAATCAGTGTATAGATGATGGATGATGATGGATGAAGGTCGTATTAAAAGTGTTTTATTGGTTCCTTCAGGTCTAACAAACAAACACAGAACCAGCGGACAGATGAAAGCCAATTTTATTGATCAAGTAACAAATAGGACGAATGTTTCACTGTACATACGGAACCAAAGTAAAAATAAATAGTGTCACAGCAATAAATTAAAAGCGTGGAGTGACGAGTCGCTGCGTCTCTGAGGACGACATGCGCTTCGATGGCTATTTACACACATTTCACTTTGTACACGGTTTTCATTTCAGTTGTTTTCTGCCGACGATTCGCTTCACATTCTTCTTTTCACATTTCAACAATTTAAAAAACTAAGAAAGCAAAGAGCAGCGGCTGATTCATCAGAGCCTTCATCACAGCGTTGAGCCAACGTTCCTGGAATATCAAACAGAACCCCCACACGGACTCCCAGAACCCCCACAGAACCATTGGATCACATCCCGCCCAGCGTGGTGGACTGGTCCTTTCAGCTGTTCACTGGACTGGTGTTCTGGTCTGTTTGGGTCGGGGCTAACTATGAACTGAGTTTGAGTCTGGCTCATATGATGACATGAACATGAACCAGAACCAGAACCAGCAGCCCAACAAAGAGCTGAAACTCACCAACTTCTTACTTTGGTTTCATTAATGTTTCGTCTTTTTCTGTTCACGACAGCTAAATGTTTCAGGAATCGCTGAGAGCTGTGAGCCGAACCTGGAGCCTCAGATCCAGATCCAGGTTCAGATCCAAATTCTTCCTTCATGTGCATACAATCAAGGGCGGAGCACCGCAGCAGCGCCCCCTGGAGGTGACCGGGACACAACACAAGACACAAACGCTGCAGGTTCTCCGGCGTGTAGCTGCCAAACCGGCGCCGCCCGGCGTCCTGCCTGGAGGCTACAGCTTTCATAGTCCAGCTCCGTGTCCGACACACACACACACACATACACACGCGCACAGACACACACACACAGCAGAACAAAATCACAAAGAGCAACAAAAACTGATGTAAACATTATTTTAGGAAAAAACACACCTGAGACTATTTCATCATCGCTGCACTGAACCCCCCCATCGCCTCCCCACACCCCAACCTGTCGCTTCTTGATGATGTCACTGCCAGCCAGGTAAGTTCCTTTGTTCCTGTTGTCATGGCAACACTGAAGCCTCATCTTAAAGTTTCTGCAAGCATCATCGTTTCTACCCAATCGTGTCAGGATGAACTGTCCACCAGGGGGCAGCGCTGAGTCACACCTGGTGTCACCAGATTAGCTTCAATGTTCTTAACCTCAGTTAGACCAGCAGGAGGAACCATGACGAGGACACGTTCAACACCAGATCCAGACCCAGCTGACAGCAGACACCACGAGGATAGTGGGAAAGCGATGCCTAAACCTCTATCCGGAAAATAATCTGCATTAAAGCTGCAGCTGTTTAAACAGTTTGGAGTGGTCACACCATTCTACCCAGTCTGGAGTAGTCAGACCATTCTACTCAGTCTGGTGTGGTCAGCCCATTCGACGCAGTCTGGAGTAGTCAGACCATTCTATCCAGCTGTTTAAACAGTCTGGAGTGGTCAGACCGTTCTACCCAGTCTGGAGTGGCCAGACCATTCTACCCACTCTGGAGTGGTCAGACCATTCTATCCAGCTCATAATGGTTCTACTTTAGGAGGAAATAAAAATCTCTGCCGTGTTTGTGTGCCTTTAAATCACAATCAACGTGATGGTGGGGCTCTTTAGATGGAACATTTACACGTCTGCTTTACTGATGTTCCAAATTCTCAGTAAATTTGAGATGTTCCGTGTGAACGTTATTGTTTCCTGAAGAGGATTTTAAAAACGGTAAACTTATAAATATCAGCAGGAAAGGAGAAAGCCGACCAATGGCAGCTTAGATCTACATCTGATGAGTCAGACTAGTTTAAATTAAACCCGTGGTCAGAGAAAACTTCTGATTTATTGGTTTTCTTTCACCTGGTGTCCAGGACCTGGTTAGCCTACCATAGCACAAACTCTGGAAGCAATGGGCAAAACTGCTAGGTTAGCTTAGCTCCATCAAGAGAGAAAAAAATCACCTTCAAACATTTCTTCAGACGATTCACACCATTGTGGAAACTCGCTGCTGTAGCCTAGCTGGTGAGCTACTCTTAGCCTGCAAGCTAACTGCTAACACGCTAGTCATTTGTTCCTGGTGTTGTTCGCTGTTTCACTCTGTGGTGAGTTACTTAAGAGGGACAAAGCTCTTCAGTCTAGCAAGCTGACTGTCACTTAGCAAGTTATTCGGTTAACTAATGCTAATTTTTTTACAAACTAAGAGGCTCAAGCACTAGAGCTAGTTTGTTAGCTTGCTAACAAAATCAAGAAGCAGAGGTCCCTCTCTTTAACAGGCTAATGAACTGAGGATCTAGGGCTATTTTAAGACTAAATAACTGAAGAACAAAGCTCGCCAAGTACAACTATTACTATTTATATAATGCTAACACTTCAGAAACCAAAGCTAGTATGTTAGCAGGCTAACAACTCAAGAATCATCATCATTATCATTAATCATTGTTAGGACCTAGTTTTCAAGCTGCTGACAAAAAATAGCTGAAGCTAGTTTTAAGCTAATGATCTTTACAACTAAAGTAGTTTGCTAATAAGCTAAAAGAAAATCTTTAAATCAAACTAGTTAATTAAGAAGCAAATAAGCACATTAACGGGAGCTAGTTTGGAAACTACTGACAAAACCAGGAACTAAAGCTAGTTTGTTAGCAAGCTAATAACCTCAGAAACCAAAGGTAGTTTTTAAATACAAGTTCATAAACTAAAAAAAACTAAAATTAATTTGCTAACAAGCTAGTAAACTCTGAGCTGGTTACCTGCTGCTGACAAAATCAAAAACTAATGCTAATTTCTTTTGAAGCTAGTAAAATCAAAAACTAAAGCTACATAGTGGACAAGCTACTAAACTCAAAAATTGCCACTTAGCAACTCAGTTCTGATTTGAAACTGGTCAGTGGTGCAAAAGTTAGCATAAACTTGAACTCTGTGAAAATAGATACCAACGCATTAGGCTAAATCTATGCTAACAGGACTAAGAAGCTTGCTAACTTTAGATATAAAAGCGAACAACAAATATTTTTTATCTCTTTTGAAGGAGCTTGCTTAGCAGTTTTACCTCGTTAGCGAAGAAGATAACATGTACACTGATAAGTCAAAGCATTGTGACCACTAAAAGATACTAACAATTTGAGGTCTGTAGGTGCAACAGTATATTAGCCATTAGCTTAGTGGTCACAATAGACCGCTTTTCACTGCAGGAACTTGCAGGTCGTTTTAAAATGTCCAAGCCTTTGTGAGACAACAGGAATCTCTGCCTCTGCAGACGTTCTCCATACATGCTAACATAACAAACCTCCAAAGTTCTATTTCTGATGTACAACCGTAGTTATGTCCAGTAACTGCTATTTGTCTCATTTTTTTGCGTTTAGAGTTAACTTGGCGGTCAGAGATGTTGGATTCTACACCGCAGCGGAAACAGAAAGGTTGAAAGGATCAATTAGACGGGCTTGTTTCTGGAAACGTCATCTTTCATGGACAAAGATTCCGGCAGTGAAAACATCAGTGTGACAGATTGAAGCTAACTCTGTGCTAAGCTATGCTAAACCAGCACTGTGGCAGAGGAGGAACTGGTAGAATGAAACTGCTGCAGCTGTAATGCAGTAAAAACAGACTCTGTTGATGTGAAAACATGATTGTGTGTGAAGGAAACATCTTGTAGCGTTAATTCTACAGTAGACGGATGATCGGCTTGAGGAACCTGTGAGCCAGGTGTTTTCGGTTACCTGGTGATGCTGTGGAACCCTTCATGATGCAGGCTGGTGTACAAAAAGCTACTAAACATACAGACGGGCTGACATTGCACACTTCAAAACACACAGGACAGAAAACATTTCCCTTGAGAGTCCTGACACCTTCAGGCGTCGAGGGTAGAACGTCCGGCCGAAAAGCGCTGCTCTTCTGTGTCTACCAAACTACTGCTGCTACTGGAAGAGTCAGAGTGACTTCACAAAGTTCCCACGGATGGAAAGAGTTTTGATTGCTAAACCTACACAGACACAAACATCCCCGTTCCCTTTGTCAGGTATTCACGATTTAAGGTAGTTCAGGTGAAATCAAAACCAGAAAAGAAAGCATCCTCACGCTGAGTCCAGGTGCTTCGAGGATCGTCCAGTGGAAGCGGCAAAGCTGAATACGCTCCTCCGGCAGGCGGGACGATATGCTGCCAAAATCAAGATGGAACTGTGGGGAGTTCATTGGCCAGCGATGAATGACATCATCCGAAGGTGGCGACATCCAGACAGCACTTTTAACAACATGCAGCGAAAGCTTGGCAGGTCAGAAAAACAAAACCTCCATGAGACGTGTTGAACGAACCAGCAAGGTCCACAGAATGAAGGAGGGAAGAGGGGCTGCGGTGCGTCTGCGTAAGCGAGGCTTCTACCACTACAAGAACCGGCGGTTGGCGAGTCATTTAGCGCTCCGATACTGGAGAATGGCTGTAACACCGCGGGTTCGTTTGGACGTGTCTCCAGGCCCAGAGAAACCACAGCGTCAGCGTCGGCTGGGACCCCTCGACGGGTCCAGTCCTGGCAACCCGCACGGGGATCAGCAGTCAAGACACGAGTGCGAACCAATGAAATCTAGCCCAGGCACAAGTTTTTGAACCCCGCACCCACCCGACAAAAAACAACAAAAAAAACTTTTGGCTTTGTGGTTATTTACAGTGACGTCCTGTGGAGACAGTTTAAAGTCCCTCTGGTTTCCACAGGAGTGCAGGACTGGGTGTTGGCGACCCGGTGCCGGCGTCGAAGGTCAGGGTCAAGTCTTCAAGCTGAAAGGGGGTGGAGCTAATAACGGCAGTGAGTGAGTGTTTGTATGTGTAGTGATTCTCCAGTTCGCTCAACTGTTGTGTGGGTATGGCCCTCAACTAGCTCCGCCCCTCCCTCTAGCTCTGCCCCAGCTACTGGTGGACCTCGTTGGCGATCAGACTGTCCTCCCCTGACTGGAAATCCGCCTCGTTGATGCTGTTCCCTCCGTTCAGCATCTCCTCATCCTGGGACGACCCTCGGTCCTCCTCACTGCTGCCGCCGCCCGGCTCATCCGAGTTTGGGTCCTGGAGCACCTGGGCGATGTACATCTGCTGCTGCTGCTGGAACACGCGAAACACAAAAAGTTAGCCAGCAGGGGGCAGCAACACAACTCCCAGCAGGTCACAAAAACTAAACCACCAGGGGGAGACTAAATCCAGACACTGAATGAGTTTTTTTTGGTACAGACTGAAATGAAACTGTAGAAAATGTCCCAAACCTACCGATCAAATGTCAAGGTCTTGATCAGACAGTTTAAACATTTATTCTGTCCGTTTGAGATGAACCAATTATTCAGGTGTTCGTGTTAACTGTTGTTAAAATGAATGTGACTAAATTCCATCAAAATGTCACACTGTCAGAAAACGGCCTGAATTCAGTTTTAGCCAAAATCTAACATTAAAAGATGTGGATGACTCAAGCTAATTTGATAGCAAACTGCGCTCAAGGATTAGAGCTATTTTGTTAGCTTGCCAACAAATCCACCCAAAGCTCTACCTTTAAGCAATAAGTTAATAAACCAGGATCTAGAACTGGTCTGGTAGCAAGCTCAATACCTGAAGAAAAAAATCTTTGCTAACTCCTACTACTGCTGTTTATATCAAGCTAACAATTAAAAAAGCAAAGCTAGTGTGTTAGCAGGCAAATTAACTCAAAAAATACAATTCTATTGTTCATAAAAATGGGAGCTAGTTTGTTAGCTGCCAACAAAAATCAAGAACAAAAGCTAGTTGCATTATGAGATAATGGTATTAATGGCTAATATTGGTTTGCTAGCAAGCTAACTGATAATTTTATTAATAAACTCAAAAACTAAAACCACATTGTAACAAGACAATAAACTCATTAAGTGGAGCTAGGTTGCTGTTGACATTACCGAGAACTGAAGCTACTGCGTTTGTTAAGAAGAAAAATTCATTAAGTACATCTAGCAAACTCCAGACCTACACTGCAAAAACTCTAAATCTTACCAAGTCTATTTGTCTTATTTTTAGTCAGAATATCTCATCCCACTTGATTTAAGATGAATTCACTTAACAAGAGACATTTCAGCAAGATGGAGGGACTTGTTTTAAGACATGCATCTTAAATATCTTGCCAAGTCAAACAATCTTGAAATTCTCTTGTTTTGAGTTGAATTTTACAAGAAAATTCAAAATAAGTTTAACCCTCGTGTTGTCCTGGGGGTCAAATTTACCCATTTTAAAGTTTGAAAATGTGCAAAAAATCTATTTTCACAGTGAAACTTCTGTTGTCCACATTTTCAACATTTTTGGGAAATCTTTGAACATTTTTTGGTTGAAAAAAGAAATGTTAAAAATGTTTAAGAACATCCACATAAAAATCAACCAAAATCCAGCGAATTTCGCTGGATTTTGGTAGATTTTTATGTGAATGTTCTTAAAGAAAATATTAGAAGTTTTACTGATATATATGGAATCACTTTAGATATTTGTAGGATTTTTTTGGGAAGATTTTTACTCATTTTTTCAAAATATTTACAAGAATTTTCTTGCCAAATTTGGCGGATTTTTTAAAATAAAACTTTTAAGGGAAACTTTTAAGGAATTATTGGAATTTTATTCCTGAAGGTTTTGCAAATTTGGGGAATTTTTTTTGCTGATTTTTGGAATTTTTTTCAGACAAGGAAACAGAATTTTTTGGTGCCTGTAAATGAGGACAACAGGAGGGTTAAAACATCTCAAATTAGGAGGTTACACGAAAGCAAAAATCTATTTTTGAGTGAAAATTTGCTTTTTTTTTTAAAGCATGTCTGGCTTATTTTAAGACACCTAAGCTTGACAATCCTGGTAAAATATAGCTTAAAATAAGCTTTCCCAGCTAATTTTAAGATCTCAATATTCTAAATATCATATCTTATTTCAAGAGATCTTACCAAGCCATTTTTCACTTGTTCTATTGGCAGATTTTTTTCACTTATTTCAAGGTAAAAGTTCCTTGAAATAAGCTTTTTTTCTTGTTTTGAGAGGGGCATTTTTCCAGTGTAGAGCTAGCTCAGTGGGTGAAACAACTGCAGCTGGGTTCTTTGTGAGTGAATAACTTCAAACTGTAAAGACAGTTGGTTGATGAACTGATGAGGTTGTTCCATCAGATAACTCACCTGAGACTTGGTGGTGGGGGAAGACGAGGGACGAGCCGGACGTCCGTTCTCCACGGCATCCATGTCGTTCTCCTTGGTGTCGATCTGCGGCAGAAACACAGAGTTAGACGGTGGATTTAATAACGTCTCATTGCTGCTACAGGAACCTCCGTGAAACCGTCGCTGTACCTTGTAGTTGTGAGCGCTGAGGTACTTGAAGTGTCCGAAGCAGACGTGCGACAGGCAGACCACAATGGTGACGATCAGCACCACCAGAGTGAACATGGAGGTCGGCGTCTCGAAGCCTGACGGCACATTAGCAGTTAGCTTAGGTAGCATCATACAAATACACATTGGACTCATCATCCCGAGATTTGGTTTTGTCTGGTCCTCACTGACTTGATATCGACTTGTGTGAATATTTTGGCCTCCTCTCAGCTGACTTTGTTTTAAAACCGTCTCAGATGTCACTTGGACTTCTGTCCTTTAGATCTGACTTGATAATGGAAATGAAAGCTCAAGGAGGTGTTTCAGCGGTCATCCAGCGAGGGGCAGGGCTCACCTGTGCGTACGGTGGAGAAGAAAAGCAGCCAGAAGAGGCAGAGGATGGGCGCCGCCACCACCTGGGTGACGGCACCGGAGTGGATCTTCTTGTCTAGTTTGGAGGGCAGGTAGGCGTAGTACATGTTGTACCTGTCCACCAGGTGTTTCAGCAGCATGTACATCAGACCTGCAGGAGGACAGGTAAGCGGAATACACCTGTTTGAGGAGAGTTAACCAGAGATTCAACCTGGTTTTGTCTCAACTGCCTTTAGACCTGAGCTTTAAACTCGTGACCTGGACAAACCTGAGCTAAACTCTTTGGACTGACCTGGACCTGTCTGACTGATCTTGATTTGGAATTTTCTGGACTGACCTGAGGCTCAAGCTGGTTCTGTCTTGACTGTCTTAGACCTGAATTTTAAACTCATGACCTGGACATACCTGAGCTAGCCTGAGACTCTCTCTGGACTGACCTGGACTTGCCTGAAATAACCTGCTTCTGTCTTGACTGTCTTTAGATCTGAACCTTGAACCTTGGGTTTTGTCCTGAGCTGGATGCATCTGAGCCAACCAGAGACCGTCTTCAGACTGACTTGGACTTGTCTGAATGGACTTAACGTGGACTGGGTACTCACAGTAATACCCTCAGTACTGATATTGTCCTAGTACTCTATAGTCGTACTGAGGCAGTATAGCGGGTACTGCAGAGACTGACCGAAGGGGACGATGATGGGGCAGGTGATGCTGTAGGCCATCACCACGGTGAAGACATTCATCATCCAGGCGTACGCTGCTCCGAACTGGAACTCGTAGGCCTGATGCTACACAGAAAAACAGTGTTAGAGTTGGAGCAGCGCCCCCTGCTGGCTGAAATGTTCCTGCATCGCGTCCGTCCTCACCCTCTTGACGTTGCGGCGGTCGGCGGCGGACCGAGCCAGGCACAGCCGGATCATGTACATGAGCAGGCCGGGGATCCTCAGCAGGTCCATGGCATTTCCGATGAACGCCGAGGCGATGACGTAGTTGACGAAGAACGCTCCATTATCTGGCAAGAAGACGCACCTGAGAGAAACATGTATTACTACCGACCGATCAATCAAACTTTATCGATTATTTATCGATGCCCAATTTATGAACGGAACTGGTTTCCTTAACCGTTACTCAGCAGCGTTATCAATAAATATTCAACTAATCCTTCACAGCTGACAGTCTTCCATCCATAATTGAGATCATTTAAACTTTCCTTACTTGGAGACCAGCTGCTAGCTAAACCCCACTATGCTCTCTGGAGGAACAACCAGGTACTACAGCTGCTCTACATTTTCTGACATGCATGACCTTTATCTGGCTTTCTGCCTAATATATTTAGCAGCCATCATTAACATCCCTGAAAGCTACAGATACTTTAATCGCTAATAACGATGGAAGGATCATCAACACTAAAATTAGCTCTGGACCTTTATCTCCATGACGATGAACAGCAATGAATAAAAGATGACTTACTCAAACCTGACTTTAGCATCAGCTAGGAACTTCTTATCAAACAGCCAACGGAAGAAAACATCCAGACTGGAAACGACAGACCAAAAGATATTAGCAATGTAGCAATGTTAGCAACATTAGCAATGTTAGCAGAAGCTGAGTGAGGCTCATCGACTGTTTACCTGCTGAGTCCGAGAGACGGCAGCAGCAGAACCATGAAGATCAGGAAGGTGTAGCACTTGTGCATCGTCGTCCTGTTCTCTCCAGACCTGCACACACAGGGGCAAATCAGCAGGGGAAAATCAGGAAAGAGATGGGGCAAAACAGTGGCAACTTCAGTATTCAGACAGATGCAATAAAAGGAGCCACAGTAGAGGCAAGGAAGGGACAAATCGAGGGGAGAGTCGGGGTAAAGCAGCGCCACAACTGAAACAAAACAGAGGCAAACCAGGGGGTAAAAAAGGTAAAACCGAAGAGGGCAGGAGGCCTCGGTACCTGGTCCAATGAGCCTCGAAGAAGGCAGAATAGTAGACGATGGTGGGCAGCAGAGCAGAGAAAGCCCAGAGCAGCAGAGTGGGGAAGAACTGAGTGACGATGGGATTCTGTCCACAAACAAACAAGCAGAGAGTCAGAGAAGGACTGAAGACCCGCTCAGCATCCCCTGACGGAAGGCTGACGGTTCTTACGTTAAGATACTCCACGGGCTTGGTGACGTTAAACTTGTCCATGGTGGAGATGATGATGGCCGGCGTGGTGAGGAAGAAGAGCAGGATGAAGAGGATGCAGTTGATCACAAAGCAGCGGATCCACCAGGAGATCCCACCCAGCGACAGGTGCTCCCTGCAGGAACAACAGAACACAACATCAGCCGGAACCAAAGGTGCAGAGGCGGATTCAGGTGGGCGGAGCCTGTGGACGTACCAGCGGACGTTCTGCGGGTCGGGAGCGTAGGAAACGCTCCAGTTGTGGACGTGGAGAACGTCACTGAACTGAGAAGAACGTGGCTCCTGACGACACCGACAACCCTGAACCTGGCAGGCGTTAAAGTCCTTCAGAATACTGTGGGGAGAGGGGCGGGGCCATAGAGACATGGGTGGGGGTGTGTGGTCAAACACGTTAGGGAGTGGGGGTAAAACAATGATTGGATGGAGGCGTGGAGAGTCAGAGTGTAAATTTAATCAAAGAAAACTAATAGGACTGAAAATATTCAGAGACAATTTCTGAATAACAAATGCCATTTTAGGGGCAGAGTTGTGTTGGGGCGGAGTTGTGAAAGGGGTGGAGTCATATTGGGGCGGGGTCGTGTTAGAGGTAGAGTCACGATAGGGGCGGAATCATAATGGGGCGGAGTCATGTCAGGAATAAAATCATTTTAGGGGTGGAGTCGTTTTAGGGGCAGGGTCATGTCGGGGTAGTCGTGTTGGGGTGGACTCATGTCAGACGTAGAGTCATGTTACAGGCAGAGTCACGTTAGGGGTGGAGTCATATCAGGGGTAAATCGTTTTAGGTGTGGAGTCACGTTGGGGTAGAGTCATGTCAGGGGTAGAGTCATGTTAGGGGCGGAGTCATGTCAGGTGTAGAGTTGTGTTCGCGGCATGGCTTACATCGCGGTCATGGCCTCGTTCTGGAAGGTGACGAAGGCCATGCCCAGTGGTTTGGTGTGGACCTTCTCCTTCTCCTTGCGGTACTCCTCCTTCAGCTTGGCCTCCCTTTTGGTGTAGTAGCTAACCGCCTCCTCCTGCAGGACAAACACAGAGCTTAGCATACTAACACGTATGCTCCTCAGTACATTTGTTCAGCAGCCTGGTGTGAAACCCTTAGCATTAGCATCACCTCTTCACAGCCGGTGATGGCGCAGCAGCACAAGTGTCCGCAGGGTTTGGGGTTGATCATGGTGGGAACATGTTCCTTCGCCATCAGGTCGGTGAAGAACTTCTTGCTGCGCTCCGTCTTCTTCCTGCAGACACACAGACGTTGGTATTATCAGGACGCACAGACAGCGCCCCCTGCTGTAAGGACGCACACTACTGTCAGAGCTGTTATCAGGGCATGGTGATCATAGGAGCTTCAGCAGACACCAACTGGACTTCTCAGGAACCTGCCTGAGAAGTCCAGTTGGTGTCTGCTGAAGCTAACTGATCTTCTCTGCTAGATTCTGTAAGATGTTTCTTCAAACGTCTTCCAGAACCTACCAGATAAGTCCAGTTGGTGTCTACCGAAGCTCCTACGACTACAGAATCGGAAGTTGTTGGGCTTCTTCCTCACCTCTCGGCATTCAGCGCCATCAGTTTGGCCACGTTGTAGCAGATGCGAGCCTCCAGCACCGTGCAGTTCTCGTATGCCTGCCTGGAGGACGACACACAGGTAAAGCTCTGAAACCTTCAGGCCGAACAGACGTTTAATCACGAGGAACAAGAGCAGGAACTTACTCAAAGTGCTGCTTGATCTGACTCTCCTCAGCGTATTTAGAGATGCCGTTAATGAATAAAGTGCGTTTCACCTGCGAGACACAAACCAGAGATTAATACGCAGCTTAAGTCATTTAAAACCGGTTGTTTTTGTGGTTTCTGGTTTGGTTCTGGTTCTGACCAGGTCGTCCTCCTTGTAGTGCATCTTGGATGTGTGTCTCCTCATGCTGTAAACGGTCAGGAGCAGGTACATGAAGGCAAATGAAGTGTGGAGCCACAGCAGGTTTGTCCTGGAAACACAAAATGTATTTTACTTTCCGCTAAAGCTCTGAAAAATGTCAAAGCTGCAGCTCCTAAACCTGCAGGGCTAACAGTAGTATACTAGGCTAATGGTTTCCCTGTGTTACTAGTCTGTATGTGTTATGCTAGGCTAACAGTTTCCCTGTGTTACTAGTCTGTGTGTGCTATGCTAGTACGCTAGGCTAACGATTTCTCTGTGTTACTCGTCTGCATGTGCTATGCTAGTATGCTAGGCTAACGGTTTTCCTGTGTTTTTAGACTGTGTGCTATGCTAGGCTAACGGTTTCCCTGTGATTTTAGTGTATGTTATTCTAGGCTAACGGTTTCCCTGTGATTTTAGTGTATGTTATTCTAGGCTAACGGTTTCCCTGTGATTTTAGTGTCTGTTATGCTAGGCTAACTGTTTCAATGTGAGTTTAGTGTATGTTAGGCTAACAGTTTCCCTGTGATTTTTGTGTATGTTATGCTAGGCTAACTGTTTCAATGTGATTTTAATGTATGTTATGCTAGGCTAACAGTTTCCCTGTGATTTTTGTGTATGTTATGCTAGGCTAACAGTTCCCCTGTGATTTTAGTGTGTGTTATGCTAGGTTAATGGTTTCCCTGTGGTTACAGCATGTATACTATGCCAGGCTAACCATCTCTTGACTCACCCAGACTTGAGGTTGGCTATCGTAGTGCGTCCGAAGCTGTAAGCATTGTTTTCTAGAAGAAATAAGAAGCGAGTCAGAAACCAAACGAGGCAGCAGCTGAGTTTAAATGGAACTCGACAACAAAACTATAGCTCTGACGACAAATAACTCCACTGCCTGCGTGGGGGTGTGTGTCTGTTGTTGTTTTATGTGTTATTGTTTTGGTTGTTGTTGTTTTGTGTTGTTTTGAGTGTTGTTGTTTTGTGTTTATTGTGACCGGTTAGGTCCAGGTGCGCTACCATCCGACATCACACACAGGTCTACAGGTGAGCAAAGCGCCTACAGCTCCGCCCCCTTTACCTTCTTTGGATGGAGGTCCTGGCGCCCCCTGGATGAGGAACGCATCTTTACTGATAATTCTGACTAGAACCAACCAAACACAGGCGAGAAGGCGGTGAGAGAGCAGCCCAGAGCCATCGGAACCTCCAGACAGAACCCGGTTCTTACCCAGCAGGTCTCCGGAGAAGTTCACTGGAAGAACGATGCCGACAGACAGAACCCCGACCACGACCAGCAGCCCGATGATGTGGCGCTGGAAGGACAAGTAGTGGACGGCGTCTTCACCACACTTCTCCCTGATCTCCTCATCCCTGCAGAGAGAGTAAACAATCATAAACAATAATAACAAATAATAATAATACATAGACCTGTGGAGAGTTCACTTTCTGTAGGACACATCAATTCTATTGTGTTTCTGAGGTCCATACTCACTTTATTCTGAAAATCGCCGTCAGCCACGAGCAGAATCCCTGAAACAGACAAATGAACAAAAGTCAGAAATTTAAGTTGTTTCATTTTGAATTCATTTTCTTTCTGCTTTAGCTTTAATTAGTTCTTGCAGCAGCTTTAATTAGTTCCTGCTGCAGCTTTAATTAGTTCCTGCAGCTGGAAGGTGAGGAGTTTATCTGCGATTTTACTGTGAAAGTCCCTTTATTTTCTGTTTTTAAAGCCCTACTGCTTCCTGCCAATGAGGACGGTCGCTGTGTGAGGTCAGCAGAGGGGGCGTAGCCAGAGCTGATGAGGTCACTGTGTGAGGTCAACTGAGCGGGCGGAGTCTGAGCCGATGAGGTCGCCCTGTTCTGAGCCGCTCGCCGTTAAACTGGATTATAGTCAACAGATTAAAGCAACAGAGACGAGCTGACTTTCACCGCAGGACGCCCTGATCCCACACACAGCCGTGCACACTCTAACACACTCTAACATGCCTCAACATGCTTTACGACACCAACTACACCCGTGATTTGCTGCAGCAGGAAGTCAGTGTGCAGGGAAACAGATTTGATCCTTAAAAATCTCCAGAATGACTCCATTTATCAGCAGAAACAGAAAGAATCTAAAGTTTCATCAGGAAAATGAACCAAATTTGAGCTTTAGATCCTCATATTTCATCAAAATCACAAAAAACGAGACACAAAATGACAAAAATGGGACAGATGGTAGGAGCTTCAGCAGAAACCAACTGTTTCTGTTCCAATTGGTTTCTCCTGAAGTTCCTTCCATCACCAGGACCTGATGACTGAGAACCTCCTCAGAAGTGTGAGGAGAACATTAGCTCCAGAGGTTCTAACTTGCTGATTAAAGGCGTCCTTACGTTGTCTCTCTGGTCGAAGTCCACAGAGCTGGAGACGGAGGTGAGGCGTTCGTAGCGATCCGGCGTTTCTGAGTGCATCGCCGAGGCAACGCTGTGGACACAGAGAGGACGGATCAGTCACATGATCTGAGCTCTGGTGCTGATTGGATGCTGAGACTCCTTAGTGAGAACGGACATAGAGGAAGCTACAGAACCTTCTCACCAAACACCAACACAAACCTGCTGCAGGAACCTCAGTTATTTCATAGACAGCAGCCTGTCAGGCAGCGCTGAGGGGATTAAAACCCGGAGGCCCTCACAGTAATCAGATTACTTCTAGTCGAACAAGAGACGAGCTCTGCTAAACTGGAAGTAGTTCACTGTCTGTGGAGTCATTTAGGAGCTCTGATTATTGGTACTATGATTCCTTCTAGACCTCCTGATTAGTGGTACTATGACTCCTTCTGTACCTCCTGATTAGTGGTACTATGACTCCTTCTAGACCTCCTGATTAGTGGTACTATGACTCCTTCTACACCTCCTGATTAGTGGTACTATGACTCCTTCTAGACCTCCTGATTCACTGAGTTTCTACTTTGAGGCTGAACTTTAATAACTTTTTTTATAAAGTGTTTCTGATTGATCTTAGAAGTAATCTGATTACTGTGAGGTGATGCGGTTCAGAAGAATCTGACGTTCAGGTGATGTTTCAGGTGAACTCTTCAGCGGCTCCTAGCAGCAGAGTTTAGCCAATGACTGAGCTCTGATTGGTCCTACTCTGTGCGATTAGCTCACATGCTAACAACCTGCTAACACACCACAGGGTTCACGACACGCTGGGCTACAAACAGCTGTTACCTTTTCACTGGCTCATAGTTATCTCTGTCTCGTCTTCGGCTGAGTTAAGAGTGGAGACAAGTGTGGAGCGACGTTAGCATCGTTGTTATGACTCATGTGTCTGGAGGGCGATTAGCGCCACCTGCTGGATCTCACTGTAGCTGCTTCTCATTGGTGTGGGTCCTTTTTAACATTTCATTTTCCTGCTTTTGATCTCTGAACGCAGACAGAAACATGGCTTAAAGCTATGCCGTGGAGCCCATTGAGGAAACATGTTCTGTAAGTTTTGCTGCAGAAGTCATGAGTCAGTTTCTATAAATGCTGAGTCATTTGTGTCAGAAGTTTTTTCTTTTTTAACGGCTGTTTAAACTGTTCTCCAGTTTTCACTAGTTCTTGAAGAAACTTGGTGCGACCGCATTGGGAGGAACATCATCCACGTCTGATCTGACATGTCAGGTATCGCTGTTCACTGATTGGCTAACCAACATATGTGGGCGTGGCCAAAAAATCTAACGACAAAAATAAAACACAAAATGACAAAAATGAAACACAAAACAAAACGAGATACAAAATGACAAAAACATAACACAAAATGACAAAAATGAAACACGAAACGACAAAAACGACAAAAATGAAACAAAATGACAAAAATGAGACGCAAAATGACAAGAGGCAAAACTACAAAATCGAGACACAAAATGACAATAACGAGACACAAAACGAAAAAAATGAGACACAAAATGACAAAAATGAGACACAAAACATAACTAGAGTTGCTCCTTGGTTTACGATGTCTTCCACTTACAGTGTTTTGTGGTTACATCGCTATCTCACATGAATTTATTAAGAAAGTCTTGTTCCATCATTTTGACGTACGGCATTAAAACAAATTTCGAGTGGGAACTAGTTGACAAGCGGAGCGGATGAATACATCGTCACATGGCACTATCAGATGGCTTTGTTTCCATTATCTGGTTGTACGCCACCTTGGATTGTGCTACATTCACTAACTTTTTGCCCTTCATTATGGCTCCCAGCGTAAGTCAGACTCTTCTGATGCTTGGAAGAAAAGGAAAGCCAACTCCATGGAAGTGAAATTGGATAGAATAAAACACTGGGAACAGGGCCAAACACCAACGGATGAATGATTATGATTTTACCACCATGTTAGTGTTGGTGAGGACATAGGTACTTATGTGGGTTCTGACTTATGGCGGAAATCTTGTTAGGTCACACCGTAGGAACTAAATTCCAACATAAGTCAAAGACCCCCTGTTCTACAACTCTTAAATGTCATCAAACTTAGTCCAGTTGTTCAGATTTGACCACTAGGAGGCAGTGCAGTGATTAAAAATTCTTAAATCCATGATTCATTGAAATGTGTTGGTTTATGTGAACTGATACGTCCAGTTTCTTAAAGTCCAGTTTCTGTCTGCAGTGGAAGAAGCACCTTCTAGTGATTCTTATTGTTCGTATCACAGCCAAGGAGAAGCAGCAAAGCTTTCAGTGAGTTTTTTAACCAACCAGGATTCAAGTGTTCAAATTTACCCAAATCTGTGTGATTAAACAGTTCCATGTTTTAGAATAAAGATGTGATGGTGAAGCATCGGACTCTAATTAACCTCCAGGTGACAACAAACCGACCAAATTCAGAAGAAGAAGTAGTGATGTTAGTGCACCAGTCAGAACCTGTTAATGGACCAGAGGAAGTTAACGTGAAGCAGAAACATACTATTCTCTCTCCTCCAGGTCGCTGAAACGCTTCTTCAGCCTTCAGGACAGAAAATCAAAGAACAAGAGTTTAATCAAGACAGAACCGTCAGTTCTTCCTGCAGGACAAAAACCAAACCCTATTCTTAGTCCAGTTTCTAACATCGAGTCTAGAGTCTAAATGGTGGTGTTCATAGAGGTCTAGATGTTCATAGAGGTCTAGATGTTGGTGTTCATAGAGGTCTAGATGTTCATATAGGTCTAGATGTTCATAGAGGTCTAGATGTTCATAGAGGTCTAGATGTTGGTGTTCATAGAGGTCGAGTGGAAACTTGAGGACTAAAACTAGAAAACAAACTGAGTTATCAGAATTTCCTCAAACGTTTCATTCAGAGATCTTCAGTTTAGTGTCACAGATTGAGGAAAATATTCACACTGAAGACGTAAAAAAGTAGTTTTTCTTTCATCTTACTGGTTCTTTATTCTGTGTTCAGATCAGGAGAACCAGCAGAAGAACTTCCTGGTTCTGGTTCAAAGACGCTAAACAGACAGAGGTGAGAGAGACCTCCTGATTAGTCAGTTACCTGTCGGCGTCGGTGACCAGCGCCAGGCGGCCATAATCCCACGCGACCTTCCTCAGGATGGAGAAGACGAAGAGCAGCACCTGAAGAAGAAGAAGAACGTTCAGAGGAAACAGTCCAGGTGGATAAACTCACCTGGTCTCCGGTAAATGTGACATCACAAATTTTATTTACATTTTCACATAATTTGAAAATTTTTCTGTACTTTTACTGTAACACAGTACTTCTACCGCATGTTATTGGTACTTTTACTGTAACAGAGTACTTCTACTGTGTGGCACTTTTACTGTAACAGAGTACTTCTACTGTGTGTCGTTGGTACTTTTACTGTAACAGAGTACTTCTATGGTGTGTTGTTGGTACCTTTACTGTAACAGAGTACTTCTACTGCGTGTTGTTGGTACCTTTACTGTAACAGAGTACTTCTACTGCGTGTTACTGGTACTTTTACTGTAACAGAGTACTTCTACTGCGTGTCATTAGTACTTTTACTGTAACATAGTACTTCTACTGTGTGTTGTTGGTACTTTTACTGTAACAGAGTACTTCTACTGCGTGTCGTTAGTACTTTTACTTTGCTGACGTTGAAGCTACAACATGCTAACATTCTGCAGGTTGTTTCCGTGTTCGCCGGTTGTCATGGTGACGACGGCGGCGGCAACTCACCAGGAAGCACATGAAGTCGAGGGCGAGGACAGTGGGGACGCCGCCGAAGGGCAGCCCCTGCAGCACGGTGCTGCGGATCCGAGCCGAGTAGCAGTAGTCTTTGGACTCGCTGTTGGCCGAGCAGTTCTCCTGACCACTGCACGCCTGGCCACCGCCGAATATCGCCATGGTAACGATCAGCACTCTGAGCATGCTCACTGCTGCATCCTCGCTGAGAACCTGAGAGGAAAGAGATGCCGGTTCATTGATTCATCAGAAACATCGGAACTGAAGATGATTCTAAATGATTCGTCTGATGTTTCTGCAGTTTGGTTCCAAAATGTCAGACAACGCTGAAAAATGTGGATCAGAGTTTAGAAAAATGAAAGATCTCAACCCGCCTGGCCAGCAGGCAGATGGGTCCCCCCACATCAGAGCCGGATTCTGCTCAAGGTTTTTTTCCCTGTTAAAAGGGTGTTTTCCTTGCCACTGTCGCCTTGGGGCTGCTCTGGGGGTCAGGCATATGGGTTCTGTAAAGTGTCTTCAGACAATTTGACCTGAGGTTGGAGCTATATAAATAAAACTGAATTGAATTGAACTGAATAGAAGTTTGAGTCTGAGATTAAATCAGCTGATAAATAACCGATTGAGTGACTGTAGGATTATTAATTATACCTGCTTAATAACTGCTGTAGTTCAGTGTGACACAAACCAACAGGAAGTGAAACAAGTTTATTTAAATCTCTTGTTTTTTTTTTTAAATCACCAAAACTACACAATTCATGAGCCAAACTCTGTAAACTAATGCTCAGATTTCCAACTGTCCTTGAACGCATCGTCTGTCATGTGCTTCTGTCCAGAAAATGAAGTCAGAGAAACGTCCCTCTGGTTCCCGTCATTCCACAGAAGGCGATTCTCCTTCATGTTGTTCTGTTTGAGCAGGAATACGTTTCCCAGCATGCCTCTGGGCTCTGACGGCTTCCTCCCCGTGTGACCTACTGATCCTGTTGCCACGGCAACCTGACTGACCCAGTTTTCACGGCTTGCCGGTGGCTCAACGCTGAGCTGCAGTGACGGCGCTCCGACTAATGATGTCACGGTTACATCACACAGAGCTGGAGAACAAAGAGGTGATGAAGACAAAGATGAAGATGAAGGCTGGTCGGAGTCTTCATCACTGCAGTCAACACCTGAACTGACTGTAGGGGTGTCATTCTGACTGCAGGGGGCGTCACTCTGACTGTAGGGGCGTCACTCTGACTGCAGGGGGTGTCCTCTGACTGTAGGGGCGTCGTTCTGACTGTAGGGGGGTGTCGCTCTGACTGTAGGGGCGTCACTCTGACTGTAGGGGGCGTCATCCTGACTGTAGGGGGGTGTCGCTCTGACTGTAGGGGCGTCACTCTGACTGTAGGGGGCGTCACTCTGACTGTAGGTGGCGTCATCCTGACTGTAGGGGGGTGTCGCTCTGACTGTAGGAGGCGTCGCTCTGACTGTAGGTGGCGTCATCCTGACTGTAGGGGGGTGTCGCTCTGACTGTAGGGGCGTCACTCTGACTGTAGGGGGCGTCACTCTGACTGTAGGGGGCGTCACTCAGAGATTTCTCCAGTCGTTCAAACCTCCTCCTCTGTTGTCATGGAGCTGCAGCAGCAATGACTCATTTGCAGCCTCCAGAGCGGCACTGTCCACATCAACAGAGCCCCACAGAGACCCACAGAGCCCCACAGAGACCCACAGGGCCTGCTCCTATGAAACTAATTATTCCTGCTAATGCTAGCACTGTTAGCTGAGGCAAAGCTACTGTTAGCATTAGCTTAGCCTCCCCCAGACCCATTAGTCCATGTTAGCTTAGCATTGTGCTAACAGCTGTTAGCTCGGTGTTTTTTTTTTTTTTTTTTTAATCAGCCTGATCAGCAGCTTCTGTTCTAACTGAACGTTCTCTCAGCGTTCCTGCACCATCCAGATAACGGCGGACCGTCTGTGAGCATCAGATTATCTCCTGCTCGTTTCTGCTGAGAATTTACTGTAAAGTTCACCTTTAACATCTGACAAACTGAAAACAAACATTTAAAACTCCAGAAACAGCCTGAACGCTCCACAACCTGCACAAAACAACCGTTCCAATACTCCAGCAGCTGCAGGGTCCAGATAACAGAAGATAACCCATAACAAGAGCTCTGACACTCAAACATCCTCCAGAAAGATGTTCTCCGAAGGGTGACCAAAGTGCTTCACAGAAAGAAAACAATACAATCAGAGCTCTTTTTTTCGTCCTTTAATGACCTGAGATGTTTCACCTTTAAGTTGCAGGAGCTTCATCAGAAACCAGCTGGACTTTTCTGGAAGATGTTTCATGAAACGTCTTCCAGAGAAGTCCGGCTGGCTTCTACTGAAGCTCCTATGATCTCCAGGACCTGGATAAGTTTAGCAGCAAAGGGCACCATGACAAAGACTCCTGAGGAGGTTCATGACCTCCAACCAGGACTCCAAAGTATTCATGACAACTTGAAAATTGTCCAAATCAATTTTAAAAAATGTCAAAAGTGAACTTTTTTGTAATTTTGGTTCATCTTTAACTACTTCAGGACAGTTTGAATCCTTCAGAACAGGTTTTGGATCATTTTTGAGTCATTTTGGATCATTTTTGAGTCAGACAAAAGGGTCAATTTGTTTGTTAAATTTCAAGTCTCTGTCAAATATCACCTCAAGATTTTTGACGGTCGTTTTCAAAGTCATTGAACGGGAACTTGATAGATCAGTATCAGTACCCCCAAACACAATGCATTCAGTTCTGTCCTCATTTAAAAGTAAAAGGTTGGATGACAGCCACTCCTTAAAGTCCTTAATACAGCTTGTTATGCTACTTAGTGCCTCACTTCTAGAATAGAATTCAAAATCCTTCTTCTGACATATAAAGCTCTTAACAACCAATCTCCATCATATCTTAAAGACCTGATAGTAGAGATCGACCGATTATCGGTCGGGCCGATTATCAGTGCCAATATTTGGACATTTGACGTATATCGTCATCGGCCTTTTTTTAATCCGACGGGCCGATATGAAGAAATCAATTTAAACCTGAGTTATTTCGGCTCAGATGCAGCCGCGTCTCTCTCTCCTGCTTTCTGTCTCCAGCACTATCCACCCCGCGCTCTGATTGGTTAAGCTTCAGTGGCAGAGCCTCTGAAACAGTAGCTGTCCTCACACACACACACACACACACAGCAGAGAGGGAAAGTTTTCTCGTGTGAGAAGCTCCAGAGAGAAAACACGTGTCGAAGGTAAATGCAGAAAACTCTTCCGAAATTGTAATAAACATCCCAGTGCTCTAGATCTCACAACTACTACTAACGTTACAGTGAGCAGCAGAATAACGTAAGAGCGGAGTAAACATTAGCGGCAGCTCTGCTAACTCCTATTACCTCCCGACATGTCTGTGAATTACTTAATCCTCTGCGTAATCGAACGAAGCAGGAAGATGAAGCGTCGACGAGTCTCCCTTTAAACGTGTGTCAAAAGTGCGGATTTTGAACTTTCTACCAGTTTTTGAATAGTGTTGATCGACCAAGTAAAACCAGAGTTATGATCAATAATAAACGCTGTACTTTTGAGCGAACTTTAGACGAGCGCATTTCGTGCGTCATTGTATGGTGAACGGCTAAACGGGAGATTCTTTGAAGCCTTCTGTAGCCGACACAAAAACAATCAGAAACATCAGGGAGAGTTTTGCAACTCTTGGGAGTGACGTGTGAAAAACAAACAGCTCTGAGACTCCCTGCTGGAAACACCTGGGACAAAGACGCTCAACACTTGCAGCGGCTCGGGGATGAGAGCGTCTGCACAGGCATGATCCCAGTCAGAGCGTCTCTGTGTTACTAGTAAGAGAGTGGAATATTTAAGAAATACACAGAGGAGAGATGGCTAAAGTGCGGATTTGGAACTTTCTATCATTTTATTTAGTCAGGGGATAGTTATAACTCTTTGGGAGAGCAGCTCCAGAGCAGCACGTCCTTCACTGGCTTTGGCCACAGATCACTCTCTCTGCCAGACACAGAGAAGACACAAGATGCACAGAAAATAAAGACTTTGCTTCAGATGTAAAATAATAATAATAATAATAATAATAATAATAAACTTATTCTAGCAATGGAGAACACCATGACTCCAGATTCTCCACATGGTCCTAAATGGTAAATGGTCTGTATTTATATAGCGCTTTACTGTACCTGAAACAATACCCAAAGCGCTTTACATTATACATCACATTCACCCATTCACACACTGATGGTAGAAGCTGCCATGCAAGGCATTAACCACAACCCATCAGGAGCAGTTAGGGGTTTAGTGTCTTGCTCAGGGAGACCTCAACATGAGCTCTCCAGGCCAGGATCAAACTGGCAACCCTCCAGTTACAAGATGGCCACTCTACCCACTGAGCCATAAAGCCCCTTTCCTATTGTTTTTGCCATTGTAGAGACTGTGGTGGACAGAAAAAGTTTTTTTGGAGTGGCACAAATTCATTTATGTAAAATTTTATTGTGACTCCTGATGATTTTGTAAATAGTTGTGCCAAAGTGCCTAAAAATTTCCTGCATTTTAGTGCAAATAGTGGTATATAACTGTTGACTGCTGAATTTGCACATTATTTTATGACTTTGCATTCTAAGTTCTGAAAAGGATTCTTTACAAATGTTTATGGTGTCCACAGTAAAAAAAAAAATCTTTTTCCTACTCAGACTTTGTATTTTTTCAGCAATTTTAGGTCAAGTGTGTTCATACATTATATCAAAAATGTATAAATAATTGTAGAATCATACAGGTGAGGTTGTGCTGAAAAAAGGACACCAAGCAAAGCAAGATCAACAATTTTTAAGGTGAAATATAAAGGTACAGGTCAAAAATGGACCTCAGTCAAATTGTCCCCCCAGATTCCTAAGGGTTAAAGCAAAGATAAGTCATTATAGTTATATTTAAATTTTACTTTATTTACTGTGGAAAAATTTCAGGGAGGTATTTAAGCTTTTATTCAACTTTATAAGAGATGCTTCTGAGTGTAGGAAATCCATGCACTTCTGGAGCTATTATTTTCTGTTTGATTAAATGAACTTGCTTTAGGCATTTAAACAAAGTTCAGTGTTTGCATTATTCAATTTTTTTCACGCTAATTTTTACACTTTTACTGCAAATGAATATCGGCTCCAAATATCGGTTATTGGCCTCCTCTAACTACTAATAATTGGTATCGGTCCTGAAAAACCCATATCGGTCGATCTCTACCTGATAGTACCATATTATCCTAGCAGAACTCTTCGCTCTCAGACTGCAGGCTTACTTGTTGTTCCTAGAATCTCTAAAAGTAGAATGGGAGGCAGAGCCTTCAGTTATTAGGCGCCTCTTCTGTGGAACCAGCTCCTAGTTTCGGTTCGGGAGGCGGACACCCTCTCTATTTTTAAGACCAGGCTTAAAACCTTTCTTTTTGACAAAGCTTATAGTTAGGGCTGACTGGGGGATCCTGAAGGGGTCAGCTGGTGTCTTCATTTGCACAAGTGACTCCCCCTTTGTCCCGCCCCTAGTTATGTTGCTATAGGCCTAGGCTGCTGGGGGGCCTCTCTTGATGCACTGAGCCCTTCTCTAACTACCTATGTATATACTATATATACCATTATTGCATTACACTCACTCTGTTTCTCCCTGTGTCCTTTCTCCGAGTGTCTCTGGTCCCAGAGCTGGATGCTTCAGATCTGTGGTTGCTGTCCCACCAACTGGCCTAGTCTCCATCATGTCCACTGTGGGATGCTGCTGCTGACCTTCCTCCAGCCCACTGCTTCCAGCTGCCCATTTCCACCAATCTACTCTGCATTGCCCTTACTATACTGGATTTGCTCTTCTACATATTTTTGAATTTACCACCAGCTATATATGTAGTATATTTAATGCCAGAGCCGTACACCATAGCGGTCAACTATAATCAGTTTCCATGTTAGTTGTACTTTGCCGAATCACGTGTAAATTACTCTTATAAAGGCCTGTTGATCAATTATCAATTTTGGCAAGCCTTTGTTTTGCTAGTGTTAAAATAACTGTTCTCTCCAGGCTTTTATTTTGAAGATGCATTTTTAATGTTACAGGCTTTTATTTTGAAGATGCATTTTTAATGTTACAGGCTTTTATTTTGTCACCATTCCAGCAGCACAGGAAGTGTTTATCTAAGAAGCGGTTTCTTGACATGACGAAGACGCTGCCGAAAAGTCCGAAAATTCACATAAAGATGAAAGAAAATGGTTCCACGCTGTTGCTGTTGCAAAGGACGTGTCTAAACTTAGAAGCACCTAGCTGGGATGGAGACAAGCTCTGGTGGTGTTTCCTGAAGAAAGGAGTGAAGGACAGAAAGGTGAGTTTGTGTTCAAAATAAGGCTGACGGCTGAACGTAAATAAAGGCTTTGTGAAACATCAGGAGCTTCACCGTCATTCGCCCCCCGCTCTCACACATTGGCCTGCCTTCTTCTTCTTTGGTGTTCGTCTCCTTTCTTCTTCTTTTGGAGTTAATGTCGGCTTGCAAACCAGCTCATTTCATTACTGTCAACTACTGGGCTGAAGTGTGGAGCAGAAGTTTGTCAGCATCAAAAAATATTCAATAATAATTTTTTTAAAAAATCTTCAAATTTACTGGTCACACATGCGCGAGTAGATGAAAAATTTACTCGCACTGTCTCAAATTTTAGTCGCAAAATGCGACCATTTAGTCGCAGTCTGGAGCCCTGCACTCAGTACTGTGATGTGATCTAAACCAAGATTGAAATTTTTCAAAAATGCCTTTCTCAAGAAAAGACTGTAACTGTACAAAAACAACTTCTAAAACCTTGGACAGAAAAGATAAATGTTGAAACAGGTCTAAAATTCAACAAAACTGAAGGATCAAGCTGGGGTTTTTTAAGGAGAGGTCGAACCACAGCATGTTTTAAGGCCGCTGGTACAAGACCAGAACTGAGACAAGAGTTAATAAAGACCAGCAGACTAGGACCAACAATGTTAAAAACCTCGATCAACAGTTTGGTGGGAATAATGTCCAAGGGGCAGTTGGTAGGATTCATCTGTTGCACGACTTTAGTGAGAGTTGGCAGTGAAACCTGTTCAAACTGACCACACACAGCAGAAAGTACAGCAGCAACGGGCAAGTCAACATCTGAATATCCTGAGGTGAGCTGCCTGATAGTTGCAATTTTATCGGTGAAAAAGTGATGGAAATCATGGCAGGTCTTGACTGAAGCATCAGCTGGAACAGGGTGGATGGGTTAACAACAGAGCTGATTATGTTGAACAGAATTCTGGGGCGGTGACTATTGCTAGAGATGATGTTGGATAAATATTGACATTTTGCCTCTTTCATAGCCCTTTGATAGTCAGCCAGACTGGCTTTTAGTATTTCCCAGGATACGTGAAGTTCGTCCTTCTTCCATTTTCGTTCGGCCTGACGGCAGCGTCGGCTAAGTACACAGGTAGAGTCATTTACCCAGGGATCAACTCTCCGTTTAGGTGATTTGTAGCAAAAAGGGGCAATGGAGTCCAGAATCCCAGAGCAAGTGGAGTAAAATGAGGACATAAAGTTCTCTGGGCAGAAAGAATGTATTTGACCACTAGGATTTAAAAATTGTGTGTTCATAAAAGCTGTTGAGGAGGTGAAGGTACGGCGTCGGCAAGACAAGACCAGAGGCTGGCAGGATGCTGGAGGGGCTGCACAAAATACTTCCAAAATAATGGGAAGGTGATCTGAAGTGACAGTTTCTGATATTTCCCTAATAGATAAAGACAGTCCACTGGAAATAATAAGATCCAGAGAATGACCACGGTGGTGTGTATGTCCGTCAACTGATTGGGTTTAGTCTAAGCAATCTAAAAATCTTCTAAAGTCAGTAGCAAGCTGATTAGACGGCCAACAAACGTGAATATGAAAATCTCCACAAATCAGAATCTGATCATACATAGGAGTGAATTCAGATAAAAACTCTGAAAAGTCTTGGATAAAATCCTTATTATATGCAGGTGGGCGGCACACGACGGCACACAAAATGTGACATGGAAGATCAATCACAAATAACTGCAGTTCAAAAGATGAGAAGTCATTTGTGGAGAGAAGTCAGCATCTAAACTTATCCTTGAACACAGAGGCGAGACCCCCTCCTCTACCAGAAGCTCGAGGAGAGCTCAGGAAAGAGCAGCCAGGGGGGAGGAGCTTTGAAAACGCGCTACCTGATTTACTCCACGTTTCTGTCAACAACAGAAAATCCAGGAAATGAGAAGTGAAGAAATCGTTGAAGATAAAAGTTTTATTCGTGAACGATCTGACATTAATCAGGGCCAAGTGGATTAAGTAGCGGTCAGACCGCTGAGATACACGACTGACCGGAAGAAGATGATCCTGTACGCAGCTCCGACTGAAGATCCTCATGGGCCGGCGGCATGGAAGAGGGTCCCTGACTTCAGGGATGACCGGCTTGAGCCGGACCCTCTGTAGTATATATATAAAAAAATATATATATTTTTGTCATTTTGTGTCTCGTTTTTATCATTTTATGTCTCGTTTTTATCATTTTGTATCTCGTTTTGTGTCTTGTTTTGGTCGTTTTGTGTCTCGTTTTGTCTTTTAGTGTCTTGTTTTAGTCGTTTTGTGTATCGTTTTGGCATTTTGTGTCTGGTTTTGGTCGTTTTGTGTCTGGTTTTGGTTGTTTTGTGTCTGGTTTTGGTCATTTTGTCATTCTGTGTCTGATTTGGTCGTTTTGTGTCTGGTTTTGGTCGTTTTGTGTCTGGTTTTGGTCGTTTTGTGTCTGGTTTTGGTCGTTTTGTGTCTGGTTTTGGGCGTTTTGTGTCTCGTTTTGGGTGTTTTGTGTCTGTTGCAGAAGTGACGACATTAAGTCAGACACTGTTCAGAGTAAAACGCTTTCAGTAAAAACTCTGCAGCCTACATTTCCCATAAGGCACCTGGCCTTCCTCTTCCTCGGCCTGCTGCTGTTGGATAATCTCAGAGCCTCTCTGATTGGCTGCTTAAACAAACATCACACCCGATGGTTTACTCATCTCTGACTGGTTTGGAACTAAAGTAATTTACCAAAATATAAGCTCTTCATTGTTGTTGTTTAATTGGGAACGTTTCACTGTGGTGCCTTCAGGTGCCTTCCAGAAAAACAGACAAATACATTCTAATCACAAGAGCGAACCACAGCCTGAATGGAGCTATGAATTCCAGGGGTCAGTGAAGGCTGCACGACTTCAGAGTCCACTCCAAGAGTCGGATTTCAGAGCTTCAAGCTCAAATAACAAAAACGGAGGCGAGGAGCCGGAATATTGAGAAGATGTTGTGTGTCTGTGGTGTTGTGTGTCTGTTGTGTGTCTGTCGTATTTGTTGTGTGTCTGTGTTGTGTCTGTGGTGTTGAGTGTGTGTGTGGTGTTGTGTGTCTGTGTGGTGTTGTGTGTCTGTAGTGTTGTGTGTCTGTGTGGTGTTGTGTGTCTGTAGTGTTGTGTGTCTGTCGTGTTTGTTGTGTGCCTGTGTGGTGATGTGCGTCTGTGAAGTCATGTTGTGTGTCTGTGTGGTGATGTTGTGTGTCTGTAGTGTTGTGTGTCTGTGTGTTGATGTTATGTGTCTGTCATGTTTTGTGTCTGTGATTTTGTGTGTTCGTGATGTGTGTCTGTGTGGTGTTGTGTGTCTGTGTGGTGCTGTGTGTCTGTGGTGTTTATTGTGTGTATGTGGTGTTGTGCATCTGTCGTGTTGTGTGTCTGTCATGTTGTGTGTCTGTGTGGTGATGTGTGTCTGTGATGTCATGTTGTGTGTCTGTGTGATGTGTGTCTATGGTGTTTGTTGTGTGTCTGTGGTGTTGTGTGTCTGTGAAGCCATGTTGTGTGTCTGTCATGTGTGTCTTGTTCGGTGTCTGTTGTGTGTCTGTGGTATGTGTTTGTGGTGTTGTGTGTCTGTCATGTTGTGTTTCTGTGATGTGTGTCTGTGTGGTTTTGTTGTGTGTCTGTGATGTTGTGTGTCTGTGTGGTTTTGTTGTCTGTGGTGTTGTGCGTTTCATGTTGTGTCTCTGTTGTGTTTGTTGTGTGTCTGTAATGTTGTGTGTCTGTTTTGTCGTGTTGTGTGTCTGTATGGTGTTGTGTGTCTGTAGTGTTGTTTTGTGTCTGTGCAGTGGTGTTGTGTGTCTGACCTGGGTTCTAACATCCAGTGTTTTGTTGCGGCTGCTCTTAGTGACCCTGACCGGGAACCAGAGGAGGAGCAACGGGTTCTCCTGGAGGAGCAGCGGCCCTGCTGCACCTGCAGCCCCCTGCCTCATCCGATCCAGGCCCCTCTGTCCCCGAGCATCCGTCCGGACACAAAGCCCGAAAATAAGCGCTAATGTGCGCCATTAGAGCGCCAGAGGCCCCGGGAGGAGAACCGGAGAGAATACGGGCCAGCAGCGGGCCGACGGACGGACAGACCGCCGGACAGCTCGGTGTCCTCTGCGCACTCATTATATAACCGCCCCCCCTCCCCAGAAACACCCGGGCCGGATGGATGCTGTCCGGGGGGAAGCAGCGAGCCGCCGTCGCTGACAGGCCGCCGGAGAGGCTGCAGCAGCGGCCTAGCGAGCGGCTCAGGAGATCAGACAAAGCCGCCTTATGATGCCCGGGAGCAGGCGGCCCGTCACAGGCCGATTAGAATAAAGCCGGTACCTGACCATCCGAAGCCGAGCCGCCGCCTCCTCTCCTCCGCTCGACGACGAGTCTCACCGCGCAGGACGAGCCGCTAAATCCTCACAAATCCTCCGCCGCCTCGACCGCGTCCCGCCGCAGCGCTGCCATCCCGCAGAAAAGGCTGATTGAGGCTGAAGGAAACCACCGCCGCGGTCTGAGCCAGAGTCCCGCCACAGGAGCGTCCTTCCGCCGGCCGCTGAGTGCTGCGAACCGCTGCCGCTCCGCCGGGTGTCGGTGCTAAAATGGAGGCGGCGTCTCCGGGAATAGAAACAGCAGCACCCGGCAGCCGCCGACAGGGGGCGACAACAGGCGGTTTAACACCAGGTTTATGTCAATTATAATCAATACAGATCAATAAATAAATGTCATGAAAATATGAAATAGTCTAAAACCAAAGATAAAAAAACAAGGGCAAAATAAACAAATAAATAAATAAAGTAAAAAACAACATCACAATATTTAAACATGGAAAACAATCAGTGTCTGATGACAAATACAATAATTAAAGGGAAATATTATGTGATAATATAAAATAATATATATATATACTATATATGTAGAATATATATATATATATATATATATATATATATATATATATATTAGCTAAAAATCTTAAGATTTTCTATGACCTCCTTTGCCCTGATAACAGCTGTGTTCTTGTTTTTATGGACTCTTCCACAGTCTCTTGTGTCACTGAGTTCCAGATAGGTCCTATCTGTTCCCAGAGACTCGCTTTGGGTGAAACCTTTGATCTGTTTCTGAATCAATAAATCCCAGATCTGTTCAACAGGATTCCAGTCTGGACTTTAACTTGATCAGTCCATCAGTTCCAGAACTCCACATTCCTTTTTCTTGGCCCAGTAGTCTCTGCTCAGGGTCGTTGTTTTCTTGGTCTATGAACCTACGACCATCAGGTTCAGTCCAGAAGGGATTCCATGATGCACCAAGATGTTGTGGTCAACCTTCTAGTTCATTATCCCATCCCTTTGAACTAGTGGAACCCCATACCATAATAGAACCTCCACCGTGTTTCACTGTGATGCATCCAGCATCGAAAGGTTCTCCAGCTCTTCTGAGGACATCAGCACGACGATGCTGACCCAAGAGTTCAGACTTGGAGTCGTCCATCCAGAGAACCTTCTTCCAGTCATCTCCAGTCCAGTGTTTGTAGCAGATTTTAGGTGTTTCTGGATGTTTGTAGGCCTCTGTGATGTCTTCTCAGCAGCTCTTCTTCCCTTTAAGCCTTGTTTCTTCATTCTGAAGACTTTCTCAGATTGATCTAGAAGCATTAATCTCTGCATGGACATCAGCAGTAGTCTTCCTTCTGTCTCTAGGACTTCAGATCTTGAGGACACCTGCTTCAGTTAGCTTTCATTTTGAGCCTCTTCCTTGGAGCGTCTTCTAAGAACCAGTCTCTGTGATGGAGTCCGAGTCCTACTGGACCTCACTGAGAACACTTCATGTCTCAGAGACTGTCCAGCACACGTCCAACACTTCAATGCTTCACTACCTCCAGCACAACCAGGAGTTCAACGGCAAAATCCACAACAGATGTTTGATCCATGAATGGACCAATAAACATCCTGGTTGGGTTACAAACGGTCCTCCTCGGCATGCAGTTCACATTCTGACATCTAGAGACCAAACAACACCTGGCCAGCAGGACCTCAACATTCAGACAGGAAGTTATCAGACGGAAGAGGCCACTGAGCTCAGAGTCTCAGAAAGGCTGGAAGTGGACGTCCTTTGGACACGTCCCTCCCTGATGAGGAATGCTGCTCAACTCCAGCCACATGCAGCCCTGTGAGACACCAGGACATATTCTTACGTTTTTACATGCTGTAGTGTCATGTTTAGGAGTATTTCTATTTGCTTTACATCAATATAGCCCTGATATCCCAGGTTTCAATGATCTGTGTGGACTTATGTCTGAAGAGCAGCAAGACAGGCTTCCCCCCATAAGAGCCGGGTTCTGCTCAGGGTTTCTTCCCGTTAAAGGTGTTTTCTGCTGCTCTGGGGGTTCACATGGGTTCTGGAAAGTGTCTGGAGACAATTTGACCTGGGTGGTGCTTTATAAATACAATTTCATTGAATTGAATTGCTTAAAAGTGCAATACACCTTACAAAAAAAGAAAATTGTTTTTGTTTTTGACACAGAATGACAAAAACAAGACACAAAACAACAAAAACAAGACAGAAAATGACAAAAATGAGACACAAACAACAAAAACAAGACACAAAACAACAAAAATGAGACAGAAAATGAGACACAAACAACAAAAACAAGATACAAAACAACAAAAACAAGATACAAAACAACAAAAACAAGACACAAAATGATAAAAATGAGACACAAACAAAAACAAGACACAAAATGACAAAAACAAGAAAGAAAATGACAAAAATGAGACACAAACAACAAAAACAAGATACAAAATGACAAAAACAACACACAAAATGACAAAAATGAGACACAAATGACAACAATGAGACACAAAATGACAAAAACAACACACAAAATGACAAAAATGAGACACATGACAAAAATAAGGCACAAAACAACAAAAACAAGACACAAAATGCCAAAAACGAAACAGAAAACGACAAAAACAAAACAGCAGTATTTTGTGCATGGATTATTTGAAATTTGACGTAAAATGTCCTCCAGTTTTTAATGACCCATGAGTTCATGTTGTGTGTCTGTGGTTGTGTAACATTCCAGGGATTCCAGATGTTAACAGCAGCAGGTTTGTTCCTGCAGAGAAACGTCACATACTCAGATACTACAGTACAGCTCAGATACTACAGTACAGCTCAGAGGTACTACAGTACAGATCAGAGTACTACAGTACTTCCATGTACTTCTCTTGCTTGTTTTTTTTCCCTTCTGAGCACGTTTGAGGTCATTCTGTGTCTTAGTTCTTTCATCTGATCTCATTTTGTTTGTTTTCTGTGTATTCGTTATTCTTTTGTCTTGTTTAAAAATGAGAAAATTTTTGTAATTTTGACATATTTTACCTCACTGTTGAGTCTTTGTTATTTGCTGCAGTGGGAGTCTCTGGGTATTCTGGTGTACAGTGGGCTCACAGACACACAGTCCACATTTTATAGGATGATCAGAGGGTGGGGGTGTAAATACCAGGTGGAGAGAGGCTAGTTTGTGTCCAGCTGCTAACCAGAGACAGGAGGTCAGACAACAAACAACAACAGGAGACTTAAGCAAGGAGTCAGATAGACAGCAGCAGATACCGGATAAAGACAGCAGGAAGGACGGACACTAGGAGGTAGAAGAAGGTCAGCATCAACACACACCATACACACACACACACACACACACACACACACACACACACACACACACACACACACACACACACACACACACACACACACACACACACACACACACTCTACACGTGTCCCTCCCCTCCGGCGGCTCCTCCCGGTGCTCAGATTCCCGGTGCTGCGGCTCAGTTACCAGGGATGGAGTGTCGGGACGCCGCCGTGTCCGGTCTGAGCTGGACACTGATCGTCGTGGGCGGACTCTACCTGTGGAGGCAGACCCGGACCGGGGCTCGGTACGGCCGCTACGTGGAGGCGAACAGCCGCTGCTGCCCGGCCCGGCTGGCCTGGTTCCTGCAGGAGTTCCCGGCCTTCCTGCTGCCACTGCTGCTGCTGCTGCTGCCCGGACAGCGGGACGCCGAGCGGCGGGACGACGGGAGGAGGCTGCTGCTGCTGGGGAGCTTCATGCTGCACTACTTCCACAGGTCAGCGCGCAGTCCGAGTCCCAGCGGCCGGAGTCAGACCTCCGCTAGACGTGCAAACTTCCTCCCCGCTTCCGCTTCTTCTTCTCCTGTTGTGACAGAAAGTGACTCAAAACCAGCAGAAATATCTTTAGTGTTTCAAACCTTTTAAGCAGCACATTAGAAGCTGTGGCTGTTCAGTAAAATAAAGTAATAAATCTGGGAGAAGAAAGAACTTAACAGGAAGTTTTTACAGTGAAAAGAACCGGTTTATATTTAACCCAGAGTGCTTTTCATTTCACCCAAACTGGGAAAAATTAACTCTCATCGGTCAAACATTACACATGTCCTAGTTTCTCTTAGACCTCAAGGATGTGCAGATGTTGAAGAGAACGTCCGTTGACACTGTTACTTTTACATTATATCATTTTATTATACAAAAAGACAGCATCTGTTCAGGCACCATGGAGACTTCAGAGCCAATGTGAAAATCCCGCAGAACAAAGAAATCAGGTTGCTTTTATACCCTCTGGTAAAGGATAGGATTACATCTGGTTTAATACTTGAAGACCGTTGGTAAAAACAAGACCCCCCTCAAATGGAGCTCCTCCGCTCTGCATTTCCCTAAGGGCCACAAGTCAGCTCTGGCTAGACAGTGGACCCCAAAGTTAACACAGCATAGAGTTTCTCTGAGCAGAAAAACATACCAATGAAATTACTAACACCTGTAAATCAAGTTCACTTTATGATCAACAACTATCAGGACTCATATCAGATCAGATACTTCACACATTTATTACTCCAACAAGGAAGGTGGCGGAGTTGTCTGTCTGTCCGTCCGTCCGTCCGTCCGTCCGTCCGTCTGTCAGCAACATTACTCTAAAACAGAGTAAATGCAAATGAACACAATCATACACAAATCTGATACTAGAATATTCATTTTATTATAACTCCGCCAAGGAACGCAGCGGAGTTATGTGACGATCAATGTACGTTTCTCTGTGAATCTGTCTGTCCTGTGCAATATTACTCAAAACAGACCAACGGATTTGGATGAAATTTTCAGGGAAGATCAGAAATGACACAAGGACCAAGTGATTAGATTTTGGCAGTGATGTGGCTTATAGTCTGGATCCATGGATTTGTTAAAGGTTTCTGTATCATTGCCAGATAGCGGCACTGTGTCACTGTAACCATGGCAACAAGTGAACACTACATCAGCTGCCTGCTGACGATCACATGACTGTGATCCTACCACAAATCCACCGCTGAGGACTTATCAGGACTTATCCATCAGAAATGATCCAAGGAACAACTGATTAAATTGCGGGGGTGTTTCTGAACCGCCCGCTACATATTTAGGTCACGCGATCCAGTATCCGTACATAACGTACACATGCTAATCTGTTCACAAACCTGTAACCACATTTTAGTTTCTACAGCAACAAAGCACAGCTGAGGTTAACCTGAGCTACTGGACTCTGTAGTTCTTCAGTCTGAACTGCTCCCAGGTGTGATAACGTCCTGCTCAGGTGTGTGTTGTGTGGTGCAGGTGTGTTTGGAGTGTATTTTAGTGTGGTACTGTTTGGAACGGCGACATTACAGCTTTCTGGTTCTGAGGGATGAGTTCACAGTAATGACCAGGTGAAGGTTAGAACCGGTGAGCTCCTTCCTGCAGCTCCTAACCTGCTCTGCTCACCAGGTGTGTCTAAAACAGGAAGTGACCTCAGTGTGTTGTGCAGGAGCTTCATCTATGCCTTCCTGACTAGAGGACGACCCGTCCCGCTGTTCATCGTCCTCTGTTCCGCCATCTTCTGCTCGCTCAACGGCTTCCTACAGGCACACTACCTGCTGCACTGCCGCCGTCTGGAGGACACCTGGCTGACCGACGCCCACCTGGCTGCAGGTGAGTCACGTCCATAAGCATAATGTCTGACGAGGTTTCTTTGGGATGTCGCCCCACTTTCTGCTCAACGGTTTTTGTTTTGTCTCAGACAAACTAGTTTTTCCTGTCAGCTGGGTGGGTGGCTCTGAATACTACAATACCCATGAGCCTCAGCAACTCCAGTTAGCTACATAATGACATTAGCCAACTGCTAGCACCTTTAGCTGACGGCTAGTGATACTCATTGTCTGTTAGCAATGTTTATTGACTGTTAGTGACATTAGCTGACTATTAGCAACATTAGCCAACTAAGCTAGTATCATTAGTCTTATGTTAGCAGCAGTAGTTGACTGTTGGCGATGTTAGCCAACTGTTTGTGATAGTAGGAGTCTCTTAGTGACAATAACCCACATTTATTAGCAACATTAGCAGACTGTTAATAACCTTAGCCATCTTGTAGTAACTTTAGCCAACTGTTACAGACATTAGCAATATTAGCAGACTGGTAATAACATTAGCCAGCTCGTAGTAACTTTAGCCAACTGTTAGGGACATTAGCAATATTAGCCAATTCTGATTGATCTTAGTCGACTGTTAGCGACATTGGCCTGCTGTTAGCAATATTAGCAGTTAGTGATTTTAGCTGACCGGTAATAGTGCTAACTGACTGTGAGCAATGCTAACATTAACATTAGTCGACTGTTAGCAAGATTAGCTGACTGTTAGTAATAATACACAATTATCAGCAACATTAGCATAGACTGTGTATAGAAGAAATTAGTGGACTGTTCAGAATGTTCGCCTATAGCAACACAAGTAGTGACATTAACTGTTTGCTGTACTAGCCAACTGATAGCAACATCAGCTGTTTGCTAGTGACATTAGCTAACTGTTAGCAGTGCCAGGCGCTTCATTTTCAGATTCTGTTGATCTTTCCCGGCTTTGTTCTGTACTTTGTGTTATGCTGCAGTTTCCACGTTCTGCTGTTCTCTCGGGTTCTTCTTTCCAGGCTGCATATTTTCCATTTAGTCGTCAGAGAGCTGATTGTTGAATGACGTAGTGAACAGATTTGTGTCTGCTGTCCTGGTGGAATGTCCTCCATCCATGAACGCCTTGTTTGTTTTCTCCCTGAGCATGAGGAGCAGATAACCCAGTTAACGGCACATTCCTGTTTCTGCATTCAGCAGCAGAACGTCGGATTTATTGAAATGTTTCGGGTCAAAACCTCCTAAAGTCCAGTTTAACATCAGATCATCACTGGCTGTTTCTGTGTTTGCAGGTTTACTGGTGTTTGTGGTTGGAATGACCATCAACATCCACAGCGACCACATCCTGCGCAGCCTCAGAAAGCCTGGAGAGACTGTCTACAGGATCCCCCATGGTACTGTAGACCCACATACTGGTCCAGACCCACATCCTCATCCAAATCCACATCCTGGTCCACATCCTGGTCCACATCCTGATCCACATCCTGGTCCACATCCAGACCCACAGCCTGATCCACATCCAGATCCACATCCTGATCCAGATTCACATCCAGACCCACATCCTGATCCACATCCACATCCTGACCCACATCCTGATCCAGATCCACATCCAGACCCACATCTTGACCCACATCCTGATCCAGATCCACATCCAGACCCACATCCTGATCCACATCCAGATCCACATCCATATCCTGACCCACATCCAGAGCCACATCCTTATCCAGATCCACATCCAGACCCACATCCAGATCCACGTCCAGATCCACGTCCAGACCCACATCCTGGTCCACATCCTGAGCCACATCCTGATCCACATCCTGATCCACATCCTGAGCCACATCCTGATCCACATCCTGATCCAGATCCACATCCAGACCCACATCCAGACCCACATCCTGATCCACATCCAGATCCAGATCTACATCCATATCCTGACCCACATCCAGAGCCACATCCTGATCCAGATCCACATCCAGACCCACATCTTGACCCACATCCAGATCCACATCCAGAGCCAGATCCACATCCTGATCTTCATTCTGATCCAGATTCAGCAGACCCTGGTCCATCAGAGGGTTCCTACTGACCTCCTGCCCTTGTGTCTTCCAGGTGGGCTGTTTGAGTTGGTTTCTGGAGCTAACTTCTTCGGGGAGATCGTCCAGTGGTGTGGTTTCGCTGTAGCTGCCGGGTCTCTACCAGCCTTCGCCTTCTTCTTCTTCACCGTCTGCTCCATCGGGCCCAGAGCCTACCAGCACCACAGGTACCCTCAGAACCCGAGTCAGCACCAGCATCGCTTCAGAATTATCCAGTAGAATGGTTCAGTTTGGTGTCTTTGAATGACTCGTTCCGCATGTTGATGGTTTTAAACAAAAGCTGTCATTCAACAGTCTTTTTATTCTTTTTTTTGTTTGTTCATGGGGATTGTTTGAACTTTTTCATGATGTTTTTCTTAGTATTGAGAGATCTTAGCCGTAGTATTTAACTTCATTATTTTTATATAATTAATATGTATGATATAAACTTTTTTATAAGACTTAATCAGTTAAACGTGTATTTAGCGTAATTTTTTGGGGTCTGAACCATAATATTTAAACATGTTCCTTTAAGTCTTATTCTTTGTTTTGACTCGTGTTACAGTTACAGTGACACAATTTACTACACTAGTAATGCTGATTTCACTTAAGTGATGTCAGTAACAGTTACACAACATCCCTAATAGGTGCTTGCTGCACTTTTTGTCTCGTCTGTCTGACTTGGAGCGATGGCTTGGCACTGGACCTTCGAAACACCGATCATGGAATTGATTAACTGGTCTCTCAATGCAATTGACAACATTGTCGTCACAAAGAGCACAGGCCTAGAGGAGCTACCTGCCCGGATGGGAGTTTCACCTCTGGTTATGTGATGGACGCCTGGGGGAAGTGGAAGGGGATCATGTGCCTGGCACCCCTATCCGTGGAGGATGTGGAAGATGTTTATATATTAAGATTTATGATGACAGGCCTGCTGATAATTGGCTTGTTCACTGGCCTGAGCTTCTGGAAAATCAGGAAGAACGCAGATGGAAACAACGTCCAAACACTGCTGGTCTACGCAAAGGATCGGATCACGGCTGCCGATGCTCGGTATGACGAACTCAATCGTAAGATGAACAATTTGCTTGGTGTGACTGTTGATGTGAGTCGCAAAGTGGAAGCCATCAGGGTGAGAATCACTACAGCTGGGGTCTAAAATTGTTGAGAGCAGTAGGGGGAAGGTGAAATTGCTCCTCTCCCCCACCTAAACAAGAAAGAATCCGATTACATTCTGGCGCCCCTGGAACAATAACAAACTCCTCTGGAAGTTTCATGGCCAAGAGATAGCTCTCCTAACCCCCCCCCCCCCCTCCACCTTCCCAAGGACACCTGTTGACTTTTGGACCGGGCCAACCGAGGACGTCTCCATAGCAACCTGCTGTATTATCGCGCTTCCACCCTCGCGAACTGAGACACCGGGGGTCTGAAACGGAAGTAGATGGGCTACACGCATACACACACATCGGACTCATTGAACTGAGGATTGAGCTAAACATTCGCACACACATGCCGATACCCCCTCCCCTCCGCCTCCACAAGCTTCCCTCGCTATGCACAGGGGTCAGGAATCCGTGCGCAGGAATTGCTGCACAGGAACTGACTAACTGTGCGGTGCTCCCCCATCCACCACCCCACATTCTTATCCCAACTAGCCTTGTCTTATGTCATGCTTTGCCTGTCGCGTTTTTTTTTTTTTTTTTTTTTTTTAAGGTTCCTTCTCAAATTGAATTTCCCAACATTGGAGGTTTCATTTGGTACAACGTGCCTTTTTTTTCATTTACCCTCTGCTACCCCTACCCAGATCCCAACATGTCTTTTTCTTTTTTCCTCAAGAAAGGTGTGCAGCACTACGCAGCAGCCTGAGCTGTCATTGGCAGGGCAGCTCAAATGAAATTTCATTGTATATGAAAGTGTGCAATGACAAATAAAGCATAATCTAATAATCTAATCTAATATCATTAGCAGTTGGCTAGTGTTGCTAACAGCCCATAAATATTGTTTATAATCAGCTAATGTTGCTAACAGTCGGCTAATGTTGCTAACAGCTAGCTAGCATCAATAATAATCGGCTAATGTTGCTGACAGTCAGCTAATGTTGCTAACAGTCAGCTAATGTCGCGAACAGTCAGCTATTGTCACTAACAGTCACCTAATGTTCCTAGCAGTCAGGTAATATCGCCAACAGTCAGCTAATGTAGCTACCAGTCAGGGAATGTGGCTAACAGTGAGCTGATATTGCTAATAGGCACCTAATATCGCTCATAGTCAGTTAATATCGCCAACAGTCAGCTGATGTTACTAACAGCTTGTTAATGTCATTAATAATTAGCTAATGTTGCTAACAGTCAGCTAATGTCGCAGTCAGCTATTGTCACTAACAGTCAGCTAATGTTCCTAGCAGTCAGCTAATGTCGCTAACAGTCAGCTAATGTTACTAACAGTCTCCTAGTGTAGCTAACAGTCCTCAGTGTAGCTAACAGTCGGCTAGTGTTGCTAACAGTCTTCTAGTGTAGCTAACAGTCAGCTATTGTTAACAGTCAGCTAATGTCACTAACAGTCGGCTAGTGATACTAACAGTCAGCTGGTGTTGCTAACAGTTGGCTAGTGTTGGTAACAGTCTCCTAGTGTAGCTAACAGTCTCCTAGTGTAGCTAACAGTCGGCTAGTGTAGCTAACAGTCTCCTAGTGTAGCTAAATGTCAGCTATTGTTAACAGCTAATGTCGCTAACAGTCAGCTAGTGATGCTAACATTCAGCTGGTGTTACTAACAGTCTCCTAGTGCAGCTAACAGTCGGCTAGTGTAGCTAACAGTCTCCTAGTGTTGCTAACAGTCGGCTAGTGTAGCTAACAGTCTCCTAGTGTAGCTAACAGTCAGCTATTTTTGCTAACAGTCAGCTAATGTTGCTAACAGTCGGCTAGTGTTGCTAACAGTCTCCTAGTGTAGCTAACAGTCGGTTAGTGTTGCTAATAGTTGGTTAGTGTAGCTAACAGTTGGCTAGTGTAGCTAACAGTCTCCTAGTGTAGCTAACAGTCGGTTAGTGTTGCTAATAGTTGGTTAGTGTAGCTAACAGTTGGCTAGTGTAGCTAACAGTCTCCTAGTGTAGCTAACGGTCGGCTAGTGTTGCTAACAGTCTCCCAGTGTAGCTGTAGTGATTTTGGTGACAGTACAGTATATAAGAGGGAAGTTATTGAATATTTGTGTCTCTCTTCGCTGCTGCAGTAGTTATGCAATTTGCTGACCATACCTGTTCACAGCCAGCTGCACATGGACACCAATGCTATTCCTGCAGCTTGAAAGACAGATACTTTTGATTAAACTGGGCTTGTAGCAACATTGTCTACTGTACAACAATGGGAAAGAGGCATCATTTATGTTTTGACAACCTATATCTAACGAGTTATTGATGCCAGAAGTCCGAATCTGTGAATATCTTTCCAAGTTTACTGAACCCGGGGCCACTACCACCCAAAGAGTGGTATGTTTAATTCTGAAAAAAGCAATGAGCCAAACTTAATGCTTCAAGTGCTTTATTAACATGAAACTAAGAATTTTGTATTGTTTTATTATCACAGGTTCTGTCTGAAAAGAAGTGGCATCATTTTAAACAGTGAAACCATACTAATTATAATTCCTCCAGGTACCGACAGACACAAGTGGCTTTCTCAAACTGATGAATTTATTGAATCCACAGATTCATAAATACCACCGTGAAAACTAAAAAACACAGACGAAACAACAATTAGCTTACAGAAAATAAAGACAATCAGCAAAATAAAACTACTACAAAATAAAACAGACAAAATACCTCGTTGGCTGAGTACCGAGAGAGGAATTTGCCTGGGTTTTCTTCTTTCTTCTTATTTATCTTATCTTCTTAAACTTTTAACCTTTCGTCTTAGCCCTTTTCATGCTTCTTTTCTCTCAGATCGTTTCTTCTTCTCTGAGATCGCTTCTTCTGGTGCAATTAACCTCTTACTCAGCACCACAGCGCCCTCTAGTGGCGTTGAACCATAATAATATCAAAATACACAGAAAATACAGGGAAATGAAAATATGGCAGTTACACTCCCACCAAATCTCACAACACTTAACAGTGGGATTTCCATGCTTTAAACTCAACTGACACATAGTTCGAACACACAAAAAAAATAACACTGAAACTTATTTGGCTTCAAGTAAAACAACAACTTTATGTATAGGTCGTTCTAGTGACACTGTTTTAGTTGTAAGTTTACCTTGCTGGTCATATGTCCTCTCACTAACCAAAAGTCGAACCTTTCTCACTTTGTTATCTATACCAGGATAGACATCTGTGATTTTGGCTAGTTTCCACTCATTGCGTGGTGCAAGGTCTTCTTGTAGAAGCACTACATCATTTATCTTTAGATCTCTTCTGTGTGCATTCCATTTTTGTCTTGGTTGCAAGTTGAGCAAATATTCTTTCCTCCAACGAATCCAAAACTCATTGGCCAAATATTGTACTCTTCTCCATCTCTTTTGAAGATACAAATCTTCTTTCATGAACTCTCCTGGAGGAGGTTGAATAATGGTTGACTTCATAGTTAGAATGTGGTTGGGCGTTAACGGTTCAGGGCCTGTAGGATCGTTCAAATGTTCTACTGACAGTGGTCTGCTGTTAATAATCGCCATAACTTCATAGAACAAGGTTCTCAAAGAAGTACTGTCAAGTCTCTTTGCTGACTGGTCAAGGATAGCTGAAAGAACACTACGGATGGTCCTTATCTGCCTTTCCCACACTCCACCCATGTGGCTTGCGGAAGGGGGATTCATGAGAAATTCACATCCAAGTACTTTCACTTTCTCCTGATCCATATCTTTCATGAGATTTGCAAATTCTCTCTGGGCACCAACAAAATTGGTTCCTTTGTCACATCTTAGTTGACGAACATTCCCTCTGATTGCAATAAACGCCCGTAAAGCATTGAGGAATGAGTCTGTACTTAGGTCATCTACCACTTCGATATGTATGGCTCGCGAACATAGACAGGTTAGAATGAGTCCATATCTCTTCAGCTCTTTGCGTCCGTCTTTGACATAAATCGGGCCAAAACAATCCATTCCAACATAAGTGAAGGGTGGAGTAGGTTCTGTCCGGTCTACTGGTAGATCTCCCATACTTTGATTCTCCATTTTCCTTCTGTACTTGCGACACTTGACACATTTGAAGATACACGATGAAACTGCACGGCTGCTTCCAAGTATCCACCAACCGTTGGCTCGCAGTTCATTCATTGTCATTCCACGACCTTGATGCTGAACTTTCGAGTGAAAATGTCGGATAAGCAAAGTTGAGATATGACTGTCCTTGGGAAGTATTGCTGGATGCTTCACATGTGGGTGTAGCACAGCTTGACTCAGACGTCTGCCGACTGAGGATTCCTTCTTCATCCAAAAACGGACTTAGTTTGTACAGTTTACAGTCTTTAGTCTTGGAAACTGTTTTCTTTGATTTCAGACTTTGTATCTCCTTTGCAAAAGCATTCTCTTGAACAAGTTTAATGACAAACAGTTCTGTTTCTTTTCTTTCTTCCAAACTCGTACTTTCTTTGCTCTTTTGTATTTCACCTTTGTGTTCTTTGACCTTTCTCCTCAAGATCGTGAGTGCTCTTATCAACCTGGACCATTCAGAGAACTTCTTAAATTTGTCGAGAATAGTTCGATCTTCTTTTGCACTGGTGGTACACACAAAAGCTTTGCGGAGTTCTGGATCGTTTTCTTTGATCTCTCCCACCTTGACTTCTCTATCAGGTAGTTCACTTTTCCAGAGGAATGCTGGTCCTTTGAACCAATCTCAGGACTTGAGTTGTTCTGCTGTTAAGCCTCGAGAGGCGTAGTCCGCAGGGTTATGCTCTGACACAACATATGCCCATTGTTCTGGTTTTGTGCTTGACTTGATTCTTTGTATGCGATTGGCTACAAACACTTGAAACCGTCTGGCGTCGTTATTAATGTAGCCGAGAACGACGGTGGAGTCTGTCCAGAAAAACTCTTGAACGTTCGGAATTTCAAGCTCTGTTTTGAGTAGATCACTGACTCTAACTGCAACAACTGCTGCTGAGAGCTCGAGTCGAGGGATAGTCATGACACTAGTTGGTGTGACTCTTGATTTGGCCATTACTAAGCAACAATGGATTTGATCTGATTGGTTAATGACTCGCAGGTAAGTACATGAGCCATATCCATTGACACTGGCGTCTGCGAAGTGATGAAGCTCATAGCTTTTCACTTGTCCAAAATCTGTAGGAACGAAACATCTTTGAATCTGAACGTCAGATAAACTTGGAAGGTCTTTGATCCAGGACTCCCACTGGGGTTTTAAATACTCTGGAAGCTCTTGATCCCAATCAACCTTATCTCTGCACATTTGCTGGAGAATCTGTTTGCCTAGAAGGACAAAAGGTGCGATAAAGCCTAAGGGATCATAAACAGAGGCTACGGTGGAAAGTACACCTCTTCTTGTGGGTGGGTTTGGCTTGACTTGGCACATGAATCCAAGATGGCGCCACTGTGTATGGCAGGTCGTCTACCTCTGCTCCATGTTTTGCTGCTGCTACTTTTAATTTCACTTTTTGTTAATAATGTGTCACCGCTGCTGGTGTATGATCGCCAGACCCTCCTAGATTTTAGTGATTTAGTGAAAAAGCCAACGATCTATGACTGTAGTGGACAATCAAAGATGCTCCCACCGTTCCTGGCGTCTGTGCCCCACTACCTGCGGCGTCTACCTGTTCCCCCGCCCCGCAAACGTCGCCACAGAAAACGAGGGAAACGAAGCGGCGTCCTTGTTCCACTGAGAGCCTACATGATGCAGTCTTCCAAGTATGATCGTCGTCACCTGCTGCGGTTTCCCAGGGAATATGACGGCTTCATCGTGCGGTGTTCCTCGGAGGTCAGCTGGCTCCGATCAGCTGTTCCAGATGCCGGCTACACACATCCCAGCCGCCCGCGGCGTGTCAGCATCTGCAGACGAGGCTCCATGCAGGGAAATCTCCGCCCTGTTGCTCGTAGTTCCAAGCGAACTGACCACACACCGATGCGCGTCGCCCTCATTAATACGAGGTCTTTAACAAATAAAACTTTTATCCTGAATGATTTCTTCTCAACACAGGTGCTGGATTTCCTTTTGTTGACGGAAACGTGGATTAAACCCGGTGACGACAGCGCGTTCACTGAGTTCCTCCCCCCTCGCTGCTCTTTCCTCAGCACACCGCGAACGTCAGGTCGAGGGGGCGGAGTCGCCACAGTTTTTAAGGATAATTTCACTTGCAAACCATTGCATGTAAATAATTATTCCTGTTTTGAAGTACAGTTGTTCACAGTGGAATTATCTTGTCCAGTTTTATGTGCTGTGGTCTACCGTCCACCTAAATACAACAAGAACTTTATTCAGGAGTTCTCTGAGTTCATAGTAGAGGTGGCTTCTAAATATGAACAGCTTTTAATCTGTGGGGATTTTAACATTCATGTTTGTTGTCCGTCTGATCAGCTGGCCACTGATTTTAAACGTCTACTGTCATCCTTCGACCTTATTCAAACTGTGGATGGTCCTACACATAGTGCTGGGCATACACTGGACTTAATTATTTCTCATGGGCTTGTGGTGTCACTTGTTGAAATATCTGAGACTCCCATCTCAGATCATTTCCCAGTTATTTTTGAAGTTCTTGCTCCTCCACCTGTTGGAAAGCCTCCCGTCCCAGCATCTCGCCGTCGGATTATTACTTCTTCAACAGCTGCAGAGTTTGAGACTGCTTTTATGGACTCTGAGTTTTATGCTTGTGATGGAATTAATCCTACTGGATGCCCAGACAGCTTCCTGTCATCTTTCTACTCAGCTTGTTCTGAGATCCTGGACACTATCGCCCCTATTAGGTCCAGGTCCACCAAGCCCAGGACTGATCCCTGGTTGAATGATTCAACCCGGACCCTCAGACAGCGCTGCAGACAGGCGGAGCGACACTGGAAAAAGGACAGGCTACATGTATCGCTGGAGATACTGAGGGACAGTCTCGTTCAGTATCAGAAGGCTGTGAAGGAGGCTAAATCACAATATCTGTCGGATATTATCTCGACTAATGGTCACTGCCCCCGTGTGTTGTTCAGTACTATTAATTCTGTTGTGAGCCCCCACACCAATCCTCTGTCTGACGCCACAGTTTCTACATGTGAGGACTTTCTACGCTTTTTTGTGGACAAAGTGATGTCTGTGAGAGCATTGTGCAGCAGCAGTATCAGCCCAGATCAGTCTGCTACAACCCCACTCTCTCCAGTGTTTGACCACTTTGAGCCCATCTCCCTATCATCCCTTACTGACGTAGTTAAACATATGAAAACAACAAATTGCCCTTTGGATGTTTTCCCAACTAAATTGCTTAAAGAGGTGTTTTCTACTGTTGGGCCTGTCCTCTTGGTTTTAATGAACACTTGTCTTAGCGCAGGATGTGTTCCAGCTGCTTTTAAACATGCTGTTGTGAGACCACTTCTTAAAAAAACACATCTCGATGCTAATGTTTTATCTAATTTTAGACCTGTTTCTAACTTGCCTTTTATCTCTAAAGTCCTTGAGAAAATTGTTTTTACACAGCTACAGGCATTTTTAGAAAACAATTTTATTCTGGAAAAATTTCAGTCTGGGTTCAGGTCTCGGCATAGCACAGAGTCTGCACTGCTTAAAGTTCACAATGACATAGCTGTGTCTGTTGATGCCAAGCGTCCTGTTGTCCTTGTGCTGCTTGACTTAACAGCAGCATTTGATACTGTCGACCATTCTATTCTCTTGTCCCGCCTAAATAATTATGTTGGCATCAGTGGTACTGTACTCAAGTGGTTTGAATCTTACCTGACCAACAGGACCTTTTTTTTTTTTTTTTTTTTTTAAATTTTATTTATTTGATCCATGGGACAGCGCACAAACAACATTAACCCCGTGGGGAGAGATGCATTATGCCAGGTTATAGCACAAGTGCTAATTTCCACCTGTAGTCCCAGAGCAGGCCAAAGATGTGTTAGGTTACATCAATGTTAAAAGAAAAAAGACACAAGATTAAACATTTCAAACATTAAACACAAATAATTCATAAGATCAAACTCCAAAGCCTCTACAAAAAAGTGCTGACACCAAAGCACCTTCAAAATCATCATTAATGGGTACAAGATTGATCCGAGAGCAGCCATCGCTTCAGCAAGCTTGAAAACTCATTGAAGTGCTTACATTTTAAAAGCTCTGTGGGTAATTTGTTCCATTGGTTCATTGCAACATAGGAGAACGCTGATCTTCCAAAAGCGGAGTCGAGTTTTCGTATATAACACTCGCCCCGAAGAGAAGTCCGAGTGTCTCGAGAAGAGACTTCAGAACACAGAGGGATAAAAGTCTTTAGCGGTGGCGCAACAGTGCCATGAATTATCCTAAACAATAAGCATAGATTAGAATATCTAATACAATTTTCAAAGCTTAAAATACCATGTTTAGTTAGAATTTTGCAATGATGATATATTCGTGGTTTTTTATCATGAATTTTAAGAGAAGTTTTGTATAAAGATTCAAGAGGCTTAAGAGTAGTAACACATGCCTGTGACCAAGTTGTCATACAGTATCATAAATGTGGTAAAATCATAGCATTTAAATACACATATGATGCTTCAGTGGTTAACGAATTTCTAATATACCGATAGGTTGAAAGATTAAATTTTAAAGTATTTGTTAACCTTTTAATATGTTTCTTAAAGTTTAAGTTTGGATCTAGAATTACACCTAAATACTTGTATTGTTCGACATTTTGAATAGGTTGACCTTCTATCATGACTTTAGGACAATTCTGTAGTTTAAAACTTTTTGTAAAAAACATAGAAACCGTTTTTTCAACATTTAAAGTTAGGCAAGAGTTTTTTAACCAGTTTGATACTTTTCTCATCTCTATTGTAAGTTTTTGAGCCACCTCTTCCACAGTATCACCATGTGTATACACTACAGTATCATCGGCATACATTATTATTTTGGCATTGCAGATGTTTGGAAGGTCATTAATATATAGTGTGAACAGCAGTGGCCCAAGAATAGAGCCCTGCGGTACACCTATGCTGCAGGCTTGCAGTGGAGATGTTTCATTGTTAACTGTGACACACTGTTGTCTGTCGCAGAGATATGACTGAATCCAGTTTATTGTATTTTCATGTAAGCAAAATTGTGATAATTTGTTTATTAATACTTTATGGTTAACGGTGTCGAATGCCTTACGCAAGTCAAGAAAGACAGCTCCTACCACTCCTCCCCCATCAAGTCTGGACTTGATCTCCTCCGTTAGATAGCAGCAGGCAGTCTCTGTGGAATATTGTTTTCTAAACCCAAACTGGAGTGGGTGTGACATCTCCAGTGAATTAAGATGATCCATGAGCTGCTCTGCTACTACTTTTTCCAAGACTTTTGAGATTGAGGGAAGAATGCTTATTGGCCGATAGTTTGAGACCTGAAGCTTGTCTCCTGACTTGTGTATAGGCTTGATTATGGCTGTTTTTAAAACTGTGGGAAAGGTGCTCTCAAGTATAGACTGGTTAATCATTTTGGTTAAAGGTGGTGTGAAAGTTTCCTTATGTTCTTTTAAAAATACTGTATCTATACCAAAAATATCCTTAGTTTTACTGCTATTTAGCATAGATATACATTTTAAAACATTGCTTTGATCAACTGTGTCCAATTTTAAAAAAGACTCATCACACTGAAATTTAGAGACACAGCTTATTTGAGAGAATGAGCCTGCCAAATCCAATGCACAGTTAAGAAAATATTGGTTAAAATATAATGCTAGCTCTGTGTTATTGTTTAGGATGGATCCATTTACTTTAAGTTGTAGAGACTCAAAACTCTTATTTTTCCTACCAGATAGGTTGTCCATACTTTTCCATAATAGCTTGGTATTTCCTTTTGCATCTTTTATCATATTTAAGTAGAAATTTGCTTTTGCACTTCTAAGCTGTGTAATGACTTTATTTCGTAAGAATTTATATGTATAGAAATCCGTATTAAGTTTAGATTTAAAGAACCTTTTAAGAGCAAGGTCTCTCTGTTTCATAAGGTCCCATAGAGTACTATTAAACCAAGGCAGTAGCTTTTTATTGCTTTTTTTAGATTTGAGTTGTGTATATTTATCAATGATCTGTTTTATAGCGGATAAAATATTTTTACAGGAGAGGTTGCAACAATTGTCAGTTTTGCCACACCAGTCTATTTCTTTAATATCTCGCTCTAGAAGAGCTCGATTTTTCTTGGAGATACAGTGGTATGTGAAAGTTTGGGCACCCCTGATAATTTTCAAGATTTTCCTTTATAAATCACTGGTTGTTTGGATCAGCAATTTCAGTTAAATATATCATATAGCAGACGAACACAGTGATATTTGAGAAGTGAAATGAAGTTTATAGGATTTACAGAAAGTGTGCAATAATTATTTAAACAAAAGTAGGCAGGTGCATAAATTTGGGCACCCCAACAGAAAAATTACATCAATATTTAGTAGATCCTCCTTTTGCAGAAATAACAGCCTCTAAATGCTTCCTATAGCTTCCAATGAGGGTCTGGATTCTGGTTGAAGGTATTTTTGACCATTGTTCTTTACAAAACATCTCCAGTTCAGTCAGGTTTGATGGTTTCCGAACATGGACAGCCCGCTTTAAATCACACCACAGATTTTCAATAATATTCAGGTCTGGGGACTGAGATGGCCATTCCACAATGTTGTACTTGTTGCTCTGCATGAATGCCTTAGTAGAATTTGAGCAGTGTTTAGGGTCGTTATCTTGTTGAAGTGTCCAGCCCCGGCGCAACTTCAACTTTGTCACTGATTCTTGAACATCGTTCGCAAGAATCTGCTGATACTGACTGGAATCCATGCGACCTTCAACTTTAACAAGATTGCCAGTACCTGCACTGGCCACACAGCCCCACAGCATGATGGAACCACCACCAAATTTTACTGTGGGTAGCAAGTGTTTGTCTTGGAATGCTGTGTTCTTCATCCTCCATGCATACCGCCCCTTGTTATGTCCAAATAACTCAATTTTAGTTTCATCAGTCCACAGCACCTTATTCCAAAATGAAGCTGGCTTGTCCAAATGTGCTTTAGCATACCTGAAGCGACTCTGTTTGTGGCATGTGCGCAGAAAAGGCTTCTTCCGCATAACTCTCCCATACAGCATCCCCTCGTGCAAAGTGCACTGAATAGTTGAATGATGCACAGTGACACCATCTGCAGCAAGATCATGTTGTAGGTCTTTGGAGCTGGTCTGTGGGTTGAGTTTGACTGTTCTCACCATCCTTCCCCTCTGCTTATCTGAGATTTTTCTTGGCCTGCAACTCCGGGCCTTAACTAGAATTGTGCCTGTGGTCTTCCATTTCCTCACTATGTTCCTCACAGTGGAAACTGACAGCTGAAATCTTTGAGCTAGCTTTTTGTATCCTTCCCCTAAACCATGATGTTGAACAATCTTTGCTTTCAGGTCATTTGACAGTTGTTTTGAGGCTCCCATGTTGCTACTCTTCAGAGAAGATGCAAAGAGGAGAACAACTTGCAATTGGCCACCTTAAATACCCTTTCTCATGATTGGTTTCACCTGTGTATGTAGGTCAAGGGTCAATGAGCTTACCAAACACATTTTGTGTTCCAATAATTAGTGCTAAAGGTATTCAAATCAATAAAACAACAAGGGTGCCCAAATTTATGCACCTGCCTACTTTTGTTTAAATAATTATTGCACACTTTCTGTAAATCCTATAAACTTCATTTCACTTCTCAAATATCACTGTGTTCGTCTGCTATATGATATATTTAACTGAAATTGCTGATCCGAACAACCAGTGATTTATAAAGGAAAATCTTGAAAATTATCAGGGGTGCCCAAACTTTTACATACCACTGTATATGGGAATTTTAAATTATTTATTTTTTGCTCGTTTTTATAGCGTGATTTATTTAACTTTCTAACTACCAAGGTGAGATTATGGTCAGACAATCCCACAATGAAATTGTAGGTTTTGGATATTCTATCCTTTTTATTAGTAAATATTAAATCGATTAATGTTTGAGATGTTTTTCCAATTCTGGTTGGTGTAGTGATCAGTTGAGTCATTTGCATTGCATTTGTTAAATCTTTAAGATTTTTCCTTTCCTTTTTATTCAGCCAATTGGCATTAAAATCCCCCATTAAAAGCACTTCACTACTTTCACACCTCTTCAAAATTTCTTTCAAACCAACATAAAATTTAACAGGTGTATTTGGTGGTCTATACACTGAGAGTATAATAAAAGACATTTGTGGTGAAAGAGTAATCTTCACACCAACACACTCCACAGTTTTTGTTGGTAAGTCTATTTGTTGACTCTGAAAGCATTCTTTGATGTACACGAGGACCCCGCCTCCCCCTTTTCCTTCTCAGTCCCTCCTGTATGCCTTATAACCCGGAAATGTAAAAACCGATGCCGATGTAGTTAGCTTAAGTTTAGTCTCGGTTATACATAGATAGTCCAGGTTTGAGTCAATTAGCAGATGTTGCAATTGATCTGCTTTTGTTTTTATACCATTAATATTTATATGTCCACCAAATATTCCTTTTGGTTTGTTTTGTGGATTCCACAGGACAGATGCATGGTTAACAGTTTGGAAAAGTTTAGTTTTGCGCTGTTTAGCTGCAACAACAGACTGTAGAGTGTCCAGATTGTACTTACATACTCGGGCACTGTTGTTTCTCGCTTTAGGTATCCCGTTTGCAGAGTTGTTACCGTGTGACGTTATGATGGAGGCGTGTGGAGTGCAGATTCCAAGAGCTGAGAGTGGTGTAGACAGAGGTGTAAGCACCGGCCGCTGTCGCAGAGTCATAGATGGTAGCCCAGGACGCTGCAGTGGTGGAAGCTGCAGTGGTGATAGCCCAGGACGCCGCAGTGGTGGAAGCTGCAGTGGTGATAGCCCAGGACGCTGCAGTGGTGATAGCCCAGGACGCTGCAGTGGTGGAAGCTGCAGTGGTGGTAGCCCAGGACGCTGCAGTGGTGGTAGCCCAGGACGCTGCAGTGGTGGTAGCCCAGGGCGCTGCAGTGGTGGCAGCTGCAGTGGTGGAAGCTGCAGTGGTGGTAGCCCAGGGTGCTGTAGTGGTGGTAGCTGCATTGTTGGCAGGCCCGAGAGCTGCAAAAGTGCTGGTCCTGCTTGGTGCAGTGATGTTTGGCCTCCCAGCTGCAGAATTAGCCCAGGTTGTAGTGGTGAAAACATAACTGGCACTGTTAATAGCCTGGGAAGTTGTGATTGCCCAGCTAGCTGTAGCCCATCCGGAGAAGGCCCAGGGTTTATTTCAATATCACCAGCCAAAAGTAGTATCATCACCAGCTTAGCACCCAGGAATGTTTTATGATTCACAAAATGATCACATTTACCTGGGGGAGGCCGGGCATAGCCATAGTCCAGCAGTTTGGTGAATAGCACATGTAGACTTCTTCTGGCTGGATACAGAATCAAATTATCCCTTTTCCGAGGGCACGTTAAACTCAGGAGAAGATAGATAGATATAAAAGCAACAAAAACACAAGTTGATGGCAGAATCCGAGGTCTTTTGATGGTTTTGAAGAACTTTTGGGGCAGGCACACAGGACCTGCTAAAGTGTGTGTCTGCACCTCGGCAGCCATCTTGTGCCGCACCTCGGCAGCCATCTTGTGCCCTGTAATGATTGGCGACTTCTCCTCCTCTGTTGCCTCTTTGTTTTGTGGAGTTCCCCAGGGCTCCATTTTGGGCCCTTCGCTATTTTCATTGTATATGTTGCCACTGGGGTCAATTATAGCAAGGCATAATTTAGCATTTCACTGCTACGCCGATGATTTCCAGTTGTATTTACCGGTGTTCCCAAACAAAAGTGGTGCTCTTCAGTCCCTCACACACTGCATCAATGACATCAAGTCATGGCTGGGGAAAAATTTCCTCCATCTAAATGAGGACAAGACTGAGTTCATTTTATTTGGTGACAATGTTCTTGTGGCTTTGGACTCTGTGTTTTCAAAGCTAAAACCGTCTGTAAAGAACCTTGGGGTTACTTTTGACAGCAGTTTTACATTCGTCAAACAGATCGACAACGTGGTCAGAGCGAGTTTTTATCAATTACGTCTTTTATCTAAAGTAAAGCCTTTTTTAAATCGCACCGACCTTGAAAGGACTATTCATGCTTTTATCAGCTCACGAATAGACTATTGCAACGCTCTTTATGTTGGTGTTTCCCAGTCAGCCCTGAGCCGCCTCCAGTTGGTGCAAAATGCGGCAGCCCGTTTCCTGACGAACACTTCAAGGCGTCAGCACATCACCCCGGTCCTCTTTTCCCTCCACTGGCTTCCAGTTTCTTTTAGGATAGATTTTAAAATTTTGCTTTTCGTTTTTAAAGCCCTCAACGGCCTTGCGCCTATTTATTTAACAGAACTTCTTTCTGTCCGAAACCCTAACAGGGCGTTAAGGTCCTCTAAACAGCTGTTTCTGGAAGTCCCTAGGGCCAGGTACAAACACTGGGGTGATCGAGCCTTTTCAGTCGCTGGACCAAGACTTTGGAACAAACTGCCTCCTGACATGCGCACCATCACTGACTTTGGCCTTTTCAAAGCCCGGCTCAAAACACATCTTTTCAGACTGGCTTTTAATACTGAGTAATGTGGGGACATTTTATTTTATTTTATCTTATTTTATCTTGATTTTATTTGTTGACATGTGTTCTAATGTTCCTTTATTTTAATTTGCTTTTATTCTAATTTTATTGTTTGATTTTAACTGGAAAGCACTTTGGTCACCTTTGAGTGTTGTAAAGTGCTCTATAAATAAATCTTGATTGATTGATTGATTGATTGACTTGAACTCTGAACTTGAAGGCGTCTGATGTGATGCACCATTCAACTCCAAAAGCTCTTTCAATATGTGGTAAACTTAGAGACATGTCCAGATCTTTAACTGTGGCACGTTCTTCTTCAGGAATCGTGGACATAACATGATTACTATTGGACACAAACTTGTGAAGTCTTAACTTTCCTGTAGAGCATAGCTCTCTTGAGTCTTTGATAAGTTGAATGGCTTCACTTTCAGTAGGAACGCTTGCCAAGCCGTCATCAACATAAAAGTTTCTTTGTATGAAGCGTATAGCATTCTCTTGGAATCGACTTTGTCCTTGTGCTGCAAGATGTTTCAGGCCAAAGTTGGCGCAGCCTGGTGAAGACGCTGCTCCAAAAAGATGGACCTTCATTCGATAGACTGCTGGTGTTGCTTCCAGATCTCCCTTCTCCCACCAGAGAAACCTTAAATAATCCTGATCTTCTTTAGTGACATGGAATTGGTGAAACATTCGTTCTATATCACACATGAATGCGACCGAACTTTTGCGAAAACGACAAAGAACGCCAACCAATGCATTCGTCAGGTCAGGACCGGTTAACAGATGGTCGTTGAGGGAAGTGTCTTGGTACTTGGCAGAGGCATCAAATACTACTCTGATCTTTCCTGGTTTGTGCGGGTGGTAGACCCCATGGTGTGGAATATACCATGCCGGACTGTTCTCTAACTCTTCATCAGGGACCCTTTCAGCATCACCTCTTGAGATGATGTCATTCATGAAATGTGTGTAATCATTGCAGTATGTTTTGTCTTTCCTTAGTCTCTTTTCCAGACACTTAAGACGATGCATTGCACATATTTTGTTGTCTGGTAATTTGGGTCTTTCGTCACGAAATGGTAATGGCATCTCATAGTGTTCACTTTCGTTTTGTTTGATATTCTCACTGAGTTTCTTGAGAAACTTCAAATCTTCTTGGGACACAGGAGAGTCATCAATGGCTCTTTCAGAGAAGTCTGCTTCAAGTGCTTTGACAATGTCTGAAGGAGTGATGTCTTTTACCTTTGTCCTGTTTACATAGTGGACTTTCTTCTGAAGCTTTACAGAGGGTCCGAGCTCTGGAATGACTTTCTTGACAATAATGCGATGACTGATCCCAATTGCATCTCCATAATTCAAACAAGGATTAGTTTTTCCAACGATGCTCCAACCAAGATCTGTCCGCTGAGCGTACGGCTCGTCTTCTTTGCCAGACACAATTTCTCTTGGAAGAAGAGCTTGTGAGCAGTTGTAACCGATCAACAATCCTACTTCACAATCTTGGAGAGGTGCGAATTCAGATTGTAGGTGTTCCAAATGTGGCCAAGCTTTAGCTGTCTCACTAGTTGGAATGTGAGCTTTGTTGGCTGGGATAAACTCTCGTGTATATGTAGGAGGTAGAGCAATGCTCTTGCTTGAGTTAAAGCCACGGACTTGAAGATCTTGAAGTCTGTGAGACTGAACAACTGTAGTCTGAGAAGACATGGTAGAAAGTTCTAACTTGACAGGTTCTTGATTTGTCTCTAGCGAGTCTGCAACTTCACTGAGAACAAAAGTTGTGTCACTTTGCGAGTCCAGTAAGGCATATAGGAGGACTTCTTTGGATTTTGTAGAAGATGAAAGCCACACAGGAATGATTGCAGCTGTTTGTGTGTTACTTTCTTGACTGACAACTCTGTTTGTCGTAGCTGTGGTTGTAACTTGTTCTTGAGCTCGTTCGTTTTGACTTGGTTTTTCATTACTTGAGTTTGGCTTATCTGGTGGTTGTTTTTGTTCTTCTTTGGTTTTAATTCTATCTTCACGAAGACAGGTAGGATGCTTTCTACTGCACTTTTCACAAACATTGCGGTTGGTACAGTCTTTTGAGTGGTGACCTGGTTTAAGACAACCGAAACATAGCTTTTCTGACTGAATGAACTTGATCCTGTCTGACACAGCTTTTTCCAGAAAATGTCTGCATTTGTATAGACTGTGCTTGGGTTTCTTACAGAATATACATGTCTGTTGTGTCCTTTCTTATGAAGTTGTAGTCAGTGTTTTAGCTCCAACTTGTCTCTGCCTTGTGGGTTTCGGCCTTTCTGACTTTTCAAGATCACTTTGCTTTAGTGACTGCAGCGATGTAACAGGGTTACAAGCAATCTTTGCTTCTCTTGTTAGAAACGTGACAAACTGGCTGAACGTGGGAAATTGACCTGTTTGTTCTTCGATTTCCATGACTTTGCGGTTCCAGCTAGCAGTGAGCCAGTCTGGTAACTTGGAGAGAATCTTTCTGTTCTCATTACAGTCATTAAGAATCTCCAAAGACTTGATGTGAACCATTGCTGCTTCACAACTGCGCAAGAAGTCTGCAAAGTCCCTTAGCTCAAAACTGTCCTTTGAGGTAATTTTGGGCCACGCTTGTAGCTTGTCTCTATAAGTTTTGGCGATTATAAATGGATTTCCGTACCTTTCATCCAGAATCTTCCATGCAGCGACATATGCGGACTCAGTTCCAAGCAGGAAGTATCCTTCAAGTGCACTCTTAGCTTGTCCGCCCACATATCTCCGAAGGTAGAATATTTTCTCATTGTCCGGGATGTTCTTTTGTTCTATCAGTGTTTGAAATGAAAGTTTCCAGTCACTGTATCTTAAGGGATCCCCACTAAACACTGCTGGTTCAGGGACGGGAATACGACTGTCACTTAGAGCACTAGCTAGCAATTTAACAAGATCTGATGTACCATCACTTGTAGAGGTGGATGAAGCTTGGGGTAAGACTTGTCCAAGCAGAGATGGGAAACTTACATGTTTATCATCTTTAACTTCTGTTTCAACCTTTGTTACATCAACTTTATGCTCATGTGTTACACTCATTTGGTCATACACCTGCATCCTCGCTTGTGCTGCCTTGAGATCCTTAACCTTTTCCAGGTGTTGTACCTTTCTTTTCTTCTCTTCAAGTGTTTTTTGCAGAGCTGCAAACTCCTCATCTTGTTGAGCCTTTAACTTGGCTTCATCAGCTTCCCTTTGCATTCTCAGTCGAATTTCTTCTGCTTCTCTTTCCAAACGCCTTTGTTTAGCCAACGCTTCTTGCTCTGCAGCCCTTTTCCTGACCTCAGCTTCAAGTCTTTGAATCTCTTGCTGTTCCCTTTCTTGTTCTTGTAATACTTTGAGAACAGCTCGACTTGCAGCTGCTTCTGCTGCAGCTTCTTGATGCTTAACAGAGGATCTACTTGAATGCTCAGACATGCTCTTAGTTGTGTTAAAGGAGCCTGACTTACTACTTGTCTGAAAGAGGGAGCCAGCATCTGGCCAGTCTACTTCCTCTTCCTCTTTTCCATCCAATCGATTGGTTGCTCTATTCACAATAAACCCTGAGATCTCCACACATAGATCTACTCTGCGACGTGTCTCTTGATCTGGTGGGATGAGTTTTCGTAACTCATCATACACCTTAGTGACATCTGCCCTTAGACCTGCAACATCACCAATAATGTCTTCAAGTAGGTCTTCACTTAAGGGGTCTGATTGAGAGAGAGGCTGTTTGGATGATTTAGCACATGTTCTCCACTTTTCGTAGTTGTAGTTAAATCTTTGCTGGAGTCCTTTAATTCTTTCATCCTGCATTCCTCTTCCTTTCTCTGTGAGTGTTTTCACTCTCTGGCTTCTCCTTGGTTGCAACAGTTCTTGCTGCTCACTTAAATCAGTGACTTCTTCTTCTTCAGACTGTTTTGGGAGGTCTGCACTAACCTCCGTGCTAACTGTGGACTCACTTAGCTCAGTCATTTTAATGTATTATCATTAACTTGTCACTAAATTGTGAAAAATATGTTATGTACACTGAAAGTTAGCTTTGACTGTGAGCACTTGAACACATAAACTTCTTATTCCTTGTAGTCAAGGGCAAAATGAAATATAATGCAATTTATATCCTTAGTAAAGAAATATAAAATTTAACTTAAATTGCTCTTAAATCAACTTACTCTCAGAATGTACTCAAAATATGAATTATGTATGTTTTAAACCTTTAACATAAAATACAGCATTCACTTGACTGTTAGAGATGTCCACAAATAAAATCAAACATCTCTGTTCTTCAAATTGTGTGCCTTTAAACTTAGGGTAGCTGTCACTTATAAACAGAAAAAACTGGGATGGCAGGACCTTACTTTCATTCACAGTTCGATTAGTCAACCTTTAAACTTGCCCTTTAACTGTAGACAAACTCTTGACTTGTGAGTGTCCAAGTTTCTTATGGCCTTATCTTGAACTGTTGCTCTTCAAACTGCGTGCTTTTGGTCGCGTGCGCGCTCCCGGCTCCACTGTCCCTTCACAGTTCCGCTCCGTGCATGTGCTGATCACGCTCTGACAAGACTGCTGCTCCTATGATCATGCCGCCTTGCCATGTGGTCTCCACTCGCGCAGATCAATCCCGAGTTTTCACTATAATTCCTCCAGGTACCGACAGACACAAGTGGCTTTCTCAAACTGATGAATTTATTGAATCCACAGATTCATAAATACCACTGTGAAAACTAAAAAACACAGACGAAACAACAATTAGCTTACAGAATATAAAGACAATCGGCAAAATAAAACTACTACAAAATAAAACAGACAAAATACCTCGTTGGCTGAGTACCGAGAGAGGAATTAGCCTGGGTTTTCTTCTTTCTTCTTATTTATCTTATCTTCTTAAACTTTTAACCTTTCGTCTTAGCCCTTTTCATGCTTCTTTTCTCTCAGATCGTTTCTTCTTCTCTGAGATCGCTTCTTCTGGTGCAATTAACCTCTTACTCAGCACCACAGCGCCCTCTAGTGGCGTCGAACCATAATAATATCAAAATACACAAAATACAGGGAAATGAAAATATGGCAGTTACACTAATAAAATGTAATCAATCAATCAGTCTTTATTGGTCATTGCACATTTTCATATACAACGAAATTTCATTTGAGCTGCCCTGCCAATGACAGCTCCGGCTGCTGCGCAGTGCTGCGCGCACCTTTCTTGAAGAAAAAAAGAAAAAGGACATGTTGGGATCTGGGTAGGGATTGCAGAGGGTAAAAGAAAAAAAAAAGAGCAACCAGTGTACAATACTGGATTCTGCAAAGAGAAACAACTGAATGCAGAATACTGGACAAAGAAATTCTGTACAGATTTTTTTTTAATCTAAATCTTTACAGAGCCCCTCTGGTGACATGGTAAAAAAAAAAAAAATGTGGCTACAATATAGCTATAACGTGCGCACGAAATACTAATTCGTTCGCACGAAATACTAATTCGTGGCCACAAAATACTAATTTGTGGCCACGAATTAGGTACAACGTGCACACGAAATACTAATTTGTGGCCACGAAATAGGTATAATGTGCCAGTTCGGTAAAGTTGAAAAGATATTCACAGATTCGGACTTCTGGCATCAATAACTCATGAGATATACGTTGTAAAAACATAAACAGTGCCTCTTTCAAATCGTTGTAAGCTAGACAATGTGCTAGCTTTATCAAAAGTAGCTGTCTTTCCAGCTGCAGAAATAACATCAATGTCTATGCACAGCCAGCTGTGTGACAAGTGAACAGGGACCGTCTGCAAATAGCAAAACCGCTGCAAACAGCAAAGAGAGACACTACACAAATATTCAATAACTGCACTCCTATTTACTGTAGTGTCACCAAAATCACTGCAGCCATCAGTTGTCTCCTACTGGTCATACTACAACTCTTGGTTTGATATTAAATATGAAAATCTGAATTTTAAGGAATTTTTATAGTAAATAAAATTCAGTTACTTCACTCTTATGTACTACAGTGTCACCAAAATCACTGGAGCCTTCAGCTGTCTCCTGCTGGTCATACTACAACTCTTGGTTTGATATTAAATAAAAAAAATCTGAACTTTAAGGAATTTTTATTATTGTCTTATTATTTTATTAGTCATAAAATTCAGTAACTTCCCTCTTATGTACTGCATTACACTCTGTCCAACTATCAATTGGCTCCTGTTGATCATACTACAACTCTTGGTTTGATATTTAACTATTTTTCATGATTTTAAGGATTTTTTTTTATTAGTATTGAAATTGTTGTTATATATCTCAGATATTTTTTGTTGTAACAGATAAAAGTGCTCATCCATTTTTTTGGTAGATTATGGAACATTAATAACCAAAAGTAACTGAATTTTATTTTATTTGGGTCGTTTATTGCCATGTGAAGTTGTGTACACTCTTTAGTGTGCATGCTTGTGTGTGAAGTTTAAGGATTATGAGTGTAGTGGCTAAAATGGAGTAGCTTATTGAAAATATAATTTAATATGATTTGAGTTTCATTTTTATATGATGAAGTTTGATTATGTGTGTACATGTTGATGAAAAAGGCGTAGTTGCCCTTTAACGTCTCAACCGTAGATGCAGATGTTTGTTTATGTTTCGTTTTACGACAGTTCTGTCTGTGCTCGATAGAGAAGCATACAGTTTTCTTACCTGCGTCCAGCAAGAATTACAAGTATCTTAGCCAGCCGCTTTTTTCCTGTCTGTGGAATTATATTTTGGAGAACAAAATAAACCGGAGAGTTTATATTTTTTCTTTAATCATGACGTGTCCGGAGTGGATCTGTGGGATCGGGCAGCTGAGCTAACTGCGAGCATTGCATGTGGAAATACTTTCTTAGTGTAAGTCAATGCAGATTCTCACGGAAGATAAACCTCTTCAATGAGTAAATTAGCTTTGATGGCTCTTCTCTTAATGTATGTGGTACTATATTTTTAGGGTGCTTTCACACCTGTTAGTCCACTAAAGTGGTTCGTTTGGACCCAAAAGTTGTTACAATGTTGCTATTTTCAACTGGTTCGGTTCGCATTCACACCAGTGTTTTCACAGGTGAACCTACTCCAATTAATGTTACATCTCCCCCCAGTCGTTTGGCGGCGCCGTTTACAAAACAAGGCGTTTACGATGACGTAGGTGTACGCTGATTGGCGTAAAATTCCCTGTGCAGGTTGCTACGGAAGCTCCCGTAGACCAAAAAGTCTGCTGCGCCATCAAGTGGTCCGAATGGAGACAGGTTTGTGTTCTCACCAGGAGCGAACCGAACTGGAGTTCACATAGAAGCGGACCGAGACCACCTCCCGCAGGTGGTCTCGGTGCGGTTCGTTAGTCCGAACCAAAAAAAATCTGGTATGCTTTCACATCAGCCCAAACGAACCGTACTTGCAGGTGTTGCGGACTCCAGTCCGCTTTAAGCGGACTAAAAGACGTAGGTGTGAAAGCACCCTTAGATCCACAATGCACCTGTTTGTCCAAATACATGATACTGAATAGTAATGGAACCTGGAATCCTCATCAAAGAGAGGATCAGATAACACCTATATACCAAACTAAACTGTTCAGACTGTGTCCTCAAGTACTGATGATTGGGAAGAAAGACAATAAGATGCCTTCTTACAAGGCTGCAGCGTTAACTGATTCATTTAAATCATAATGTTAAACAGCTAATAATATTTTCCCAGTTAAGGACTGTACGGACAATACAGTACTTGGAAGAAAAAACCTGAAGGTATGATCAGTAGGAGTTACGAGGGAAGCAGGAGAACCCAAGCGCAAGCACACAGAACACTGGCAGACAGGTGAATTACGGAAGAAGATTTATTCAACCAAATAACTAACCCAATACAGAAAAGGAAAAACAAACCAGGAGATAAATTAAACCGAATCTAACACTAAAAGAAACTACACTACTAAACCTACAAAAACCACAAAACCAAACAGGAATAAACTGAACCAAACAACACAGCATTGTACTTACAAAAACCAGGGGAAAACAGAACTAAGGGCTAGGCAGGCTCAGGGAATCAGAAGCTAGTGGGGAAACAAAACTGGGAGACTGAAGACTGGGGAGTATCCAAGAACAGACAGGAGTTGAACTGAGTCCATGAGAGGGAAATCCAGGATGGGGGAATCTGTTGAGTCCAAGGGCTGAAGCTGACAGGGGGTAGAAGGCTTGGTGGGGAGAAACAGAATCAGGGAATGCAGCAGAAGCCATGAAGGGATGTGAATCAATGATCCAGCAGGCAGTGAATGAAAGGACAGAGCTTAAATAGGTGGAGAACAGGTGAATGGTGTGAACTAATTACTGCAGGTGACACTCATTGCAGTAATCAGCAAAACAGAGTGCAGGCAGGTGAAGCAGGGAGAGCAAGGGGGCGAGTGAATGGAGAGAGACAGGAGGGAGAGATGACAGGCAGAGGGAGCCAGAGAGAGACAGGTCAAAACAAACAGATGAGGAACAATGGGAGGAAGAAGGAAAAAGAGAAAAGGAGGAAGAAGGGCAGAGGCTGGAGCAGGATCATAACAGTAGGACCCTTTTGATGGTTGGATGGAGTTTATTTTTTCTGCAGTGGTTAAGAGTAAAGTGATTGAATTTTATTTACTATAAAAATTTCTTAAAATTCAGATTTTAATATTTAATATCAAGCCAAGGGTTGCAGTATGACCAGTAGGTCATACTGCAACTACTCCAGTGAATTTGTGACATTACAGTGTATAAGAGTTAAGTGATTGAATGTTATTACTAATAAAAATTCCTTAGAATTCTTTTTAGTTTAGCACCAAATAAAGAGTTGTTGTATGACCAGCAGAAGACAATTGATGGCTGCAGTAAATTTGGTGACACTACAGTGTATAAAAGTTAAGTAATTGAATATTTGTGTAGTGTCTCTTTTCGCTGTTGCAGCGGTTTTGCTATTTGCAGACGGTCCCTGTTCACTTGTCACACAGCCGGCTGTGCATAGACATCAATGTTATTTCTGCAGCTGGAAAGACAGCGACTTTTGATAAAACTGGCCTCGTAGCACATTGTCTAGCTTACAACGATTTGAAAGAGGCATTGTTTATGTTTTTACAACATATATCTCATTAGTTATTGATGCCGGAAGTCCAAATCTGTGAATATCTTTCCAACTTTACCGAACTGGCACATTATACCTATTTCGTGGCCACAAATTAGTATTTCGTGTGCACGTTGTACCTAATTCGTGACCACAAATTAGTATTTTGTGGCCACGAATTAGTATTTCATGCGAACGAATTAGTATTTCGTGTGAACGAATAAGTATTTCGTGCGAACGAATTAGTATTTGGTGCGAACGAATTAGTCTTTCGTGCGCATGTTATAGCTATATTGTGGCCACAATTTTTTTTTTTTTTACCATGTCACCAGAGGGGCTCCGTAAAATCTTACCTTCACACAGTTAATGTATTAACTTATTTATGTGTGTATGCATGTATTTATTGATTTAGTTGTTTAGTACTGTTAACTTATTAGAGTTTTGAGTGAGTTATTCTTTAGATAGGCAAAGGCCATTGATTACATATAGGCTATTAAACAAATGTTTATTAAAAACTAAAAAGCGTTTAAAATAATAATAAACAACTTAGGCCACATCAGCATGATTATAAGCATCCTCTGGTAAATTCACAACCATATACTAATCTATCTGATCACATCAGACTTCAGGAGATGATTGTGACTGTGACCTGCTGGTTGGGTTCTCTCTGTTCTCATGTTTCTTACATGTTGTTGCTGCCTAACTTCAGCCAGTCCATGAGCAACAGAAAACACAGTTTGCCCTGTACCTATTGCCAGGGGTTCGAGTCTTCACACTCATGTCTGTACATTTGCAGACGTTTTTGCTTTTTTTGGACATGGTGGAGTTTCAGGTGTAGACATTTTTAAACGCGCGGGTGCAGCAGCGTCTGTAACCAGGCAACCAGAGACAGGACCGGGCAGGACCGGACATGCAGGGAAGTCTGAGATCTATTCGCTGGACCTCGCATCGGGTCCTCGCTACATAGGTCTAAGGAACATGAAATTGGCTGCCCTTAATATTTCCTGTTTTATTTTGTTCACTATACGGTTTTGATGAGTGTGTGACAGACGTGTATGGGACAGACGTGTATGGGACATTTATGAAAATACGGAACAATTTGCGTCCCGTATTGATTCAATACGGGACGCAGCAATTAATTGTCAAATAAAGGATGAGTCCGTATTTTAAGGGACGGGTGGTAACCCTACAGAGTCATAGTGTGGTTAATAGTTAGCTAATGTCGCTAACAGTCAGCTAATGGTGCTAACAATAAGCTAGTGTTGCTACCAGTCAGCTACCAGTCGGTTGGTGTTGCTAACAGTTGGTTAGTGTTGCTACCAGTCAGTTAGTGTTGCTACCAGCCGGTTGGTGTTGCTAACAGTCAGCTAGTGTCGCTAACAGAGTCATAGTGTAGCTAACAGTCAGCTAATGGTGCTACCAGTCGGTTAGTGTTGCTAACAGTCAGCTAATGTTGCTACTAGACAGCTAAAGGTGCTAACTGGAGGTACGTTGGGGAACAAACAGTTGTTTTTGTAGAGTTTCTGAGAACATCTTTAAAGCTACAGCCCCACACTGATGGTGAAGAAAAGCTGAAATCAGGAGTTTTTTCTGAATCCATTAATTCTGTTTGTCTTCTGTGTTCTACAGAGATTATCAGCGGCGGTTTGAGGACTATCCTCGCTGCAGGAAGGCTCTGGTGCCCTTCATCCTCTGACCTTACATGTCTGTAGTATTAATCTGGGTTATTAATCTGTGTTCTTAATCTGTGTTATTAAACTATAATATTAATCTGTGTTATTAATCTGTGTTGATACTGATCCTACTGTCTGGTGTGAAGCTGCAGATGATGAAAAATTGGAAATAAATGAAATGAAAGACGTTGAAATGTGGAGTCATTGAAGCTGCTGCTGTTAGTTCTGGTTATAATGAAGCCTGATACCAGTCTAGTGGTCCAACCAGGTCCACACCAGGAGAAAGCAGAAGGTTCTCTCTGAAATGTTTTAACCCTGAGACTAGGGGTGTCCAACATGAGGCCCGTGGGCCAAAAGCAGTCCTCCAGAGGGTCCAATCTGGCCCTCGAAGTGTAAAAATTCCAGAGAAGACATTAACTGCAGATTGTAAATTAGTAAAACTATAAATTTAAAATCATTCGTAGACCATGACAGGTTGTTTTGATCAGAAAGTAAAATACTAGATTGTTCGTTGTTCTTTTGTCGTTTTGTGTCTCATTTTTGTAATATTTTGTCTGTTATTGTTGTTTTGTAACTTTTTTGTCTAATTTTTTGTCTCTTGTTTTTTTTGTGTTGTTTGTCTCATTTTTTGTCATTTTTGTTTCTCACTATTGTCAAGTTGTGTCTGATTCTTGCCGTTTTGTGTGTCATTTTTTGTAATATTTTGTCTTGTTTTTGTGGTTTTTTTGTCTTTCGATTGTCTGACTTTAGTCATTTGTCTCATGTTTTTATCATTTTGTTTCTTGTTTTTGTCATTTTTTGTCTCGTTCGTGCCGATTTTTTGTCGTTTTTAACTTTTTTGTCAAATTTTTTGTCTCTTGTTTTGTTTGTCTCATTTTTGGTCGTTTTGTGTCTCATTTTGGTCGTTTTGTGTCTTGTTTTGTGTCTCATTTGTGTCTCGTTTTGTGTCCCATTTTGGTCATTTTGTGTCTTGTCTTTGTAATATTTTGTCAATACAGATATCACAATTTCTTTAAAAGTATTAAAGGTGACTTAAAACATTTAATAGAATGGAATCAAAAACATGTTTTTTGAAGAACAGCTGGAAAATGAAATAACTTTTCATTACAAAGATACTGCAAGAAAACAACCTTCTTCATTCCTATCTTCATTCTTTGTACACTCATAGCCTGATTTTATGTCTTCAAACGTGGAAAACATGATTTTACTTGCTCTGAGAAAGACCCATGGATCATTCGCAGATTTAAGGATTTTAATTCTAAAAACATGGACATGTTTTCTCACTGACTGTATTTTCTGATTCATGAAGTGATAAAAAGAGAAATCCAAAAATATAAAAATAAATTTCTTTTGAAACTGATTTATCCAAAGTTCATATTTAAATTTAAAACTCAGATTTTTCACAGTTTAACGTAAAATCTAAGAACACTTAAAACACAAATATTGCGTTCATGTCAGTAATAAACTGAAGGACTTTTACTGTGAAATATTAATAAATCTAATCCAGCCGCTTTTAATTTGAAGCAAAGCAAACGTTTGTACGTAACGTCCGAATACGATGACGTACGCCGAGCGTACGTCATCGTATTCGGACGGCGGCGGAATCAGCAGAGCGGAAGAGGAGGCTCTCGTGAGAGTTGGGCAAACTTGGCGGGTAGACATTATTTCCTTATATTTACGAGTTTTGGATAGTGGACTATTGGACTTGACTCCCAGGCTTCCTCGAAAGGGGACTGCTATGGCTCCGAGAGGGAGTCAGAGGGAAGAGGGGTAGAGTAGCCAACAAAGTACGAACAAACGAGACAGGTCAGAGAATGGGAGTGAAAGTGAGGAGGCTGAGGACATGAGGAAAATGGCAAAGATTGGAGAGGAAAGTGGGTTTAAGATTGTTGTTAAGTTTAAGGATAAAAGCGACAAAGCCTTAAACTCTCTCAGCCTGTCAGAGGAGCTAAAAAATAAAATGGGGAGTGTGCTAAATGTGAAAAGGTTGTTGAATGGAAATATATATGTGTTCTGTAATTCTGAAGCCCAGCGATTGAATGCCATGAAAGTTCGCCATCTGCTTAACAGGCCTGTTGAGTGCTTCATTCCTGGAAAGGCTCAAAACGCAAAGGGAGTGATATACATAAGTCCTGAGATAACAGAAAGTGCGATTGTAAAAAGCCTGAAAGGAGCTGAAATAGAGGCTGCACGTAGGTTCAAAGAGACTGGCGCAGCTGTGTTGCTTACATTTAAACAGGAAACAATACCGATGCGAGTCCACTTGGGCTATATGAGCTTCCAGGTGAAGCAATATGTTCGCCCCCGTCTGCGCTGCTACAAGTGCCAGCGCTTTGGGCACGTAGCTGCAGTGTGTAGGGGAAATAAAAGGTGCTGGAAATGTGGAGGGGATCATGACTTTGCGCAGTGTCAGACTGAGGAAGTTAGGTGTTGTAACTGTGGGGGGAACCATATAGCCTCCTTCAGAGGATGTGAGCATCATGTAAGAGCTTTGGAGGTAGAGAAAATGAGAGTAGAGGGGAAAATGTCATATGCAGACACCTTGAAGAAAGTAAGGGGACCAGGGGAGCCTCCCAGGGCAGTAGAAGCAAGTGCTGCTTCCTCTCCGCCTGTGGCTCCAAGGCAGATAATAGGGACGCAATCACTCCTTGCATTCATGGCAGATGTACTATGGACAGCAAGAAACCAAACCAAAAGGTCTGATATCATTAAAGTGGTAGTTGATGCTGCGGAATGATTTCTTGAGGAGGCGTTTCTGGGCCCAGAGGAGCTGCACATGTACGTGAAGCAGAAGCGTGTAGTGTATGAAAAGAGGAGGAAAGAAAGAAGGTGTACAGACAGAAGTGAGGATCATGTTGAAGAAGGAAACATGGAAATGAATGAAGATGATTGTTAAACTGCTGATGTTTTACATCCTGCAATGGAATGCAAGGAGCTTGATAGCAAATGGGCAGGAATTTAAGAGATTTGTCGACAAATTTAAGGTTTTACCAGAATTGCTATGCATTCAGGAAACATGGCTCAAGCCGTGCTTAGACTTTGTGGTCCCAGGATATGAAAGAGCTTCCTGTGATATGGCAAGGGTGGGAGAATGGGACTGTATGGACAGGTATACAATAGGGAGTGATCATTTTCCAATTCTCCTGAGATTTAAAAAATCCTTATTCACAGAAGTGCAGGAAAGGACAAAATACTTGAACTATTGTAAGGCAGATTGGGAACAATTTTTAGTTAATTGTAATAAAGCTATTGAGGGAGTCAAGGGGAAAGGGACAATAGATGAGTGGAATAACAACATATGTGAAGCTCTTATGAGCAGTGCTTGTAAATGTATCCCTGTGAAGAAAAACCCTAAGAGGAAGATAAGTGTGCCATGGTGGAACAGAGCATGTGATGAAGCGATACGAGAGAGGAATCAAGCCTACAGGGCTTTGAGATAAAGTCCTATGGAGTGTAGAGCAATAGAGTACAAGAGACTGAGAGCGAAGGCTAGGAGGGTGGTTAAAAGTGCAAAAAGGGAGTGCTGGAGAAGATATTGTGGTAAATTAGGAATAGAAACAACAGTGGGTGAGATGTGGCAGGCAGTACACCGTATGTCGGGAATTTTCAGGAAAAACAACATTCCAGTGTTAGAGGAAGAGGGTAAGGTTTACACAAGTGATCTGGAAAAAGCAAAACTGTGTGAAGCTAAATTTAAGTCTATCCATAGTAGGGCTGCCACAAACGACGAATCGACGAATTGACTGAGCACGATACGTCATCAAAAGTGGAAGTGAGCACGCAATGCAACAGAAATTACCATCCGAGTGGAGCGCGGAACACGCACTGACATCCGCGCTGTATCGTGCATATATAGTATATGCACGTTACAGCGCGGATGTCCGCACTGTATCGTAAACGCGGATGTCCACGCTGTATTGTGCATATATAATATATGGTGATTTCTGTTGCATTGTGCGCTCACTTCCGCTTTTGATGACGTATCGTGCTCTGGCGATTCGTTGTTTGTGGCAGCCCTAATCCATAGTGGGGTTAACCTTGGTGAAGAAGGGGTAAGGAAAAGAAATGAGACATTTAAACAAAATATGCATAAAATTGAGGTACATGATGATAACAGCGACAGTTGTAATCTCTATTTTTCACTGGAGGAATTGCGTAGAGCAATAAAAAAAGGGAGGAGAACAGCCCCTGGTAAGGATGGCATAAGTTATGAGATCCTTAAGAGAACAAGTGATATAATGTTAGAAGAAATATTGTCGCTTATAAATAATATTTGGAGGGAAGGAACTCTTCCTAGTTCCTGGAAGCAGGCAGTGGTGGTCCCAGTTTTGAAGCCAGGGAAAGATGCTTCAAAGGCAGGGTCATATAGACCCATTGCTCTGACAGCAGTTCTATGTAAAGTTATGGAAAGGATGGTCACTGATAGATTAGTATATAGGTTGGAAAAGAAGGGTTGGTTCACTCCAAGGCAAAGTGGGTTCCGCAGAGGGAGGAGCACCATGGACTCAGTGATTTCCCTAGAGTCGGATATTAAGAAAGCAATGGCTAATAAAGAATGACTTGTTGCTGTATTTCTTGATATTGAGAAGGCCTATGACATGCTATGGAAGGAAGGGCTTATTATAAAGTTACGTGAGGCTGGAATACGGGGGCGTATGCTTAATTGGATTCAGGAGTTCTTGCAGAACAGGATGATTGAAGTTAGGGTTGGAAATGCTTATTCAAATGGCACAGCAATTAATAACGGAACACCCCAAGGGAGTGTTATCAGCCCAGTATTATTTAATGTGATGATTAACGACATCTTTCAAGACCTTGGGTCTGGTTTTGGACTGTCCCTGTTCGCAGATGACGGGGCGGTTTGGAAAAGAGGGAGAAATATTAAACACATAACCGAGCGAATGCAGGATGCCCTAAACGAGATTGTTACGTGGGGTGGAAAATGGGGATTTAAAGTATCAGTGGAAAAAACTAAGTATGAGATTTTTGGTAACAAAAAACTGAACCTCAAGCGTTATATATGTACGGACAAGCAATTGAGAGGGTAAGAGAATTCAAATTTTTGGGTGTTTATTTTGATGAAAAGTTGACATGGAAAAAACATATCGATAATGTTGTGAATAAATGTGAGAAAGTGGTGAATGTAATGTGTTCTCTGTCAGGAAGCTCTTGGGGTGCTGGAAGGGGCACTCAATTAATGATTTACAGGGCAATGATAAGGTCAAGACTAGACTATGGTTGTGTGTGCTTTGGCTGAGCAGGCTGGAGGCATGATAGGGTTTCTGTGGGTGCCCGCCCATATTGGGGTAGAGGGTAATGAGATGGCAGATATGGTGGCTAAAAGGGCATTAAGGGGGGATGTTGAATTGACTGTGCACATCGGGATATCTGAATGTCGCTCCATCATCAGGGATGTCATTACAGCTCAGTGGCAGAAGCAGTGGGAGAATGGTGAAAAAGGATGGCATTACTTCCCAATACAAAATAGTGTAAAGGCAGACCAGTGCTACCTTGGACATGAGCGAAAACACTCTGTGTTAATGACAAGACTAAGACTTGGACACTGTGGACTGGCATGGGATTTAGCTAAAATCGGCAAACATAAGGACGGATTATGTGGAGCCTGCAGGAAACAGCAAACTGTGAAACATCTGCTTATGGAGTGCAGCCTGTTTGAGGAACAAAGAACACAGTTATATGCCAAGATGTCACATGAGGGAATGGAATCAATCACAATGAGGAGTCTCCTTAATCCCAGAGAGAACCAGGCAAGGACGGTGAACGCAGTCCTTCACTTTATCAAGTCCACAGGATTACATCTTTGGAAGTAGGAATGACCTGAATTCTGCATTCTCTCCCTGGCCTGTGAGAGGCAGCAATGTGCCGTAAGGCATCCAGCCTGCCGGAAATTTATAAAAGGAAGAAGAAGGAGATGACGTACGCCGGAAATTTCGTGTAAATAGCCACAACAAACATGGCGGACGGTGAGTTAATTGTCGACCATTGATCCGGTTTCTGTTGTAATTTCGCCTCTTTCTTTGCGTGCTCGGGGTTCGGTTCCGTGATTCGGTGTCCTGTTAAACCTGCAGAGTTCCGGTTCAGCGGCCGGTGCGTTTTTTTCACCGCAAAACGAGCAGCTAATGTGATGCTAAGCTAATTTACCGCCGTTTCCATAAAGAGAGAAACGGTTCCGTTAATGTCAGAAACCGAAACGCGGACCGGAGTAAACCCGCCAGAACCGACTTCAGTAGAAACCGAGGACCAGCCTCCGGTAGAAACCTGCAGCTTTTAAATCCTTCCCGGAGCTGCTCCGTTCCAGAGCCCAGTCAGAAAACCGACATTTTAGTTTTTGTTCTGTTAAATATCAAATAAACGGCTCTGGAGCTCTCAGCCCCGGACTTCGTCAGCAGCTGTAAAACACCTGAACACTCCGCTTTGTTTTCCAGATCAGTCAGAGGCCGATCAGCTGATGGAGGGACACACACCTGTAAGTCGCACACACACACACACACACACACACCTCTAAGTAACACACACACACCTGTAAACAACACACATGCCTGTAACACACACAGTAAGTAACTAGGGCTGGACCCGATTATCCGGTCCCGATAGTGGTATCCGGATATTAATTTTGACATCTGAATATCCCCCCCCTCGCCGGACGATGTCGGGCGATCGGTATTCGTCTCGTGAATTCGCCGAACGTGACGTTACTATAGGAACTGATCCTAATACTGCCGCCTCCGACCTTACGGATTGAACCGAATATTCGCTTTGAACCTCTGGTCGGCTGGCTGTCAGCCCCCCCATCGCCCCCCTCCGTAACTTGGACGTTACGGAACGGATCGAATATTCGGATATTCGTCATTAATAGGGCCCGACTATCCAGACCCCAGAAACTGTTGTTCGGGCCAGCCCTATAAGTAACACACACACACACACACACACACACACACACACACACACACACACACACACACACACACACACTTGCAAGTAACACAAATACCTGTAAATAACACACACACCTGTAAATAACACACACAACTGTAAATAACATACACACCTGTAAATAACACACACAACTGTAAATAACATACACACCTGTAAAAAACACACCTGTAAGTAACACACACACCTGTAAGTAACACACACACCTGTAAGTAACACACATACACACACACCTGTAAATAACACACACCTGTAAGTAACACACACCTGTAAATAACACACACCTGTAAATAACAGACACTTGTAAGTAACACACACACCTATAAATAACACACAACTGTAAGTAACAAAGCAGCAGGCACATAACACTGTATTAAAGCAGTCCATACTGGAAGTAGCTACTGTTAGCCTAGCTTAGCACAAAGACTGGAAGTGAAGGTAAACTGTTTGCCTAGCTTAGCACAAAGACTGGAAGTGAAGGTGAAGTGTTAGCCTGGCTTAGCACAAAGACTGGAAGTGAAGGTGAAGTGTTAGCATATCTTAGCACAAAGACTGGAAGTGGAGGTAAACTGTTAGCCTAGCTTAGCACAAAGACTGGAAATGAAGGTAAACTGTTAGCCTGGCTTAGCACAAAGACTGGAAGTGAAGGTAAACTGTTAACCTCAGTCGTTGTGTAAAGCTGTGATCCTGGATCCTCCTCAGGTGTCTGAAAACCCTCATGCAGAGTACGGCCTGACAGACAACATCCAGGTAACACGCACGCACACACACATACACACACACACTGAGCAGCAAGGGTGAAACTCCCAGCATGCTTTGCTGCTCCTCAGAGGACGGTGGAGAATGAGAAGGCCAGTGCAGAGAAGATGTTGAAGCAGAAGGTGGACCTGCAGGCGCTGCCCACCAGAGCCTACCTGGACCAGACGGTGGTTCCCATCCTGCTGCAGGGGCTGTCAGTGCTGGCCAAGGAGAGGTGGGACCACAGTACTTACGAGTACTGCACTAGTACAGAAATACTGCTGCTGAAGTACTGAACAACACCTGAAATACTGCTGCTGAAGTACTGAACTACACCTGAAATACTGCTGCTGAAGTACTGAACTACACCTCAAATACTGCTGCTGAAGTACTGAACTGCACCTCAAATACTGCTGCTGAAGTACTGAACTGCACCTCAAATACTGCTGCTGAAGTACTGAACAACACCTGAAATACTGCACGTAAAGTACTGAACTACACCTGAAATACTGACCAACTCCTAAAACACTACACCTAAAGTACTGAACTACACCTGCAATACTACACCTAAATTACTGAACAACACCTGAAATACTGCTGCTGAAGTACTGAACAACACCTGAAATACTGCACATAAAGTACTGAACAACACCTGAAATACTGCACCTAAAGTACTAAACACCTGAAATACTGAACAACATCTGAAATACTGAACAACTCCAGAAATACTGCACCTAAAGTACTCCACAACACCTGAAATACTGCACCTAAATTACTGAACAACACCTGAAATACTACACCTAAAGTACTGAACACCACCAGAAATACTGCACCTAAAGTACTCCACAACACCTGAAATACTGCACCTAAAGTACTGAACAACACCTGAAATACTACACCTAAAGTACTGCACAACACCTGAATTACTGAACAACACCTGAAATACTACATATACTTTGTACATGTAATGTACATATAGTGTAATCAGAAGATATTTACTGCATATACAGTACACAACCACAGGTCACTAAAATGACTCTAAACTACATCTACTCTCAATAACTGCAATATTTCTCAGTAGAACAGCAGAGTATTTCATCTGATCAGTAATCAGGAGTCTAGACCACTGATCAGGAGGTCTAGAAGGAGTCATAGTACCACTGATCAGGAGGTATAGAAGGAGTTATAGTACCACTCATGTTGAATGTGGAGGAACGTTTGATTTGTCTCAATTTTTTCTGAGGTTTCTTCCTAATAATCGATCCTTTATCAATCATCTGTTTTCTGTCCTGTTAAAACGTTGGTCAGGTGATGTTTGATTGTAGCTTTACTGACAGAAGTAGAAGTGAATGAAGCTGATGTGTTTGTGTTCCAGGCCGCCGAACCCCATCGAGTATCTAGCAGCGTTCCTGCTGAAGAACAAATCCCAGTTTGAGGAGAGGAATTAAAGAAACCTTTCCTCCAGCAGAAGCTTGTTAACCGACCGCTAGATTCTTTTTAGAATTCTCAATAAAGCAGCTGAAGTGAGTCGACTCCGAGATTTTCTTTACCACAAACCAAACTTCTGCAGTCATTTCTGAGGAATGCTGTCAAGAAGAAGAAGCTTCAGCAGAGATTCATTAGAGACTTTCCTGTTAAATATCACTGATGTGAAATTAAACCTCAAGAATAAAAGGTGTCATTTTGGCTCCCAGCACTGAGATCAAGTTATTTTATTATTTACCTTTATTATTTACCTATTGTTTTTCCTTTTGCTTTTATGACAAAAAATAGTTGTAAATGACTGAAATTAGCCTGAAATTACAAAAATTCATCCAAACTTTCGGCATAATGATCAAAAATTCACCAAAAACTACTTTAAACTGATAAGATTTGTCCAGAAGTACTAAAATTTGCTCGAGGACAAAAGTCATGACAAAAGATTATCTAGAATTACTTGGAAATTATCAATAAATTACTCAAAACTTAAAATAGCGAGATTTGCCCAAAAACGTCTCAAAATTTGCTTACATCAAGAAATTGTCCGAAATGACATGAAATTGATCAAAATTTACAAAACATTCTCCATAAATTACTCCAAAATGGTCTAAAATTAGTCAACACTAGTTCAAAATGGGAAGATCTGTCCAAAAATTTTTGAAAAAAAACTTACTCAAAAACAGTTTAAAATGGAAAAAAATGACTCAAAATTTGTCCAAAATTATCAAAAATTACTCAAAAGTAGTTGAACTTGGAAAGATTTGTCCAAAATTGTAAAAAAGAAGACTCCAAACTAGTTTAAAATGAAAGGATTTGCCGAAAATGACTCAGAATTTACTCAAGATGTCAAGAAATTGTCCTAAATGACACGAAACTGATCCAAAATTACAAAACATTCTTTTTAAATTACTCCAAAATGGTCTAAAATGTAGGAGGACAAACCAGCTGGAGGTTCAGGAAGATGTTTGTAGAAACGTCTTCCTAAACCTCCAGCTGGTTTATCCTGAAGCTCCTACCAAATTGAAAAGTGTTGAAAAACCATAGAAGCGACAAAGAGAAAAAAGTGCTTCAGAATGATGTAGAATTTGTCTAGAACTCCTCCAGAAGCTCCTCCATCGTTCTGTCCAGGAGGAGTCTGGACTTCTGCTGCCCCCTAATGGACAAAAACACTCAGTCACTGCAGGTTCCAGCCACTAAAACAATCACTAGAACTTCAGCTTCCATTTAGAACCCCGAAGTCACAAATGGCTGAAACATCCTGAGACCTGCCGACCTGTTGGCTTCAAAAACCACAAACTGGAATCAGAAAGGATCCCCACATTTCTGCTAGTCCCTGAACGCATTGTGTGGAAATGATTCAGTCTGAGCAGAAACGTTAGACCTTCCAAAACCGAATAAATCAAGACTCAAAATGACAAAACCAAGACAAAAAATGAAAAAAAAAGACAAAATCAAGACACAAAATGAAAAAAATGAGATAAAAACGAGACAAAATGACAAAAATGAAGAAAAAATGACAAAATTAAGACAAAATGAAAAAAATGATAAAAACCAAGACACTAAACAAAAACGAGACACAAAACAACAAGAGACACAAAATGACAACAACGACAAAAATGAGTTCAAACCAGTGAGAACAGTCATTTATGAGCCACTAAATGTTTCAGGAATAAAGTTTGTAATTTGACAGTTTTTCCTGTGAAATTTTCATAAATGCTGTAATATTTGAAGAATAGTTGATGAACTGAGTGTAAATAAAGAGAAAGACAGAGCTTCACTAGAATAATTTTATTATTCTGCTCACCGCAGAACATCGACAGTTTAAAGTTATTAAACAGAAAATCTAACTGTACATTTCTACAGCTGATGAAGCTCCTGTTGGACCAAAAACTCACTTTAAAGATTTCTGGAGGATTTGATGAATCTACTGTGATATTAGAGTTTAAACCTTCATCAACTCAAATTAAACCTTAAATTCTCTACAGTTTCTGTCTCATTTTAACTCACTGAGGTTCATTTTAAAGCTCTGAGGAACCAGAACATCATGAAGAAGAACTCAGAGAGATGTCTTCTGGCAGTAGGACTCAGAATGATGGAAAATATGTTTAAAATGAATCAAACTTTGCTTAAAATGTCAAAATATTGAGCAGGACCATGTCAACATTAACTGCACTTCTCCATCATTCAGTGTGGAGCTGCAACACTAAACTATACAGTGATAACACACTTTACACTGGTTCCCAGTCCACCTCCCAGTAACATGGTCCAGTCAGAGTCTCTACACACTAGCTGCTGCTTCAACCTCTGGATCATCAGGACACACTACATTTTCCTCTCAGCACCGGCTGCCATCTGCAGAGAGAAGAATAAAGACCAGAGGAGATCAAGGAGTTTAATCAGCAACTCATCAGGACTTCAGTCGTGTTCAGAGCAGCAGCTTCATGTTAACGTGTTGGAGTGAACACACTGAGCTCCAAGCTCACACACCTGCACACACTGTCAGCACCTGCACATTTCACTGCAGTCCACAGTGGAAACAAACTGCTGACAGTCATCAAGCTTCATTACTGCACAAACTCTTCACTCATGGATTTACTGCTGCTCCATTTAAACTAACAGTCTCTGAGTGTCCATCAACATCTAGCTAGTTTTCATTTCATTCACTGACAAAAGAAAAAAAAAAAAGAACAATTCAATACAACAGAAAAACAAAAGTATCCAACTTGTGAATGAAAGGGAGCGGAAAGAAGAATAAACTGATGTAATCTGTCCCTTTATATCAACAATCAGTTTATAATGAGCATTAAAAACAAACAACAAACTAAATGACTTTAAAGTCTGAGAGGCCTGCAGCCAGTCTCTCACATCAGAGTTCTCAGAAAAAACACGATGAAACTCTGACTTCATTTCTTTGTATTTTAATAATATGCTGGTTTTAATTACATTTTTAAATCTTGCCGTAATTTAGATTCTTTTAATTCCTTGTCGAGATTGTTCCATAAATTGACCGCTTTTACAGAAATGGAACGTTCCATTAATTGGTTCTAAATCTTGGTTTTATGAAGATGTCTGTTCCTTTAAGTTCTACTCACTTTCTCTTTCTGTAAATCTGTTCTGGGCATTGACTGGCAAGGTTTCTTTATGAGTTTTACACATAATCTGCAGAATATTAGAATCTACTATGTGGTAAAATTTCAACAGTTTTAACTGAAGGAATAATGGGTTTGTTGGATCGCTGTATTTTTTGACTGATTATTCTTATGGCTCTTTTCTGTAAAATTAAAACTGACTGGATGTGTGTCTTACCGGCGTTTGCCCAAACTTCAACCCAGGAGGTCAGATATGGAACAAATTTAAATCTTTTAGGCTCAGTTAGATTCATTTTGGATAAACTAGGAGTCATTTCAGATTGAATTTGAAGAACTTTTGAGACATTTTGAATCATTTGTACAATTTTTGACATTTTGAAAAGTCTGGAGTCAGTTTGGACTAATTTAGTTCATTTTTGGATGAGTTTGGTTTCAGTCATTTTGGGAAAATTTCAAGCAGTTTTGGACAAATTTTAACTTATTTTGACCTACTTTTGAGTCCTTTTGGACACTTTTAAAAAAAAGTTATTTTCAACTAGCTCAGTCATTTTGGACAAGTTCTGAGTAATTTTGAAAAAGTTTTTCGGTCATTTTGGAAAACTGTTGCTAACTTTCGAGAATTCATACTGGTTTTTGATGAGAATGGTTTGAGTCATTTCTTGAAAATTTTTTTTATTTATCCGGACCAAATTTTGAGTCAGTTTGGACAAATTTCTCTGTTGGTGTGGACAATTTTTAACTATTTTTGTTGTCATTTTAAACTAATTCAGTCATTTTGGAGAAATTATGAGATATTTTAGACTAAATGTGAAGATTTTGGATGAATTTAAATATTTTGGCTCAGTTAGATTCATGTTGGACAAACTAGGAGTCGTTTCAGATCAAATTTGATATGGAACAATTAGAGAAATATAGGACTGTACAACACTTTGTTATCCAACAAATCCTTTACTTTGTATAATACAGTGATTGTTTTAGATATTTTTACTTTTGTGTAATTTATCTGTGATTTCCAGTTCAGATTCTCATCAACCATGACACCCAAAAGCTTAGTTTCCCTCACTCTAGTAATTACAGCACCATCTATCTATTATTATTCTATCTATTCTATCTAATCTATTATTGGAACAATCAGTGTCTTTCCCTCTGTTACCAAATATCATAGTTTTTCACAGATTTAGTGACAATTTTGTGTTAAATTTTCTCCAGAATAAAATAAAGTGGTATCATCTGCAAAGAGAAAACATTTGAGCAGTGTAGATACAGAAATAAAGTCATTGATATATAAAATAAATAGTTTTGGTCCAAGGACCGACCCCTGAGACACATTTTCTATGATTATGATTCAGATTTGACATTATCTCTCTGCACATACTGCTTTCTATTTTCTAAATAACTAGAAATCCACTGATGTGCTGCCCCTCTGATGCCAGACTTACTCAGTTTGTCCACAAGTGTAGTTTCATCTGTTGTATCGAACGCCTTTTTAAAGATGCTTACTAAATTATGTTTTTTTTTATCTATGGCAGTGGATATTTCTTCAGTTAATTGATTAATACTATTGCTGTGGAGTGATTGGTTCTAAAACCATACTGACCACTGCTGAAAATATTACATCTGTCTATGAATCTGTCCAACCTGCTAGTTTTATAAGATTTTTGTAAATTGTGGAATCAAGGATTCTGACCTATAGTTGGAACACACATGTTTATCTCCATTTTTATGTAGTGGAATAACTTTTTCTGTTGTCATATTTTCAGGAAATATTCCAGTTGGAAGTGATGATAGGCTGCAGATATATGGAAATTGTTCACTTATTAATCTGATTATATTTTTAACTAATATCATGTCCATATCCATACAGTCAGTGGATACTTTACTTGAACAACCTTTTACAATATTCAGTGTTTCTTCTTTCTCTACCTGACCAAGGAAAATACTATTCACATCGTTCATTATTAGCTTTTCATTGTGTTCTGTAGTTTTTGCTATATTTGCTGCAAGTCTAGGGCCGATATCTACAAAATATCTGTTAAACTCATTACCTATTTTAGATTTTATTACACTATTTATTATTCACCAAGTAGCCTTCATGTTGTTTCTATTTTTGATCAGTAGCTCACAATAATATTCCTTCTTTTGCTCTCTTAATATCCATACTAATTTATTTTTAGATTTCTTATACTTGACTTCTGCATCTTTTGACCTTGATTTAAAAAAAACATCTACAAAAATAATTTTTCTTCTTGCAGGCATTCAGTAATCCTTTAGTCATCCATGGTTTGTCAGTAGTATTTTTCTTGGTAATACTCCTAAATTTGCAGTTTTTTCATACAGATTGATTAATATCTCCATGAATGAGTCATAGGCTGTATTTACATCCTGGACATAAACTTTATCCCAGTTCTGATTCTTTAGGTCCTCTTTCAAGGCCTCCAAGGCTTTTTTCATCTATTCCTTATTAATTCTTCTGAGGTGAGTTCCTGTATATTACACTGATCATTTTGATCGACTAAGAAAATTGGTAACTGATCACTTCTGTCGCTCACCAGGATTCCACTCTCTATTTTTCCATCCATTGCATTTGTGAAGATGTTATCAACAACAGTAGCACTGTGGGATGTGATTCTAGTTGGTTTGGATATCACTGGAAACAGACTCAAGCTAAACATTGAATTCAAGAAGTCAGTTGATGTGTTCAGTCCAGCTGGATTTTTCAGATCAATGTTAAAGTCCTCACATAAAAACTCCAATTTATTCTCACTCCTGTCTAACAGCTCAGTCAGTTTATCAGTGAAGGTCTCTACACATGACCCTGGTGATCTACAGACACAACTGATAACAGCAGTTTTAGCCTTTTCATCATTTCCACGCTGATCATTTCTGTTATATGGTCAACAACAATTGTCATGTTACCAACAACCTCACATTTCAAACTTGAGTTGATATCCAAAGCCACCCCTCCACCTTTTTAGTTCATTCTGTTGACACTCATATCCATCTGTCTGAAATTACTTCATATCCCCATTCTTTAGCCATGTTTCTGACCCTGCAGTTCTACTAAAACTCTCCTTGTAGTGTTTGAAGTGATCTTTTATTAGTGAGAAGTTGCAGCTGACTGTTAAAGTGAATAATAGACAGAGTACCATTTATTATTATTTGATCAGTAAATTGCTCCTCGGTATAATACTCACATTTATTTATTTGTACCTTTATCAACATGGTATATTTGACACTCTGATGAAGGAGGACCTTCTCTGCACATCTGGAAGGCTGTCAGCTGGAATCAGCTTTATCTCCTCAACACATCAACACAACAACAACAGTCAGTGTCACATCCACTCAAACACACCACGACAACAAGCTTGTGGCTCCTCTGATTGGCTGACTGCTGTCTCTGTGTTTCTGTCACCATTCTGCTCTCACAGCTTCACTGAGAAGCTGCAGGTTTACAGGAGACACTGGATCTTTGCTTTGATACTGTATTTAGTAGAAAACTGCTGGAAGCAGCAGAAACTGACTGGAACCTTCTACTGACCTCTGAGTCTTTAGGCTGCAGTCTGGACTCTCCGCAAGATCTAACAGATGTTTCACTGATGAATCCTGCAGGTTATTCCATCTCAGGTCCAGATGTTCCAGATGGGAGGGGTTGGATTTCAGAGCTGAGACCATAGAATCACAGCTGATCTCTGACAAACTGCAGTCCTCCAATCTGAATAAAGACTAAAAGATATGAGTTGAGGAGACAAAGTTCCTGCTTGAAATCATTCAGTTTCATCATGAGTTCAGAGCTATAGAAATCAAGTCAACATTAAATCTCCTTCAAATCTTCTTTTCATACGTGCAGCTTCATAAATGAGATCTGTTCATTTATTCTACCAGAGGAGAAGCTGCTGGACCTCAGAGGACAAATACATTTGCTTCCAGGAAAGAAAGGTGAAAACCATCTAAAGGTTGAGCAGCAGATAAAGCCACTGTCTTTACTTCAGTCATCTCACAGCTCCAAATGCTGGAAAAGATGAAGGAGAGAGTTTGTGCCACTGGTGAGCTTCCAGTTAAAGTGTTGCAGTGATGTGACACCACAACAGGTGCTGACAGGTGAGGAGAGTTCTTCTACTCACTGGCTTCTATCAGCTCAGCACAGAGAACTTTAAGGACACTTTAGTTTTGACTCTGGACTGAGTCTAGACTTTATGACTCCCTACTACATTTAAGCAGAAAAGCTCTTTGTTGAATCCAAAAAGAAGGAAAACCATGGTTTACAGAAAGGTTGGAAAAAGCTCGTAAAAAGAAAATAGGGTCTATAGGGAATTTATCACACAGAACAAAGGATAAGGAGGACAAGAACAAAAAAAAATATAAAAACAAATTGACATCTATTGTGATCAACTGCTGCTAAAACATCATAATAACACGAAGGGACCTGGAGAGTGCTTAATAGTACGATAAAAAATCATAGTAAAAATCATTCTTCAACATTTATTGTAAATAATGACAATTTAATGATTGAAAAATACTGAGGAAATTGCTAATGAGTTTAATGATTTCTTTGTTACTGTAGGCCCAAATTTAGCCGTGAAATCAGCCATGTAGACCATAATTATGAGTTTGCATTCAACAGGAACAATTCAATGTTCCTTGGTGGAGTTTGTGAGAGTGATGTATTAGAAGTGGTCTACACATGATAATACTATTGATATGTCACTTATAAAAGAAGTAATGGACTGTGTCCTCAAACCATTTACTTAAAGATGGAATAAATCCTTCCAAACAGGTATTTATCCTGATAGGATGAAAATGGTTAAGGTGGTCCCAAGCTATAAAAATGGTAACAAACACATTTTATCAAATTACCGACCTGTGTCTTTGCTACCTCACTTTTCAAAAATAGTCCAAAAATGGTTTGTAAACAGATGGGATGATTTTATGGAGAAATATGAGTTATTGAGCGACCATCAATATGGGTTTAGGAGCAACCAACCAACATCCTGGAATTAGTAGAAAATATATCTACTATAATAAGAAACAATACGCTGTAGGAGTTTCTGTTGATTTATGTAAAGCGTTTGACTCAATTAATCATCCTTTACTTCTGCTGAAACTGGAGTGTTGTGGTATAAGAGGTGTTCCACTAAAACTGGATAAGAAGTTATTTAAATAATCGGAAAGTAAAGTGTAAAGTTTAATAATACTGTGTCACATCTTAGAAAAGTAACTTGTGGTGTTCCATAAGGTTCCGTATTGGGACCTCAGTTATTTATACTTTATTTGAATGATATCGGTTCAGTATTTAATAACTTGAAATTTATTACGTTCATGGATGATACAAATTTATTTAGTTCAGGACCAGACATTAAAGAATTGTTGACAACAGTTGAAAAGGAGTTGATCAGGTTAAAGGAATGGTTTGATATCAATAAATTATCACTAACTGAAAATAAAACTAAATTCAGGATGTTTGGTGGTGTCAGGGCAAACTGCGAAATTCAGTTAATCCTAAACGAAGTTGAAATGGAAAGAATAGATGAAACCAAATTCTTGGGAGTAATTCTAGAGCATAAATTCAGCTGGAAGCCACATACAGAATATATAAAAGAGAAATTATCTAAAATTATTGGTATTATTTTCAAAACAAGTGATTTTTTGAAAAAGAAATGGCTGTGTATTTTGTACTTCTCACTTATAATGGTTGAGGTTTGGGGAACTACATCCAGAACATATATAGACCCAGGGGCGATTCTAGTAAAAATATTTATGGGGTGGCAAGAAGGGGGCAGGCATTTTTGAGGGGTGGCAACATATGTATACAGATGTATATAAAGTGAATTTAATAGTTTGATGAGAAATAGTATGTACACACTACATATGGGCACGGACTGCCATTTACAAACTCATACAGACAAACTTAATCTCATTTGAAGTTTCATGTGAAACAGTTCATACAGTACTTATTAGGAGATAGATGTATGCTAACACTACTGTAAGTGGGGCATTATCACAGGAAAGGCATTAAAGGAAGAAAACAGTTTTTGACTGTGTCAGAGTGGCAGCGTTGCAGGCACCATTTGTAGAAGAAGAAACTCTTCAGAGAAAAATTTACCGATGAAGATCTATGGACTGAGCTGCACTAAGGTGAGCATAAATACACTATATGTTGAAATAAATGGGTCCTGGCACTCAAACAAGGTACTGGACATCAATTTTATTCTTTACTGAGAACACACATTCTCTCCATTTCTCCATGTAGTTTGAACATTTTTTGATAGATGAGGTGTTTAGTGATTGTTTTGATGTTGTATTTACTTCATACAATTCATACAGGGCCTTTCTGCACAGTTTTATAATGTATATACAAAAGAGACATTAAAAAACAAGAACAGTGCTTCCTGTTCAGCAGGATTTACACCATTTACACTAGTGTCACATTTTAAACTTTGTTTCTCACACTAGGTTTTATTAAAGGTGATATCAGATTGTCTCAGTTGACAGAAAAAAAGATATAAATACATAAAAAAAGAAAAAAGTGCAGATTCTGTTGAGGTCACCATTTAACACCTTTGTAAAGGCTAACCAGTGAGCATAACATGAAGTTGGCATGCCTGTAACAGCTGAATGCAGCGATTTCCATGCTGCTCAGCAAAACGCTTCACAAATTTATCTAGATCTAATGCTTTTGTGCGTTTTGATTCAATGCTGAGTACATCCAAACTCAATAGTCTCTTTTCTGTCATAGTAGACAGCAAATAAGTCTTTATGAGCCTGAGAAATTAAAAACTTTGCTCACAGGATGCACTGCTCACAGGTAAAACAACGGCTATTTGACACAATCTGAACAACTCATAAAAAAAACATCCTGATATGGGTCCAAAAACTGATTGAACTCCATTAGAGTGGTAGGACTCTCCTTTTCCAGTTTTTGTCTGTCCAGTACTCTCCTCGTCTGATGTAACTCGTGTTTGAGATCCTCAATATTTGAATCATAAGCTTCAACCAGTAAAAGAACAGCTTCCTCTCTCAAACTTGGGCTTGACGGATTTAGTGCCTGGACACCCTGCATAATTTTACAAATCTTCTTCCTATTTCTCCAATCATGTTTTCCAGAACTGGATAGTACACAGAGACACAAAAAGTGTGTTTGCTATGTGAAACTACATGCAAGTCCCAAGGTGGAGTGGACGACAGTATCCTGAAGACAGACGTCTTGGCCTCTTTGGTTTTCTTTGAGTTGTATCAATGATACTTTGTCGACATAAATCAAGAATATCACTCCACATTGCGTCAAAAGAGGCTTGACTACGGTACTTGACCAGTGTCTCTTTAAGTGCTTCAGTAAAGTCAACAGCCTTAGCATAGTCCACTGTTTTAGACTGGAATATGTTTGATAAAAATTTGGAGTCACTCAGGACCTTTCTGAACAGAACTTCATTTTTTTCAAACAAATTTCTTCTTCAGAATGACTTGAAATGTGATAAATATTAAGGCAAATGATGTTTAAGTTGATTTCGCTTGAAGGAATTGCGTTGGCGACGTATTTTACCAAAGTGTGCATTTCAACTCAGGAACAGCATTTGAAGCGTCTAAAAATCATGAAGGCTGGAGTAAGGTGAACGTCATGTTTACACACAAATTTTTTCTTCAGAATGACTTGAAATGTGATAAATATGAAGGCAAATGATGTTTACCTTGATTTGTTTTTTTAAAATCCTAAAGCCAGTAATCTCCTAAATTAATTGAATTCTTTTTTATAATTTATTTTTTTATTGGTATCCAGAGCTTTACAGAGCACATTCCAACCATGTCACCAGTGTAAATACACAAGTCATGAAAGTATTCTTGAAGGAAAAGAATTAGGCAGACTGATTCAACTCTTGAACTGAAATTTAGGAGTGGAATAGTTTGCCATCTTGCTATATCTTTCTTTATTTTGGAGTTCAAGGGTCCAAAATTGATGTTAAATAGCGTTGTTAGGTCTGTTGGTAAGTGTACCCCCAAATATTTTATTGAGTCTGTATTCCATTTCAACTGGTATCTTTGAGTTATATCCCTAGGAGGCTCATAATTGAAAGTAAGAATCTGTGTTTTGGATATGTTAAGGTTGTAGCCAGACATCTGGCTGTATTCCTCCATACAGTCAAATAGTTTGGGCAAAGATTGCGTCGGTTCTTCTAGGTAGATCAAGAGGTCATCGGCAAATAATGCCAATTTTTGGTCCTCTTTAAAAGTTGAAATCCCTTTAATATTACAATTTTGGCGAATCCATTGACTTAAGGGCTCAATAAAGATGGCAAATAAGAGAGGGGAAACAGCACATCCCTGTCTACATCCTCGCTCAAGGGAAAAGGAATCTGTGAGATCTCCATTTACTTTGATTCTGGCTGTTGGGTTGCTATATAATGTCTGAATGATTCTTATGAATGTATCATGGAATCCAAACGCATCTAGAACCTTATATAGGAATTTCCAGCTCACTGTGTCAAATGCCTTTTGGGCGTCTAGGCTAATTAGGGCTGATTCTATGTTATTTTCTGTGATATATCGTATTATATGTTAGTGTTCTTCTAATATTGTCCTGTGTTTGTCTCTGCTTTATAAAGCCAGTCTGGTCCAGATGAATGATGTCTGGCAAACAATTTTCCAGCCTCCTCGCAAGTATAGATGTAAATATTCGATAGTCGACATTCAGTACACTTATAGGTCTTAAATTGCCACATTCCTGTCTGTTTTTGCCTTCCTTAGGAATGAGAGAAATAATTGCCTCTCTCCATGAAGGAGGCATTTCTAACTTTTTTAATATCCAGTTGTAGGTCTTTAATAGTGAGGGCATTAATATTTCCCTAAAAGCCTTGTACCACTCACATGTAAAGCCGTCTGAGCCAGGGGAACTGCCTATCTTGAGTCTTGTAATAGCTAAGTGAATTTCTTCTATTGTCACGTGAGCGCTGAGTATATTATTTTGTGCATCTGTGACTGTTGGCAGCCATATTGATTGTAGAAAACTTTCAGTTTTTGAGTTATTATCTAATTGTTCTTGGGAATATAATTTTTTATAGAAAGACAGTAGGCATTGCTTAATTGCATCCTGCTGACATTCAATCACATTAGTCTCTGGATTTTTAATTTTGTAAAGTGTACTGTCTGCTTGTTTTTTCCTTAACCTATAGGCAAGTAACTTTGATGCTTTACCGCCCGCTTCCCAGTATTTTTGCTTGAGGTAGACTAGTTTCTTCTGTATTTCTTGTGTGTATATTTCATCAATTTCACGTTTAACTGTTTTCATTTCTTGCTCAATCTTTGGTTCCACATTATCTTTGTTTTCTTTGTAGTAACTTTAATTTTGACTGCAGTGCAGCCAACTTTTCCTGTCTTGACTTTTTTTAAATGTGTGGTACGCGCTATAATATTACCCCTCATAACTGCCTTGAATGCGTCCCATACCATAGGTGGTCCCACTTCTCCTGTATCATTCAGTTCGAAATACGTTTGAATTTCCTTTACTAGTTCTTGTTTGGTCTGGGGACTGCTCAGTATACTGGAGTTGAGTTTCCATGACGTACGCCTAAAGTTTCTGTTTAAATTGATAGTAAGGTATAGAGGACTATGATCTGAAATATCAATATTTCCTATGTCGCAGTGGGTTATTCTATGTCTCTCTGTATTATACATCAGGAAGTAATCAATTCTCGCATATAGGGAGTGAGGATGGGAGAAATGGGTATAATCCCTAGTTGTTGTATGAAGATCCCTCCAGACATCCATGATTCCCAGGTCTCGCATCACAGTATTTATTCTCTTATTAATTTTGTTTTGCCTAGTACTCATTCTTGAAGAGTCTAATTTATCATTGAGCTTTACATTTAAGTCCCCACCACATACAGTGACCCCTTCAGCCACAGATGCCATGATGTCAAATATCCTATAAAAATTCCAGTCACTGTTAGGGGGTGCATACACATTCAACAACGTAATGAGAGTACCTTCTAGCTTTCCTTTGATCAGCACATATCTTCCTTCCCTATCTTTTTTGTCCATTATATGTTCATAGTTAACTGTATTTCGAATTAGGATAGCCACCCCTCTCTTATTGCCAGATACATGCGATGATGAGAAAACATGCCTAAACCCCAGTCTACTTAGTTTTGTGTGTTCTATGTCATTTAGGTGGGTTTCCTGTAGGAGAGCTATATGTGTGTTTTCCTTTTTCAATTTGGATAATATCTTGGCCCTCTTGATTGGATTGTGGACACCATTTACATTAAATGAAGTGATTTTTATCTCTTCCATTTTACTCCATCCAGGTTTGTTCCCCTATTTTTAACTCTCAGAGCATTTAACCATTCCTCCATTTTAACAAAAGAACATAATGAACTAAGAAATGAACAGTAAACATATAACATTGCAGTACTGTTTTTTGAGACTTCCAAATAACAGGTCTGAATTATAACCTTGATGGAGCCAGCTAGAATAGCTGGCTCTGAGGGAAAGCCTGTGTCAAAGACAGAGGGCCCTCGGCCATGATGTTGGCAACAATAATAATAATAAAAGAGAACTGACAGCATGTCCCACTTCCCCCGCCCCTCCCAGCCCCCCTCCTCCTATGAAGATAGTATTAGAAAAGAACATGTAACTTCCCTTTTCCTCTAAATTCAAAACGAGATCTGATAGTATAGTATTTTAGACTATAAACAACTCAAGCATAACCATCTCAACATTATCTTCTTCAAACAGAATCCTCACCATCCGTTTTGGAATTTTTAAGTGCTGCTGATCTCATCTAGATCTTTCGGTCAGGCTTCTTTTTGAAGGGCCTCCATGTGGTGGATAAGACTGCGAGTCAGTATCTCCTGTCTGCGCTGGCCGCTGGCTAACTGCCAGCCAATTCGGTGCAGTTCCTTGTCCAGCCTTCAGATATAGGTGTCTGGATTCCCAGCGGTGCCAAGTTCTCTGCTGCTTCCCAGGCCGACATATATGTTTTGACTCCCTCTTTAAGATGAACCTTAAGCTTCGCTGGGTATGGGGTCTGAAATCGGATATTGTTTTCCTTCAGTTGTTTTTTAATCTCTGTATACTCGCGTCTTTTCTTCTGTAGAGCCGGTGAGTAGTCATGGTCCATATAGATCTTTTTCCCGTTGAATTGTAGATTTTTGGTGCTCCATGCCTTGGTTAGAACTTGCTGTTTGTCCCGGTGATTGATGAATCTCACTATTAGTGACCGCGGCGAGGCTTCGTCTCCCGAAGGTTTCTGTTGAAGGGATCTGTGGGCTCTCTCTATGCAAATGGGAGCATCTAGGGGTAAATCCAGCAGCTCCCTCAAGAAAGACGTAGTCCATTTAACCATGTCTCCCTTCTCCGATTCTTCTTTGATCCCATAGATTCGTATATTGTTTCTCCTTGTGAAATTTTCTAGCTCCTCACATCTATCCTCAAGCTGTTTCTCTCGTCGCAGCAGGTAGTTTAGCAAGCGCGTAGATCGTGCCGATCCTTCTTCTACCTGATTAATCCGGCCCTCTGCATGAGCTAAACGTTCTCCCATATTTCCCACTGACTGTTCAAGGGAGGTGATGGCTGATGTGATTTCCATCATCTTCTCATTGTTCTCCCGTCTGAACGACTTTAGCTCGGATAATATTGTTGCACTCACGTTATCATCCTTGCTCTCTGCCTGGAGTGGGCTAGCCGAGTTAGCGTTAGCTTCTTTGGGGAGGAAAAAGTTTGATTTATTTGCGTTGTTCTTCCCGTCGGTGGACTTTTTTTCTTTCGCAGCTCTGCTCGCGTTGCTCATTTTGGTTTTGCACGTATTATTACACCACTTTTGAATAAGTAAGAAGGAGGAGGATGTGAAGAGGGCCTAGGTCGGTAGCCGCTGCGTTAACAAGCTGCTGCCATATAGGTTGCCGGAACCGGAAGTCCCTAAATTAATTGAATTCAGCAATTAACTATCAGAGAATTACTGGACCAGCTCTCCATCTAAAGGGTCCGGTTCCTGCAGCCTAGAGGGTCTCACCCAGATGGGTTCTGAGGAACATTTAAACTGGTTAGCGAGAAAATTTGCCTAGCTTCTAACTGCCTCCATCCGGACGCCTATCCTGCTACCCAACTAACTCAACTGAGTAGCCACTTTCGAATGGTCACGTCCATTAACGGCAGCTTTAATCTTAACGGATTTTGCACTTGGTAAATTGCTAGGTTTAAATTCAGAGGTTAAGGAATGGATAACCCCAAGGATAAATTTAAAAAAGGCCACTCATGGCCCCAACGACGAGGTAACCTGCCAGAACTTTTGTTTTGATGTAATGCACACATTAACCTGAGAAGATATATATAATTAACTCATCATCATGATAGGAATAAATAGAATTTCCAATCTGTTAACCTTAATTTCAGGATGAGTATTGTATTATAATATTTCAGCAGGGAAATAGCAATAGCCCATAAATCATCAGACAATTTATTAAGCATTAATTCTTATAACAATGGCTTAATGTGACTCCTAACTGGAACTATGCTTTTATCTAAGAAGAGTAATAATCACCTAGACTATGCAATTTGGAGGGGGAGAGCAGACGGTGTGCACATCCGGCTGCTCACCTGAAGACCGATAAGCCACTGCGGCACACCTGCTCCAGGGGGAAGTGGAGAGAGAGTTCAGTCACTATTTAGATCTGCTGGTATCCTTTATATTATTTGGCCCAAAAAACCTTATTATAATCAACTCTGGTGTATGTCAGTCAGTGCTATTGTTAGATCACCGTTTTGTAATCCTCAAACAGTGCAGAAAGAGCTGCAGTAACGTGAACTTCATGATTATAAACAAATTTCTTCCTTAGAATGACTTGAAATGTGATAAATATGAAGGCAAATGATGTTTAAGTTGATTTGATTTGAAGGAATTGCAGGAACAACATATTTTACCAAAGTGTGCATTTCAGTTTAGGAACAGCATTTTGAACTGTCTAAACATCATGAAGGCAGCAGGAACGTGAACTTCATGTTGACACACACATTTCTTCCTTAGAATGACTTGAAATGTGATAAATATGAAGGCAAATGATGTTCAAATTGATTTGGTTTGAAGGAATTGCGGTGAAAACATATATTACCAAAGTGTGCATTTCAGTTTAGGAACAGCATTTGAAGCGTTTAAAAATCAAGAAGGCTTTATAAACAAATGTTTTTCTTCAGAATGACTTGAAATGTGATACATATGAAGCCAAATGATGTTTAAGTTAATTTGGTTTAAAGGAAATGCAGGAACAACATGTTTAACCAAACGCTGTTCCAGTGAACGGACGCAGAAGCCCCGAATAAGGCGTGCTCTGTGCTCGTGCATTTCAGTTTAGGAACAGCATTTGAAGCGTGTAAAAATCATGAAGTCTGCAGTAACGTGAACTTCATGTTAATAAACAAATTTCTTCTTCAGAATGACTTGAACTGTGATACATATGAAAGCAAATGATGTTTCAGTTGATTTGGTTTGAAGGAATTGCGGTGACAACATATTTTACCAAAGTGTGGATTTCAGCTCAGGAACAGCATTTGAAGCGTGTAAAAATCATGAAGTCTGCAGTAACGTGAACTTCATGTTAATAAACAAATTTCTTCCTCAGAATGACTTGAACTGTGATACATATGAAGCCAAATGATGTTTAAGTTGATTTGGTTTCAAGGAATTGCAGGAACAACATATTTTACCAAAGTGTGCATTTCAATTTAGGAACCATTTTGAAACGTCCAAACATCATGACGTTTGCATCAACGTGGACTTCATGTTGACACAAATTTCTTTCTCAGAATGACTTTAAATGTGATAAATACGAAAGCAAATGATGTTTCAGTTGATTTGGTTTGAAGGAATTGCGATGACAACATATTTTACCAAAGTGTGGATTTCAGCTCAGGAACAGCATTTGAAGTGTGTAAAAATCATGAAGTCTGCAGTAACGTGAACTTCATGTTAATACACAAATTTCTTCCTCAGAATGACTTTAAATGTGATAAATACGAAGGCAAATGATGTGTCAATTGATGTAATTTGAAGGAATTGCGGTGAAAACATACATACATATGAAGCCAAATGATGTTTAAGTTGATTTGGTTTGAAGGAATTGCGGTGACAACATATTCCACCAAATTTTTCATTTCAGTTTAGGAACAGCATTTGAAGCGTGTAAAAATCATGAAGTCTAAAGTAACGTCAACTTCATGTTAATAAACAAATTTCTTCTTCAGAATGACTTGAACTGTGATACATAAGAAAGCAAATGATGTTTCAGTTGATTTGGTTTGAAGGAATTGCGGTGACAACATATTTTACCAAAGTGTGCATTTCAGCTCAGGAACAGCATTTGAAGCGTGTAAAAATCATGAAGTCTACAGTAACGTGAACTTCATGTTAATAAACAAATTTCTTCCTCAGAATGACTTGAACTGTGATACATATGAAACCAAATGATGTTTAAGTTGATTTGGTTTCAAGGAATTGCAGGAACAACATATTTTACCAAAGTGTGCATTTCAGTTTAGGAACCATTTTGAAACGTCGAAACATCATGACGTTTGCATCGACGTGAACTTCATGTTGACACACAAATTTCTTCCTCAGAATGACTTTAAATGTGATAAATACGAAGGCAAATGATGTGTCAATTGATGTAATTTAAAGGAATTGCGGTGACAACATGTTTTACCAAAGTGTGCATTTTAGCTCAGGAAAAGCATTTGAAGCGTGTAAAAATCATGAAGGCTGCGGTAACGTGAACACCATCTTTATAAACAAATGTTTTTTCCTCAGAATGACTTGAAATGGGATACATATGAAGCCAAATGATGTTTCAGTTGATTTGGTTTGAAGGAATAGCGGGGACAACATTTTCACCAAAGTGTGCATTTCAGTTAAGGAACAGCATTTTGAAACGTCTAAAAATCATGACGTCTGCATCAACGTGAACTTCACGTTGACTCACAAATTTCTTCCGTGGAATGACTTGAAATCTGATACATATGAAGGCAAATGATGTTTAAGTTGATTTGGTTTCAAGGAATTGCAGGAACAACATATTTTACCAAAGTGTGCATTTCAGTTTAGGAACCATTTTGAAACGTCGAAACATCATGACGTTTGCATCAACGTGAACTTCATGTTGACACAAATTTCTTTCTCAGAATGACTTTAAATGTGATAAATACGAAAGCAAATGATGTTTCAGTTGATTTGGTTTGAAGGAATTGCGATGACAACATATTTTACCAATGTTGCATTTCAGCTCAGGAACAGCATTTTGAAACGTCTAAAAATCATGACGTCTGCATCAACGTGAACTTAATGTTGACACACAAATTTCTTCCGTGGACTGACTTGAAATGTGATAAATATGAAGGCAAATGAAGTTTAAGTTGAATTGGTTTCAAGGAATTACAGGAACAACATATTTTACGAAAGTGTGCATTTCAGTTTAGGAACAGCAATTTGAAACGTCAAAAAATCATGAAGTCTGCATCAACGTGAACTTCATGTTTATGAAAAAAATTCTCTCTTAGAATGACTTGACATGTAATACATATGAAGGCAAATGAGGTTAAAGCTGATGTGGTTTGAAAGAATTGCAGGAACAAAAGATTTTTTCAAAGTGAGCATTTCAGTTCAGGAACAGCATTTGAAGCGTGTAAAAATCATGAAGGCTGCAGTAACGTGAACACCATCTTTATAAACAAATGTTTTTCTTCAGAACTACTTTAAATGTGATACATATGAAGCCCAATGATGTTTAAGTTTATTTGGTTTAAAGGAAATGCAGGAACAACATGTTTTACCAAAGTGTGCATTTCAGTTTAGGAACAGCATTTGAAACGTGTAAAAATCATGATGGCTGCAGTAACGTGAACACCATCTTTATAAAGAAATGTTTTTCTTCAGAATGACTTGAAATGTGATACATATGAAGCCAAATGATGTTTCAGTTGATTTGGTTTGAAGGAATTTCGGGGACAACATATTTTACCAAATTGTGCATACTTCACCATAGAAACAGTGTTTGAAGCGTTTAAAAATCATGAAGGCTACAGTAACGTGAACACCATCTTTATAAACAAATGTTTTTCTTCAGAACTACTTGAAATGTGATACATATGAAGCCAAATGATGTTTGAGTTGATTTGGTTTGAAGGAAGTGCGGGGACAACATATTTCACCAAAGTGTGCATTTCAGTTTAGGAACAGCATTTTGAAACCTCTAAAAATCATGACGTCTGCATCAACGTGAACCTCATGTTGACACACAAATTTCTTCCATGGAATGACTTGAAATGTGATAAATATGAAGGCAAATGATGTTTAAGTTGATTTGGTTTGAAGGAATTGCAGGAACAACATATTTTACGAAAGTGCATTTCAGTTTAGGAACAGAAATTTGAAACGTCTAAAAATCATGAAGTCTTTTTTCATGTTTATGAAAAAAGTTCTTTCTTAGAATGACTTGAAATGTGATACATATGAAGGCAAAAGACGTTAAAGCTGATGTGGTTTGAAGGAATTGCAGGAACAACAGATTTTATCAAAGTGAGCATTTCAGTTTAGGAACAGCATTTGAAGCGTCTAAAAATCATGAAGGCTCTAATAACGTGAATTTCTGTTTTGACACAAATTTCTTCTTCAGAATGACTTGAACTGTGATACATATGAAGGTCCAATGATGTTTAAGTTTATCTGGGTTAAAGGAAATGCAGGAACAACATGTTTTACCAAAGTGTGCATTTCAATTTAAGAACAGCATTTGAAGCGTGTAAAAATCATAAAGTCTGCGGTAACCTGAATTTCGTGTTTTGAAACAAATATCTTCCTCAGAATGACTTTAAATGTGATAAATACGAAGGCAAATGATGTTTCAGTTGATTTAATTTGAAGGAATTGCGGTGACAACATATTTTACCAAAGTGTGCATTTTAGCTCAGGAACAGAATTTGAAGCGTGTAAAAATCATGAAGGCTGCGGTAACGTGAACACCATCTTTATACACAAATGTTTTTCTTCAGAATGACTTGAAATGTGATACATATGAAGGCAAATGATGTTTAAATTGATTTGGTTTCAACGAATTGCAGGAACCTCAGAGTTTACCAATGTGTGGATTTCAACTCAGAAACAGCATTTAAGGCGTTTAAAAGTCATGAAGGCTACAGTAACGTGAACTTCATGTTGACACACAAATTTCTTCTTCAGAATGAATTGAACTGTGATAAATATGAAGGCAAATGATGTTTAAGTTGATTTGGTTTGAAGGAATTGCAGTGACAACATATTTTACCAAAGTGTGGATTTCAGCTCAGGAACAGCATTTGAAGCGTCTAAAAATCATGAAGGCTGCAGGAGAGTGAACTTCATGTTGACACACAAATTTCTTCCTCAGAATGACTTTAAATGTGATAAATACGAAGGCAAATGATGTTTAAATTGATTTAATTTGAAGGTATTGCGGTGACAACATGTTTTACCAATGTGTGCATTTCAGTTTAAGAACAGCATTTGAAGCGTGTAAAAATCATGATGGCTGCAGTAACGTGAACACCATCTTTATAAACAAATGTTTTTCCTCAGAATGACTTGAAATGTGATAAATATGAAACCAAATGATGTTTCAGTTGATTTGGTTTCAAGGAATTGCGGGGACAACGTATTTTACCAAAGTGTGCATTTCAGCTCAGGAACAGCGTTTGAAGCGTGTAAAAATCTTGGAAGGATGCGGTGACGTGAACTACATGTTGACACACAAATTTCTTCTTCGGAATGACTTGAACTGTGATAAATATGAAGGCAAATGATGTTTAAGTTGATATGGTTTCTAGGAATTGCAGGAACAACATATTTTACCAAAGTGTGCATTTCAGTTTAGGAACAGCAATTTGAAACGTGTAAAAATCATGACGTCTGCATCAACGTGAACGTCATGTCGACAGAGAAATTTCTTCCGTGGAATGACTTGAAATGTGATAAATATGAAACCAAATGATGTTTCAGTTGATTTGGTTTGAAGGAATTGAGGTGACAACATATTCCACCAAAGTTTGCATGTCAGTTTATTAACAACATTTAAGAGTGTAAAAATCATAAAGTCTGTAGTAACGTGAATTTCGAGTTTTGACACAAATATTTTCCTCAGAATGACTTGAAATGTGATACATATGAAGGCAAATGATGTTTAAGTTGATTTGGTTTGAAGGAATTGCGGTGACAACATGTTTTACCAAAGTGTGCATTTCAGCTCAGGAACAGCATTTGAAGCGTCCTAAAAATCATGAAGGCTGCAGGAACGTGAACTTCATGTTAATAAACACATTTTTTCCTCAGAATGACTTTAAATGTGATAAATATGAAACCAAATGATGTTTCAGTTGATTTGGTTTGAAGGTATTGCCGTGACAACATATTCCACCAAAGTTTGCATTTCAGTTTAGGAACAACATTTAAGAGTGTAAAAATCCTGAAGTCTGCGGTAACGTGAATTTCGTGTTTTGACACACATATCTTCCTCAGAATGACTTGAACTGTGATAAATATGAAGCCAAATGATGTTTAAATTGATTTGGTTCTAAGGAGTGGCTGTGAACACATATTTTATCAAAGTAGAAATGTGTAGACGGTCCCACTGATAGCAGATCTGAGGCAGAAATGAAAGGTTTAAAAAAGAAAGGGGCACACACACGGAGCAAAAATTAAAGAGTTAATGAGATTTCTGTGTGTCCAGACCTTCGGGACACCCTGTAGAAAGACTGGAGGGACTGAACTGAGTTCGATGTAGTTCCTCGCTGCATCTTCTGTTTCCTTATGCTCTGATTTGCTTGAAATTATTTTATCATTATCTATGGATATTTAGAATAGTATTCATGAAATTTTAGCTTGATATATGAACTACTTTCTGAGAGAAATCTTTGTTTAAAAACTGCCTTTCAAAGCCATTTTTCACGTTTATGCACAAAATTTGAGTTTGAACAACAATACCTGAGGAATTACTATAGATAAAAACCTGAAATTTTCACTGTTAAAAAAATATAAAACACACACACACACACACACACACACACACACACACACACACACACACACACACACACACACTTTTATATATATATATATATATATATATATATATATATATATATATATATATATATATATATATATATATATATATATATATATATATATATATATATAAAAGGAAACATCAAAATAACACCATTTATCAGACGCAGAAGTTACATGTTGATGTAGATAAGCAGTCTGATGCTGGCTGACTTAAAATCAGCACATTACACCAACGACGACTGGAAAAGAGTTGGTGCCGTTACAGAATAAACAACTGGGCTTCATATTAGCTTACGAGCTATTTACATATATTCATACATACTTTAGTGGGCTGGTGTAAGACATTGACCTAGTTCACATATTTGAATCATGCATCAACAATATTTCACTCTAAATCAAGTATGAAGAAGGAGGTTAATTAAAAACTAAACCTGCCTGAATTGGGTGTCTAAAAATTAGACATAGCAAATAAAATCCACCAACTTCCTGCAAATAGGTTGGATTTTTTTTTGGAGGGGGGAAACATAAACAGTGAAAACAGAATGAATCTATGGATTTTCAATTTTCTGAAGGTCCTTGAACTACTCATGCTTATGTTATGTGCCATACAGTGGAAAAACCAAACTAAATCCAGGCTTTAAATTATCAAAATCACTTTATTCTATATGTCCCGTTTTAAAATACATTTATGGCTATTCATTGATTCAACTGTCAACCAAAAATTATTTGAATTCAAAAACTTTATTTATTATGTCAAATATTGTTCTATGACAAAATGTGATTAATCGTGTTTAATTAATTACAAACCCTCTATTTAATTAAATTATTTTTTTAATTGCATCCCACCACTAGCTCTAATGGTACAGTGTGTTAGCTAATGGTGTTGAAATTCTAATTGATGATTACAAAACCCGTGTGCAGTTATGTTAGCACATGGATAAAAGGGTGAGTTTTCATGGAAAACATGAAATTGTCTGGATGACCCCACACCTTTGAATGGAAGGTCAACTTTCACTTGGTACAGTTTGTCTTTACAAACTGATCTTTACATATAAAAAGAGAAGAGAATACGATAATTATTTACATCCCCCTGCATTTTGTGGAGCTTTTTTGGTACAAAGTGTGTCTCTGTTGCAGAAAATCTATTTCAAGCATGTTTTTTCTTTTTTGCATGTTTTAGGGAGCTAAGATGTGTAGAAATGACAGCCAGGCACTGGAAATAATCAGGTAAGAAGTTTAATCCTCCACCAGCTAATTGAACTTGTTAGTGATGTTTGAACATCCTAAGTATGGAAAAAGCAGCAAGTCCTCTCACTTTCCTCAGCTGTTAGCTTTCTATGTTAAGTATCACTGCCTTCAGTCTAAATGTCAATCACACTGAGTGCAGCCATGAAGTGATGGAGCACAAAAGCAGCGCAATTGGAGAAGCTGGACAGCAGCAGGTTACCAGTCAGAGGAACTAGTTTTCTGCAACGAGTATCATAAAAGGCGAAAGTGTGTGAATTAAATTCCCAAGAATTCCAGGAGAGAAAACATCACTTGTATATGAATCCAGGTTGTCCTGCAGTGTGAGAATTTGGATCTTCTTTTGTCCTCATCAGTTGAAAACCAACAAAATCCTCAAAGATTTGTTTAAACTAAATTACCTCCTCCTTGTGGACTTTCTTGTCCTCTTTCAGTTTTCTGGTTCTTATCATGGCAGCTGGCTGTGATCAACAGACACCAGAACAAACAGCAGACAACTAGAGAAGAAAGCCTCCCCTCTGCACAGGTCAGGTATCTCTGAGACGTCACTAAAAAACAAGACTGCAGCAGGCAGCTGGAGGTTAGTTTGGCAGAAGATGCTTGATTTCACATTGTGCACAAGAACTGGAGCCTATGAACGCTCGTGCACGCTCGTGCAAGCTCGCACACGCTCAGATTAACACCTTGTGGTGTGCATGGATTCTCAGCCCTCTCCGAGTGTCTGTTTGCCCGTCTACCTGCCTGCTCTGCTGCTGATTTACACTTTTGACATTTGAAACATAAGAGGAGTGAAAATGCACTTGTGATTTTGCAAAGCTGTACCTCGTCTTGAACTGTTGCTTTCTCACTGCATCAACAAGGAAAGAAACAAAACGCAGCAACGTGTAGTTAGTTGTCAGCCAAATCCAATGGTTGATGAGAAATAACTAAAAAAAAACGCAGTCTTGTAAGCGACCCTTTTTAAGTGTATTGTTTATTCCACCTCGTATCGCTAAATCAATGATTTTTTTTAAAAAAAAATCTGGCTTTATTTTTCAATATTTCTGTCCTTTTAGCAGCAGAATGCTGTCTCTAAATTGTTTCGCAGGACATAAGTTTTCACCCAGCACGCCTTCCGGTTGCCATGGAAACTGCACAAAGTATGTACAGGACACATTTATTTAAAATGAGGCGGTAATTATTCATGAAAGGGGGAAAAAATTGAAGAGAACGTACTAACTGAGTCCTGCTGAAGTGCTTGAGGCTTTAATTGTACCAAGGCAATTACAAATAAGAATAGGCTTCATCTGAATAAACATTAATGCTGAGGATGGTGAGGAAACACACTTATGGCCAAAGTCAGGAAATTACACCTTTCAGGGGGTAATTTTCCTCCCATTAACACACAGAACAGATTGACCCCTGTGTAGCCTCGTACGAATCTTGTAAAGAAAGCTGCAATAAGTTCATAAAAGAATGGATCACAGTGTACCAGTGATGGTTTCAGTCCACAAAAGTGTACTAGAAACTATTTTCAGTTGACCATGTTTGGTATGTAAATGAATAGCAGTTGATTATACATCCTGGACACCTCACAACATCCCAAAGGTAAAATAACTGAAAATCTGAGCAGTAGAACCACATAGTGCTGTTACACACAGCCGTTGTTGCAGAATTAAAGTTTGAATTCAGTGATTTAGTTGAAGGACTTCAAGTTGTGTTGATGTAGCAAAATTTAGAATTGGTGCAACTTCCAAATCTACCTGAGAATCAAGACATCTCACACCTTCCTTTTTCCTTGTACACACAGAAGCATCTGTGTGTACAAGGAAAAAGGAAGGTGTGAATGAATTCCATCACTTTAGGTTTTGTTTTTTAAAGGAAGACCAAGAGGAAAGTGATGTTTTAATTTGTTTTTGCGTCAGTTTCCTTTCTGTTTCGTCTCTTTCTATGTTTCTCTCTCGTACCTCCATCTGTTCATGGACGTTCCCCAGGCAGCAGCTGAGTCCTCCAGACAAACACACCCTGAAGAAGGCTGGAGTTGTTCCATCACTCCTCCTCCTGCAGCCCACCATCCTGATCCCTTCACTCTTCTTATGTCCCTCTTTCTGCTCCTTCCTTTTCCTATACACCTCTATAACACCATCTGGTACAAAACATGGATAAAAACCACACTGATGTCACCTTTAAATGAGACCTATGAGGACTTGTATGACTTAAAGCCTATGTGGTTATTTTTACCCATAACTACAACAGCTCAAGCTTGTTTTTTTTCTTTAAATATCTCCCATATTTAAATTTATATCATTTAGACGAACTGTATAGTAGTCAGTAAGTTTGGATGCAAGTAATTAGGTTTTCTGTAGAATCACTATGAGGTTGATATTTGTAATTATGAGTGAAATGTCACAATTATATTAAATTACATTATATGATAGATATTAGATTAGATCAGATCAATTTTATTTCCATTGCACAGAGTAGGAATACAACAAAATGCAGTTTAGCAACTAATCAGACGTGCAAAAGCAGCAGTTTGTTTCATTTACAGCATGAACAGAAAAAAACAGGATGAACACGATTTTATGAGGAAAAAACACCATTTATCCCTACCTGTGCATATAGATTTAGTATTTTATGTTTTATCCACCATACATCCACTATATATACACTACCAGTCAAGGTCTGGACACACCTTCTCATTCAATGGTTTTTCTTTATTTTCAGAACTATTTCCTTGTAGATTCTCAATGAAGGAATCAAAACTATGAATGAACACAGATGGAATTATGTAGTGAAGAAAAAAGTGTGAAATAAATCAGAATATGTTTTATATTTTGAATTGTTTGCTTTGATTCCTGCTTTGAACACTCTTGTTATTCTCTGGATGAGCTTCATGATGTAGAACCTGAAATGGTTCTCCAACAGTCTTGAAGGAGTTCCAGAGATGCTGAGACCTTGTTGGTCCTTTTTCCTTCACTCTGTGGTCCATCTCATCCCAAACCATCTGGCCTGTGAAGGCCAGATCATCTCCATCATCTCCTTCTGGGTCAGATAGTCCTTCCACAGCCTGGTATGAGCAGCATGAAGAGTATATTAGTATTATCATTAACAATAATAGTTGTTAGGTTCGGGATCGGGCTGTTTCTGAACGTGTTGATGGGCTGCTTTTACGAGTGCTATCAGGCTGATCGGCAGAGTGTCTCCTATAGAAGCTCTCCTCAACAGTGGACTGACTGCCCCCTTGTTGTGACCCTTTTTGAAAGGATTCCTGTCTGCAGCCTTGGAGGCTTCGTGGAAGACGGACAGAAGCACCGAGAGACTTGGAGCTGGGGTTCCCAGTTTTCTTTTTGGTAAAATGAAGTGTTCAGCTTTGTTGTGAGTTTGATTTTTTTTAACCCTGCTCACCCCTGATCCAAAAGAGGCTGCATAGCTTTGTAACTGAGTCCTAGGCTCTTTTGAACATCGCTGGCATTGTCGGCTTTTATATATTTCTAGGAAGTCGGATTCTAAATTTTCTCACACGCAGGGCAACAAGAACGCGAGAGTCAGAGTTCGGTTTAAAGACTTTATTACAACACAAGCAAATCCAGGAATTAAGTGAAAATGCTGAACTCACAGAAGCGAAGCTACAGGAAACTGAAGTGCTGCTAAACTATAAAGCAACTAGAAAATAGATAAACAAACGATGTTAGAGTTTATTTTTTAAGGCACTGCCAGCTGAACACTGAAACTGATGTCACATGTATCACAATATTGATATTAATAACATTTATTGTGTAATTTATTGTGTTGACTTGAATAGAGGGAGAGCATTAACCCAGGTTCTGAAGGGTTAAATACATGATGGATGCAGACAGGTCAGGACACACACACACCAGGACAAAGAGTGATTACACACACACACACACACACACACACACACACACACACACACACACACACACACACACACACACACACACACACCAGTCCAAAGTGATTTCAGTTCAAAGACCACCACCTCCGATTGGCTCCTATTTCCTTATAAGGAAAAAGATTAATTACACTGAAACTGCTAAACTCAAGGTTGTTTAAGGATGGAAACCATAATTATCCTCCTTCCTATGAGACACCACCAGTAGCTGCATCACATCACAGCTAACAAAGGATCAAGATTGACAGGTAGAGAGAGGGAAGAGGGTTCCAGGAGGTTCGTTTTACAGGATGGTTCCTGGATATTGGATGAATCCTGTGCCAAGAGATATGGACATATCTGTGGACCAACTGATGGGAGAACTAAATCTACACGGTTTATTCCCACCTTTAGCCAATCACTGTTCAATATTTGAATTTTCTGTTTGTGTTCTATAACCAATCACATTTCACCATGCTGTATACAATGTTCTGTTCATACTGATATGAACAGAACATTGTATACAGCATGGTGAAATGTGATTGGTATCCTTTTCTGGGAGGCTTTTCCAGACAGAAAAGCTCCTTGATCGAGATTCTTTTGAGACACTGATATTAGAAAATAAACAGTTTAATTGGAGAGAAGTAGTTTGTCTTTTATCTCATAAAACGAACCCGCTGAACACGGGGCTAAACTGAACCTACTGAGACCAGGGCAGGAAAGCTAAACAGGAGGTTTACACAGAGATCAGAACGCCAGAACTAGTTCCAGATGGAAACATACGACTGTGGAACTGATGGCATGACGATTACTGCAGCAAGGATCTAATACTTTATCACTAAGAACACTGCTACGCCTGAACGATGAGACAGGAAAAATAGAAATACTACAGCTGCTACAAGGAATCCTGTGTCATTCTTACCTTTTGTGCTCTTTGTCATCCAGATATTGCTATGAATTTGCTCCATGGTTCTGATTCATAATCTGCCCTTTATTATTCATAGTGCTAATAATAAAGTAAAAAATAACTAAATGATATGGAAATCATGTATTTAAATGTATTTGAGCTTTTATTCAGTTCGACTATCCACTTTATGCAAGATAGAAATGTTGTAAAAGTATAATAGTAATATAATAAATATAATTCATAAAAAACAAAAACTAATTTGCTGCTTTAAAACAAAGATTTTATCTTCTACATATTATTTTGATGGTTTGTGGTGAATAGTGTTGCATCAACTCAACATTATGTCGTTAAAACTCAAATTTCTATTTGATTTTCAACTAATTTCAAGTTAATCTAACTGATAACTGGATTTTCCATCATTTTCAGTTCAGGATTTCTAGTCCACTCCTCTGGGTGTTTCTTGAATGTAAGAAGAGCGTCAGAGTTCCTGCCTCCCTCACACAAAGACAATAAAGGTTCAGTCTGGCGAAATGAAAGTGTCCACTGCTCTTTGAATAACTCTGTTGAATAGTCTGCTGAAACGCTCAGTAATATTTTTTTTTTAGCAAAACCTGTTCTTGTGTTTTAAAGCTGTTCAGCATCAACAGATCCTGAAGACAATTATTTCATCATCATCAGCTATGAAGTTTCGGATGATTTTTATTCTTGTCTTAATGGGTGAGTTAATTTCTCTAATTTACTGTGTTCACTTCTGTTTCTGTCAGGATTTAGACTAGATGAGATCAGATGAGATTTTTTTATTTGTCACATACACGTAAAGTATGGCAGTGAAATGCAGTGACTCCATCAGGTTTTATGAATAGAAAATGTTTAAATAGGTAAAAAATATAAAATACAAAGGAAAAACACAAAAAATAGGTGAAACCATAATATTCAACGTGGAAATAGACACCGATTTGAACATTGGCTTTGAGTAGTAGAATCTGTAAAAATAAATAAATAAATAAATAAAAGAGAAGATCAAATAAAGAAAAAGAAGAAGAGATAAAATAAAGAGAAGAGAAGAAAAAAAGAATAGGAGATGAAGTCTGAGAAAAGTGAAGCTATAAAAGGCTCTAGCGAGCCCAGAGCTCTATTCTCACAGGATTAGAGGGAGTTTGGGAATTATCCCAGGACGTCTGTGTTTCTTGCACAGGATAAATGAAGTCTGTATTTTACTGGAATTTCCTGACATTACAGCATCACAGAAAGTGTCTGGTCACACACTCAGCAGTTGTTTAATGAAGTGACAACAGGTGTTCCACCGATTCTGTGATCCATCAGATTCTCTGACTGAATAGTTTCTGCAGTATTCATTGCCATTTTCACTGCTTATAGCCTAAATGTAAAGTGTGGCGCATTTTGACAGCTGTTAACCAAAACCCGTGAGTTTATAAAAACGTTGTGATGGGAAAAAAAAGAAAAGAAAAACTGTAGTGTTGACCTTGGTGTGTATCACATAATCTGATGGATCACAAAAAAAAAAAAAAAAAAAAAAAAACAGACACTGGTGTCAGGAATAAACATTAAAAACATTAAAAGTCTGTGTTGTAACAGCGCTATTGTTAGGTTTGGGCACAAAAACCACTTGGTCAGGTTTAAAGCTTGTGCTCGATTTAAAATGATCACTTTAAGCATGGTATGTAGTCGTCATGGCAACAGTAAACATGTCAAAACTGGTCTGGACCTGCTCTGTATGAGAAGCGTCCAGAGATGATTCAGCTCTACATTCATGAAACTGACCTGAACTGATCACAAGGCTTTATAAAAATCGAGAGATTTGTGCTGAGAATTCTGAGCATTTTTAAAATGTGATTTAGTTTCAGAAGCAGAGCCAGTAGTGATGAGGGGATTACTGCTGTCAGTACAGGAACAGGTGAGCTGTTGTAACAGAGTGAACTAGCAAGCATTAGTTCCAATAGAACCACTTTCTATGCCCAAACGACAGGACTGACCAGTTTTATTTTTTAATCATTAAAAGTAAGATAGCAAATATATAAAGCCCACAACTGAAAAGGAATAAAATGAAAGTAATATGAAATTAGCCTGCATATTTTGCCATCGGAAATATCTTAATTGGTTAAGTCAAAATGCGTGTGCAGATGAGTATTTTCTATAGTGATACGGGTGCAGGTGAGTCCAGGGAAACTGGAGGAAGGAGAGCAGAGTCACTCAGGGACTGATTCCAGAAGCAGCAGCTCAGCAGCAGAACGTGAACCACCAGTTATGGATGAGACACATGAAGACAAGTCGCATGATAGTTTTTATTACTTTGCTCGCCCTCAGTCACAGGATATACATTCATATATTCTGATGCTGTAAAGAATAGTGGTGGAGATTTGTCCCTTTATCTGATGTTCTCATATTTGTGAAATTTAAGTTGTAGTGGATCTGTTTCCTTGCAGAGGAATAAGAGATGACAGTGTTATTAGAAAGTACAACACCTTTATTTTATTTTTTACATTTAATATGAAATATTTTTATTTCTTCTTTTATTTCATTTTTAAGGTTTGGATACCTGTGAACACTTATTTGAACAGAATATAGATTCTGATATTGCTGTAAAGAATAATGTTGGAGATGTGCACTCTTGTTGAAATAAATCCACATTGTGAAGCAACCCTTACTTGCTCTGAATTGGAACTATTTTAGAAAAATACACTGAATTAGAAGGCTTTACAGAACAGCGTTCTATTGTAGACTTAACATGTAAGGTTATAATTACATGATTTTAATAATAAATAATAGGTCGTGATCTGAAACTCCAGGACTGAAAATGAGTTGTGTAGATATGTTGTGTTCCTGCATTTGCTCCTAAAATGCTGTCAAAAATTTCCACAGCAGCCTCCAGAATTCAACCAGGAAAGAGGCAGAAAAAGGTGCGCAATCAATAAACAAAACAACAACAAAAACACCCCCCAAATCACTGAGATGCAGATTGTCACGGATCTAGTTTTATCCCAGGACATCGGTGTAGTGAAACAGGGTGGGGAATTTGAAGGGGAATTTTTACTTGACCAATTATTGATATTCACACGGGATTAAGATCACCGACCTCCTCTGCAATTATTCCAAATCACCACAGGTCCCCAGGTAGCACTCATTCCGTGTGAAGGAGTAAATAGTGTCCAGTGATGCATTGTGAAGTCATTAGTTGAATGATGATTTGTTTTTTAAGAAATGTGGCCAAAGTGAGAGGTTTTAACAACAACAGAGTAAAATTATGAACGAGTCGGTTTTGAAATTTCAGATGAAGGGCTGTTCAGTGTTTTCTCTTTTTTCTGTTGGATTTCCTGTCTTTGGGTGTGTGTGGTGTGTGCTGCTGCAGCTGTGTGTAGATGACTGTGGAATGTTGTGGTTTATGTCTAACTGGAAGAATAGATTTCTTATTAACTAGGCACATATAGATTGGGATTGGTAGCAGGAGGTTCAGTAACTTCTAAGGAGAGACATTTTTGCCTCTTCAGCGTTAAATACCTATGAGCCCTTCTGCAGGGGGACGTTTATAAAGCTGATCACATATATGAGTCTCATAGAGGACGTTTACACATCTGATAAAATATATGAGCCTTTGCTGAGGAGTGGAGAGACCAGCGAGGACATTCTGTGTACACAAGCATGGCTAAAAACTCATGAAAATAAACAGTAAGAGAGAAAGAAAATCTCCTGATAAAGTCTGTCAGAACTGGAAGCTAATTCTGATTTTACACATGGGATTAGCAGACTGATTGGCTGGTTGATTGGTGTGCAGTTTCTTTCTGTCTTTTTCTTTCTCTGTGTGTGACTGCATGAGACTTTGAATAAAGAACATAAACTCTTATTTAAAATGAAGGAGAAGAGAGGTTTAACTGTCAGGGGACAAATTGTGTATTTTGGCTGTTGACTGGGAGGATATTGCTCTGGCATTTGTGTGCAATCTTTGACTTTGTGCTTTTCACACTGGGTTGATGTGACTCTTAGGGGGCTGAGGCCAGATTTTGACTCTCTGAAGGACCAGTGTAGACTGGAAATTGCTGCTAAATTGAAGAGCTGGAACCAGGGCTGATGCTCCATTTCTGATGCCAATAAATTTGCTCTTGTGTGTGAGAGGAGTAGTGAGGGAAGCTCCTCCCTTCTGTTCTCCTTGTAGGGTAGAGAAGGAGAAAACAGTAGAAGATTTGAAGTGTTATTGGAATGACAATAGATTAAAATATTCACTCTTTGGATTCCAAAAATGAACAAACTCTTTCAACAGACATCTGTATTTGCCTATATTAGTGCACACTTATTCGTGGTTATATTGTTGATCTATGCTTGGTTTATTCTCACATATAGGCCAGTAGTTTCTTTTTATCTCATGCTGCTATAAATAAAGTGTCTGGGGTTACTGAGGTACGTCTGTTTACATTTACAGGGGAGGTTTGGCAACAGACTGACCGACTGAAGCATTTCATTGATTAGTGGAGTATTATTGATCATTTGTGGAGAGGTTAATTTGGTTAGATACTGTTGAGAGCTGTGAATGTTGGTTTTATTATTTGTGCATGGTCTAGAAATTCCCTGCTATGATAAAATGCTCATTAAAATAATTTAACATGGCACATTTATCAGTCAAGTTTACAGAATCTTTGATCAAAAAATTTGGCAGTTCATTACCTCTAATGAAGCACCCAAGGTAGATCTCACAACATTCTAAAATTTCTTGGAATCATTTAGATGATTGGTGGTTTCAGATAAATAAAAATCAGATTTAGCCTTCTTAATTAAGGTGGTACATTGGTTGCGGAGCTGACGAACAGTGATACAATCAGCTTCTATTTTTGTTTTCTGTGCTCTGGCCCAGACATGATCTCTTTCTTTCAGGAGGTTTCCTCAAAGCAGACACAGTTCATTAAGGAGCTTAGAGACTCACTGCACACTGAGGAAGGTCTAGAACAGCCCTTGACTGTAAGGGACTGTCTCTGCTGAAATACAAGTTTTAATGTCAAAAATTCAAACTGAACCTGAATTTTATTGACAATTTTAACCTCTTCTGGAACCGCTCTCGATTTTATGGACAGGACAAACTGCATCCAAGCACAATGGGCAGCTCAGTTTTAACAGGAAACATACACATGCAGTTCAATCAATGCCAGTTGACTGACTGCCCATAAGCCACGCCCACTCACCACACACCTCACACACATCCCCTCTGCCCACAGAAACACCTGACAACATTTTGCACAATATTCAAACTGTCGTTTCCAACAGACCAAACAAAACCAGGACTGTTTTTAGATCATGTCGTCAGATCTGCCTTTTTTAACCTGCTTAGGATAAATCAGGACCAGCTCTCCGTTTCTTAGGGTTAGATTCTATCTGCCTATTAGCGGTTTATCTAACAGGATTCAGCAGAAAAATTAAACTGGTGTCGAGGAATACTCGCCTAGGTTCTTACTGTCTACTTCCAAACGCTTTAGCCTTCTTACTCTGATATGCAGCCCAGCTAAGTAGCCTAAGTAACCAAGCAACCTATCAGTCACGTCTGTTAACGACAGCTTTCCTCTTATTTCTGTTTGCACTTGGTGATATTCCTAGGTTAGTTTTAGAGGTTAGGAACAGAAAACCTCAAGGGTAAGATTTTAAAATCACTGTTAGGACTAAAGCAACCTTTAGGAACCTCTTAGTTTTAATGCACACAATAGACTTAACTTTTTACTGGCATGCAAAGCTATGAATTATAAAAAATACATTAATCTTCTCTTTAAATGCAATATAGCGTTTTATTGAATAAATTCAGCAAGGGCATAGCATCAGTTTTGATTAGGCAATAACAATTATAATTAAATCAATTCAATCACTAAAAATTATTAAAACTGAGCCTCTCTAATAATCTTCTCTAATCAGTATAATTTGGGAGACAGAGAGAACGGGCAACTTGGCCTTAGCTGCCACGCCCGATGTCTGACCTGGACGAAGTCCAGACGCAGTAGTGGATCTGGAAACCCCGTACAAGGTCTCTTTCAGTCCAAAAATTGTTGTTCCTCGGCAGGGGGAGCAGGAAAAGTCCCAAAAAAGCCAATCTTGGTCTTGCAGATGTCTTTAGAAGCTGCAGCTGGAACAGTGGTGAGGAAGCCCCGATGACCTGGGCAGATGAGCGGTGGTGGAAAGTCCCCAACTCTCTCGTCTCTCTGGGTGAGGGCAGCCTCCAGCTGTCGTCTCCGCTACCGTCTTCCTCCTCTTGGCTCAGCGGCTGTTCTTCTTTCTTCTCTTCTTGGTGACTCTGTGGACCGACTGGAACTTTTCTTCATCAGCAGAGTTTGGTCTTCTTGAACAAAGTCCGGAGAACTTTTCTTCCAGCGATGTCCTCAAAGAACTCTGGCAGGCTTAACCCAGTGTTAAACCCCTCGACGTCTCCAAGAACTCACAGAACTCCGAATACTTTGTCTCTGTCTCCTCTTTTTATACAGTTATCTCTCAATACACACCCAGTGTCTGAGGGCTCAGTTGCCTAGTCATGGTGATTCATTGTCACATTCCCAATACACACACATTGAATATACTCTGATTACATTGCATTTCAGAAGGATTACACATGATTTCTAATACCCATACTTGGGACTGCATCCTACATGAGATCATTGCACTTATTTTACCATATTTGGAACAACATTTTGTAAGTCAAAATCATTGCCCTGTAGAGGCTAAGCATTGCTCAACATTGGGTAACACTCTAGTTCCTCTTTTCGAGTAAGTGCGCAGTTTAAAATAAACTTCCTCTTTTCAGACACAGTACTTGTCACACATAATCATTCCTTTAAATCACTGCATTTGCTTGATCACACAACATGCTTCACATTTAATATTTCAATCATGAACAAATCATTTTACTGTTTAACATTTCATAAAAGATCACCTGTTTATTCATTCACATCTATCTTATTCAAACACTTCAGTATTTCAAAAATAAGCATCAGGTTACAAAAATCACTGCTCAGCTCAAGCATAATCACTTGGTTACATTATGTGGTTTCTTCAGATAGATCTTTATTGGTCTGCTGTTTTTGATGAACGTGCTGAGGGCTTTTGTTACCTCTTAACCGTGGTTGTTTCTGGGATCTCAAAACTAGGCCCCATTGGACAATCAACAATTCTGTTTCTGTTGAAATGCCAGGAGGAGGACAGTTCAATAGGAGCATCAGCATGGCCATGCTGAACCTGCGCTCTCTTTAAAACAAAGCTTTTGTCACTAACGATTTGATTTTAGATCATAAATTGGATGGTCTTCTCCTGACAGAGACATGACTGGGTACTGATGCACCTGCTGTTCTCACCGAGGCTTCCCCACCGAATTTTAATTTATTTTCCATTAGACAGGGTAAATAAGGAGGCGGAACTGCCTCCATTACTTACCCCAAGTGAAGTGTCTTTTAACAGTTACTCATCATTTGAGCATCACGCCTTTGTTTTTAGCAGCACTCAGATTCTCTGTGTAACAGTTTACAGACCACACCATCACTCCAGCCTTTTTATCAGCGAATTTTCAGAACTATTGTCAATCTTTCACACCAAGTACAATAGAATTTTAATCACTGTTGATTTTAATGTCCGTGTTGATAACATCTCGGACCCAATGTCCAGAGACTTTTTAAATCTTTTAAACTGTATGGCCTTTAAACAACATGTCACCCAGTCGACTCACAACAGAGGACACACCCTGGACCTGGCTCTTACCCATGGCCTGTCCATTGGTGTGTCCTCTGTTGTGGACCTGGCTGTGTCTGACCATTACTGTGTTTTTTAACATCACCAGTTTTAACCAGCGGGAGGCCCCAGTGAGAACGGTGAGGAAACGCTATATCCTAACTTCTGAAGTGGCTGCAAATTTTATTGCGATTTAGAAGAGCACTCCTGTTGAAATTGTACCTGCACCGTGATTTTATCGTTGATCATTTTAACAGTAGACTGAAGTAAACACTGGATTCAGTAGCTCCACTTTTCACCAAAACAATCAGAAGAAAACCTATACCCCCATGTAGAAAAAAACTATAAAATCAATCAATTAAAAAGAAAGTGCAGGAGTGCTGAGAGGAGATGGAGAACGTTCTTTGTGGGATTTTTGCAGACCACTTCAGAACCAAAATCAAGGACATCAGATCCAGCTTTTTATCCCAACAAGTTTTACCTGTTACCACACCTGATCTGCTGTCCTTACCTGAAGAAACACTGGAGAGTTTTTCCCTGGTTGATGCAAGGACACTTGGTGGAGTTTTCTCCCAAGTAAACCCAACAACCTGCCTTTTAGATCCGATTCCAACATCACTTTTAAAATCATTTTATGGATTCTTTGAGGAACACTTTTTAAACATTATGACTTTCTCTCTTCAGACGGGGGTCTTCCCTACTGCCTTTAAAAAGGTGGTGGTAAGTATCATACCCTTGTGCACCGTGAAAACTACAGAATAAAACAGAAGAAAACAAAATACCTCACTGTAGTTTCACAAAGAATTCACATATAAATCATGTTCACATATTAATCATGTTTACAACCAATACAAATAAATGTAACTCATCACATAATAATGCACACTTTATATTTCCATGCCTCATTCCGCTCTCCAAGGGCACTAATTTAAGAGTGTTAGCCATCAGCTAGCATGATCTCTAGCTCGATACAGACACACATCGCTGTTCAGAGCTACAAATACAAAATAATGAGGTAAATCACAACGGAAACTTTATCTTCATACAATTCAAACAGATAAATATGATGTATAACTAGTGTTTTTAGACAGGTTTTAGTGTTCCTCTGACAATGTGTGAGCACAGCATTGTGTAGACAAAGAAACAGGAAGTTCAGCGTCACAAAAAACATCAGAAGAAGAAGAAGAATAAAATAAAAATTAAATATTAAATAAATACTAAATACAATTTTTAAAAAAGCATAACAGACCACAAGGTGGCACTGCAGGACTACAATGTCTTGTCAACACATAAACAATACTGTGTAGAGGAATATTACTACAATTGATCAGACATTTACACTTGTGCCTTCATATTTATCTGATCTTCTTTTAGCATATCGACCCTCACGGATCCTGAGGTCCTCTGGCAGCGGCCTTTTATCCAGACCAAAAGCCAAAACTAAAACCCACAGTGAGGCGACATTTAGCCACTATGACCCCCGCCTGTGGAACAATCTGTCGGAGAACCTCAGGACTGCAGAGACTGTCCATATTTTTAAAAGAAGGTTAAAGACGCACCTTTTTAATCAGGCTTTTAACTGACCTTTTAAATTCTTCCTATGTTCTGATCATTATTTATTTATTATGTTATGTATTTTCACTCTTTTAACTTTTCACCCTTTTACATCTATCTTATACTTTAAAATTTTAGTTTTTTAACTCCCGTGTTTCCTCAGGGGGGTCCTCCACACTGGGAATGACCATTCAAGTTGCCAATCCACTGCCACAATTAATCCCAAAAGCCATTGGTGAAAGGGTTTAAAAACATATACTAAAATCCAATAGAAAAGGACTAAAAAATACACTAAAAACAGACAGATACCTTACACAGACAATAGTTGTGCTGCCATCTTGGATGTACCCACAAAACAGCATCATGATGTCTTGACTTTATTGTGTAAAGTTGCCCTGAGGTGACTTGTATAATGAGTTTATAGTTTAGAGATCAGATCAAACTGAAGCTGACTGATGTGTCTTTGTTTTTACAGTGATCAGATTATCTAATACTGAAGAAGAGCAGAATATTCTGACAGGAACTGAGGGAGGAAACATCACTCTGCCTGATCCTGTACTGGAGAGAGGATTTCTGTTTTTTGGAGGGTATATTATTGCTATGGTGAATAAGAGAGAATTCACCATAGAAGAGAACATTTACATTAGCAGACTTCACTGGAATAAAACCTCTGGACTCTTCACTCTCACAGATCTGCAGAAGAGAGACTCTGGGATTTATAATATCTTTAAAAAAGGAAAATTTTTCACTGCATATTTTCACAGTTTACGGTAAGATGGTTTTCTTCTAATATAAAGTCAGTGTGTGTTGGCAGGAATATTGTTCCAATAACTTCCTGTAACTATCTATGACATCAGCAGTATGCATGTGGCTCCATGATGACATCATCAGTCCTTCTCAATGACCAAACCACAGGTCATGTGAGGTCACTGATGAGCAGCATCACGTGTTAAACCTTCACGTTTTCACCATGAAGCCGACCAGCGTGTGATTAACACCTGAGACACATCTGAGTCAGTCCTGCATCAGCCCTTCATACTGACAGACTCACATCACAGCTGGTTTCACAACTTTATGGGAGACAAGAAGCACTTTTAGAGCATCAGCATCACTAAATTACTCTGCCAGTTTTCTTTCCATCATCACTGATCAGCTCAGACTGCTGCTCTGAGTTTTATTAAAACTATAAAAACTTTTATTCTTTCATTACATTTAAATTAAAGGATCCTGAAATGCAAACTATAAAAGTTAAATCATCAACCAGAATAATTGTGAAACAAAATGCAAACAGTATTTTAAAAAACAGAAAAAGTAAGATTAAATTTTTTCAAAAATAATAATTAAAAATAATTCCTAATTATAATTGATATTATTTTAAATATTAATATTGTAAAAATATTTTTAAAAGTTCAATTTGGAGATTACTTTGCATAATTTAAACTCAATTTACTGAACATATATATGTATGTCCAAGTTAAGCATAATTATTAATTAGAAAGCAATAATGTCAATATATGTATGTGTTTATTTATATTAGGGCTGTCAAAATTAACTTGTTAATGCAGATTAATCTATCATCATGATGAATGTGATTAAAAATTTTAACAAAATTAATGCATCTGCAGCTCAGAATGACTCAAAATCCCTGAAACGTCTCTGGCAACCCATTTCATGCAGTTTGTCCAAGTACACTTACCGTCACACAAATGGACAGTTGATCCGTAGTGGCAGAACCAAGCAACTGGAAATGGAAGATGGTAAACACAATGTTTGCTGTCTCAGTGGGAAATGTGAAGTTATACATATATATAGTCCCTTCTTTCTTGAGTCTGTTTGCTCATGCAAAGTGAAACGCTATTTATAAAGACTAAAACAGAATGATACTTAATTGTGATTAATCGAAATTAATCCACAGCAACCCTGTGATTAATCTGATTAAACATTTGAGTCATTTGACAGCACTGATTTATATATGTGTGATTCTACATGTATGTGCATCTATTTTTAGAAGTGTGTATAATTGTATATTTGTATATGTGTGTTTGTATTTTGGTATAAATTGTTGATCTTTTATTTCCTCTTGAATCTGTCAAAGCTCAAAGTGAAATTGATCTACATCCTGTTTTATTCAGATGTGAGGATTCAGGTTTCGTTGTTGCTGAGAGAGGAAGACAAACTCAACATCAGCATTCATGCGTCAATAGATGAAGCATTAATTATTGTTAATTATCTGGGAGGAGCTGCTTGTTTACCTCACTGTGCACCACAGTCTGTAGTTTAATCTCAGTGGGCTGACTGAGTGTGACGTTTGTTTATTTCTTCACACAATGGAATGAAAAAAACATGTTTTGAGCCTCAAACACAAATCCAAAGACCTTCAGAACCTCTTACACAATGAAGAAACCTAAAAAAACAATCCAGCTGAGGTGGTTAAACATGTGGACAGCTGGGAGGTCCAATTGAAGTCTGTGGAGGGATTTTATAGGAAGGAAGAATGAATTTAAAGGTCTCCTCAAACACTTCAGTTTCTGCAACTTTCTGACACTGAAACATCAGTGTGATAGAAGGTTAAATGCGTTAGATTAAACTAGATTACATTAGATTCAACAAAATGCAGTTGATAATCCAACCAGACGAGCAAAAGCAGCAGTGAAAGCAGTGCAGTATGTAGTTAACATCTTTAAGGCAGTATGAATGTGCTGAAATATATGTACACTATGAACATGATTAGTACAACAGTATAATAAACTGCAGGTGAGATGAGTGGATAATTGTTGGCAAATCAACACAGTAGAAAACATCATTTTTCTGAGTCCTATTTCTAACCAGAAGATGCAGGTTGTTGCTGTGAACTCTTGTCTAATTTTCAGTGTCCATCTGGTCCTCTGCAGACTCTGTAGCGCCTCCTGCTGTCCAAACACTGAGTGTGAGCTCTGACAGCTGCTATCTGCTGTGTGCTGTGGACAAAGCTGCAGAGATCACACTGTGGTGGTACAAAGATGAGGAGGTAGTGAACCAGAGCAGCTCTGCTGGATCTCTGCCTCTCACTGTGACCAAGCAGGACCTCAGCTCCTCTTACAGATGTGTGGCTGGAAACCCTGCAGAAGAAAGGACTCTTCCAGTGGATCTTCAGACGTTCTGTGGAGAGAACTCCACTGCAGTGCAGAACAACACAGAATCAAGTTATCGTAAGATCAGTTCTGACTTTGATTTTTATCATTAAAACATGTTTTGTGGTGAGTTTTGCTTGATGTTCAGGTTTTGTTTGACAGATTGGATGACAGTTGGAATCTTCACTGGATATGCTGCATTTAATGTTACACTATTCACTGCATTTTTTTTATCTGGTGGACGTGCTTCAAGAGAAATGAGTGGGCAGCTGCAGAAAGACAAGGTAGGTGACTGTTTTGTTGTTTTACTTCCATTGCTTGATAACAGATTTTTATGTTTCATGTTAGCACCACTGTCAGAAACAAAAGGGAGCAAAGGCAGGGAGTAATCATCGAAGAAAAACTTTAGAGAAACAGGCTTTTTATTTGGGTGATCCTCATCACAACAGACGCTTTTGCTGCTGCTGCTTCATGGTTCCAGTGGACGACTGATCAGATCAAATTGTCCAGACTTTTGTGCTGATCTGGTGATTCTGGGTTGGTAGAGGGAAAACAGTAAACGTTCTCTACAGTGTTCTTCTTGTGTAAAAGATCATTTTCCAGAACCTGATACATGTCTGACAGGATCTGTTTGTATCATCCAAGTCGCTGTATTCAGATCAGTGAACTGAAGGTGACACAAAAATGGAAAAGAAAACAACTTGTTTGACTGGGAAAAGACTCTATGGCGTAAGAAATGAGGATTTGTAGGAGTCTGAATGTGATGCAGCTTAAAGTACATCTTAGTAAGAACTGAGCCACATGGTGAAGGTATCAGACAAACAAATATCTCATTAGAGCATCTCAGGATCTGGTGTAGCTCTAAAATAATGTTAATCATACTTATTTCTTTAATCGACTGCAGTGTGATTGTTGTCATCTGTCCTGTGGCGCTCCTCAGGGCTCCATCCTGGGACCCTTGTTGTTCACCTTCTACTGTTCATGCTCTCTGCATTGGTTCTCTTGTCATGATAATAATGTTCAGTTTCATGCATTTGTGTTCTAACTTGACAGTTCTCTGAAGTTTCTGGATAAAATCACAACTTAACTGATGTTTGCCACAAATCATTTTACAGAAACATGAAGTCACTTATTCAGTCGTGTCGAAGGAGAATTCACAATTATTTCACGCTGGCATGTTTCCCATTAATGCGTCCCTGTGGGCCATGCTAACGTTCCCTGCAGCTCTTAATAGAAACCACATTTTTACAAGAATCATTTCAAACTGTGGGTTTAGAGTCTGACTGAAGGGAAGTACAGAAGTTAGTCACCTGGAACGCCTTTGTTCAAAATGACTGATGTAGAAATCATGTTCTGTGGAGATCTGCTGGGAGCTCAGGCTGAACTGTTGGTCTGAATGTCGTTCACGTTCTCTGAATCTTTTCATCAGAGGGTTTGAGTGAAGAGTTTGGACGACTCTTGGAGACACAATGATGGGAAAACAGCAGCTGGAATAAACCAGAATTCTACTGAGTGTTTGAAATCTCAGGAACATTTTACTGATGCTTCCTGTCTGATTTGTTCTGATGAAGCTCTTTGTAATCCTGGTTTTGAATAATAAAGTTTTATTGATCTTCAAGTTAATGTTTAACTTTGTGTCGTTGCAGATTCTGAGGACATGACGCAGCATGCTGTGGTAAATACCTATGCTGGCAGACGCAGTCAGGTCGATGATGTTTCTGCTCTAAAGTAGTATTTTGTGGTAATGACAGTTCTGCAGCAGCGATGTTTGCAACAGAAATGCTGCATGTATTTTAGTTGTATTCCAGTACCAGAAGCAGCCTGTATCAGGTTCCAGGACCTCCAGGGTGGAGATGATCTGAAGCTCCAGACCCATCAGTTCCTCCCTCTGGCTGCTTTCAGATGCTCCCTGATTCTGGTTCCACTCCCACTTAAATTCTTCTCCACCTTTGGGTCAACTTGACAGTTTTATTGCTTTATTGCCTGAGGACCCAACGACAACCCAACGCCCCACACCCCACACCCCACCCTCAGGAACAGCTGTGGTGTCTCCCCACCCCCAGGGCGTGTCACACCTTATCCATCCCCTCCCTGCATCCTTATTGGTGCTCCCTTTCATCCAATCACAGAGTTTCAACAGTCTTTGAGGGAGAGATGGGAAATCTGAACTAATGGTTGGATCAGCGTGTCTCCATCGTCTGTAGGTGAGGGATGTTTTGTCTGATGAGTTGCTTGAGGAGACCAGGGAAATTTGAACAAAAGGTGTGGTTCAGGGTGTCTCCCCGTCAGTAGGGAACAATCTCCAGGCACCGCATCCTTACTGCCCCCATCTCCAGCTTTCCTGTTGAAAGCTGGAGATGGGGGCAGTAAGGATGAGACCTTTTTTGTTGTTGTAGGTGTGGCAATAACGTTATAAAAAAGCAACCAGTATCACTGAAGAGAAGCAAGTTCTACAGAGAATCCCATAGGACCTTTGATCTCTTTACAGTCTGTAAATTAGTGTTAATTTAAACACAAAACACTCAATAAGAACTAACAGAAAATAAAACTTTAGTAATTTCAGTGCCTGAAATAAATCAATCAGAAAACAAGAGCTGACAGTCTTTTAACCAGTGAGCGTCTGAAATAAATCAATCAGAAAATAAAACTTTTGTAATTTGTGTCTTAAAATTGTACAGATTTTTTAACACTATTCTACACTTTATCTGATGATCTGTTGTTTCTCAAAACCCACGTTTTATAGACGCTGTTAATTCAAAGTACGACTTTCCCGACATCTGTCTTTTTTCTTGTTATTCAAGTAATTATTCCAAGAATCAAACAATTGTACTTAGTCATTCCAGGATCCCACGACGGAGACGGAGCAGGTCATTGAATTTTTAGAGAGCCTCTCGGCAGAAGATCCACAAATGGTGCCGGGTCCCACTGCATGAAAAGCCACTCGACCCTGTGAATCACTGAAAACCTACTAAATTCTCCACAGTTATTGGTTGTTCTCAGGCTATGAACTCCTAGTTGGCGGGTGAGGAGAAATACCTTGAATGAATCACGTTTGTGGAGTTGGGGGGTGGGTGTGTGGGGCAAGGGGGGCAGTGAGACTTCACACCTGGGGCATGGCAGAGGTGTGAAAACTAATTAGCATCTAGCCTGCCTGTCTAACATGACTCAGGACACCGATTGGATGAAACAAGACATGACAACAGAAAAAAACTGTGTCATGATTGGTTGAAAGATCTGTTGCTACTGGTCAAATTTTTCTCATCAGAGAATAAAACTTTTTTCCACCTTTCAATGTCCCATGTTTGATGCTCCCTGGCAAAGTCTAAACGGGCAGTTTTGTGGCGTTGTAGGAGACGAGGTCTTTGAATTCGTTTTTTGTTTTTGAAACCCTTTTCCCGCAGATGCCGTCTGATGGTTATTGCGCTGCAGTTGGCACCAGTAAGCGCCTGAATTTGGGTCGAGGACCGCCCTGTGTCTTGACGGACAGCCAATCGGATCCTCCCGCTCAGCGCAGGTGTAATTTTTTTGGGTCTACCACTTGACTTTTTTGTTCCATAACGCTCAGGATCTTTCAAAAAATTTAGAATGACTGTCTTACTGCGTCCAACCTCAGCAGCAATGGCATGCTGCGAGAGGCCTTGGTTATGCAGCTCGACGATCCGACCACGTTCAAGAAGAGAAAGCTTCTTAGCTTTAGCCATCAGGAGGACATGACCGTGTGAATGCCTGACAGAAGATGAGAATTTTGAGCAGATCTGGGCTTTTATAGCCTGTGGTCTTAAACTTTTGATCAGCTGATAAACAGCCTATTTCAGTTTACTTGTTGTTTTCAATAAATTACTTTTTCAAAGTGCTTTTTGTCTCACTCCCCCTTCTTGCTTTTGCATATTGTAGCTCTACTTAAAACCTCATTAAGATCCAAATGTGCAAAAGGTAAATTCTAGTTATTTTTCAACTGGTCTTAAGATTTTGATCAGGTCTGTATTTGCTAGATGGTGTTTTTTAAGGAATCCATCCTTGAACCTCTGACAGAAACAAGACCAGCCATTATGAAGCAGTTCATAGCTATTAATGTCAGGTCAGAGAGTACTATATATAGACGCGTAATTGCAGGAGTTTCCAGGCTTCATCACCATCCCAACCAACATTTTTATGGAAAGTTGATAGAAGTTTGGAACTTGAGGGGAACAGACACCTCATGTCCATCATCATTTCTACCTGTTGAGGGCATTGCTGGAAGATGTGTGGTAAACATATCCACTGTACAGTAAAGCAACATAAGAGAAAACGTGACTGTAGTCATGCTGCTCTGCATGGTGTTTGAGATTTAGGATTTTGACAGTGTTGAAAGGTGCCTGTGATGTGCTTTTATTTACTTTTATAAAAGCTGTATGAACCCTGATTCAAATAAAGTATAAACTGTATAGTTTTGTTTGTGTCCTTTTTCTCTTAAAAAAACTAATGCAAGTGTGAAAAGTCAACCCCCACCCCTAACCCCCCAACCTTACATCTCCACACCCACCAACCCCCCTACCTTACACCTCCAAACCCACCAACCCCCCTACCTTACACCTCCACACCCACCACTCTGATTTGCATTTGTATAGCTCACAGCATTTTCACTGACTGGAAAGCTCCCCCCCGGGACATCAGCTGTCCACGTTAATTCCTGGCATTTCTCGGTAGTTTTTTGTGCTGCCTGCAAATTGCAGTGCACTGCCATTAACTTGAAATTCCACGGAAATGTTCAGTGCTGTTTACAGACAAAAATCCCTATTTTCATGCAGTCGACCGTTCAGGTTCTTCAGGCTTCCACTGATTTCCAGGTTCATCGGGCTCCATCTACTTCTACCGATCCTTCAGCTCCACAGACCTCAGAGAGTGCATCATCTCCTCTGGTTCCCCACGGTCCAGAGGTACGTCCTCTTCCTCCTGGCAGGATAAAGCGCTTCGTGACCTCGCGATGCAGCACCTCCAGGAGTTCCTCCACTTCCAGCAGCAGCAGCAGCGGGAGAAGCAGGACCAGAACCCGGAATAGATCCAGGAGCAGTCAAAGATCCTGCCCGAACGGTGAGCTTGTCTTAATCGTTGTCTTGGTGGTTTTTCAGTCCGACATGCAACAGGCTGCGGCCAAGGGTTCCGCAGCAAAGAAAGTTTCCTAGTTCTGTTGGTTTTGCAGTCCAACAGACGGCGATCAGTGGTTCCTGTTCATAGTGATTCTGTTGTTTTAAATGTGTTGTAGATTTTTATTATTATTTTAAGAGTGCAGCTTGTTCCTATGCTAAGCTAAGTCATTTTGAATCTTTTATTTAAATAGTTTTACGTCTAATACGGAATTATTATTATTTTGTTAGTCCTCGCTTTGGTACTTTTTAGAATGTGTGGTAAAACTTGTTCCATCTCTCTCAGGTGGTCAAAGGGAGCGTCTGAAAGGAGGCAGGAGGAGGGTGTCTGTGAGAAGAGAGAAGAGACGGAAGAGAACCTGATGACAGCAGTCACATTTTCTGCTGCAAATGAACTTTTCTACGCTGCATCCACATTTGTATCAGCATTGAAAGGTTGTAATTACATTTGAGGTGTTTTGTTAGGTTTGTTGTTTCTCGGTCAAAGTAATATTTTAAACAAGGTGTGACATTAAAGTGACCATGGCTGAAAATGCAAGCGACCGGTCGAATGAATTACAAACCTTAAACCAAGAACTTTTTGATGTGGAGGAACTTGTTGATCCTCATTCCATCACACCCAGTGATTTTCACGATTTATTAAATGATGTAGAGAGCAATGACTCGCATTTTCATAATTTACTAAATGGAAACCCTCAGTCCAGCACAGCTGTTGATTTCCACGATTTATTAAATGATGTAGATGCCTCACCACCACTGTCGTGTTGTTAGGCATAGGTAATCAAGCGACACATTTGTAGAGCTTCAGAACACTTTTTATATGCATCTGGTTCAAAGCCATTCACATTACAACACAAGCTCCGGCACATAACAACGGGCACTTCCTGGTGGGCCTTTCACAATAAAACAGCTAACACCACATCCCCCTTGAAAACATTGCAGACTAAAAATAAACATTTTACTGCATATCTGAAAAACACTTTTTTTTTCTCTGTCTATCTCCGAGCTTTTCCCTTTTAGTTAACCTTTCTTTTGTTACAAGTCCAGTCTTTGAGGTTTCACAACAACTCGGCCAAACCTTGTTTTGACAGCACCTGGTGTTGCTGTCTTTGGGGTCTGAGATGTAGTCTCAGAACTTTTGGGTGTGGGTAAGACGCCCTCTGGTGGTCTTACAGGTGTACTTGGCATTTGAATTTCTGATGTGCTTTCAGGCAATGGTTGGAGGTGATGCCTATTTCTCCTGATGGCTCCTGAAGGGCTCTCCACTACATATGAACGTGGTGTGGAATGAGATGAGATGACAGTCCCTTCACACTTTGTATCCGTGATCCACACTGGTTGTCCTGGTGAAAGTTGAGGAAGGTCTCTCACGCGATGTCTCCTGTTGAATGCTGTACTGTCCTTCCTCGTCTCTCTCTCTCTTGTGCTTTGCCTGGAGTGTGTGAGATTGAGTAACTGTACCTCATGAGCCTGAGTCTGAACCGCTGGATCCTGGGTGGAAGCTCAGTCAGGGCTTGATGTCCTAGCAGGCTGACAAGTGGCTTGTGGTCAGTCTCTAATGAGAAGTGTCTCCCGATGAGAAAATTTTTGAATATTTCACATCCCCACGTTAGTCCAAGCGCCTCTTTCTCCACCTGTGCATACCTCTGCTCTGTCTCTGTCAAAGAGCATGACGCATATGCTACCAGTCTCCACTGCTCACCCTCTTTTTGAAAAAGGACTGCTCCAAGTCCAAAGGATGAGGCATCTGCTGACAGTTTCAGTTCTTTGTTTGGGTCATAGTGTGTGAGAACAGGTGTTGAAGTCAGCTCACTTTTCAGCTGATCAAATGCTTTTTGTTGCGCACAACTCCAAACCCACTTATTCTTCTTCGACAGCAAGTCTCTTAGGGGCTTGTCTTTTTCAGCCAGTCTGGGAATGAATTTACCTAACTGGTTGACCATCCCTAAAAAGCTGCGTACTTCACTGACGTTTGACGGCTCTTTCATTTCTTTGACAGCTCTGATTTTGTCCGGGTCAGGCTGGACTCCCTCCGCAGACAAAACGTGTCCGAGGAACTTTACCTCTTGCTTGCTCAGTTCACATTTTTCCATGTTTAATGTGACACCGGCCTCTTGTAGTTTGTTTAGCACAGTGTGAAGTCTCGTGTTGTGCTCTTGCTGGTCCTGTCCCCAAATGAGGATATCATCCATATGACAAACCACGCCTGGCAACCTGTTCAGAATCACTGACATTTTCCGCTGAAAATGCTCTGGGGCTGAGGCTATTCCAAAGGAAGTCTATTGAAGTGGTAGCGTCCGAAAGGGGTAAATGAATGTTGTGTAGTGTGCTGACTCTGGTGACAATGGAACCTGCCAAAAGCCTCTGTTTGCATCCAACTTACTAAAGACTTTTGCCCCGAACAGGGATCCAAGTGTCTGTTCAACTGAGGGCAGGATGTACTTTTCTCTGCACACTGCTTCATTGAGGTGAGTTAGGTCAACACAAATATGCACAGAGTCATTTTTGGTTGGCACTGGAACCATCCCTGAGCACCATTCAGTTGGCTCTTCAACTCTGCTGATTACTCCCATGGATTCCATTCTTTCCAGTTCCTTTTTCACTTTTCCTAGTAAAGGAATGGGGACCCGCCTTGGAGTGGCCAGGGAAAAAGGCACAGCATTAGGCTTCAACTTAATAGTGTAAGGTTGTTGCATTAAACCCAATCCCTGACACAACTTTGGGTAACTCTCATTTAGCATTTTCATGTCTATGCTATCTGCTCTACAAAGAATCTACAAGATTTAGCTTGACACTAGCTGGTCTGCTTAACAGCGCAATGTGCAAATCTTTGATCACATACATATCCTCTTGTATTTCTTGTTCCCCTTTGCACAATGTTTCCTTGCTCATGCCCAACACATTGAGTGGAGTACCACCTGGTCCAAACAATGGTCTATTTGGTTTACATAACCCTGTCTCATTTTTATACAGTAGTACATCTGGGCCGGGATAACAGAAACATCCGCTCCTGTGTCTATCTTAAATCTGACTTTGTGGTTTCTGATCATAAGGTCTGCATACCAAGGATCTGAACCTGCATCTACAGAACCTAAAAACATAGGAGTGACACATTTCTCAGTTTCAATCACATGCACTGACTTTACAGATTTACACACTTTACTGTAATGTCCTCTTTTTCCACATGAACGACAAGTCACGTCCTTTGCTGCGCACTGTCCTTTTCCATGCGCAGGGGTTTTTCCACATCTGTAGCAGGATTTCTCGTTTGTTGTTTTGGTCTTTGTTACTTGTTTGGGTTGACCTGGGGACTTGAATGCTGGCTTTTTCTTGAATTTCATCGTTACAGCATCAATTTCCACTTTATTTTCCCCTCTGATGTCCGTTTGTTGTCTTTTTATGACTTCTGACTGCCAGGCTTGATTTATTGCTTTCTCCAGCATCAAATCCTTGTCCATTTGCAGTCTCTCAGCTAAACTGGTGTCCCTGAGTCCTACGATGAGACGATCTCTTATCAGTTCATCGTGCAGAGCTCCATAGTTGCAGTTTACAGCCAAAGCATAAAGCGCGGTGACAAAGGAGTCAACAGTTTCATCAACCTGCTGCACTCTCTGGTTAAACCGGGCTCTCTAGTAGATTATGTTTTTCCTTGGCACAAAGTATGTGTCTAAGGTGTCTCTTACTGCTTGGTACTGATGTCTCTACACTTCTGATAAAGCTTGACCTCGAAGGATGTCGTCCGCATCATCCCCCATACAGTAGATGAGCGTGTTTACTTGGTTAGCCTCTGAGCTAAGATGCAAGTTGCTAGCTTGTCTGAATCGTTCAAATCTCCGTATCCACTTTTCCCACTGTTGTGGCTTAGCGAAATCAAACGGCTCGGGAGACTGAATGGTGAATGTGGCGTTCGGGGGTGGATTGGAATTATCTCTGCTGTTTACCTGTTGCTGGGGCGAGCGAGGCCGCACCGCTTCCGCGCTAGCTCCCGCTTCTCCTTGCGACATCTTTCAGTCCCGAAAAGAAAAGTCCTTTTTCGCTCCCAGAACTGTTCCTTTTCTCACCCTGACGCTCTTACTGCCGCTCCGCTTCTGACACCATGTCGTGTTGTTAGGTATAGGTAATCAAGCGACACATTTGTGAACACTTCAGAACACTTTTTATATGCGTCTGGTTCAAAGCCGTTCACATTACAACACAAGCTCCGGCACATAACAACGGGCACTTCCTGTTGGGCCTTTCACAGTAAAACAGCTAACACCACAACCACCGCAAACTCCCCCTCAAATACTCCACCAAACAGAACGTTGTGACGCTGGTTTAAAAGTGGTAAATGAGACAGAAGCCTCAGCCTCATCAGCAACGTACCGCCTCCAGATCCTTTCCAAAACCAGAGGGGGGTCAAATTGTAAACACGGCTCAACCAGACTCTAACCCTCCCTCACCTCAATTTAGTGTAGTGCATAGATTCAACAACGCAGAAATAAGACAGCTGTTACAGTTTCCCGCCCCTACAGGTGGACCTGATTCTAACATCTGTGAAGCCAACATTTGCTCGTAGAAATGTGTTTGTCGTGTTTGCTGTGATCAGTCAGTGAGAAGCTGCTTTCTGTGACTTCAGAGGAATCCGTTATTGAAAGTGTTGCTGCAGATACTCTGCATCTCTGGCTCAGTTGTTCTGCACTATTTGCTGTGATGTTCTTATGCTTGGCTCCAAACCGCACTGAGCTTCTGTACTTTGTTCAGAATTTTCACAAACACAGAGGGAAAGAGCAAAATGTTCAGAGATTTCGCGGTGAAAAACTGTCAAAGCATGACGGTAAAAGTCTGTAACTCTGAAACAGTTTGTCACTGTTTATATCACACACAATCACCGTAAATAAGCTAATCAGGACATGACTGTCTTTTTTATAACATTTTTTTCCTCTAGAAAAAGTACATTTCTTGACTGTTGCACAGTTATTTAATGGAAAAATGTCCTAATATGTAGAACATTCAATGCTGTAATTTTTACATTTATTTCTCCAAAACAATTCAATTGTCACAGTTGTGCTGAAAATGGAAACCTGCTATAAAATTTAGAACAAGTAACATGGGCATCTCTGCCTTTATTACATGTAAAATACAGTGTGTACCTGTAAGATTGATGTGCTTTTGTGCTAATAACTTTGCATATATATGTCGTTGCTAGAAGTACACATATTAAATGTTAAATATACTAACTGTTGTGCTGATAATGGTAAAATGCTGTAATATTTAATATAGGTCACACAAACTTGATTTTAGAGGTATTTTCATGTTCATTTTCAAGCAAAGCTTCATATTTTTTGAAGTAAAACTTAAATCTTTTTTTGACAAATGGAAATTGCAAAAAAGGAGCTGAAATGCAGCAAGTGAAGGAAGAATGTGAGAATCAACAAAGTGAGCTTTAATCAGCTGATCCCAACCTGAAGGAACTTCTCGATCTTCTTCACAAACAGAGTTGATGGAGTTCAGGAGCCGTTTCCCTTCAGCTCCACAGTTTCTCTGAGGCCCGTTCCAGTGACTTCCTTCAACTGGATTCCATTCCAAGTTCATCAAACCGAAATGGCCCCTCACTCTTCCATAACTTCTCTTCTACTCTTCCCTGGTAGACTTGTTTGGCTGTAGAAAGTCCTGTGACCTCCTCTGGATGTGGATCAGCTCGCTTTGCACCACCGAGGTTAAAATCGTTAACGAAAACTAAGGAAAAAAACGAAACTAGATGAAAAAATCATTGTCGTGAAGTGAAACAAAAGTAAAATGGAAGCGTTATTTAAAAACAAAACGAAAATTAGTGAAAATGAGTCCTTATTGATAACTTCTATGATAATGTTCCATGATAACGAACGAAGAACGTTCTCAAACCAACATTTAGAAACGTTCTCCAGATGTTGTCGAGGCCTCAGAAGACACAGTGAGTTTTTATGAAAACTTTCCTGTAATTTAAACAACCCTGTACTCACAAAATTACGTTCTCTGACAGCTAAACTGCATTCTCAATTCCGTTGCAGCACAAACGTAATTTGTCCGCCGTTACGTTGATGTGGAACGAATTAGAAATACGGTACAGATCAACGTATTCTGGCCGTTCATTTTCTGGCCTTCTCTGACCAAATACACATGTACACGTACATATAATATAATATAATATAATATAATATAATATAATATAATATAATATAATATAATATAATATAATATAATATAATATAATATAACTTTTTTGACTGTTCCAAGTAAAAACAGAAATTCATCTTTTGTCACAGCTGTAAGACAAAATTTAAAAACCACACAAACATTTAAAACACCGTCACACAATAAAAACACGGTACAATAAATAAAAACAAATAAAACACAAAATAACTAAAAACACTAAAAACACAGTACAGCCTATTTTGTGTTATTAAGAACAGTTCTTGCTATTGCATGTATATAGACAGTGATGGAAGAACGGCGTTAAAATAAACGGCGTTACTGACGGCGTTACTTTTGTCAGTAACGAGTAATCAAATTACTATGTTCATCGTTACAAGGCCGTTACCGTTACCGACAATGAAATGGGGGCGTTCTGTGGTTGTTCCAAGTTAAATGTACAAGTATACTGTGGACAGTAATTATTACAACGTTATATTGTTGTTATACGGTTTCTCCAGTAGAGGGCGCACGAGCGTAATGTTACCTACTGAATGTTGCTGTTGTGAGAGAACCACAGAAGAAGCGGTACCTAAAAGATATGTGCTTGGTGATTGTGTACGAGCTTCAGTCAAAACAACTGAACTAAACTTAAGATGTTGTGCAAAGTTATTTGGGCCACGATGCAACAGTCACCCGCTCGCTTGGTTCACCATTAACAACAACAAAAAGTTGCATTAGCCGCTCCTCGTTGTCACTTCCGGTTATACCCCGGAGTTGGGACATTCCCTTTCCGGTTAAATTTGGATTTGTAAAAGTGTTTTCGGACTTGTAAAAGTGTTTTGTCGCTTGTGAATTTGTCTTGGAGGTTGTATAAGTGGTTTGTCGCTTGTAAATTTGTCTTGGAGGTTGTAAAATTTTTTTGCATTATGTAAATTTGGATTTTGGATTTGTAAAAGTGTTTTTGGACTTGTAAAAGTGTTTTATCGCTTGTAAATTTGTCTTGGAGGTTGTAAAAGTGTTTTGCATTATGTAAATTTGGTTTGCACCTCTCGGCCACCGTAGTTTTCACAATATTGCTTTTCTGTCCCATCATAATGTATTATATGCCAGTACCTTCCTGGTAGAAGTAACAATTATCAATTTATCTTTTACATAGTTCGTCTTCTGCCGTTTGCTTTGCCCAGAAGAATTTGCTGTTGTCATCCAGAAATGTTGTCAGTCGGTGCTGGAAAAAAAATAATTTTCATTAACATAAATGGTAATGTATGTTAACATTTTAAGTAGTGTGCAAACATATCCTTGGCTAATTTTGATGATTTTAACTACCGTTTGTCTCAACAGGTCGTTATGACCTTCGTCTTCTTCTGCTGACCTGAAAACTGTCACTGCCAGTGGACACTACAGATGAAAGACTTAATAGCGACTGGATACTGGCCTGGCACCATCGATTTGCATACAGTGTTTGCAGTTGATGTTTTTAGGACATATGAAGACCTCAAAATCAGCTGTCCTGGGCTGAGTAGACACTCTTTCACCTGAATGCTGGAAAGTTGCTCAGTTGGTGCTGGCAGGGTAATGCATAATTTACAAAATCAGATGAGGCTTTTTACATTTTAATTTTTTCAAATTAATGTATTTGTGCAGTAATTTGTAAAAAGATAATGATGGCACACTATCTTTTAAAAGTTGTGTAATTGATGCATGTTACCATGCGAGTTAAGGTCTTTGACATCAATCTGTGGATGTTCTCAGTCATCCAGGTCATGATAAGTCTCAAGCAAGCATAAGTTATGGCAACTGGACTAACCTCGTGTGAGTCGAAAACGTTTCACCTCTCATCCAAGAGGCTTCTTCAGTTCTGAAAGCCTGGTGGGGAGTACCAGATATTTATCCACCAGGAGGGTGGTGGCAAAAACAAGTGGACAAAGACCCGAAACCAATAGACTCGTTAGGAGTCGTTAGCCTTTGATGGGCGGTCGTTACCCCTCCCAGCCCTCTAGGAGGGTGGTTGGGGGTCACCTGACTGCAGGTGGGACAGATGGCTGCACCTCCTTGGGAGGGCTCTAAGAATGGCGTTGTAAGTGGGAGACAAGTGGTGTCTCAGGCCCCCTCCTCTGTTCAAAGATGGCCTTTCTAGTTTGACATGAATGGCTTCTTTTACCCCTCTCTCAAACCATCTGTCCTCTCTGGCTAGAATGCGCACCTTGTGGTCATCAAAGGAGTGCCCCTTCTCCTTGAGGTGGAGGTGGACTGCTGAGTCCTGGCCTGTGGTCGTGGCCCTCCTGTGTTGTGCCATGCGCTTGTGTAATGGCTGCTTAGTCTCTCCAATGTACAGGTCAGAGCATTCCTCATTGCACTGCACTGCGTACACCACATTGCTCTGTTTCTCCCTTGGAATTTTGTCCTTGGGATGGACCAGCTTTTGCCTCAGAGTGTTGCTGGGCTTGAAGTGTACTGGGATCTGGTGGGTGTTAAAGATCCTCCTGAGTTTCTCTGAAATTCCTGCCACATAGGGGATGACGATGTTGTTTCTCTTTTTGTGGTCCTCGTCTTTCTTATCCTCCCTGCGCTTTTTTGCTGTTTTGATAAAAGCCCAGTTTGGATAGCCATAAATTTGAAGAGCAGAGTGAATATGTTTGTGTTCCCTTCTTTTTCCATCCGCTTCTGATGGGATGTTCTGTGCTCTGTGCTTTAAGGTACGGATCACCCCCAACTTGTGTTCTAGTGGGTGGTGTGAATCAAACAGGAGGTACTGGTCTGTGTGAGTGGGTTTTCTGTAGACCCCAATGTTGAGTTCCCCATTGGTTTCAATGCGTACCACGCAATCTAGAAATGCCAGACAGTTGTCTTGGACATCCTCTCTTGTGAACTTGATGTTTTTATCCACCGAGTTGAAGTGTTCTGTGAAAGGTTCGACCTCACCCTTCCTGATGGTGACCCATGTGTCATCCACATATCTGAACCAGTGCCTCGGGGAGTGGCCACTGAATGTTCTCTGTTAACAAGGTTTTTTTTATTGTATATTGGTAATGTTTCTTTAAGTTAATGGATATTCCGTCTTCTAGCACTTTCTAAGTTTCTATTTCTTATATTATCATAATCTACCTAGCAACCAATAGTATTTTTTCCTCGGTGTTCCCCTCCCTGCTCTCCACCAATCAGGAGACAGATATCAGTAGTGCTGTTTTTTTGTTAGTCTGCAGGTGACTTCGGCGAGAGCACACGCTCTGTCCTCTCCCCTTCTTCTCGGCATACTTTTCTTCCCCCTTTCGTGTTGTGCGTCCATGAGAATGTAAGTCATGTCCAGTTTATGTTGTTATATGTCTGCTAAAGTTTCGTTTAACCAACCGGGGGGGCTTTATTCTGTGCATAAGTCTCGAAGTTAGGCAGCATGCTCCGTTCACATGATGAGCGCGTGTGCGCCTCACCTCTCGTCCATTGGGACCATTAACCCCTTATTTGCCAAATGTTATTTGGGCTTTAGTTCTTAGTGTTTTAGAGGGCGGATTGATATTGTAATGTGTTTCTTTGGCATTATTCATAAAAGGGGGCACAGTATTAAAGGGCCTATATGTTGTTTGTACTGTTTTTGCCCTTATGTAAATTACAGCCTCTTTTGTTGAATGGTACACATATTCATGAACATTTCAGTAATATAGTCAATCTTTTTCATTATTTTATACATAATTTGTTGTCACTGTGTTATTGCATTCGTAGTTGTTATTGCTTATTGTATTTTTTTGTCTTTGTCCTTTTATAGAAACCACAGCAATAATAAATCAAACACAACCATATTCACGACCATGGAAAATTCTCATTTGTGAATTAAGAGTGGCATGATTGAGTGTAAACTAGCATTCTTTTGTTCTGGCCGGACAACCTGGGGTGATTGAATGTAACTGAACCAGTCTAAATACAGTCCTTCCCAGAGGTCACAAGTTTGGGTCTCCTTCCCGACACCTCCTTTACAAGGTCCTTCGAGCCGGATTCTTCAGTTACCTCAGCTCTACAATGGCTCAAACTCGTCCCCGCCGTGATGCTCGTCGGCCTCGCTACCTCGATGACTTCATGGTTACTCTCCCGCCACGCCATCTTCCTTCTCTTACACTCCATGACCACTCCATCAAGGGTGCAGCTATCCCACCTCCTGCAGCAGTCTTCTCTCCAACTCCAGTGACTCCTGCGTCTCAAACCCTCAGCTCCGAAGCAGTCATGTCAGCCTTACAGGAGATGAAAGAGGAAAACAGCCAGCTCAGACGAGATATGCAAAATCTCTTCAATACTCTCTCCCCGAGATCGTCGCCTCAACCTCAAAGATTCACTCCAAGGCAACCTGCTCGGTTTGAGGTCAGCGCCGCCTCATACGTGCCCTATGCTCCTCCTGAGAGAACATCCACTCCAAATCGCAATCAAGCGGCACTAGCAGATGATCTCCCGCCCTGGCCTGAAGCTGTGCCCATTCCTCCATCTGTTGAGCCCTTTCCTCCTCCTCCTCCCGCTGATGATCTGCTACCTCCTCCACCACCTCCGGTGTCATACCTTCCATCATATGATGTAGGGTTTCAGACCACTCCAGAGTATGTTGAGCCATACACTGCCATTCAGGAGCCACCCTCAGTAGAGGCAACCTACAGAGGGCCTAAACCTCGTATTCCTTATTTCACTGATGATGATCCGCGTCAGTTTGCTCGACTTAAGATAGCTCTCGACAATATCTTGCCCAGAGATGCAACTGAGCGATTCAAATTCCAAATATTGGTCGATCACCTCAAGCTGGAAGACGCTCTCCTTATAGCAGATTCCTATAGCAACAGCTCAACGCCCTATTCTAAGACGATGTCCACATTGACTGAAATATATGGGCAACCTCACAAATTAGCCCTGCAGCGCATTAATGAAGTTTTGGCCGAGCCTCCAATCAGAAGTGGAAACAGCCGAGGTTTCCACCTCTTCGCCCTCAAAGTCAGAGCCCTGGTTGGCATGTTAGAGCAACTGGGCAAGGATGGCAGGACTGAGTTGGAATGTGGCTCGCATACCTCTCGTCTTCTTTCTAAGTTGCCGCACGAACTCAGGTCACAGTTCAAGCGCTACATCGACCCTATCCGCACTCCAATACCAACCTTGGTGCACTTTTCCAACTGGCTCGAATACGAAGTCCATGTTCAGGATGAGGACTTCCAACCCTCTCACTCGCGGCCCTCACGAGACGACCGCCAGAAGGTTGTTAAGCCCAAACAGCCTAAATCCAGTGCACGCACTACTACAGTACTGCTTGGCTCAGATCCTGCTCCCAAGTCTGCTGAGCTTTTAACTCAAGTCCGCTCTCATAACTCTAGACTTGAGAAACCAAAGAAGTATTGCCCCTTCTGTGATAACATACAGCATTACTTCAATCAGTGTCCAGAGTTCAAAAGGTTGTCTACGGATCAGAGACTATCCTGGATCAAGACTGGTAAGCGCTGTTGGAGATGTGGCAGAAATCATCTTGCCGTCAAATGCTACCTCAAGGCTAAATGTCAACAGTGCAATCAGACCCACCTTGACATTCTCCATGAGGTTAACTCTACCACTACAACTACATCAGAGCCAGCTCTGGCAACAGAGCAGCCAGCTACCTACTATCTAGATCCAGACCTTCGAAGTAGTTGTGTCTTGCTGAAGATGGTCAAAGTTATCCTCCACAATGGCAAGCACAGACTCGAGACTTACGCTATCCTCGACGATGGCTCTGAGCGCACCATCATCCTTCATCGTGCTGCTCAAGAGCTCCATCTCAAGGGACAGAATGAGGACTTGGCTCTCAGAACTATCCGTCAAGATATAAAGACAATCTCCGGAAAGTCAGTGGCCTTCTCCATATCCTCCATGGCCCATCCTCAGAAACGTTTTTGTATTCAAAGAGCCTTCACCGCTGCAGAATTGGGCCTCTCCAAGCACTCTCATCCAGTCGAAGCCCTTCAGAAAACCTATCATCATCTCAGAGGCCTACCCCTACATTCATTCAGTCAAGCCCAGCCACTCCTCCTTATCGGCTCGGACTATCCCCACCTTCTGACACCGGTGGAGCCAGTACACCTAGGCCCACCAGGTGGCCCCGCGGCACTGAAGACTCGACTTGGTTGGACTTTGCAAGGTCCTGCCAAAGTCCTGCTGCATCAGCCCTCTACTCAACAGTGTCTGCTAATCAACACTTCTCCATCTGCTGACCTCCTCAGTCATGTGTCCAGATTGTGGCAGATGGACATTCTACCATATCGTAATGAGAAGCTCATTACCAGGTCCAAGCAGGACAATGCAGCCATCAAACTGCTAGAGGAGAAGACAGTCAGAGTCAAAATAGACAATGTCCAGAGATATGCCACTCCACTGCTGTGGAAGGAAGGTCTTCCTCCTCTCAAGGCTCCTAAGGAAGCTGTAATGAGTCATCTACGTGGTACTCACCAAAGACTCAGTCAAGGCTGCTTCCTATGGCCAAGAGATCAAGAAGCTAGTGGACTCAGGCTACATCAGAAAGCTCACACCCTCCGAAGAGCAGAACAGCAGTTCTTGGTATATCCCACATCTTATGGTCCATCACAATGGCAAAGACCGCATCGTCTTCAACTGCTCATTCACATTCCAGGGCAACAGCCTGAATGAACATTTACTTCCAGGGCCAACTCTTAGTTCCAGTCTTCTCGGTGTCCTGCTCCGTTTCAGACAGTACCCCATAGCAGTGAGCAGCGACATTAAGGGTATGTTTCATCAAGTTTGCCTCCTGTCCGATGACCAGCCCTTCCTCCGCTTCCTTTGGAGAGACATGAATCGCAGCACCAAGCCTGATATCTACCAATGGTAGGTGCTTCCTTTCGGCACCACCTGCAGTCCCTGCTGTGCGACCTTCGCCCTCCAAAAGCATGTTATCGATCACAGCGGCCCTGAGGAAGACACTCGGCACTCAGTTGAAAACTGTTTTTACGTGGACAATCTCCTTCAAAGTTTCCCGTCCGTCTCAGATGCAAAGCAGCTTGTCTCCAAGATTCAAGTTCTACTCCAGTCAGGTGGTTTCGAACTCCGGCAGTGGGCCACCAATGTCCCAGACATCATCAGTCACATGCCTCCTGAGCTCACATCAGAGGGCAGAGATCTATGGCTGTCCATGGACGTTGTTGATCCACCAGAACGGACTCTCGGGCTTCACTGGCACTGCAGATCTGACACCCTTGCCTATCGCCTCCGTCACACCGAGCAACCAGAGCCTACAATGCGCAACATCTACCGAGTCCTAGCCAGGCAATATGATCCCCTGGGGCTGCTCATTCCATACACCACACGAGCCAAGATCATGGTGCAGAGCCTCTGGGGAAAGAAACGGGACTGGGACGATCCTCACCTTCCAGAAGATCTGCTTCAGCTGTGGCAGGCATGGGTGAGCGAACTTCCATCACTTTCTAATGTTACTCTTAGTCGCTGTTTTGTCCATCCAGAGACCCACCTCTCAACTGCATCCCGAAGCATCCACATCTTCTCAGATGCATCAGAGAGGGCTTATGGGTCGGTCGCCTACCTGCGTACTGTCAGCGCGGAAGGTGAAGTCCAGGTGGCGTTCCTAACGGCCCGCTCTCGTGTTGCTCCTGTCCGTCAGCAGTCCATCCCCAGGCTGGAACTCTGTGCTGCCCACGTTGGGGCCCAGCTTGGTATGGTCCTGAAACGAGAGCTCACAATTCCAATCTCCTCCATCACGTACTGGACCGACTCCACCACTGTGTTGGCTTGGTTGCAGTCTCCTTCCTGCCGCTACAAGGTGTTTGTTGGGGCCAGAGTTGCAGACATCCAGGAGTTAACTGAGGGTAGCTCGTGGCGCTATGTCCATTCCAGTGAAAATCCTGCTGATGATATTACTCGCGGCCTGAGTCTCTCACAGATCCAAACTCGCAGCCGCTGGAGCGCCGGACCTGCCTTTCTCCACAACAGTGAGTCAACATGGCCTTCTGCTCCAGACATCTCCGGCTCCGATGATTCAGCTGAGCTGCGCAAAGCTAAATTCTGTGGCCTCATCTCCACTTCCTCTTCCTCACCTCTGCCAGATGCCAGCCAGTTTAACACCTTCCAAGATCTGCTGGAAGCCACAGTTCGAGCATGTCACGGGGCGGCCACTGAATCGTACAGACAAGCTGAACTTTCCCTCCTCAAACAAGTTCAGATTGACAGCTTTCCAGAGGAGTACGCACTCATCTCCTCATCAGAGACCATTCCGTCAAGCAGTAGACTCCTCACCTTGGCCCCAGAATATGATCCCGAGACTCAGTTGATCCGTGTTGGGGGACGTCTAAGACGCTGTGAATCACTCAGCTCAGACGTCTTACACCCTATCGTCCTAGACCCTCATCATTCCATCACAAAGCTGATCATTGCGGACTACGACAGCAAGCTCGCTCACCCAGGTCCAGAGAGAGTTTTTACTGAACTGCGCAGAAGATATTGGATCTTGCGGGGCAGAGAGGCTGTCCGCAAGCATCAACACCACTGTCCAGAGTGCCGCAAATGGCGCAGCCAGCCCGTTATCCCCAAAATGGCCGACCTCCCGCCGTCCAATTTAAGGCTACACCATCCTGCCTTCTACTCGACTGGAATGGACTGTTTTGGACCATTTCTCATCAAGATTGGGAGAAGAAGCGATGGGGGATAATATTCAAATGTCTCACCACTCGTGCAGTGTACCTAGATCTGCTGGCCAGCATGGACACTGATTCGTTCCTGATGAGTCTACGCCGTTTCATCTCCAGGCGAGGCAAACCTCACGAGTTGCTGTCTGACCAAGGCACAAATTTCAAAGGTGGCAGCTCAGAACTCCAGGAGACTTTCAACTCCCTCGCTCCTGACTTGCAGTCAAAGCTCGCCAGTCAACAAATACATTTCCGCTTCAATCCGCCAAGTGCGCCCCACTTTGGGGGTTCTTGGGAGCGTGAAATCCGTTCCATCAAGTCAGCATTGCACACCATCCTGGGATCCCAAACAGTCACCGAAGAGGTCCTCAGAACCATCCTGACTGAAGTGGAGAGCATCATCAACTCCAAGCCCCTCGGTTACACCTCTTCAGATGTCGCAGACTTGGACCCGATCACTCCCAACGTGCTGCTGATGGGGCGGCTGGACCCGTCCACTCCGCAAGTCGTCTACTCTGATAAAGAGCTCCTCAGCCGACGCAGATGGCGACATTGTCAGGTCTTAGCAGACCAGTTTTGGAGCCATTTCATCAGGAACTATTTGCCTTCGCTCCAGAGTCACTCCAAGTGGCAGCAGGATCAAGAGGACATCGGTGTTGGTGACATTGTTCTTGTTGTTGACCACCAGCTTCCCCGCACCTTGTGGCTTGTTGGTAAAATCACTGCTGTCTTTCCTGGAGCTGATGGAAGGATTCGTACTGTTCAATTACAGGCCAGAGACAAATCCTACACCAGACCTGTTGCAAAGCTCATCAAACTCCCTGCACTTCCTCAAAACATTCCAGATTGACTTGTGTTCAACTTTGCTCCTCAAAGTTGGGGGCGGCTGTTAACAAGGTTTTTTTTATTGTATATTGGTAATGTTTCTTTAAGTTAATGGATATTCCGTCTTCTAGCACTTTCTAAGTTGCTATTTCTTATATTATCATAATCTACCTAGCAACCAATAGTATTTTTTCCTCGGTGTTCCCCTCCCTGCTCTCCACCAATCAGGAGACAGATATCAGTAGCGCTGTTTTTTTGTTAGTCTGCAGGTGACTTCGGCGAGAGCACACGCTCTGTCCTCTCCCCTTCTTCTCGGCATACTTTTCTTCCCCCTTTCGTGTTGTGCGTCCATGAGAATGTAAGTCATGTCCAGTTTATGTTGTTATATGTCTGCTAAAGTTTCGTTTAACCAATCGGGGGGGCTTTATTCTGTGCATAAGTCTCGAAGTTAGGCAGCATGCTCCGTTCACATGATGAGCGCGTGTGCGCCTCGCCTCTCGTCCATTGGGACCATTAACCCCTTATTTGCCAAATGTTATTTGGGCTTTAGTTCTTAGTGTTTTAGAGGGCGGATTGATATTGTCATGTGTTTCTTTGGCATTATTCATAAAAGGGGGCACAGTATTAAAGGGCCTATATGTTGTTTGTACTGTTTTTGCCCTTATGTAAATTACAGCCTCTTTTGTTGAATGGTACACATATTCATGAACATTTCAGTAATATAGTCAATCTTTTTCATTATTTTATACATAATTTGTTGTCACTGTGTTATTGCATTCGTAGTTGTCATTGCTTTATTGTATTTTTTTGTCTTTGTCCTTTTATAGAAACCACAGCAATAATAAATCAAACACAACCATATTCACGACCATGGAAAATTCTCATTTGTGAATTAAGAGTGGCATGATTCTCATCATTCTTTTGTTCTGGCCGGACAACCTGGGGTGATTGAATGTAACTGAACCAGTCTAAATACAGTCCTTCCCAGAGGTCACAAGTTTGGGTTTCCTTCCCGACACCTCCTTTACATTCTCAGTGCCACTGTGGCACTATGTGTTTAAGTTATGCGTTAAAATAGTTTCCCCCCCATTTACTTTTATCTAAGGTGGAGAACTACAAGATTAACTACTGTTTTGCTGTATATTGTCCACTATTATAAGGGTTACAGTGTGTTTTGTGGTAAGATGCAATACTCTTTTACGCCAGCAGAGGGCGCTTGGTGTTTTGGGGATCAGTAGCTGACGCCGTAGAAGAAGTCTAGTCAATACGGTGATCTGAGTAACGTAACTGCACCAAGCTCCTGTAGTCATGTTAATTTTGCATCTTTTTGCAGGTAAGCTGGTTTGTAGCAAAACACAAGTTATATCAAACAGTGGTAGTGTTCCTTAAGTACCTTAGCGAGTAACGTGTGATAAGCTAATGCGTGTTTTAAAAGGTTTATGAGTTAAAAACGAGTCAGCCAACACGTGTTTCTGAAATGGCGGACGTGGGTCATGGATGATTGTAGTAATAAACCAAAAGACAGTGGAGATTTGTACAAGGAAAAGGTCATAACCTAAGTGTCCAGAAATGCACAAAAGTAATGTACAAGCATGAGTTTATGTAAAAAGACATGTAAAACGAACTTTTGAAGGTTTTTGGTCTTAAGCGCATGAACTGTGTGTCAAGCTAAGTAAGAGTGTTCTCGTGTGGACCTATTCCAGTGCAAATGATGTAGTTGAGCTAAGACAGAGGAGTATGTATCGTCACACGTGGTACATTAGCTAAAGCTGTAAGTGATTTAAATGTGGAAATGAGTTACAGGTACAATGGTTATTAATAAGTTACAGTAATGGTAAAAACAAGATCCATACAGTTCATAAAAGTAATTCATAGGTGATTAAGCTGCAGTTAAAACATGGTAAAGGCAGTGGTTAAAAGACAATAAAAGGTTTTCTGAGTTCATAAAGATATCTTTGTAAAATGTAAAATTGTACAACTTGTGCCAGTCATATGTGATTCTGAAATATTGTGTTTACAGTACTAGTATTTGTTCAGTAGTACTTGTAAATGTAATGTAGAAGAAGTCTAGTCAATACGGTGATCTGAGTAACGTAACTGCACCAAGCTCCTGTAGTCATGTTAATTTTGCATCTTTTTGCAGTTCCTGCAAAATAAATGTGTTGCACCAAGGAAGAGTTGGCCCATCTTTCTCAGCCGTGTAACATATTTTGGCGAGCCAGCCAGGAGGGGGCGCCAGTGAGTCAAAAGTACCACCATCGATCCTCCTTCCCAAGAGACAAACCTACTTCTTCAGTCAAAGATGGAAGTGATCCAGTCTCTGCGTGATAACCTGAGTGCAGCTTTGTGGCAGCTGGAGAGAGAGCTTCTTGTGGACGTCTGCAGGCAACTGAAATGTTCCGGCCTGGACAGTGGAGAGCTTCACAGTAAGACAAAAAGGGCACTCATTAAGATGGCAGAAGACATATTAGATGAGGTTGAGATCAGTGAAAAAGACGAACAAGTTGTGCAGTTTTACAAAGATTTAAGTACATACATTAATAAACTGAATAAAGACTCAGCCCATCAGGATGACAAGCAGACAGTAGGGGAATCAGAGGAACTGTCCAGACATGCCTCACCACCCAAGATTACACATTCTCAACTCAGAGTCCAACCAGAGCCAACACATACTCTGCAGGAGGTAACTCTGAGAAGGGAGTTCAAGATCTGTGGGCAGATAGGAGTACCTGGACAGAGGGACAAACTCTCCTACCTCAGCCTAGTGCGTCAAATTGAGTTGGGGACAGAGAAAGGACACTCTGAGACAGAAATAATCGAGGCAGTGATCAGGGCTGTTAGTCCAGGCCTACCACTGAGAGATATGCTGGAAATCAAGCGTGGACTGACCCTTGGTAAGCTGCTCACGATATTAAAGGGACATTACAAGGTAGACAGCCCTACTGAACTGTACCACCAGCTGCTTAATGTCTCCCAGGAGCACAAAGAGACTGCCTTGAATTTTGTTTTTCGCGCCATTGAACTGAAAGAAAAACTGTTGTGGAAAGCTGCGAATGAGGAAACTGATGAACTGTACAGCCGAAGCACAATACAGGGCAAATTCTTACGTTCCATTGAAACAGGGCTGCTCAGTGATTCAGTCAAGTATCAGTTACTGCCCCTCCTCAGTGATGTGTGCACTACAGATGAACAGCTGATCGAAAAAGTAACTGAAGCATCGAAGTTGGAAAGTGAAAGACTTGAGAAACGTAAAAGGTCAGCTGCAGCAAAGATTCCCAAGGTACAAGGGCTCCAGACAGAATACGAGGCAGACCCCACACCGGTCCAGAGCCCCACCAAGCCAAGAGAATTCCAGACTGCGGTGGCCGTGAAAACAGTGAAAGGCAAAGAGGCAAAAAGTGAAAGTCCTAACACAGCAGATAATTGACGAGTTACGTAAAGAAATGCAGCAAATGTTCCAATCAGTTATGGAGACAAGTGCTCGTCCAAGTGGACCAAAGCAGAGAGAAAAAGGCTGTAAAAAGTGCAGAGATGAGGGGGAAGGAGATAACTGTTCGCACTGCTTCAAATGTGGGCGTGAGGGTCACTTCTCTCGTGGATGCCGAGCTCAGAGACAGTCGGGAAACGGGGAGGGACTACTGAGACGGGACCAGCAGTAGTCCAAAGCCACGCGTCCCAAAGTGAGCTCCCAAGGCGATTACTAGTCCCCACACAAACTACAGCCTGCGAAGTGCATTATCTTCCCCCACAGCGCAAGTCACAACTAGTCAGCCTTGTTGGAAACAGATGCACAGTGAACTGTTTTATGGACAATTATCCAGTAAAAGTTCTCTGGGACACAGGGGCACAGTCGAGCATAGTAAATGACAACTGGCGGCAGCAGCATCTTCCCCACACAGTTGTCCGGCCCATTTCTGAACTGCTGGAGGACGAGACGCTCACTGTGTTTGCTGCTAATGAGACAACCATCCCCTACATTGGCTGGATTGAAGTCAGCTTTAGACTAGACAGTGACACGTCCCTGAGTGAGTTGCAAGTGCCAATATTAGTTTGCAGTGATCCAGCAGTTGCCAGTGACCCTATAATCGGCTATAATGTTATTGAGGCCATTGTGAATAAGAATGAAGGCAAAACCAAAGGTGGAAGAAATCAGCTTGCACACAAAGTAAGTAAAGCTTTTGAGATCACTGTCAAAACTGCTCACAGTGTTGTCAAGCTGGTACAGAACAGTACTGAAGATTCAGAGGCTGGTGTGGTGCGTACAGTAAAAACGGTGACATTGCCAGCTAACCAAGTCACTGTGGTTTACATGAGGGCACATGTTAGTCAGCAAGTCAAGGGCCAGGATATGCTGTTCTCCCCTGACACACTCGACCTGCCACCAGAGGGCATCGTCTGCAATGATGTACTAGTAAAAATCCCAAACAGAAGAGTACCATACGTGCCCATTCCTGTCACTAACACCACAGACCACACCATCTACTTGCAGAGACATAAAGTGATTGGTCATCTTGAACCAGTGAAGACAGTTTATTCAGCAGACATTCAGAGAAAAGTGAACGAACTGACAAACGAAGTGAAGAGCAGTACAGAGTTACAAGCAAACAAGTCAAGTCACACAGAGCTGTCAGAGAATAGACATTCAGAGAGACCAAAGTCATGGGACCCACCTGTGGACCTCCAACACTTAACACAGAGTCAACAAGCAGCAGCGAGAAAGATGCTGAGAGAGGAATGTGAGGCATTTGCATTTGACAGCGATGATGTGGGCTGTATACCATCTCTCAAGATGCACATAACCCTGCATGACACCAGTCCAGTGCAAAAGACCTACATGTCTGTTCCAAAGCCCCTTCACAAAGAAGTCAAAGAATACTTGCAAGACCTGCTCAACAAAGGTTGGATCACGCCCTCACGGTCCCCCTAGTCATCTCCTGTGGTATGTGTTCGCAAGAAAGATGGAGACCTCCGTCTCTGTTGTGACTTCAGAGAGCTCAATCGCAAATCAGTTCCAGACCGCCACCCAATACCTAGGATTCAAGACATGTTGGACGCGCTAGGTGGGAGCTCCTGGTTTTCGGTTTTAGATCAGGGAAAAGCGTACCACCAGGGTTTCCTCGATGAAGGAAGCCGCCCGCTGACAGCTTTCATCACACCCTGGGGGCTATATGAATGGGTGCGCATTCCTTTTGGCCTAAGCTCCGCACCTGCAGAGTTCCAGAGAAGTATGGAGCATTGTTTGGCTGGCCTCAGAGACACTATTTGCCTCCCATACCTGGACGACAACCTTGTGCACAGCAGCAGCTTTGAAGACCATATTGAGCACATCCGTCTGGTTTTCAAGCGCTACAAAGAGCATGGTGTAAAGTTGACCCCGAAGAAATGTGAACTGTTCAGGCGCAGTGTGAAGTTTCTGGGAAAGCTGGTAACAGGAGAAGGCTACACCATGGACCCAGCAGAGATGGCATCAGTGAGAGCTCTAAGGCAAAAGACACCTGCAACTGTTGGAGAGGTACGTCAAATGCTTGGCTTTCTCTCCTACTACAGGCCCTTCATACCCAACTTCTCTCGTTTGGCCCACCCGTTATACAGCCTGCTCAGTCCTCCAGCTCCTGAAAATAACGTTCCAGCTCCAGCTACAAAGTTCAAAAAGGGGGTCAAACAAAACAAAGGCCATTTACCATCACACACGCCCATACAATGGACCAACTCACACCAAGAAGTATTGAACCAGCTCGTTGATGCACTCACAAAGCCTCCTGTCCTGGGGTACCCAGATTTCACCCAACCTTTCGTGCTACACTATGATGCCTCGCAAGTTGGTTTGGGTGCTGTTTTGTATCAGAGACAGCAAGGAAAGATGAGAGTGATAGCGTTCGGCTCCCGCACCTTAAGTCCAGCAGAGAAGAAGTACCACCTGCACTCTGGCAAGCTAGAGTTCCTGGCAATGAAATGGGCCATCTGTGAACGTTTCCGAGATTATCTTTACCATGCCTTGTCATTCGCTGTGTACACAGATAACAACCCGTTAACGTATGTACTCACAACAGCAAAGCTCAATGCCACGGGTCACAGATGGGTCGCGGAGTTGGCCGATTATAACTTCATCATCCGCTATCGTCCAGGCAAGACCAACGCTGATGCTGATGGGCTGTCGCGGATGCCATTGGACATTGAGAACTTCATGAGTAGCTGCACAGCCGAGGTTAGTCAAGAAGCAATAAGCGCATCTATGGAGTACGTCAAAGTTGAACAGAGTGACCCTTGCAAAGGCGTAGGAGTGATCAAAGTCAGTGCTCTAAAGCTGATCAAAGACTCTGACACTAACCAACCTTTCACTCCAGATCAGATTCGTAAGGCACAAGAAGCAGATGAGATCCTGGCTAGAGTAATCTGGTACAAATCACAGAACAAAAGGCCGAGTAGAGCTGAAGTAAAGTCTGAGCATCCCGCTGTCTCTGCACTGCTAAAGCAATGGTTAAAGCTCCACATTGATGCAGATGGTGTCCTGCGTCGCCGCACGGCGCATAGAGAGCAGCTGTTGATCCCAAAAGTCCACCGTCCCCTGGTTTTCAAAGAGCTGCACCAGGAGATGGGCCACTTAGGGGTAGAAAGAACACTCGACTTGATAAGAGAGAGGTTCTATTGGCCTCAAATGAGTAAAGAAGTTGAACACTTTGTGACTGAAGAATGCAAGTGCCTCAAGAAGAAAAAGCCAAGTAAGCAAACCCGAGCACCCCTGACAACTATCCACACTACGTACCCGTTCCAGCTCGTGTCCATAGACTTTCTTCACCTGGAAAAGTGCAAAAATGGCTATGAGTACATTTTAGTAGTTATGGATCACTTTACGAGGTTTGCTCAAGCATATGCTACAAGGAACAAAGCAGCCAAAACAGTTGCAGACAAGCTGTTCAACGACTTCGCACTCAAGTTCGGATTCCCAGCAAGAATACACCACGACATGGGGAAAGAGTTCGAAAACAAGTTGATGGCAAGGCTCAAGGAACTGTCAGGCATTCAGGGCTCACACACGACTCCGTACCATCCACAGGGTAACGGACAGGTAGAAAGATTTAACCGCACCCTGTTGTCCATGCTGCGCACCCTGGAAGACAAAGAGAAAGAAGATTGGAAAGAGTCACTAGCTAAAGTTGTTCATGCATACAACTGCACGAAAAGTGAAGCAACAGGCTACGCTCCATATTTTCTTGTCTTTGGTCGTGCCCCCCGCTTGCCCATTGACCTGCTGTTCAATATAAAGAAAGAAGAGTCCCATGTAGATTATGACGACTATGTAAACAGCTGGAAAAATAGAATGCAAGAGGCTTACACAATCGCAGCCAAAACAGCGGAGAAAGAAGCGGCTCGAGGGAAAGCTCACTACGACAAAAGAGTTAAAGGCAGAGACCTCCAGCCCGGTGATAGAGTCCTCCTCCGGAATCTCACACCCAGAGGTGGCCCTGCAAAGATCCAGTCCTACTGGGAAGACCAAGTCTACAAAGTGAAAGAAAGAAAAGCGGAAGATAGTCCAGTATATCAGATAACTCCTGAAAATGGCAAAGGAAAAGACAAAGTTGTGCACAGGAATCTACTGCTACCCTGTGACTTCCTGCCCTGCGAGGAGCCTCCGTCTACTACTCCAGCAACTGCCAAGAGAACGTCCAGACCTCAACACAGACAGCAGCAACAACTGCCAGAGAACGGTGACACATCCGACGATGACTACAGCGGCACCTACCTGTGGTACCTTCGGCCCAGTCCAGGAAGGCGACAGCGGCAGACTCCACTCAACCCCATGGCGGAGCCCTTCCAGCCTCATCAGGACCCAGTGCAACAAGAAGAGGATTTGCCACTACAGAGCGAAGAGGATTTGCCACTACAAACTGAAAATGTTCCGGATCCTGAATGCGACCATAACAGGTCACGGTTTAGGGAGTCTAACCCAGACATTCCAGTCATCAATGGAGGTATGACTGAAACAAAGGCACAGCGACCTCAGAGACAGAGACAACGACCCATGCTACTGAGTTATGACACTTTAGGTCAGCCATCTTTTGTACAGAGGGATTTTAAGGTAAAGACTCAGGTTATTGAGAGTAAAACCTTCTGGAGACCATGGACTGTCCAAGTGTGCTAAAGCTACAGTATAAGTGATCGAAATGTCAGGAGACATTTAATTTTGTGGGGGAGAGTGTGGCACTATGTGTTTAAGTTATGCGTTAAAATAGTTTCCCCCCCATTTACTTTTATCTAAGGTGGAGAACTACAAGATTAACTACTGTTTTGCTGTATATTGTCCACTATTATAAGGGTTACAGTGTGTTTTGTGGTAAGATGCAATACTCTTTTACGCCAGCAGAGGGCGCTTGGTGTTTTGGGGATCAGTAGCTGACGCCGTAGAAGAAGTCTAGTCAATACGGTGATCTGAGTAACGTAACTGCACCAAGCTCCTGTAGTCATGTTAATTTTGCATCTTTTTGCAGGTAAGCTGGTTTGTAGCAAAACACAAGTTATATCAAACAGTGGTAGTGTTCCTTAAGTACCTTAGCGAGTAACGTGTGATAAGCTAATGCGTGTTTTAAAAGGTTTATGAGTTAAAAACGAGTCAGCCAACACGTGTTTCTGAAATGGCGGACGTGGGTCATGGATGATTGTAGTAATAAACCAAAAGACAGTGGAGATTTGTACAAGGAAAAGGTCATAACCTAAGTGTCCAGAAATGCACAAAAGTAATGTACAAGCATGAGTTTATGTAAAAAGACATGTAAAACGAACTTTTGAAGGTTTTTGGTCTTAAGCGCATGAACTGTGTGTCAAGCTAAGTAAGAGTGTTCTCGTGTGGACCTATTCCAGTGCAAATGATGTAGTTGAGCTAAGACAGAGGAGTATGTATCGTCACACGTGGTACATTAGCTAAAGCTGTAAGTGATTTAAATGTGGAAATGAGTTACAGGTACAATGGTTATTAATAAGTTACAGTAATGGTAAAAACAAGATCCATACAGTTCATAAAAGTAATTCATAGGTGATTAAGCTGCAGTTAAAACATGGTAAAGGCAGTGGTTAAAAGACAATAAAAGGTTTTCTGAGTTCATAAAGATATCTTTGTAAAATGTAAAATTGTACAACTTGTGCCAGTCATATGTGATTCTGAAATATTGTGTTTACAGTACTAGTATTTGTTCAGTAGTACTTGTAAATGTAATGTAGAAGAAGTCTAGTCAATACGGTGATCTGAGTAACGTAACTGCACCAAGCTCCTGTAGTCATGTTAATTTTGCATCTTTTTGCAGTTCCTGCAAAATAAATGTGTTGCACCAAGGAAGAGTTGGCCCATCTTTCTCAGCCGTGTAACACCACAATCTCCATTTCTTCCATGTACAGGTTAGCTACAATGGGGGATACAGGGGGGGACTTCGCTTTTTACCTGCATTCCCACTGGAGATGCAATACAGACAGTAAAGAGAAAACTGCTGCTTGACAACTCTCTGTCTGAGAGGACCAACCTCTCCCCCGAACAGGTGTGTGACCTCCTTAACCTTTGCCTCAGCACCACTTATTTCCAGTACAACAACGGTTTCTACAGGCAAAAACACGGCTGTGCCATGGGATCCCCTGTATCCCCCATTGTAGCTAACCTGTACTGGAAGAAATGGAGATTGTGGCACTGAGAACATTCAGTGGCCACTCCCCGAGGCACTGGTTCAGATATGTGGATGACACATGGGTCACCATCAGGAAGGGTGAGGTCGAACCTTTCACAGAACACCTCAACTCGGTGGATAAAAACATCAAGTTCACAAGAGAGGATGTCCAAGACAACTGTCTGGCATTTCTAGATTGCGTGGTACGCATTGAAACCAATGGGGAACTCAACATTGGGGTCTACAGAAAACCCACTCACACAGACCAGTACCTCCTGTTTGATTCACACCACCCACTAGAACACAAGTTGGGGGTGATCCGTACCTTAAAGCACAGAGCACAGAACATCCCATCAGAAGCGGATGGAAAAAGAAGGGAACACAAACATATTCACTCTGCTCTTCAAACTTGTGGCTATCCAAACTGGGCTTTTATCAAAACAGCAAAAAAGCGCAGGGAGGATAAGAAAGACGAGGACCACAAAAAGAGAAACAACATTGTCATCCCCTATGTGGCAGGAATTTCAGAGAAACTCAGGAGGATCTTTAACACCCACCAGATCCCAGTACACTTCAAGCCCAGCAACACTCTGAGGCAAAAGCTGGTCCATCCCAAGGACAAAATTCCAAGGGAGAAACAGAGCAATGTGGTGTACGCAGTGCAGTGCAATGAGGAATGCTCTGACCTGTACATTGGAGAGACTAAGCAGCCATTACACAAGCGCATGGCACAACACAGGAGGGCCACGACCACAGGCCAGGACTCAGCAGTCCACCTCCACCTCAAGGAGAAGGGGCACTCCTTTGATGACCACAAGGTGCGCATTCTAGCCAGAGAGGACAGATGGTCTGAGAGAGGGGTAAAAGAAGCCATTCATGTCAAACTAGAAAGGCCATCTTTGAACAGAGGAGGGGGCCTGAGACACCACTTGTCTCCCACTTACAATGCCATTCTTAGAGCCCTCCCAAGGAGGTGCAGCCATCTGTCCCACCTGCAGTCAGGTGACCCCCAACCACCCTCCTAGAGGGCTGGGAGGGGTAACGACCGCCCATCAAAGGCTAACAACTCCTAACGAGTCTATTGGTTTCGGGTCTTTGTCCACTTGTTTTTGCCACCACCCTCCTGGTGGATAAATATCTGGTACTCCCCACCAGGCTTTCAGAACTGAAGAAGCCTCTTGGATGAGAGGTGAAACGTTTTCGACTCACACGAGGTTAGTCCAGTTGCCATAACTTATGCTTGCTTGAGTCTTTGACATCCTTTTGGCATTTAATTCTGTATTCATTCGTATCAGGTCGGGATTATTTCTGGTGAGAATTTCCAAAGAAGTTTCTTAGAGTGGACATATTGCCGTCATGAAATTGAAAAACTGCTTGGAGATGACCATTTCTCATGTCCTGCCTGTGGAGATGATATGGTTGCACTGAGCCTTGATGGCAACAGAAAACTGTATGGCTTCTGTATGGTAAAGGGTGAGTAGCGGTAAAAAAAAAAAAAAAAAAACGCTTTATATACTGTATTCATTACTTAACGGCTGTTTTCTTTTGTAGGACTGATGAATGTCCATACTTTCATGGGACCTTCATCGCCAAAGACACAGATGTAGAGGAATTTGTGAAAACAGTTCAAGAGAAAATAAAATCTGTGAGTTCACCTTAAGTTTACTAATGGCATTTTCTTTATCTGCTACAGTTCTTGGTGGTATGTAAGATGTTAAATGCATAACATGTAATTTTGAATTGGCTGTATTGCTTGTGTCACAGGGATCTGCACGCCCATCCTATGGCAAGTCAAACTTCAAAGCAGCCAGGGAGGTTGCTAGAAAGTCAGAGCCCAGACTGAATGAAGAGGGCATGATGGCATCAGTCTGCAGACACTGCATTCTATTTTTGTGGTAAGTTTTATTCTTAAATTGTTATTTATTTATTATTGTACATTGTTGTAATTATTGTATTATTTACAAACAGGGTTAAAATAGTCTTTGGAAATGTCCATAACACTCATGATTAATAGGTAAAGTGCTTTTTGTCATAGTAATTAGTAAATTTGGTATATTTAAGAATATTAATATAGTAATGAAATTAATCCTTTATTCAGAGAAAGCTTTCTGTGTTTTGGATGCAGGCCTTCACATGTTTAGCAGGGAAATCTTTGCCTACCCTCTCTACCTACAGCAAGCTCTTGGGAAAGAACACAAGGTTGAGTTTGTCTGCACTGACGTCATGTGTAAATACTATCCATATGTACAGAGGGTAGTGGAGACCTTTCCACAGCTGCAGTATGTCCTGCAAATGTGCCCGTTTTTGTCAGTGACGCATGCAAAAGGTCACTCAACAAGATGTGAGGTAAAGAAATAGAATGTTTCAGATGTTTTTTGATAATGGATCAATCAATCAATCTTTATTGGTCATTGCACATTTTCATATACAACGAAATTTCATTTGAGCTGCCCTGCCAATGACAGCTCCGGCTGCTGCGCAGTGCTGCACGCACCTTTCTTGAAGAAAAAAAGAAAAAGGACATGTTGGGATCTGGGTAGGGATTGCAAAGGGTAAAAGAAAAAAAAAGGCTCGTTGTACCAAATGAAACCTCCAATGTTAGGAAATTCAATTTGAGAAGGAACCTAAGAAAAAAACAAACCCGCAAACAGGCAAAGCATGACGTTAGACAAGGATAGTTGGGATAAGGATGTGGGGTGTGGAGGGGGGGAGCACTGCACAGTTAGCCGGTTCCTGTGCAGCAAATTACTGCGCACGGATTCCTGGCTCCTGTGCATAGCGAGGGAAGCTTGTGGAGGCGGGGGGGAGGGGGGATATGGGAATGTGTGTGTGAATGTTTAGCTCAGTCCTCAGTTCATGAGTCCGAATGTTTGTGTATGCGTGTAGCCCATCTTCTTCCGTCTCAGACCTCCGGTGTCTCAGATTCGCGAGGGTGGGAGCGCAATAACACAATAAGGTTGCTATGGAGATTTTCCAGAAGCTCAGGCCAGTGAACAAGCCGATTATCAGCAGGCCTGTCATCATGTACTTTCATGTTACAGCTGACTTAAATCAGTGTGTTTTGGCTATTGGCAGGTGGAATGGAGTGGTTGCAACCAGGAAGGAGCAGGTATATTATGAATGATTTTTTTTCCAGTAAGTCAGGTTTGTTTATTTCTTTTTTATTCCTTTTTTTTTGAAGGTGGAGGGGGCGGGGGATGTATTAGAGCACTGTATAAATGAAAACATTTGTCTTAAATTGCTCTAAGTTTGACAGTTGGAGAGGAAGTGGAGGCTGTCAATGCATACCTCTCTCGTGTTGCAATAACCACAAAGTACATGTCCAAAGCAAGTGAGTAGCAGTTTCCAATATCTTGGTCAGTACTGTGGCTCATCTGTAATCGATTAAATCTGAAAAACTGTTGGAACTGCGTTCCAGGACGCACTGACATGATAACAATTCATGCTCATGGATGGAATTTGAAGAAGAAGCAGATCTTGCATCGATACCTGTCTCAGAGATATGTGAAGGTATAGTACTCATGGAATTTATTAGTCCTCATCCTTGTGTATCTCTGGTAATGTGTTTTGGTTTCATACAGAATAGAAAATTTGGTGGTTCAGAGACTTATACATGAAAATACACAAGGTTAATCAGGAGCACAACCTTGTCTATGCAAAGCCCCTAAAGTAATGCAGGCTTAACAAAGTAAAGTAACTGACATGAAATATCTCTTATCTTTGACTTGTGGCTACCACTACTTACTGCTACTACAACAAGACTTTAGTGACCAGGTAAATACCACTGGTAGGCCTCCTCTTTCTGAATATGATACAAATGTATACCATGTAGACTAAGAAGAGGACAGTTGAAGTGGAGAAGGATGTAGAGAACCTGGCAACAACACTGCAGACAACAGAAGGGGGAATAAAGCAGTGAGTGAAGGACGTTGAGGAGTGGGCTGCATCAAGTATGTTTTTTTTTCCTTTCTCTCCCCTATAGGCAAAAAATATTAAGTTTCAACTGTGAGATTTTACATGTACATGTCAGGGAGTTTGGTTAATTACAATTGTGTGTTTACTTCTAGGTCCTAAGTCCACCAACAGCCAGGACCAACAGGGACTGCAGCCGGTTATGGAGGGGCTTGTCCTTAAAATTAAACAATGAAAAATAGAACTGTACAGAGCCATAGGTTGGTGGTTGTTGATTATTCTGTTTTTTATTTCTTAATTTGTGGCATACAAATGACAAATTACTATTTTTTTCTGTACCCGATGTCATCTAAAGATAATAATAAAGACCACAAGCCTAAACGGGAGCTTATTGCCGAGGAAAAGCAGAAACTGGAGGAGGCTATTGCAGTTTACAACAACCTTGTGCCAGAAACCGAGGCTGTTGATACAGCAGATGCAGTTTTAAGTCGAAACTTTCCTATTTGGCCATGGGATTCTGGTATGTGCATTTTTCTGCAATTGACACAGTAATAAAAACAGGATAGATACAAAATACATACAGAGACTGACACTATCATTCATATACTGCGTATTTATGTCTTCCACACACTGTCCCTATTTTATCTTGTGCTTTTAAGGATTAACTATATCAGCATTTAAGAATCTTAGCCTTCATTACTGTTAAATTCAATTTTAATATAATCACTCTTTTAAAGCATCCACAATTCCCCTGGAGACAAAGAAGTAGTCTATGACAAAGTCATGCTGTTATCTCCACTTCGAGAGGAGGATGGCATTCAGAGATGAAGAATCACTGTTGATGCCTGATGGGATCTTCAAAAGGTTTAAAAAGGGAGATCCAGCAGATTGAGAAAGACTTGTGTGAACATAGTGGGTATCTAATGGACAATACAACTCCAGTCGTCATTACTTGATATTAGTTTGTAAATGTTGTAATAATGCATATAAATGCAAAGTTATTTAATGGGTACAAATGTTTCCAACACTGAACTTGCATTAACCAGTGTCCATCTAATGTCACATCTTGCTCTCACCAGGGTGTCCATTTACCACGTCCTTGGAGGCATATGAGGGACTGAAGGTCAAACTTGAGAAAAAAACTCCAGGAGGTGAAGAAAAACATGGAAGAGGCATTTGGCACATACAAGTTAGAACACAAGATGCAGGGTGTATGTGCATGCGTCATATCCAACACTTTACTGTACACAAGATGAAAGATAATTTTTATGTATTCCATTAATGCAGTTACTGTAATATTTACCTCAGCATTCCTTAATATTATTGGAAATTATACTATACAGATTTGTCTATTGTCAAACTGTCATGGGCAGTGGTGAACCCAGGCAGAGAACACACAGACTCACAGCTGGATCAGGCAGAAATTAATTTTATTTTGCTACAAATTAGGTATGCCAAAAGACCTAAGGGGGAGTGAGTGACTGAAACTAAAGACTAGATAAACGTGAAACTAAAGCCAGGAAAAACTCAGGAACTCACTACGGACTGGAAGTGGGGCAGACAGGCTACTGGAGACCTGCGGTCCAGGTTAGTTCCCCGCTGGGGTGGGCGAGCGACAGAGAGTGGTTGTGGCATGCTGGGAGATCCAGAGGCTGGGGCAGCGGGGACGGGCTGAGGCAGGCAGGGATGAGACACCTCCTCCTCCACGGGTGAACGCTGGTTCAGAGTTTGGTGGTGGAGAGGAGTGACAGGGGAGCCCGGGCAGCGTGACCAGCGGAGACTGCAGGAACAGGAGAAAAAGATTAGTTCACAGTTTGCAGGTGAACACAAACAAAACATGCTGAGGCCAACCTAACAGCTTGGAGCTGAAGCAACTATCTGGCAGGGTATTGAGTGTGGAGCTGGCTTTTATGGAGGGAGATGGAGAACAGGTGTGCTGCATCACGCCTGCCCAGAGTTCTGATGACGGTGATGGGTTATTGCAGCCAGCTGCTGCAGGGAGTGAGTGGAGGACAGGTGAGGAGGAGGTGATCAGGAGGGAGCTGAGGCAGGGACTGAGGAGGGAGCCTTGACACAAACATTATACACTCAAAGAAACATATTTACTTAACTTAGTTATGCCAACCGATCCCACGAAATTAGGTTGAATAAATAGGAAGAAGTCTAGTAAACTAATTATTACGACATGCTTTTAAGTAAATCTTAACAAACTGTCTTACTTAAATGCTTCATCATACAGTTATGCTGATTTTACTTAACACAATTATGTTAAACGTAATGAGAATGGCTGTGCTGATTTCAATAAACACAATTGCTTTAAATGCAATAAACAGTTATGCAGAATTTACTAAACACAATCATTCTTAAGTTCTCAACACAAGCAAGTTGTGTTTATACTGTAGTACGTCATTGACTGTACTGAACATGCTCTATCTTACTTGTTTGATCAATATGAATAGTTCAAATAAATACAAGTTAGTCATTTTACTTCACCTGACCTTATTAAAAATATATCAGGTCATCATCAGTAAGGCATGTGCCAAACAAACAGGCCCCATGAAGTACAGGTTGATGCTAACTGACTTGGAAAAAATAATAATAGAAAAAAAAACACAAAATCAACCTTGCAATAAACTAAACCGCTGTAAACAAAACAAGAGTATTCAGTGCTTAGCACTTTACTTCTTTCTTTTTTATAAATCTGACAAAATAGAATGAGAAAAATAAAAAGACAAATGTACAAATAATGATTAAGCTTCAAAAATATTACTCTTAGTTCCTTTCAAGTGCACTAGTCATGCCTGAATAACATTGTCTGAAACATGTAAATAAATTGGAGAAAACCTTAATTATCTAAATTACTATTGCTTCCTATTACACATCAGATATTACATTAAAAAAATTCTCCAAACTGAGAAATGGCAAATAAGCCATTATTAACACAATTATTTAAACACAATTATACCATTTAGTGTTGTGCACTTAAAACATTCAGTAAATTGGGAAAAGTTACAGAAAATAAGGATCAAGCTTCAAAAGTTGACAATACTCTTGGTTCCTTTAAAATGCACTAGTCATGCCTGAATAACATTGTCTTAAACATTGGAGAAAAATTGGACAAAACCTTCTTTAATTACTAGAGCTTGATGTTACACATCAGATAATACATAAGAACATAAAAATTTTTTAAAAAATTGAAAAAGAGCAAATGAGTTTTCTATTTGAACGACAAACTTCTCTGCAGAAACATTTACCATTTCGGGGTTAAAAACAAACAACAACCAAAACGCATACCAAATGTTGTAATGCTCAACATAATAAAACAACTATAAGAACCAGTAACTCCCATCACAGTTTCACCAGTTTGTATAATCAATCGGAGTTTATAGCTGCAAGTCCATGTCCAAATTGTTTCCTGGGAGAGAGGCAGAACAAATTCTCTGCTTAGGAAAATACATGTAAAAAAAGTTTTCTCAGTTTTAAATGCAATAGTCACCTCAGTCAGTTGTGTACTGCAGTTGGGATTACTCATGTAGTCGGTTCTTGAAGATCTGCACCTTTATGGAAAGTCTGTTGCCATCCAAATCCATTAAAACTTTTTGAAAAAATCCAAACATGTATCTCCGGTCTTTGGGGTAGCTGAGGTTTAAACTGTAGATGACGCCAAACACGACTGTACCCACTTGCCACATCTCTCAGATCTTACAACACTTCAACTCCCTCGATTATGATGCCAACATCCTCAGGCGACTCTGTGGGCTCTGCTCCCTCGTGTCGGATAACAGATTTCCATGACCTTTCCCTCCATTGCTGTCATTGCACCAGGTTCAACAACCTCAAAAGGAGATTAAAATAAAGCATTAATGAAAATGTGTTGAAGAGAAATTGGACTGCCACATGTTGCAATCAGTATCAATTAAGCTTAAACAACATAATTTAGTCATAATGGGTTTTAATGGGGTCATTTTTACCCCCAATAGCTTCAGAGGACCAATTTTGTATATACAGTATATTATTGACTAGTTATAAGTGATTGGTTAAAATAAAGAATATATATGTTAAAAGGAATACCATAAGAGAATTTGATGCCATATGCATGAACACAGCTTAAATGATCAAGAAAATAAAAACACATTAAAGTCCTTAGTGAGGCACAAAAGAATAATTTTAACAAAATTGTAAAAGATACCATAACAATTTCCTCAACTCAGACAAAAGGTGTTTGTTGGGCTATGGTTCATACTGTATGATGCAACTTACCACATAGTCCTTTATGAACTTTTCAGGATTTTCACTGAGGTACACACAAAGTGCTTTGAGGACACACTCTCTTCATGTTTCAACAGTAGGATTCTGTGGGGGGCAAACAAGCCATCAGGATCTACACAAAATTTTTTTAAAAAATACCATATTCCCATTACCCACACAAGAACTGTTAAGGGATTAGCAGGAAAACCCAAGCACAGACTCACAGAAACTGGCAGACAGCTGAATGAAGGCTATAGATTTATTTAATCCAAAAACTAAACCAATACATAAATGGAGAACTGAATTGAGAGGACAGAATTAAACCAAACAACTTAAAGCTCAACAATAAACACTATGAATACCAGAATGGAAGCCAACCAAAACTAAACTGAATTTACAAAACTAAATTAAGGAGGAGTACTCACTAGATGGGGAACTGAATACAGAGAGGAAAACAGGCTGAGGTAATCCAGGGGCAAATGGGGATGAGGTAGGAACAACTGGCTGGAGACTGAAGCAGAGCTGATGAGAAACCGGGAGGAGAACTGAGTCTATGCGTGAGAAAATCCAGGAGGGGGGAAAACGGAGTCCAAAAGCAAATCCAAAAGAATGTCCTGAGTCCGTGACAAGATGTGAGTCTTTGAGGGTATGTGGGTCAATGATCCGGCAGGGAGTGAATGAATGAGCAGGGTTTAAATAGTGAACAGGTGATATTGTGGGCAGGTGAGCTGATTACTGCAATGTGAGTCAGGTGTAGTAATCAGGTGAGTGTAGACAGGTGAGAAGGGAAAGCAAGAGACAGGGATGAGAGAGACAAGAGGGAAAGAGATGAGAGACAGAGGGAGCCAAAGGGACAGGTCAAAATAGATGCAGAAAATCAAGGAGGAAGAAAGAAAGAAAGAAAGAAGGAGAAGGAACAGGGGCAGGAGCAGAATCATAACAAGTACACTACCCAAAAAGAATCAGGGAAACAAACGAGCGGAGATTTATAGTGACATGCAGATATGATAGAAAAAGTGATAAAGATACAGATACATTGGCAAGTGGCCAAACAAAACCATTCAACAGAACACCCTACCTTGTCCATGGCTGCCATGATCATGCTTATTTTGTGTCTTGCTGCTCCACCCTTTTTTCTAAACACCTTCATCAACTGGTTCGAGTAATGATCCAGTTTGGACATGAATCTGGACAGGAGGGGAACAGTGGTGATGCGGGTGAATTCTGCATTTATCCGAAACAATGAGACATATGCACAATTAAATTTCCAGCTGAAAAGTGGTGTTATACACAATACCTCATGCGGTGCAAAAGGGGGAATCATTTATTCCTATTTATAGGGGCTAGCAAGACTTTCAAATGAAATTATTGACTGCTACATGTATAAACATATAACATATATTAAATACACATCAAGAATGGCTATGTAACCGAGTCTAAACAAATCTGCAAAAAATATAAATCTCACGGTCTGGGATCACCACAATTCATCAGTGATGTCCTGGTTCGAGGTTTAAAGACCGATATATTTACCTAGACGAATTTCTGAGTCTTAGGCAGTAGGACAGGAATGATTTCATGCAGAGAAATGACACACTGACTCAAATCACTTATTTTTTTTTGAGATATCAATATTATTATTTAATTATCTCCAAGACACATCCAAATTTTTTTTTCAATAACAAATTATTTGGCCAAAATTAACTGATTTTTGCTGCACTCTCTTTTACTCCCGTTGTGCACAACGTTTGGTCATTCCCATGTCACCTGTAGAAGCTGTACTCCCTGTCACGACAAAAAAAAAAAACCATTGATGTCGAAGGTCAGCGATCCAGTTCCTTCACCAGAAAGAAAGTCGGCGATCCAACTCCTGCACCACAAAGAAGGTCGGCGATCCAACTCCTGCACCACAAAGAAGATCGGCGATCCAACTGCTGCACCAGAACAATGAACCCTCGATGACAGTCCGCGGCCACGTCACTCCCGGCGGCAGAATTCAGCACTGAGCTGTAGACACAGCTTTCCCCTTCAAAGCCGATTAACCTCACACAGTCCGGTCCGCTATTACACAAAGTATACATTTCAGACAATACGCTGGAAAGTCCCCGGTTTGGATCCCATTTTCCTTGTTTTACAGAAAACTACCATTACGTCTATCTGCCTCTAAAGCCAGCATGGAAAAGAATGTGTACAGCGCAGTCCTGCTGCCACCTAAAGGAATTTACCACCAACCGTTCCATCACTGCTGCAAAACTGTCGAAAATAACAACAGCTCATAATGAAAAGAAATCAATGACTCTACCAGGAATTTTATGTCTGAAAGAGTGCAATAGGAAACTCATACCATCTGGATTATTTACTAAATATTATTCTACCCACATGGAATGTCCCACATATTTTATACTTAACAAAGCTATACTAATTTATTAAAATGAACTCTTAAACGTGCAAAACATATGAACTATTTTTTTTTTTTTAAATTTCAAGATAGAAATTTTTAGGTGGGTTACCACTAAACCCTGACGTCCTCGTCAGATATTTACATAGCTGCATTTATCATATTTATCATCATGGCAGTTTGAGTTTGCATCTTAGCTAAAATGCTTAACAAATCCAACTTTGGGTTGTTATCCACTGTCTGCTGATTACACTTTGCTTTCCACCCTGTATAATCCTCAAATCTCACTGGCGGACGTCGCTCACGTCTAGGTCTTTGGGACAATGCTGGTGGTTCTGCAGTGTCTTTTGTTGGAGAGCTTCTCTCAACATCTTCACAGATTTGATCAGTAGAGGCAGGTAGGTAGTATGAGTCTTCAAAAAGTTCTTCAGTACCAGCAGCTGTGCATGTGATACTTGTACCTGTCTCCTTAGAGCAGGGGTGCACACACTTTTTCAGCATGCGAGCTACTTATAGAATGACCAAGCCAAAATGATCTACCAGCTATAAAATTGCAAAACATGTATTTATTCATAAATATATTGAGAATTCTTAATATGAACCACATATGTTGGTGTACCTTGCATAACTATGTGAATCCATATTGCTCCATACAACTCTGTACATTTTTTGTCTTTACTCTGATGACTTGCACTGAATGGAATCAGCCAGGGATGCATAGTCCGGACAGTAGCTGCTGACAGCCAGCCTCAAGCACACTTTCAAATGATCATCAGTCATGGTGGACCTGTACTTGGACTTAATGATCTTCATGTGGGAAAAGGCTGATTCACTATAAATAAGTGGAGCCGAATAATGCAGTCAAGGAGGTTGCACATTTCCTCATGTTGGGGTACTTTTCCTCTGTGAGTAAGTTCCAGAACTGTCCATGAGCTCTGGACTTCAGCTCAGTGTCAGTTTGTACAGTCAAAATCTCATCCTCCACTCCTGAAGAGTTCAGGTCAAACAGAGTTGCAATTTTTGATGCAAGTGAAACAACCTCAGCATCTGCCCCGAAAAGGGTAGCACATGAATGTGGCAATTGGCTCGAGTAAAGCAAAGTCTTCAAATCGTTTGTCAAATTCTGACAGACAAGTGTCAATCTGTTTTGTGTAGCGTACATTGTCAAGCTGCACACGACTTCCCTTGCGTCTCCAGCTCTGACACGAGGTTCTGGAAGTTTAGTCATGTAACTGTAGTTTTTTGATAGCTGGGGAGCTCTGATCGAAGATAGTATTTCTTCTTTGTTTTTAAAGTCTTCGAACAATGAGTCAGCTGCTTCAACAAATGCCTCTTTTACCATCTCTCCATCTTGGAAGGATTTCTTGTTCTTAACAATTAAGTGACTCACCCGGAACGAAGCTTCGGTGGCTGCCTTTGCTTTTGAAGTTAGCCGTGAGAAAAATGACTGCTGTCCGGATAACTGGGACTTTAGTTCATTTACCTTTCTCCTTCTCAGCTCGCTCTTTGGAGGGAAGTCCGTGTCGTAGTTTTTATGAACAGTCCGAAAATGCCGCTCCACATTTCCCTTTTTCGGTATAGCGATGGCAGAGTGGCAGATAAGGCAAACGCACTTTGAAAATGACATAATGAAAAAAAAAGTCCACCTCCCATTCCGTATGGAAGTGGTACGTTTTTGTCTTTTTACTATGTCCAGCTCCCGCACTCATTTTTATACCCGTAAGTTTAGAAGCCATAAATTGCAGGCTAACTCACTAGCTTGCTTGAACACGCCATAGAGTAGTATGGGACACTTCTCGTCAAATTTTGACAGGTCCCAATCAGAAGCTGCCACGTCACAAGTGGGCGTGACTTAGCTCCAAGGCGTCCAATCAGAGACTGCAACGTCATAGAGTCCCTCCCTTAACCCCGCCCCATCCGCCATATTTGTAGATTTTTATTTTTAAATAAAAGGAAATGACGTATTAAAAATGCCGGAAATGATCGATTTAAAAAAAATGATTTATGAGACAACAATAATAATAAAATTCCCGCGCTATGGTCATCCAATGAGGTGTGAGGGGAAGGATGAATGAGAACCAATGAGAAGAGGAGTACGGGGCCTTCTTCATATATAACAGGCAGTAGGCCTCTCTTTAGGCTGCAGCGTTGAATAGAACTCACCATGGCTCAGAAAATGTTGGATGTCCGGGGGTATGCGGTTCCCCGAGCCAGCGGCGGCGGCGGCAAAGCTGAGGCCTGAAATGACTGGTGACATCTGTCTTCAGCGCTTAGCTGAAGACAGAATGTGCATGCCCTTCTGTCAACTCCCGGGAACATCTCCTTCTGTCCACGCCCGGGTGAAGGAAGTAGAGGAGAAGGGGGGTGGTCAAAGTTAAGTGAAACAAGAGACCGGGCCACGGATCCATTTCCACCATGACCTTACAGGTCGCCACCACGGTCGTAAATGACCGGATATGCAAGGTTTAGTTAAACAATACACTTGAGGAATGACAGAAAAAAACAACTCTGTGTGACACGCCGATACTTTATGGACCTGACAGAGGCAGCACCCAAACTCTGAAGACAGAGCATGGTCAAACTGAGGTCAGAGTCACCACCACGATTCCGCCTTGAACTTAAAGGTCACCTCCACGGTCATGAATGAGCGCCTACTTGAAGTAGAATGCTCTGAGGTCAACTGACATGATAGCACACACACACACACACACACACACACACACCGGTCACCTGAGCACTTGAATGCATCTTGTCTCATGAGTCCCTTAAACCGGTCATAATTGGTGGAGTGACAGAAAAAAACAACTGTGTGTGACACGCCGATACTTTATGGACCTGACAGAGGCAGCACCCAAACTCTGAAGAGAAAGGGTCAAACTCAGGTCAGAGCAAAACATACACAATTGTGTCTTATAAGAAGATTAAAGCTTTTCTCTACGTTTCTTAAAAAACAAACATTCAAAATGATCATTCTGTGGAGATCAAACTCTGAGATGCTTTACAGGCCCTAAAGTGAACCTCTTGTTTGTTGCTTTTTAAAAAAAAATGATTTTTTTAGCCATTTTATAATTCCTTGGGTGAGGCTCAACTTCAAGTACTGTGCTTCTCTTAGAACCAATTTAACCAACTTCGCTGACTACAAACTCATGTTTCATTCCCTGGCATATATCTCAATAACGGAAAGAGACAGTAATGTGGTGTTTGGTCTCATTTGAAAGCTCTCATTAGGTTGATAAAAAGTCAGAAATCATATAGTTATTTGAGTACAGAGTGTAGCGAGACCATTAAAATATCCGAGTTCGGAATAAACTACTCACAAACCTGATTGAGGACATAGGGGAGGAAAAAAAAAAAAAAGCACCACCCTAACCCTGAGCATTAAATCACCGGTCACCTGAACACTTGAATGCCTCTTAACTCATTATTCTCTAAAACTGAGTTCACAATGGATGGACACGTTTTCACTGAAGCTGTAGCTGCTGCACAAGTGCATTCAGCTGCTGAGGACGCTGCAATACCTGTAGTCTCTGGTGAGTATCTTTAAAGCCGTGTCTTCAAATAATTATTGGTTATAAAAAAATGATACAGAGTAGTAATATGATTCATATTATGGAATGACTGCGTTTTATTTATTTATTTCTATGCATACATCTTTTCAGTATCGTTAAATTTAACTTTTTGTGTCTTTTTTTTTACCTTTAAGTGGTCCCTGAGGAATTTTTGGGTATTAACTTTTCCCAGTCAGATTATGGTAATTTTCATTCTTTTTTTTTTCATGAATATTCATTCTTCAAACACTTCCCAGCAGGGGTATATGTGTATTTATATGTAACTGTGTAAGGTTACAGAGATTCAAAGGTGTTGCTGTCATCATATCTGTTTGCAGACTTTTCAGGCCAAGTTCGGAGCACATTGAATGCCCACAATCCGGACGTTTTTGTCAGGGAGTTAGATTCTATCTCCCTGGTTCAGAACTCTTCGACTCGCTCTCCTCAAGCCAAATCTAGACAGCGAACAGGCCGGTTGTCCATGACCAGACGTCGGCTTCATGTTCCCGAGGAGACCGGTTCAAAAGATATTTCAACGGTGACTCACAGTGATCCAGAGCCCCGTCAACAGCCCGGGTACAGCTCTTTAGAGGGATCTGCTCCTGCGGACCGGTTAAACAGCTCCAAAGCAGGTCCCAGTCTACCACCACCGTCATCACCACAGGCAGGCCTCACTGTCCCAGAAGTCACTCAACAAACTGAGGTCTCACTGGTAGGATCAGAACCTGCGACCCGCTCAAGCAGCTCTGACTCAAACAGCTCTGAAGCAGGGACCGGTTTGCCTCCGCCATCCTCCAACAGCCGAGTGACGGAACCACAGACAACGGGGCCTGGAGGTAGTCAGGAGCCGCTGCCCGGAGTGATTGCAGATTGTGACGCCTCTGGTAAGTGATTTTATCATTATTTTCTGTCGTGAAAATTTGTTCATACGGGGAAAACTTGTTCATACGGCCTGCATGTGACCCTACTTGCCTCCAAATTCTAAATAAAATGTTATTTATAAATTTTTTGAAAACATTTCTCATGTTCTGCAAAGATTTGTCTCAGGTCCCTTCTGAAGCTGCAGCGCCTGTAACTCCACCTCCCCCGCAATCATCAACTCTCCCAGAGCAAGCTGCTTCACCCTCTGCACGTCGATCAAAGAGGCAGCAAACTGTCAGCATTAGGAGACAGGTCAGACATATGTCTCTTCATTATGACCCATTTTATTATTTGATTTTTGATTCAAACAGGGTGATTATTATTCAAAAAAAACCAAACAAACAAAAAAACAAAAAAAAAACAACATGCGTTTCAGATTTAAGTGGTTTTCCCTTTTCACAGACTTTGGGAAGGAACCACAGCAGGGACCACAGCAGGATCCGCAGAGTGACGCTTCGGCGAAGACGACCCCTGCAAAGCAGAGATCGTCATGCACAAAATCAGCTGGCAAGACTAAGACTCAGAGTGTACCGTCAAGCGATCTCCTCCATTGTAACCATCGGTAATATTTTTTTTGGTAAGGTGTGACACAATATATCATGACTCAAAACCCAATTCCCCCTGATTTACTGAGTTAAATAGAAGGCTTAAACCAACTAGCGGATGATGAGTTTCTTCACCGGTCTAACATTTCCCCATCCGAATTACTAAACTTGATCGGAGTCTTAAATGATGATGAGTTTCTTCAACAGTACGACATAGCCCCGTCTGAGTTTCAAACAGTCATAGAAGGTTTAAACCAACTCGCTGATCAACAACCCAAACCAGCCGATGATGACAGTTTTCAGCAAAACTGTAACATCCCGCCTGAATTACTTGCTGCAATAAACATTATAAATCAGAAAATAAATTCTCCAAAACACAGTCCATCCGCCGTTGACCAATCTCCTGAGTTGACCCTCATGCAGCAACCTGGTCAGAGTGGTATAACTGTTGATGATATACAGAGAGGTTTTGATGAAATAACCCGAGCTCTTGAAAACTGTAACCGCAGCCCAATCTCAGATTCACAGCAATCGAATGAATCTCCTGTGTTACCCTTACAAAATGCTGATCAAATTCAACTAAATGCTGACCCACAAGAGGGGGGTAATTTGAGACATGAGGCTGAAACCTCATCAAATCTTTCTCAAAATCTGAGTCCCATCAACACAACCACGCGAGATCGTTTTAACAATGTGGAAATGAGACGCATTTTATCCATTCCTCCCCCTGAAAATCCGCCTGATCTCACTCAATTTTATGAGAGTGTCATGGTCAACCTTCACGATCTAGCCGAAAGAGTTAAGTCACAGGCTAGACGCGGAGACGTTGTGCAGCTGGAGATCATCGGGGAGAATGTGCGAGATCACGTGTCTATCACTGCCACTGAGGATGGTGATGGTATCTTACCCGTGTTTGAAGGCTTACTAGAGCAGTTGGTACAATCTAATACGGACATTACCGGAGACTCGCAGTTAGAATTGGTCGTTCAGGTGGTGCAAAACCCCCGAGGCAGCGGTAAACGCAAGCTAGAGAAAACATTAGACTGTGAAATCATCCAAAAGAAAAAACGTCAACTGTATGTAGTACGGGCTGCACAGTGGCGTAGTGGTTAGCACTTTCGCCTTGCAGCGAGAAGGTCCCTGGTTCGCGTCCCGGCTTTCCCGGGATCTTTCTGCATGGAGTTTGCATGTTCTCCCTGTGCATGCGTGGGTTTTCTCCGGGTACTCCGGCTTCCTCCCACAGTCCAAAAATATGCTGAGGTTAATTGATTATTCTAAATTGCCCGTAGGTGTGAATATGAGAGTGCTTGTTCGTCTTTGTATGTGGCCCTGCGACAGACTGGCGACCTGTCTAGGGTGTCCCCTGCCTTCGCCCGAGTCAGCTGGGATAGGCTCCAGCCCCCCCCGCGACCCTAGTGAGGATTAAGCGGTGTATAGATAATGGATGGATGGATGTATGTAGTACAAAACACAAATGATCAGCTCTGCTTTGCCATTAACCTGGCTCATCTGATGGACCCTAAAATCACCGATAGTCAAGCGCTAGAACGAGGCAAAGTGTTGCAACGTCTCGCAGGTCTGAGCGATCAGACTGCCGTCACCCTAAGCGATATTTCTAAATTTGAAGCAATTGTACAGCGTAAAATTGTAGTGTTTAGCAGACGTTCTACTGACCGAGCCCTCTACCCCTTCCAAACTACGTTCCCCGATTGCCGTAATCCGTTGTTTCTATTTCTGCTTCAAAACCACTACTACGGCATAAAAAATCTGAAAGCTTTTCTCGGAGTAACGTATGTTTGTGATTATTGTTACATGAGCTATCACCATCCCCACACACACCACTGCAGGGGTTACTGCGCCGTCTGTAATGATCCAGCCTGTACGCAGCAGCCATTCAACTTGATGGTCTGTGCAGACTGTAACAGAACCTGCCATACAAGCATCTGTTATGCTAAACACAAAGAGCCTAAAGACAGATCAAAAAATCAGAAACTCAGCAACTGCGATCTGTTTAAAAAATGCCTCAAATGTAAAATGGTTTACACCAGTACAGAAGGCAAAAAGCACAAGTGCGCGCCGAATAAATGTAAGATTTGCAGACAAAAACTCCCTCTCGACTCTGACATAACCAGCAGCAATCATCTGTGTTACATGCAACCATTACCCGCGACTAAAGAGCACAGTGACAACATTATCTTTTATGATTTTGAAACGTTTGTCAACCAAAACAATGTGCACTTCCCCTTTCTCGTGTGTACAAAAACACTGAAAGGTGAAGAGTGGGTGGCTTATGGTCTAGGATGTGTCAACCGCTTTCTCCAATATTTCAGGAGACCGCTGTATCGGGGAGCTACCTTTATAGCACACAATGCGAAAGGGTTTGACAGCTACTTGATTGTCAACTGCATGCTGGAGTTGGGTATCAAACCCAATTTTATCATGCAAGGCGGTAAAATTCTCAGTTTCAGCGATCCCGATTACCGTCAGACATTCATAGACTCCCTGTCTTTCCTCGGCATGAGACTCAGCAAAATGCCTGGTGCGCTTGGTTTTAATGATCAGACCAAGGGCTATTTCCCCCACAAATTCAGCTCTGAGGAGCACTTAAACTACATCGGGCCTTACCCCCACCATCTGATTACAGCGTCGATCGCATGTCTCTGAGCGAGCAGGAAGAATTTTACAGCTGGTACAGAAAAGACAGTCGGGGTGTCTTTAACTTTGAGAAGGAGGCTGTGTACTACTGTAAAAATGATGTCAAAATTCTCCACGAGGGTTGCATCAGATTCAGAAAACAATTTCTCAGTGACACAGGCGTAGACCCGTTAAGCTGTATTACCATAGCGTCTGCGTGCATGAAAGTGTTTCTGACAAATTTCCTGTCTCCAGACACACTAGCCATCCCCTCACCCGACGACTACAGGCGTCAGTTCAAACAATACTCCAGTGCCTCCATCCAGTGGTTGGAGTGGGAAGCGCGTTCCAAAAGCATCTTCATCCAGTACGCTCTAAACAAGGGAGAGAAACAGATCGGTCCCTACTTTGCAGACGGCTATGCCGTAATTGGGGGTGTAGAGTTCGTTTGGGAGTTTCAAGGTTGTTTTTTTCACGGTTGTCCAATCTGTTTCCAACCTAATGAAATCTGCCCCCTGACAGGCATTCCTTTTGAGGAGCTGTACCTGGCCAGTGAAAAAAAATTACAATGGTTGAGATTCGATCACGGCGTCCGTACCATTGTGATTAGGGAACACGAATGGACGGAGATGAAAAAATCGCATCCGAGGGTGAAAGAATTTCTGAAAGAGCTCGATCCTCCCGAGCCTCTCTGCCCCCAGCAGGCTCTCTATGGCGGTAGAACAAGCGCTGTGAGGCTAAGGTACACAGCGGGGCCTGATGAGTCTGTGCGCTATGTAGATGTGACCTCGCTTTACCCCTATGTGAATTTGAGCTTTTCTTACCCTCTAGGTCATCCTACTATCATTCACAAAGATTTTGATCCGCCTCAAAACTACTTTGGTTTGATCAAGGCAGTCGTCTTGCCACCTCGCGGGCTCTATTTCCCCGTTTTACCTTTTAAAACGGCTCAGGGGAAATTGGTGTTTACCCTCTGCCGCACCTGCGTTGAAATCAATAATCAGGAGGGCCTTTGCCATCACGACGACAAAGCCAGAGCATTGACAGGGGTCTAGGTCACCGTCGAGTTCAACAAAGTGCTAGAGATGGGGTACAGGGTCGCCAAAATCACAGCGGTATGGCACTTTGACAGGCGTAGCGACACGGTCTTTGCAGACTACATCCGTACTTTCCTAAAAGGGAAGCAGGAAGCTTCAGGCTACCCCTCTGAGGCAACTGATCAGCAGAGCAGGGAAAAGTACATCAGAGAGTACAAGACCAAACAAAACGTCCAGCTGGACCCTGCCAAAATAGAGCTGAACCCGGCTAAGAGACATGTGTCTAAGCTGTGTCTGAACAGCTTCTGGGGAAAATTTGCACAGAGAACAAATCTGGTTCAAACCACTTTAATCAGTGAGTCTGAAGAATTTTTCAGCTTCATGTTTTCAGGGAAATGCACAATCCGGTACTTCACTTTTCTGAATGACAAAACAAGTCTGATTCAGTGGTGTTACAACGACCGCTGCCTCATGCCCCCGGGCCGCGCCAACAACATCTTTATCGCCGCATTCACCACTGCTTATGCGCATCTGAAATTGTACAGTTATTTAGAGCACGTGAAAGAGAACGTTCTTTACATCGACACAGACAGCGTGATCTATGTGGTCAAAGACGGTGAGAGTCCCCTTGAGCTGGGTAATTATTTAGGGGATTTGACGGACGAGCTGGGGGGTGACAGCTTTCAAGAGTTTGTGGCTACTAGTCCCAAGAGTTACGCCCATCTGACCAAAACACAGAAAAAAGCAGTGCTGCGTGTCAAAGGTATCACACAGACTTGGGACTGCTGTGAGCGGGTCAACTTTGACAGCGTCAGACAGTTGGTGGAAGGCTACCTGCGTGGTTCAAAAGAGGGTGTGATTCAAACCCCTCAATTCGGTATTGTGCGTGATAAAAAGGGCTTTCTGCTGAAAAACTCAACATTCCAGAAAAAGTTTAGGGTGGTGTATGACAAGAGACGTTTGTTTAGTGACGGTACCACTCTGCCGTTTGATTATTAGAGGAAAAAAAAAATGTCACAACTTGCTGATATGGAGGAGATTCAGTTTGATGCCAGACTAAAAATGCCATTTTCATGCCTTGTGGTTGGATGTAGTGGATCCGGCAAATCCTATTTTGTATATAATGTCCTTCAAAACTGTGAAGATGTGTTGAATACTGTGCCTGACAATGTGGTGTGGATATATACTTCTTTTCAACCTTTGTATGCTGAACTGCAGAAAAAAAATAAAAAGATCAAGTTTGTTGAAGGACTTCCTGATTCTTTTGAGGATGCGAACCTGTTTCCTCCTGATCAAAGTCATCTCATTATTTTAGATGATATGTTTCAAGGCTCTGATCACCCTGAGGTGGTAAGGATTTTCACACAATACAGACATCTCAGAAACATGAGCGTCATGATGCTGACCCAAAATATCTTTCACCGTGGTAAATACAGTCGTACCATCAGTTTGAACAGTAATTACCTGGTGTTGTTTAAAAACCCTAGAGATAAATTACAGATGAATACTTTAGCTCATCAAATTTTCCCGTTGCAAAAGAAATTTTTCTTGGAGAGTTTTGAAGATGCCACCAAAGATCCTTACGGATATTTAATCCTAGATCTCACACCTTCCTGCCCAGATCGGTTTAGACTCAGGACGGGAATACTTCCTAACCAGTGGCCGACCATGTACATTCCCAAAACCAAATAAGTCGCGATGTCAGCGCGTATAAAAAGGAACGCACCTTTACTTAAAGCTCTGTATCAGGCTATGCCTCAAAAACGTAAAGATATTCTCACTCACTGTTCCCCTGACCTGCTCCAAGCTTTGTGTGAGCTGGCCATAAATCTTCTGAAGGGGAACATCCCGGTCTCTCTCTCTCAGTACAAAAAGCTGAAGAGAGAGAGAAAAATCATCAGACTGTTGATAAAAAAACTGGATTAAAATGGAAACATCAGGCCCTGAAGAGACAGTCGGGAGGTTTTATCCTTCCTCTACTCTCCGCCGCTGTACCTCTCATCGGAAATCTTCTGGGAGGTCTGGTTAAAAGATAAAAAATGTCTCTGACGACGGCAAACACGTTTCTGATTTCACCCCATCAGTTAAACAGGCTTACCCGACCAGAGTCATCCATCAGACAGACGGCTGAGGATGATTTGGATGAGAAAATGAGAGCCGTACTCAATACACCGGGGCTGAGTTCTTATGAAAAAGTGAAAAGGTATGAGGTGCTGCTCCAGCGATATTTGACCTTGATCAAGCAGGGTCAGAAAGATGAGCGTCGGGTGACTCTCAGCCCTCGTCCGAGGACCCTGAACCTGTTCAACCTCATGCTCCAGCTCTCCCTGAATCTGACTCTGCAGATTTGGATGAAGCAGCCGTAGAGCTATTAAAAAGCCTGCCTGTGCGTGATCGCAAAAATGCACGGTACATCATGCAGAAATTATCAAGGAGCAACAGGGGCTGGACGGATAGAGGCGAATTTGTTTATCGGGGGAATGTGGTGAAAGGGTCGCACATAATCGATCTATTTAAAAACCTGTCAGTCTCTAACAAAAAACATCAGACACCTCCCAGAGGTTGGACCAGTTTCCTCAGTGCGTTGGTAGAACTCAATATTCCCTTATCCTCGGTCAAAAATCGACAAGCTCGGGATCAGTACCGTCGTCTCAAAATGAATGCTATTTCTGAAACACCCCGATGGAATGAACCGGAAGAAGAAACTGCTGCGAGGGCGCATTACTTTGAAAAGCCTCAGAGAGGTAGAAAGAAGAAAGTAACCCTCTCTCCTCGATGGATCAACTTCACCTCCTAAACTTTGATCACAGAACAGTTTCATTTTTCATAATAAAATGTTTATTGATTGCATTTTCATGTTTACAGCATCTTTTTTTTAAGTCACAACATAATTCACTGACAAAGGTTTAGCATAAAATATATTTATGAAAAACATGTAACTATAGCAATACAATATATTTCTGAAGAAACAAAAAAACAAGCCTCAGAGAGGTAAAAGGAAAAAAAAACAAAACATGGAACTATAGATATAAAAGATATTTTTGAAGAAAAAAAACATGAGACTATAAGTTGTAACAATCTCTAAACATTTGTAATGAGCATACTCCGTGATGAAAAGGCTCTGAACATCGACGTCTGATGCAGCGTTGGTATTTTTTCACAAAGTTAGACGCGGCAAGATCATTTTTGAACACATCGTGATGATAGAGACTCAATACTTTTTCATAAGATAAACCGCAGGCTCGATGGCAGAGGTAATAAACGCAGTGCTGCCCACAAACGGTGGACAGAGGGTGTTGAAGCTGATTGTCGTGGTACAGAATTTTTTTAGATCGGTTTTGCAAAAATTGTAAAATGCTAGCGGGGTAATGATCAAAATCTGGTGAGAAACCGTAAGAATCAAAAAAGGTCGCTACATCGTCCTCTTCCAGAGTTAAGGATAACCAGTGCTCTCCAGGCATGTGTGAAGGGTGAGTGTTGATGACGAAGTAAGCGGGTGGCTGAAACTTGCTAGTGAGTAACTCTAGTTGGTCAGAAGCCCAAACACCGCAGAATAGGTCTCCCAATAAACGATGTAAAAGATCCTCCAGTTGGTGATTATTCATCTTTACTTTCTGACCGAGATGTTGTTTTTTAATAATAATCTACCAGCACCTGTCGTTTAGAATTGATCTCCAGAACAGAGTCGTAACAGGCGTACACAATGAGGGTGGTGGTGTGTGGCAGGGGGATTGGCAGGGGTTTGGACACTGACATGGTGGACACATACAAATACCTGGGTGTTCACCTCAATAATAAACTGGACTGGACACACAATACAGAGGTCCTGTACAAGAAGGGCCAAAGTCGTCTCCACCTGCTGAGGAGACTGAGGTCCTTTGGAGTGTGCAGGACTCTGCTTAGGACATTCTACGACTCTGTGGTAGCGTCTGCTATTTTCTATGCAGTGGTCTGCTGGGGAGCAGGGAGCACTGAAAGGGACAGAAAGAGACTAAACAGACTGGTCAGGAGGGCTGGTTCTGTCCTGGACTGTTCCCTGGACTCCATAGAGGAGGTGGGTGAGAGGAGGATGTTGTCAAAGCTCACATCCATCATGGACAATCCCTCTCACCCACTGCATGACACTGTGGGGTCTTTAAGCAGCTCCTTCAGCAGCAGACTGAGACATCCACCCTGCAAGAAAGAGCGCTATCGCAGGTCCTTCATTCCATCTGCTATAAGACTTTACAACATCAGCATCACTGGCTGATGTTAACATAAACTGGACTATATCATTACCACCCCAAACCATAAATTTGCACTGACATTCTTGCACTGCACATCTTTGCACTTTTAAACTTTATTTTTATTTTTTCTGTTAAAAATTTTTTTCACCCTTGTATATATTGTAAATAAAGCTGCTGTAACAATGTAAATTTCCCCTGGAGTGGGGAGAAATAAAGAACTTTATCTTATCTTTATCTTTAAATGACATTTCCAGTCTCAAATTTCCGGTGGAAACAGGAGACAGTGCGTCGCTGTCTTCGGTCGGGTTCAGGTTGAACACAAACAGAGAATACCCGTCATTAAATTCCTGATGGTTGATGCCCAGAGGTAAATCTTTAAGGTGCCTCACCGTAGCGGCAAACACATTATAGAACTCTCTGACCGCATTACCCCGATCAAACTGGGGTTGGAAGGCTTTAGCGGGGATCTGTCTTCCATCCTGACAGAGAGCCAGATACTCCACGTCGTTGTGTTCGAAATTAAAGGGTGACAGGTCTCTGGCCCCTGTGAAGGCGTCGTGGTGCACCATACCCAGAACCACGTATTTCGGCATGGTCCCCAAAAACAGATTTTCCTGGTTAGAGATTCTGGAATTCTCCAGGATCGAATAAGATTTAACCGTCACGCGTGAAAGAGGATAGAGAGCGTTGCTTTTCATTAAAGCCGCTGCGTGACCCAGACTGGGTCACGCAGCGGCTGGGGAGACGGTCACCTTTTTGACATACAAGGAGGCGGATGTTATTTTCAGGCGAAAATGGGAGTCTCGAGCCCCCATCAGACAGAAGGAGTCGGTGCTGCGGATCAGTTTGATTCTCAAATCGACCGAGTTTAGCAGCAGTCTCTCGCAGAAAAATATGTCCCCTTGGAGAGGACCCAGCAACTCTACTTCTGCGGAGTTGGCGGTGAAGCCCGCTCTCTGAGAGAATCCTGTATTTGGACCGTTGACAGGCACTGCAGAGTCCATAGCCCCTGCTGTGTCTTTGTAAAACAGGCCGGCGCTGAATTGACTCTTTAGCGTGTCTTCAGAAAAGTTGAGCAAAGTCTCAATCATGGCTCTGTAGGGGTGTGTGGCGCTAGATTGTGAAATCAATCTATCCCCCAGAATCACGTCGCACTGACTGAAAATGGTGTTGAGAGGATAATTGATGAGACCCACCGCCGCGTCAGCGGCAATGTCAGAGCCATCCGCGTTGACGATTTTGACATTGAGGTACAGCAAGGTGTCGTTCAGGTCCAGATACTTCTCACCGTCTCCGGGGATGAAGAACTCGATGGGAGAGTTATCGCCTAACGCGGAGAGGCGTAGACATTCCTGATATTTTTTATCCTCGACGGATAATTGTGTCATAGGTGCTGAAAATAAATCCAGCTCTGCCAGGGTACACTCGGTGGATTTCTGGTGTAGAAGGGCCATATTTGTTAATTACCGAGTTATTTATTCTTTTCTTTCGTCAGATGGTTAAAATATATCGGAGCTCCAGACAGGCTTATTCTTCTTGGACCTCCTGTTCCCAACTGATTTCCTCCTCGGACGCACCGCACATTTTTTATGGGAGGACAAAATGCGTTCACCGGGCGGGCGCTTTCTTTTTCTACGTGATAAGACCATAATTCCTCCAGATCCCTCCTGGTTCTGTTTGTTCATCTGTTTTCCTGCTGCCCGCTGAGCCACGTCAGAGACGATGTTAGTAGCAGCTGTTTTCAGGTGCGGTTTAGCAATGTCAAAACCTTTTTTCACCAGCGGAGTCACAAAACGAAACAGTTTAGAAAACAAAGACCCTATACCCCGTCCGTACATCACCGGGGCTCCGTAAAATCCCGGTAGAGATCCTCCCGCTTGACTCTCATAATATCTGATGAAGCGATGAGGATCTGCCGTCGAGCCATGTCCTTCTACAAAGAACGCCGAGCAGGTTTAAAGTGGAGCTTGATGATAGACTTTCCAAAGATAAAGTCCACACACCTGTTTCGATCCGTTTTAATCTCGATGCAAATGGTTTTGGTGTAATTTTTAGACAGCGGTATGTAGTGTATCGTGTTATACCTGAGGCTCACCACATCTCCAAAAGTACCTTTGATGTTGACCGTGGCCAGCAATGGTGAGTAGCTGTCGCCGACTGCTTGATACTGAATGATGTCTGTGTAAATGTACAGATTATATATCCCGGTTTTCATATCGCAGGGGTATGGAGCCGAGCGGTTTGAGAGGGTCCACCAGTCATTCACTTTTAGTCCTAACATGTAGGCCAAGGGAGGGTACGTGCAGATTCTGTGAAGACCCGAGCCTTTGAAATCGATGCATTTAGTCACGTTGTTGTACGTAGCGTCTGCGGTCTCATCATACTTTCTGAGTGCAGTGACCACATGCTCCAGCAGCTCTCTGGGACGTTCATAATATCCTCCTCAACCGAATTTTACAATCCTCAACGGCTGCGGTTCATCAACCACTTTGTTCAGTTCAAAATACGAGGAAATGGACGGTAAATTGTACCAGGTGTAAGGGAAGATAATTTCACACAGACCCACCACCCAGTCATCGTTCAGTTCAAGGGGTTTGGCTAAGTCCACCGTGTAACAAGAAGCGGTATTTGATTTAAATAATTCTTTGCTAGCGTTGGAAGGTAGAGTCACGTAAAATCCCTCGTTAGTTGTGTGCTCCATCTTGCACCCAAGGAATGCCAGTTGCAGCCTCACTGTACAAGGTTTTTATGCTTTCATCACGTCCGAAGCCTTGATCCAGCTGTTGAACTTTTACGGCCAATTTTTCTAGCGCACTAGAACCTGTTTTTCACCTTTGACAACCCTTCGTTTTAAGATAGTGTCTGTTGAAACTCTGTTTTTAATCACTTGAGCCAAAAGATTTTTCCAGCACAAGTCATCCATCTCGGGTGTTCTCCAAACATTCCCCATGATCAGTAGGACGTACCGTTCCAGAATTCAGTCACCATCCGCAGTTGCCCAATTTTCACCACGTCCTCCCCAATCAGGTCGTCGTACATCTCGCTGATGGAACCACGGAACTCTTTTGCTGTTTTCAGCTCGTACAGGAGAGTCTCCGCCACAGCTCGAACTCTGGAATCATCGGCTGAGATTCTGCGGATGTTCAGAAGGTGTTGAATGGTCGGGATGAGACGAGGAGTGAAAAGCCTCCCCATCAGCCTGTGAAAGTGGAGCTGAAGGAGCATCGCTCAATGGCTCCAGACACTCATGCTGTCTCTGACTGGGATGGTTGATCTGACAGCCGTTGCAGCGCTCGCGTTGGTAACTGTGGAGAGTATAGTTCAGCAGATGAAACACAACAGTTTTGATGCTGCTGATCAGCATTGATGACACCCAACCGTCAGTCTCATCCCCCTCGCTACCATCCCCCCCATACCACCATGGTGATGGGAGCGGTGCTGCTGCTGCTGCTTCAGGGGATGCCGGTGTTGGTGATGCTGCTGATGCTGCTGCTTCAGGGGATGCCGGTGTTGGTGATGCTGCTGCTGCAGGGGATGCTGGAGATGGTGCTGCTGCTGCTTCTGCCGCTTCCTCTGGGGCTGTCGCTTCTGGGGCGGCCGCTTCAGGGGATGCTGGTGATGGTGGTGGCGGTGGCGGTACTGTTGGTGTTGCTGGGTATCCGGGACGAGCAGACTTAGAACGGATCACAAAGAGGGTCGGTATGCTAGGTTCCGGAGAGCTGCTGAGCTCCATCACATCCTCTTCCTCCGAGTCAGCAGAACCAAAGAGATTTCTGCGACACGGATACCGCTCTGGCTGCATAGCAGTCGGTTTTAGACGCTTCTGGGGCTGCTGTTGCTGCTGGTTGACACCACTCATGTTGATCGGTAGGCAGGTTGACAGTCTCTGTGATCATCGCTTCCACCGACCATCTTTATAACACAAAGGGGTGGGCGGTGATGATGTAATGAAGGGAAAAAGAGGCGTGGCTGAGAAGTAGAGGGCGTGAGCTTAGAATGATAAAGTTTTTTTGACAGCTAGAGTATCCCTCCAGCTCCGACAGTTAGAAAAGAGAGCGGTGATCTTTTCTGCGGCCTTCTCCATCCACTCAATCCACGCAGCCAACGGTAAAACCAGTACAGTATGGAATACCCCACAGTCTGCGTTATAACTCTCCAAAACAAAGAACTCTGCAGGTTTCTTCTTCCCCATTGATCGGAGGGTGGTTCTGAAGTACCATCTACTTGACCCCACTACTTTGGATTGCCATACCGCGCTGAAGACCGCTCATTTCAGGAGCACCTCTGTACCGCTGGGGAGGTTTTCCAACCTTGGCCGTTTAGAGGGTCCAGGCTCCACCATATTTTCCTGAGAAGTCTCTCGGAGATGCTGCTGCATGACCATCTTCAGCACGCTCCAGTCATTGGAGGTCAGCGTGGCTGAGACGGCTAGAGGCCTCGGCGTTTCACTCTCCTCCAGCTGATAGAAGCAGAGCTCACCCGTCTTGTACTTTCTGCTCTCAGCTCTCCTTTCTGCTCTCAGCTCTCGTAGGAGGCGGTCGCACTTTTCCTTGCTCCGCTATCTCTGTTCCTCCCTACCCTCATGTCTCCCTGCTTGCTGCATTTCTTCGTCTTCGTCTCGTCTGCACACACATTCCCATATCCCCCCTCCCCCCCGCCTCCACAAGCTTTCCTCACCATACACAGGAGCCAGGAATCCGTGCACCTGCACAGGAACCGGCTAACTGTGCGGTGCTCCCCCCTCCACACCCCACATCCTTATCCCAACTATCCTTGTCTATCGTCATGCTTTGCCTGTTTGCGGGTTTGTTTTTTTAGGTTCCTTCTCAAATTGAATTTCCCAACATTGAAGGTTTCATTTGGTACAACGAGCCTTTTTTTCTTTTACCCTCTGCTATCCCTACCCAGATCCCAACATGTCCTTTTTCTTTTTTTCTTCAAGAAAGGTGCGCGCAGCACTGCGCAGCAGCCGGAGCTGTCATTGGCAGGGCAGCTCAAATGAAATTTCGTTGTATATGAAAATGTACAATGACCAATAAAGATTGATTGAAAACGTAGCCCCAGGATCCAGGCATTCCGTAGGGTTTGAGAGGCCGTTCCTCCTCCAGAGACTCGGCCGGGGGCACCTGGGTCCGCTGGAGGTACATCATGGTTCTCCTAGGACCTCGTAGTATCGAGGGCGTCTCACGGAAGATGGTGATGGGCGTCTCGCTGATGACCGGAGGCTCCGGACGCGGCAGGGCCCCAGCTTTGCCGCCGCCGCTGGCTCGGGGAACCGCATACCCCCGGACATCCAACATTTTCTGAGCCATGGTGAGTTCTATTCAACGCTGCAGCCTAAAGAGAGGCCTACTGCCTGTTATATATGAAGAAGGCCCCGTACTCCTCTTCTCATTGGTTCTCATTCACCCTTCCCCTCACACCTCATTGGATGACCGTAGCACGGGAATTTTATTATTATTGTTGTCTCATAAATCATTTTTTTTAAATCGATCATTTCCGGCATTTTTAAATACGTCATTTCCTTTTATTTAAAAATAAAAATAAAAAACTACAAATATGGCGGATGGGGCGGGGTTAAGGGAGGGACGCTAAGACGTGGCAGTCTCTCATTGGATCCCCCATACTATGTCCCACCTTATGACGTGGCACTCTGATTGGACGCCTTAGGGCTAAGTCACGCCCACTTGTGACGTGGCAGCTTCTGATTGGGACCTCAAAATTTGATGAGAAGTGTCCCATACTACTCTCTCACGCCGTTATGTGCGCATACGCTGTGACACCTGTGTCAGAAAAGGTCAGACTGGTCAGACTGACCCACACACTACCTTTGCGATCAACCGGTAGATGGCGATCGACGTAATGGGCACCCCTGCCTTAGAGTGAGAGTAGTCTGGGGCCCTCTCCTCATCACAGAATAATCTAGTTTTGACTTGGAAACTGCTTTCCTCTTCTTCACTCAAAAGACCAGGATCCGTTCCATCAGTCTCAAGTTCACCTTCTTGGATGTCATTTCCTGGCATTTGGAATTCTGGAGCCTCAGGATTGAGTAGTATGCCCAGGAAATCATCTCTTTCATCACTTGTTTGCTCATTTCTCAGTCTGGACCGTGTTCTGGGCTTTCCTTTTCTGTGGGTGCTTTTTCCTCAGCTCACGCTTGACTGGCAAAAACCCACAAGGGAGCAACAGGTCTCTATGCAACACTCGCTCTCTTCCATCACCATCCTCAGGCTTGACAACGTACACTGGAATATCAGTGTTAGGCTGCTTTACTACCACATACACGGTAGACTCCCATCGATCTGCTATCATGTTTTCTCCTGATGTTAACATTTCGCACCAAAACTCGGTCACCCACATCAACAGTAGCAGCTGTAACTTTGCTATCCCACCGTGTCTTATTAAGCAGTTGCCTCTTTTCAGCTGACTCAGTGGCTAGCTTGTATGCATATTTCAGTCTTTTCTTTAAGTCCCTTACGTACTGAGAGTGGGTCTTTTCATCATAGCCTGCTGGGCTGATTCCAAAGCAGAGATCTATGGGGAGTCGTGGCTGACGACCGAACATCAGGAAAAATGGTGACACCCCAGTAACATCATTGCGGGTGCAATTGTACGCGTGTACTAAAGGACGCACGTACTTCCTCCAGTGTTCCTTTTTCTTTTCCTCCAGTGTGCCTAAGAGATCTAAGAGAGTTCGATTAAATCTCTCCACTGGGTTTCCTCGTGGGTGATATGGCGTGGTCCTGGATTTCACTCCAGCCAACATAGCTCAACTACCACCTCTGACTCAAAATTTGCACCTTGGTCGCTATGCACTCTCTTTGGGAACCCAAAATTGCATATTAAATTTTCCCATAAGATTGTTGTGACTGTTTTAGCAGTCTGGTCCTTTGTTGGAAATGCCATAGCATATTTAGTAAAATGATCTGTTATTACCAAAATGTTTCTGATGTCTCCTGAATCTGGCTCAGGGGATAGGTAATCAATACAGATCAACTCTAATGGAGAATACACTTTGATGTTTGTCATTTTTGCTGCTTTCTGAGCTCTTGCTTTTCTTTTTAAGCATCGTTCACATGTTTTACATTTCTGTTCAACAGCTGCTGCCATTTTCGGCCAGTAGAACCTTGCACACGCAAGCTCCAGTGTTCTCTCATATCCCACGTGTCCTGTTTCATCATGGACTCCCTCCAGAGCCCTTTCTCTGTGACTTTCGGGAACCACAAGCTGGTTATAGCTCTGCCCAGCTTGGCTGTATACTTGTCGATACAGTACTTTGTCAACAAAATTCAATCTGGGTTTCTCTCTCCAGAGGAGGCATACTTCACGACTCTCACAGTGCTTTTCTGAGCTGGATAGTGTTGTACCAGACTCCATCAGGTCTATGACACATTTAGTAGTGGCATCATCCCTTTGAAATCTTTGCCAGTCAACTGCAGTAAGACCTGGCAGAGTGGAATTCCCAGGCCATGGATCGGGTTCCTCCAGAATATCAGGAACCGCATTCTCATCACAGAGGAGAGTTTCAACCAATGCAATGTGCTCCTCTTCAGCATCAGTGCTCTCTGTAGACTGAATAGCTGCATTGGCCATATGACACTTCAGACACATCACATTTCTTACATCCTGGCTTAGTATGTTGAAATCATCCGGTGAGTGTACTGCTCTGTCCATTAATTTACCCACCCTCTTTTCTAAGTCCTCGTCCTCCTCATCATCCCGAGTGTCCTCATGTGGGATTCTTGACAGACCATCTGCATCTATGTTTGTTCTCCCAATCCTGTACTTTATGTCAAAATTATACAAGGAAAGGGCAGCAAGCCATCTATGCCCAGCAGCATCTAGTCTGGCTGTGGACAGGATGTATGTTAAAGGATTGTTGTCGGTTAGGACCTGGAAGGAGACACCATACAAATAATCATGAAACTTCTTGCATATTGCCCATTTGAGAGCCAGGAACTCTAATTTATGAACAGGATAGTTCTTTTCACTCCGATAGAGTCCGCGGCTGGCATATGCAATGACGCGTGTTTTACCATTCTGTATCTGATACAATGCTGCACCTAGACCGTTAACACTAGCGTCTGTGTGTAAAATGTATGGGAGTTTCCAGTCAGCATATCCTAAGACAGGAGCACTAGTCCGCTTCTGCACCACTGTATCGAAAGCTGTTTGACATGTTTGACTCCATCTGTCAACCAAAGACTGAGTCTTAGAAGTGTGTGCATGTTTTCTTCTGGTTGAAAATTTTCCTTGCAACAATTCATTAAGTGGTCTCACGATTTTTGAATATCCCTCCACAAATCTTCGATAATATCCTGCAAATCCCAAGAATGACCTGAGCTCTTTCACTGTCTTTGGGACGGGCCACTCACAGACTGCTGCTATTTTGTCAGGGTCTGGCTGTATTCCTTCAGCTGAAATGACATGGCCAAGATATTTTACTGATGTTTGAAAGAATTTGCATTTGGAAGGGGACAATTTTAATCCAAATTGTGAGACTCTGTCCAATACTTTCATTACTCTTTCTTCATGTTGTTCAAGAGTATCTGAAAAAATGATCAGGTCATCCAGAAACACAATAACTTCCTCCAGATTGATCCCTGCCATCACCTTTTCTGTAGTTCTCTGAAATGTGGCAAGTGAGTTAGTCAGTCCTTGTGGTAGTCTGCGAAACTGCCAGGTTCCAAAAGGGGTCGTGAATGCCGTTTTACGACAGTCCTCCTTTCTCACATCAAGCTGGTAGTATCCACTTTTTAAGTCCAGGACTGTGAACCACTTACATCCAGAAAGCAGAGCAAATGTCTCCTCTATCCTTGGCAGAGGACAGGCATCCTTTTTAGTGTGACTGTTGAGCTTACGATAGTCAACTACCATCCTCAACTCACCATTGCGTTTTCTCACTAAGACCACTGGCGATGCATATGGGGAGCTAGATTCCTCAATAATACCAGCAGCTAGGAGGTCTTTCAAATGTTGTCTCAAGTCTTCAAAGTCTGCTGGTGAAACACGGTGAGTGCGCTCTTTGAAGGGGGTATGATCAATTAGCTCAATAGCATGATCTACTCCTGTCATATGTCCTATGTCCAAATCATGTTTAGCAAAAGCATTTGCAACTTCTTTGTTAATTCTGTTTGTAATATGCTCCTTAAACTGCTCAGAAACAGGAGAATCTTCAAAATTCAGGTCAACGGCTTGTCATCAGGACTCTCATTCTGGCTAACAGTGAGCATCTGAGCTATGTTGGAGGCATGATTCACATTGACCGCTATGGGTTTCACCGAGTCCACCAGAGAACATTCAGCAATAACTCTATGAGGCTGCAATGTTATTGGATGGTCTGACATACTGCGGAGGAGCACCTTGACCTTTGCAGATGACTTAGGCCGAACCTGTATAAGGTTACTGCACACCACAAGACCCCCGGGGAGTGAATGCATTTGGGGTTCTTCGATTAGGCCAGTGACTTCGCTTCCTGATATGTTAGCATGATATCTACCTGTCACGTCACACATATCGCCTTTGGGGATTGTCACTAATTTCCTCCCAACAAGGCGTACAGGCATAGGTTTTACATCTCTTTTGTCTGTTTTTGTCTTTACTTCACAAGCAGCATATGCAGAGATGAAATTCGAATGGATGGGCAGTTTACCTAGGTACCTATCCCCACCCACTCTTTTAGAAATCTCCCAGTTGCTGTTTGAGAACATTGGTACCCACTAAGAGGGGTGTTTTGGCACTGTATGTCTGATTGGGGCAGACCAAAGCTAAGGTTGTGACAGCTGCATCTGTACCACAGTCTTCTTTGGGGAACTTAACATCTAATGCATCCCAGGTAAAGGACTAGTTGCCCTGCTGCACCTTCAATTTGCAGTAAATCACTAATCAAATACAGACTGCGATGAGAGAGATGCTGCTGATAAAATGACTGGGATATGCATGTAACTTGTGACCCTGTATCTATTAGGCATTTACACTGAACACCATCCAGCCATGCTACTGCTTCGCAGGGTTCTCCCACTAAACCTGGAGGTATAACTGGCTCATTTACAAGCTGAGTACTTGCCTGAGCTGTCATTTTGTTTTGGGTTGTTGGTAAAATGGAACTTTCATCATGCTCAGCTGCTGTCTGTTCCACAACAGCAGCTACTTCCTGTTTAAAGGTTCAGTTGCAGTGGCGCTGTCTAGTTGTGCTGGATATCTCTGCTGGTGTCGTTGTAGGAGCTTTTGTTGTACCAACTCAGCATTAGGAGGATTTGTACAGTTAGCTAAATAATGTGTATCCTCCCCACATTTCTAACAGAAACCCCTCAGCCTTCCATCTTGAGCCGACGTCTTAAGTTTCAGATCAGTGTGAGCCTGCACATTCCTTTCCTTTGCTTTATCATTAGTTGCAGGTTGATGTCCACCTTGCATCCTTTTCTTAGCAGGAGGACTTTGCTTTATCCTGGCCTGAGCCATTTCCTCTTCCAGCTGTTTAACTCTCTCACTCAAGTTAGCATTTTGATCACTGACCATGTCTGATGGATCAACACTATGCTGGATGTGACTGCGAGCTTTGACTGGTGTGGTGCCCAAACAACGACTTTTCCTGTTCTTTTTCAGGAGTCTCTCATTTTCATAAGCTCTTATTTTAAACAGCAGGTCGGAATAGCCAATGATCTCCATTGAAGTTTCAGACAGGATCTCTTTCAGGCGTAGCTGGGATATCAGAACTTCATCCCAACACCCCCGGAGGAACTGCTTCAACAGCTGAGTGTCAGTGTCGGCCAGCCATGCCTTTCCTCTTAATTACATCCTGCATGAGAGTATGGAGACGGCGCAAGTACTCAGAAGATGTTTCGTTATTCTGCTGATGTGTTTCTAGAAACTGGATGTATAGCTCTTCTCCACCAGTCACATTCCCATAGGCTTTCTCTAACTCATGCAGATAGAGTTTGGGTGGAGCATTGTCACCTACAGCGAGGGCGATACTTAAGGCAGGAGGAAGCAGGCTGTTGAGAATTTGTCCCCGCTTCTGACTATCAGTCAGAGATGTGTCTCTCATAAGTTGCTTAGAATAGAGTCTCCACGTGCTGAAAGCAACTTCACCTTTCTTGGGATGTTCACCAGAGAAGGTCCGGATTTCATATCTGGAGGGCAAATATTCTGTATGTCTCATATCATGCTTAACAACATGTTCCACAATTACTTTCTGTGTCTCACTGGGAATAGTGAAGGTTAACTGTGACTTTGCTGCAACTTCGTCTTCAGAGGCTGGTAATTTGGTCATCTTGCTCTTTGTGTGAGTCTTACCCATGTGTATTGGGCTAGGAGCTTCTGCATCCAGAGAGAGAGAAAAAACTTGAGGCTTTGCTTGAGGGATGCGAGAATAAGGTGTGGAGGTCGGTTGTTTTGGTCTTGCTGATGGTGTCTGAGCTGCTTTCAGTGCGCCGTTCGAAAGGTGCTGCATGACCAGCTGGTTGATTTCAGCAGCTTCCAACCTATTTTCTTCAGCCATGCTCTGTATGTGGTCTATTAGTTCATCTACAATATTATCTGAGGACTTTTGGACTTTTGACTTCTCAGCAGGCTTGCAGATATCTTCTATCTGAACCACCTTCCAATATCCATCCCCTTCTGCATTTAAGTGCTCATTATCTAGTAGCATTGGGGTGATTCCCTCCTCAAATTCACATAACATGCCCCCAGTTAACTCGTCTCCTATCCATGCTATTTGGGATACTTTATCTTCCTGTGCAAAAGCTTTACGCACTTCTTTCAGGGTCACTGAGCTTCTAACATTCCTCAATATCACAGACCGCTCAGGATCAAAACCTAACTCTGCACAATTATCCATGCCTGTCTTGGATTTTTAACAACTTAATGTAACCAAAAAAATCAATTTTACTCTACTGACTTAGTAGAATGTAGTATGAAGCAATTATCACAGTGAATAAAGTCACTTCTCTTGTGAAATCAAACCCCCTACCGCCCCACGTTGGGCGCCAATTTTTTTTTTTTTTTTACAAAATGTAACCAAGTCTAAACAAATCTGCAAAAAATATAAATCTCACGGTCTGGGATCACCACAATTCATCAGTGATGTCCTGGTTCGAGGTTTAAAGACCGATATATTTACCTAGACGAATTTCTGAGTCTTAGGCAGTAGGACAGGAATGATTTCATGCAGAGAAATGACACACTGACTCAAATCACTTATTTTTTTTTTTTGACATATCAATATTATTTAATTATTTCCAAGACACATCCAAATTTTTTTTTTCAATAACAAATTATTTGGCCAAAATTAACAGATTTTTGCTGCACTCTCTTTTACTCCCGTTGTGCACAATGTTTGGTCATTCCCATGTCACCTGTAGAAGCTGTACTCCCTGTCACAACAACAACAAAAAAAAAAAAATCCATTGATGTCAAAGGTCAGCGATCCAGTTCCTTCACCAGAAAGAAGGTCGGCGATCCAACTCCTGCACCACAAAGAAGGTCGGCGATCCAACTCCTGCACCACAAAGAAGGTCGGCGATCCAACTCCTGCACCAGAAAGAAGGTCGGCGATCCAACTCCTGCACCAGAACAACGAACCCTCGACGACAGTCCACGGCCACGTCACTCCCGGCGGCAGAATTCAGCCTGAGCTGTAGACACAGCTTTCCCCTTCAAAGCCGATTAACCTTACACAGTCCGGTCCGCTATTACACAAAGTATACATTTCAGACAATACGCTGGAAAGTCCCCGGTTTGGATCCCGTTTTCCTTGCTTTAAAGAGAACTACCATTACGTCTATCTGCCTCTATAGCCAGCATGGAAAAGAAAAGAAAAACATGTACAGCGCAGTCCTGCTGCCACCTTAACTCCACAGGCTAAGCTAAACATGCTACACATACACGTGTACACTAAGTTCCACCTACACGCAGCTAAATCATTAAAACCCTGGCCACATAACTTTAAAACATCTAAACGAGTTTTTTTAAATATATATATATATATATATATATATATATATATATATATATATATATATATATATATATATATATATATATATATATATATACAACAGTCCACGTACATTTTATGTATGAACACACACGTTATCTGAAATCAACAGTGCGGCAACATTCACTGTGACTAAAACTAAACCGTAGTGTTTAAACCTTAAACAAATTATACAGGATAGAAAAATTGATGTATATGAGCTTACCTATTACACAAAGTATACATTTCAGACAATACGCTGGAAAGTCCCCGGTTTGGATCCCGTTTTCCTTGCTTTACAGAGAACTACCATTACGTCTATCTGCCTCTACAGCCAGCATGGAAAAGAACGTGTACAGCGCAGTCCTGCTGCCACCTAGAGGAATTTATCACCAACCGTTCCATCACTGCTGCAAAATTGTCGAAAATAACAACAGCTCATAATGAAAAGAAATCAATGACTTTACCAGGAATTTTAGGTCTGAAACAGTGCAATAGGAAACTCATACCATCTGGATTATTTACTAAATATTATTCTACCCACATGGAATGTCCCACATATTTTATACTTAACAAAGCTATACTAATTTATTAAAATGAACTCTTAAACATGTGCAAAACATATGAACTATTTTTTTTTTTAAATTTCAAGATAGAAATTTTTAGGTGGGTTACAGTTACATTACCTCGCTCTCAGAAAACAGAGCTGGCCATCTGTCTCGGAACTCGGTGATGAAGGGCATGTCCTGAATGATTTCCTGTCTGCTGAAGGCAGCCTTGATCAGTGGTTGGTTCTTTTTCTTTACCTCCAACAACAGCGTTTGTCTTTCCAGCTCAAGACTTGCTTTTGTTTTCCCTATGGGATAATCAGGACAGTAATTAAAGCCACGGAAAGCCTCTGCTTTCCGTGGCTTCTTCACTTGGTTGGGACCTTTGCCTGTTGTCCCGCATTTTTCTTTGGTGGCATTTATGCTTAATTCTGGACACCCAATGTTCCGCAGTCTAGAGCGGTAGTTGGCCATTTTGTACTTTCCACCCGTAATGACCTGAGACCGATCCTTGCTCCTTTAAACAGGGATGTTTTGTTATTAGAGCCAGAGCCACATGATCAAAGTCTTCATCCAAGGGATATATTTTGTATTTGATCATTTCTGATGCCAAACCCTCTAAGATATCAGACTTGAGTTTGGTGCTTGGATTCAGAAAAGTGCCGCTGTTATGAAAGACATGAATGGCCTTCTCCTGCTTGAACCTCTTCCCCATAACTGAACTGAGGTATCGGGAAGGTTTGGGGCCATAGCTGAGACCTAAGGGATGACCCTGAAGACGTCGATTCAGGGGAGGAATGCGTTGTCTACTCCAAGTATGACTCTTAGGGTTGCATTCATCTTCTATTCACTCTGAGAAGAAAAACAAATTTCTTTAAGAATGGCAATGCTCTGGTGATCAAAATGTTTTCTGCAATGACTCAATGCTTCATACTCTACAAAACAATCTATTCATAAAATGTCCCACAATGCTTAACTGAGCCTGAACAGTCTACATGTAACACATACTTTAACATGGGGGCCAAAATAAGTCACCAATCAATGCATTGTCTTAAGGCACTGAAAACCCGTTTTCTCAACCATCTTATGTGACCCTACACACTTGTATATAAGAAATAAAATTTCATTGTTTCATTAAAAAATTTAAACTTAATGCAGTATCTTAACATATTAATTATGTAAAACCAAACAAAAGGATTATGAGGATTTATATTACATAGATGTCAAACTTCTGGAAAGTATGTTCATACATAATCTGTGTATTGTCAAGATGACAAGACACCAGACCAACAAAATTCTGCTTCCATAACATCTCAGCAATGTTACAGGCGGATTGTCTCCATGACACGCCCCACTGATGCAGGAGTTCGTGCAAAAAGGAACCCCAACCAAGTACTTAGACCATAAATGAACAGACTTTACAGAACGTTGGCATTTCTGTACAATAAATCCTTTTTTAGTATTTGTCTTACATATTTTAATATTTTGAGATACTGGATTTTTGATTTTTCAGGAGCGGTAAGCCATAATCATTAAGATTTATTGTTTTTAATGGTTTGAATTATTTCACTTTGTTTAATGAATCTTGAGGATATTGGAGTATTCCTTTTTGAATCAAATCACAGAAAAAAATGCCCCATTAATTTATTGTCAAGGTTAGAAAAGTTTGTATTATTACACAAGTCAGAATTCTGTCTGTACTCTTCTTATCTGTGTTCTCCTTGCTGCCTTGAAATGGGCAGGACTCAAATGGAAGAATGTTGTTACTCATTTTGCAATATCTGAATTAAATATGCCAGTTGTTGGGACTGTTGTGGAGCTGATGTTTCACAGCGACCAGGTAACATAGGCACCTTTCTGTTAACGCAGATTGATGAGTGAACAGAATGTTTTTCCCTAGACGTTAAACCAAATAAGTGATAATTTTGTCAATTTCTTGCAATACCAAGTTATGGTTTATTTGGGTTTCCTGATAACAATGTCAGTATTTGTGGTAGGATTTTTCACACAGAATACTGATAATTAGCAAACTGTCATACTGTTAAAAAAATAACAAATTGCCTGTCACAAGCACAAATCTTTTTAAGGTCACCAATCGTATGGCTCCAACTTTGTAGTCAGCCAAAGGGTAATGGTCAGCAAGCTCCTCCAAATCAACCAATGCCAGCTCTCTTGTTGGATGCAACTCGTAGGCTCTGTAGTGTTCCCTATGCCATGAGCACAATTTTCTAATGATGAGACTCAAACCATCTCGTACAATACATACCTGAATAATTTCTGAAAAACCTGGCAAACCCCCACATGATCCATGCACAACTATCATGCCCTTTTTTGTAGTTTATGCCATTAAAAGTGACATTATGGGCAAGGTTTACAGCAGTTACTTGAGGGTATTTCTGAGAGAGAATATTCACAGCATCCTCATATAGGACACCTATGGGGACTTTTGAGGCTTGTGCTGCCTCCAAGAAAGATTTTTCACTGTTAGGTGTGAACATTTCATAGCCCACCATCAACTGATGTTTTTTTGCCAATGACAAAGCTATGTTTCTGAAGTTCTTTGTATGCCTAACAATCTGCTTAAAGAAGCTGTGTTTGGCCTCAAATCGTAGGGTCCATAATGCTACAAGGGTTCCAAAACATTTAATCATCTCTGGGTAATGTTCCAGAAAATGATGTTTGGGCAACAACTTTTTGTCTGGGAAGACTTCCCAATAACGTTTTCGGTGCTCTGAGATTTTGCATTCCAGATATCCAATAGGGGGCAGCTACTAATTCAACAATATCTTTTAAATCCAAAATTACTTGCCATGCAGGTTCATCATTAGGAACAAGTTTTCCCACCATAAAAGGAAGTAATCTAAGGAGACACCAGTTTTCATGGGCGTTGCCAGGTGGCAACAATAGGTATTGTTTGTTTTCTGTGAAAGAATTGTGGAATTAAATGAAGACGGCTTGTTTTATCCCCCCCACTTGTATGGAAACAAATGGATGAAATTATTGAGTTGATCAAGAGTGAATAACTTCTTTGACAGAAGTACAGCAGTGCACTGCGCTAGTTCAACGGGAACTATGCCCTCAAACAGATCATGCACAATGTCTGGGGGGTAGCCACCAGGAACATTAAAATGAGACAGACGGTCAGTTAAAACACAGGCTCTTTTAATGCCAATGCAGCGTACCCCTTCTGCCTGAGCTGTTGTGACGTGAATCTGGTGATTTTCTTTGCTTCTGCACTGGAATGATCCTGATTTTACTTCTTTCACCGTAATGTCACTACGCTGAGCTGTACAAAATCGACAGATACACTTCCCTGAGAAACTCTCTACAAACCCGGCTAGGCCATGAGCCCCAAGATTATCAGCAATAACACACTGTATTGTCCTCTTTACAAATGACCCCAGCTGTGGAATAAACAACCCTTGCTGCTAGCCAAATACTTCTATGTAATCACTTTTGCACAACAATGTTAGGTAAACTGAGGATAAGGCTGAGCTACTACCAGGATGTAAATTACCTAAAATCCAGTAAACTGCACAAAGTTTGTGTTTCTTCCTTGATTGATGAAAGGATTACACATTTCAAAGTCGTCTATATACAAGCACAGGGAGATTCTGAAATCTTTACCTGAAAGAAACGGATTGTTCTTGTAGTATTGACCATCACAAAAAGACAAATACTGCTGTTGATTTACAGAGCAGGCTGTATGACTATCAATAACCTTATCAACTACATCATTGCGGCTGAACAGTTGTTGTAGATACTTGAGCAAGGGAACATATTGAAAGGTTTTATTGGAGCTTGCATCAAGTACGTACTCAAAAGGCTCCACAACCTTGAAATGATCCTTGTAGTATCGTTGACGTTTACAAGCTGAAGCTAGTGGACCGTCCTTTGCTATTGCTTTTGCCAAAGGATTATGAGTAGAAATGACAAGGCTCAGCTCATTAATTATTAACTGATCAACATGAAGGTCATACTTGTTGAAAATATCAACAGCTTTACTGTTTGATATGGGCACTACAGCAGAGGTGAAAATAAAGTGCAATTCTTCAAGGAACTCATCAATTGTAGAGCTTGGTACATGTGAGTAAATCTCTAATTTCAGAAGTACAGATGCCAATTTTTGAATAATTGTGTCCTGCGAGTTCTCATTTTCTGTGTCCGTTTCAATTAAATTGGGAGAATCTAGACCAGAACCAATTTCTGCAAGATCAGTAGAATGTACTTCAGAAGAGTGATCTTCATTTATATAACTACTTTTCACTAATTCAGCTTTAAAATCTTTTACTGTACAACTGCCATGCTTCCGGTTCTTATGAGATTTGAAATTAGTATATATATGACTTTCAAAAGAACAATTCTGAAACATACAAGTGACAGTTTCATAGTGCTTCAAGTGGTTGTTGATATGAGAAAAATACTCTCTACTAGATACTATGACACTTTCAGGACACAAAAGGCATGTAAATGTTACGAGCGCTGCACTTTCGACAGGTAAAACATCAACATGACATCTACCTAAATGACTTTTAAGAGCATTCCATGTTTGGAATGAGCATAGACATTCATAGTATGTGCATGGAATTGTGTGTCTCAGGCCAGAATGGCCATGTTTTAACTTACAGTGCTTTAGTAATTGATACTTTGTAGAGTTTCAGGACACCACTTGCATCTCCACATTCATAACCTAAAGAAAGAGTTAAGAGTAAATATTCAACAATGACTGTTAGCTCTTAATTACAGCTGCTTTTTTATTTGTACATTTCTGAAGCACTTTGTGTGCCCACAGTTATCTATAGCAATGACTACTGAACTTATTTAGACAAGTGAAAAATGCTCACCGCTATTGTAGAGCTGCTGGCCTTGCACCCGTCAACTCAGCAACTCCTGAACACAACTTGGGAAATCTGGAATTCCCAGTTGATCACAGCTTTGATCACACAATGTCAAAAACATTGTTCCTGGAATGTAAAATCAGAAAATCAGATTTATATAGCATTTTTCATACAATAAAATGTAGCTCTAAGTGCTTTATATAATAAAGTGAAGCAAAAACAAAGCAAAACAAAAAACATAACTAGTGATTTAATGTACTTGGATATAAATGTAACTGAGTAAGAAGTGCTATATCTGCCTCTAGTGGAGTACAAGTTTAAGAAAAAGTTTAATAACATGGAAACATTCAAATGAATTAACATTACAAGTATCTCAAATAAGTACTTTAATACAGTACTTGAGTAAACATCCCCTCTATGTATACACAGATGTGCTTCATTGACCCCAAACTAAAGGAAACACTGTGGGCCGATATGTGAACAGACTAAATATGTGACCCCAATATCAGAAATAAACGTATATGTGTGCATAAGCAAAACGACATCAGAAACAGTTTGTGGATAAAATCACACTAGCCTTGATGACGTCGGACACCAGAGCCACACATGTTGTCATCTGCAAAGCTTCAGCTCGTGTAGAGCACCATTAGCTGTCCTCTCATCTGTCCTCTTGGAGGATCGGATTTCAGACGCATTCCATCTCCTCCGTCTCCTCCACAATTCTCACACATCACAGGAAAAACACAGAGAAAACTAACAACAGTTTAATGTTTCATGATCACCATCAATCTTATACATCACCCAAAAACGCTCATTGCAATTTGCACACATCTCTGTCAACATTTAGATCATTTTCATCTTCCCCCACAAATAACTTCCCTCAAGAGTCTCTGTAAAGACAACTACTAACGAGCTCAAACAAATTTCTTATCATGGATCCTACATCAACCATACTCAGTTCTACACAAAATGCCTCATCAATCTCAGGAATCAAAGGAATAAGTATACTAATCTCTTGTTAGTCACATAACATCCTACTGTTTTCTCCTTCTCTCTCACACAAGGAGAGAAGAAAAAGGGAGGGGGAGCTCCCTCACTGCTCCTCTCACACACAGAAAAGAACTTCTCAGCATCACAATGGACCACTCCAGGCTCCTCCTCTCAAACTTAGCAACCACTTCCAGTCTACACTGGACATCACAGAGTGAACATCTAGTCTCAACTACCTCTAAGTCAAACTAACCCCAGGCGGAAAGAAACTACACACCAATCAATCAGCCAATCAAACTGCTAATCAGAATCTATTTCCTAGTTCTGACAAATTCTGTCAAGAAACTTCCTCTGTCACTGTTCATCATCTCAAGTATTCATAGATGCTCATACACACAGAATATCCTCACTGGTCTCTACTCCTCCTCAGACTCAGCAAAGGCTCCCATATATTCATCAGATGTATACACATCCACTGTAAGGCTCAGATATATTATCAATTCACAATAGTCCTCTTATAAGGCTCATAAGAATTCAACAAACTCATAAACGTCCCCCTGCAGAAGGGATCATAGGTATTTAACACTGAGAAAGCCACAACCTCTCTCTATATCTATCTACTTAATAAGAAGTCTATTCTATATATATATATATGTCTCTATTAAATAGGAAATCTATTCTGTATCAAACAAAGACATACTACAGCCTTCCGGACTCAGCTATAGCACCACACACACTCACACAGAGTGACAAGACATTTAACAGACAAAAACCGCCAACAACACTTAATCCTCAATTTTAAAGTCTACTCAATCAGAAATGTCCCCCTTTCATTTATTCACTCATTATCTGTTTCATTTTGACCAAATTTCTCCCTAACAAACACCTCAGGGACCAATATCAGAGATCTCATACACACACACAGTCGCTGCAGCACACACATTCAACACACTATCAAACAAATGAACCTCACAAAATAAAACACATAGGCCTATCCAACCTCATCCACAACACTCTCAGCATCCAATCCCAGCGTCAAGTCATTCATGCAAACCCTAAAAGCATGCTTAAGCTGTTCCTCTAACTTTACTCTTTCTCTTATCATCTAAATTTGTGCTACCTTGAGACGTAAATATTCAATCGAAAGCTGCTTCGTTTACAGTACGTCTACTTATAAATCGAGTGGGAACTTCATCTACGACTGAATTGAAACTTACACCCCCAGTTCAATGAACTGACCCATTACATGTAGGCTATTCACATAACAGGGTTTATGGCCAGAGCTACCTGCCTCCCAGAGGGCTTTGTCCAAATCTGCGGCTTCCCTTGTCATCCTCATTCCTCTTCTTCTCAAACCATTTCTTTTAGGCCTCTTTTCCTCTTCTTCACTTAGTCTCTCTTCATTTCATCTCTTCCTCTCTATATTTTCACTTTGCCAATTGACCTCTGGGCCCAAAGGTAAAATCTACTCTGTCTTTTGTTTCTAAGCACCAATTCAACTACTCAAAAGCCAACTTTCACTTAAAGCGTCTAATTTACACGTCTTACCGTTAACAAGATTCAGGCCTGTCTCATTAATCTTGCATGGTTATTTAGCTTGCTTCATCGTTACTAGTTCTGCTATTCTACATTTACCTCTTTAACTTCAACATTTATCTCTCTTCAACTTCGATTTGTCTTCTCTACTCTATTGCTGCAGCATCATTTCTCTTTACTTCTAAACTCTCCTCTCTTTAACTCTTTTCTCTCTTTAACTCAATAAACTCTTTTTCTTGTAACTCAACTTTTATCTATGAATAAACCCCCCAATTTAGACCGAACGCTATCCTACACCTCAACACATCCTGGCATATGCACGCATGATCCTTTACAGTGCAGCCAAACACCCCCAGCTTCCACGCACTAACCAGCACCCCACATTGTGGGAGAAACATATTCACTTCTCGCTGACCAGTCCTTTTCTTTGAAACAGTGTGAGAGTGCGCTGGAGCTGTCGGTGACCACAAAGGAGACCACAAACTGATCCCATCCTCGTCGCCACTTTTTGTCGTAGTTTATCTTAGACCTCAAGGATGTGCAGATGTTGAAGACAATGTCCGTTGACACTGTTGCTTTTATAATATAATTTTATTATATAAAAAGACAGCATCTGTTCAGGCGCCATGGAGACTTCAGAGCCAATGTGAAACTCCCACTTGAACAACGGGCTGGTGGTCATTTTATACCCTTTGGTGACGTATGAGGTCACAACATCTAGTCTCTGTTAGAAAACTTTGTAAAAAGAGGATACAGGATACCCTTCGACTCTGTAGGGCCCATCCATCACTATCTGGATGGGGGACCCCTGTATAAACATTACCTCAGCCTGTTAAACATAAACATTCCCAGAACCAAACCAGAAAGACCTATATCTCCTGTCAGAGACTACCTGTTTACGTAGTGAAAAAGGAAACATATGTTTTCCCACAAGTTGCTGGTCAGCTAATAGAACAGACAGAACAGATTCCATTCTACTAACTTATCAACTAATACATGTCTCAGATCAGATACTACAAACGTATTTCTTTGCATTCCATCACTGGACTGCTTGCAAGGAGTCTCCAAAACTCAGGGATGAGAATGACAAATGGAAAAAAAATCTGAAAATGTCTGCCGAAGGCACGGAAAATTTTTGTAAAATTCACTTAGAAATGGCATTCTCTGGTGACTTTTAACAGTGAATATATAAGGCAATCAACACCCAAAATCCATTAATTTCTTCAATGAATTTCACCTGTTTTTTTAAAAAAACAATATCCCAATTTGGTGGGCTACCAAGGGGATACTTGATCATTATCATTTATGGTACATTCAATTTTTGATTGAATGTACCAATCTGTTCATTTAAATGCAACATATTTATACCCTGTTCATTTTAATTCTAATACAACATATTAATACCCCAATATTTTGTTGTTCAAAGGAATGGCACAGTTTATATATGAATTAAAAGAACTGAAATATACACAAAGAATCAAGTACCTTACCACAAATATGTTACCATAGATCTATACGTATCCACGCACCAGAAAGGATCAAAACTCAACAATATCATGTGCTTGCATATCCGCGAAATTTAACATGTGGAAGGAAACAATCAGATGAAACTGGCACCAAATTGCTGCCGAAAATAGGCGGATGTTGTCATTAACATAAATAGCGAGTGATGTTTACAGATAGCAATGCCGATTTCCGTTCTCACAGCTGTATCTGATTTTGCAATGCGCGTTGCCGGCGGGATGGTCATCACGGCGGGCGGCCATCACAAGCCTCGGCTTGCGACGCGTCGCCCGGCCGGCCGCTTGCTTACCCCTACCCCTATCCACCTACAATTTTCTCAACGGATTTACACAATTCACAAAAATTATACTTTCGGCGGAAAAAAACTCGGAATTCCGCAGATCCGCGGAAAATTCTCATCCCTGAAAACTTGAGATATCCTTTTACCTTTAGTCATCCAGGTTAAGTTAACATTACCAAATAGCCAAACTAAGTTAAAAATCATTATTTATAGATTATTAAAAAGTCCGACAGATAAAGCACGAAATTTCCCTTCTTTGGTAATAGATTATAGTACTGTATAGACAAACAGGGGCACTCATTTCACCTCCTTAGACCCCAATTTTTTTGGGCTATGTTTTATTGATTTCCCCTACTTATTTGATATTAGGGCCTAAAAAATATAATAAATAAGTATTGTCGTTGAAAAATAAATAGTCCTAAGTAGTAGTAGTAACATGAATAGTAATAAGTACAGTATAGGATAGTATAGTAGATCACGGCCATGCGCTGCGCTCGCCGCTGGCTTCAGCACACAGCTCCAGGAGAGTCGCAGATGAGCGAGCAAAATTAGCAGAGTTTTCAAAACCGTCCAGCGGAGCAACGTCACTGGGCTTGCAAACTGGAAACTTTCAGTTTGATGCAAAACTTCAATGGTGAAGATGTATTTATCCCGTGGTAACTAGAAAACTTTAGCACTAGCCTCTGCAAGTACACAGCAAGTGATGGCACTATTAAATTCAGTTAAATGTCATGTATATAGCCTCAATTCACAACATAAGTAATCTCATAGCACCTTACATAGTAAGATCTTGTGCACTGTCCTTGCTATTAGGAAAACTTTTTTTCAGTACAACTGCAAAGTTGCGTTTTATATTTCGGGGAATTCAGACACCCAGTGTTCCTCCTTTTCCTCCACTTGGCCCTTGCGTTCCTACGTAATGACGCGGAGGGTTCAAAGTTGAACAAAGTTGAACTTTGATCGCAGCGAGCGCGCGATCTTCACCGACCTGCGTGCTGCACTTTGCTCGGTACAGCGGCATATCGTTGTTGCGCGGTGCAAGCAATACACATGAATGGGTTTCAAAGTGTGGCGGCGACGGTGAAGCGTCCTACGTGAAAGCTGCTTAAGTTGAGCACAATTAAGCATTATAGTACAGGAAAGCCAAAATACGATGCCCCTGCAAATGTAGCAGGGTCTGAGGGGGTTAATTCCAATCATTTAACAGTGCAAGTTAAGCTAGCAATTCACAGCTTTACAACTCCAACGTCAAATTAAATGACCGAATGTACAAAAATCAAAAACACTCATCCTCTCATGCGTCGCATGCAGCACAGATCATTTTGTTTAATAATTTGTGTACTTACCACAAAGATTGGCCATGGCTTGAAAAGACGATTCAGTCAGCTTCACTGCGACATGGATCCTCGAAATGTCACGTCTTTCTCGGTCGAACTGCGCATGTGCAAGAAAGTACGGAACCCGCGTTGGGACAGTCTTGTGTGTTTTAAATAGCTGATTAAATAATTACAACTCAACACCTTCTTTACTGGAAACTTATCTTCAGTCATAACTTTACTCCCCACAATACCCCTATTTGGAACAACAGATATGTTCTTATCAATAGAAAATCGATTTACATTGATGAGTGGTTTTCAAAGGGAGTTTGGGCTTTTTCTCATTTCATGAATGAAAAGGGTCACATTTTGCAACATAACGAATTTTGTCAAAAGTTTCAAATCAATTGCACTATAAGAAAATATAGACAGATTGTCAAAGCATTCCCACAATCTCTTATTAATATGATAAAACAAGACCTACTTTATTCTAAGGTTGAGCCAGTCATGAGGAATATTTCTATTGATGGCATTCAGTTGTCCAGTCGAAATTGCAATAACAAATTTATAAGACATTGTTTACTTAAGTATTATGTCACGCCTGTCCCTAGGAGACATTATATACTTCAGGATTTCCCAAAAGAACAAATTAAAGAGATAAGATGCAAATATTTGACTTTTCCTATCCCCTCTAAAACAAAAGAAATACATTTTAAAATCATTAATAAATTTTATCCAATCAATGAATTCTTAAAACGAAGATTCAAAATGGAGGTTGGTAAATGTGTATTTTGTGTCAGGGAGGATGAAGATCTAGATCATTTATTGTTCAAGTGTGAAGTAATACAAGTATTTTGGCTTGATTTACAGTATTGGCTTCGATCTCAAGGGATTCATTTTGACAAATTTTCTATAAATGATGTCATGTTTGGTATTTTAACAAATAACGAATTTATAAACTATGGGATTAATAACATACTTTTACTAACTAAGCAGTATATTCACAAATGTCGTTTCTTTAAATCTATCCCTAATTTTATTCACTGGAGGAATGAGTTGGTACTTTTTCATAAATCATTATGTCTGGTTAAAAACAATTTTTTTCAAGATTTATTTAACTACACTGTGTGGAAATTGTTGACATAATCAGTTTTAGTAAACCTACTTGAAACTACTGTCATTATAACAATGAAATCCAACTGAGTAAACAAAATGCCACTTATTTAAATCTTAAATTGGAACTACAAAGTGTGGCTTAATTGCTCTTTCTAAATCCAGCTGAGTAACAGAAGTCCAACAGTTAAATTGGCTGAACACAGATCTGTTAATTAGGTCTAACTTGATCAGATAATGTTAAAATTATTCAATGTAGTCTTGTTGGTTGTACACAATGTCGTTCTTGTCACATTAATACTATTATTAAATTAGGTCTAACACAACTCAGTTTAGTGGAAATTGTTGACACAACTGTATTAAGTAAGTCCAACAAATTATATTTTTGAGTGAAGTCACTGTGCAGCCCTGGTCAGATTTTATCATAGTTATACAACTTACAAAACCACAGAGCTCACCATGTCTCTAGTTATTCAGCAGTGATCACTACCATTGTTATCCAGTTTGTTGGCCAAAACTGAAAATTGTATACACTTTCTTTGATTTTGTCAATAATGTCAGTTACACACATTTTCTCTGCTCAACACTAAAATTTTGTTTCATAGTCTGTTGGTAAAGAGATCCTTGGATTATGATTCAGATAAAAACTTTGAGTCTGTATTATTTTTAAGCAGCCTCTTGCAGAAGGGGTCATGTTGCCATAACTTTACCTTTGAATACCCACGAGGTGCTATCACTGTGTATTCTGTGAGGATTTCTGTGTGCATGGTTGTATTATTTTATAGTTAACCATTTCAAGTTACACAAATGAAACCATTCAAAGTATGTTTCACATTTGTTTATTCGGGATTATTCATTGAAGCAGAAGCAGCATAACAGACTTCATGTGCTTTGTACAGCAAACTGATGTCAAAAATATACAACAACAGAAATTAATTAGAGGAAATAACATGATGAGTCAGCAAATGAATGTAACAGAACAAAAGTAAATATTTTTACATAAACTGGCAAGGAAAATCAGATTTACTATGTCATGTGATTATTATGGCTTTTACCTGTCATGATCCCGGCTCCAGCCCGTCTTTCTCCCTCCTTTCCCCTGTGCATCTGTCTGTCTGTCTTGATCTGTCTATCCCTCTGTCTGCCTGTCTCCCTCTCTGTCTCTCCTCTCTCTCCCTTTCCTGTCTGATCTGCTCCACCTGCTGATTGCTGCATTGGAGACATCTGTAGTGATCAGCAGCTTTGTACGTCGTCTCCATGGAAACCAGAAGCCAGCAGCTCAGCCAATAACAGACGGGGGGCTGTACAGTCGTATTTCCGTGCGGCCTGTCACCAAGTCCACCAGCTCCAAGTAAACAACACAATCCAACACACAACAGCTCTTTTAAGAGACACACTTTATCTGCAGAGCTGCTCATCCACTTTCAGCTGCATCAGAACTGTGCGATCTGTAGGACCGAACTTAGAATAATTTCTTTTTCTATTAACAAAAAGCATTTTACAGAAGAAAAAGCCAAAATAAGCAGGTAGATAACTTGCTATTTGACTAAACACCACATTGTAAAACTCAGCAAAACATTAGATATTCAAAACTGAACATCAGTGTTTTTTCCAATATTATTTTCCTCAGTACTTAACCCTCGTGTCGTCCTGCGGGTCAAAATTGACCCGTTTTAAAGTTTGAAAATGTGGGGAAAAAAATTTATTTTCACAGTGAAACTTCTGATGTCCACATTTTCAACCTTTTTGGGAAATCTCTGAACATTTTTTGGTGGACAAAAAAGAAATGTTAAAAATGTTTCTTAACCCCCCTGTTGTCTTCATTTACAGGCACCAAAAAACATAGTTTCCTTGTCTGAAAAAAATCCAAAAATTCAGCAAAAAATTCCCCAAATTTCTGAAAATTTGCAAAACCTTCAGGAAGAAAATTCCAATAATTCCTTAAAAGTTTCCCTTAAAAGTTTTATTTTAAAAAAAATCCCCCAAATTTGGCAAGAAAATTCTTGTAAATATTTTCTAAAAATTAGTGATGGGTCTGGCAACACCGATGCATCGGCGCATGTGTCAAGCTCATAGAGTGAAACCCCGTATCGGTGCGCATATCACTTTGAGAAAGTCACATGACTGATACACCTGCTGTTTCCGGTCACTGAGGCGTCAAACTGTGTTTATAAGGAAGCGAGTCTGTCAACGGGACACATTCTGCCAAAAGAATCACAGATCTTTTGAAGTGCAATTCTTCGCTTCATTTTGGAGCCTGAAAGAAAAAGAAAGGTTTCCACCGTGTGGGAGTATTTTGATCTTATATCGGCAAATTTGTTTTTATTCCTTTGTTGTTTCATCCTGCTCCTCCCAGTTTCCACTTGCTCTATCAGAACTCAAATCCTGAAATGCCAAGACCTTGGAAAACCTTTTTCTTTTTCTTTTTTTTTTTAAATAAAAAATTCATTTAAAAAAATCCCCTCCCTGCCTCAAAGACAAGTACATAAACATCCTCACATTCACAACACTTTCACTTTGATTTTCACGTTATGACACACATTCACATCATTTATTGATGTGAATGTGTGTAAAGATATTTTAAACTTAAATTAAGATGTGACATTATACAATATAAAATGCAATAACTTAAGTTATATTATTCTATATACTAGGTCATTAAATCAGTATTTACCACTTGGAGCTCAACGCTCAGAAGACAGTGGAGATGAGGATCGACTTCAGGAAAGCCCCAGCCTCTTTGCCCCCCATCACCCTGACTGACACCCCGTCACCACTGTGGACGCTTTGTTCTTCCTGGGCTCCACCATCACCAGGACCTCAGGTGGAGCCGACCATCAGCTCCCTCATCCAGAAGGCTCAGCAGAGGATGCAGTTCCTGCGGCAGCTTAGGAAACTCAAGCTGCTACCTGAGGTGATGGCACAGTTCTACACCACCATCATGGAGTCCATCCTCACCTCTTCATCACCATGTGGTCACTGGGGCCACTGCCAGGGACAGACTTCAGAGCATTGTAGCTCTGCTGAGAAGGTGATGGGCTGCAGCCTCCCATCTCTCCAGGACCTGGACGTCTCCAAGACTCGGGACCGGATCGCAGCTGATCCTTCTCACCCCGGACACGAACTTTTGGAGTCACTTCCCTCAGGTAGGAGGCTACGGTCCATATGGACCAGAACCTCCCACCATAAAAACAGTTTCTTCCCCTCTGCTGTTGGACTGATGAACCATTAAATAACCTCCACTTAGCAGTCATTTTATTATTTTTACTTGCACTCATTCTGGATACACCATTCTATTTGCACATTCTGTTTGCACTATTCTGTGATGACAACCCTTTTTGCTTGCTTTATTTATTATTATTATTATTTCTTTATTATAGTAGTATCATAATTTCACTTTTATGTTCTATCTTTTATGTTCTTTGTTGCACTATTTACTGAAACAAATTCCTAGTTTGTGTAAACCCACTTACTTGGCAATAAAGGTGATTGTGATTCTCATGTCAGTTGAGTGTGTCAACTCGGTTGCCTGTAATGATTTTTAAGATCCAGCAGGTGTCAGTATTGAGCAACACTGACACAGTACTGACAGTATCAATACAGTTGGCGCAATGTGCTGCAACACCTCATGAGGCTTCATCTACCCATCACTAGTCCAATCACTTCACTTTGGTACTAAAACAGTTATTTTCTGTCTTGTAGGCCTCCCCAGGGTTTTCACCCAATGCTGTGAGGAGAAGTCACCAAACAGCACATGCCAGCCCCAAAACCACACTCATTAAACCCATCAACCAGTCATTGTCTTGTGTCCCAGAATGTGAACTCCATATGGGCAATGAAGCTGACCTTCATTACATCGGTCATCATCAGCTTCTACTTTGAGGGTAAGCCAATCAACCAACATATCCAGTAAATGGCAGGAAACATTTACAGTTCCATGGGACAAAATGCTAGAAGCAATGTAGTCCTCCGCTCCTAACAGCAGGAGACCTGATCCTGACAAGCAACATAAATGATCCAAATTCTTGCAGATGAAATTAGGAAATATGAGGCAAACCCCATCCACAGTACATGTCTGATCATCTCCGTAAAGAGAATGGGATACAGAGGGAGAAAGACATGGGGGAGGGCTGCACTTTGTTTGCACATGTGCTCAGAAGCTGGATAATGCAAACATTTCTGAAGCTGTCTTCACCTCTTCTTGGAGGTTTTTCCAGTTTAAGCGTTGCCCTTAGCTCTAAATCTATCCAGAACTATTCAATGATGCAGGTAGGCATTGTTCATCATTTAACCAAGATAGATGGCAATGTTTCATCTGTTTCTGTTTTTGTGTCTTGTTGTAAAGACCTATGTAGTTCTCCAGATTCTAAAATCGATGAGGGCAGATATGTTGACATTTCAGCCATATTAACCATATCAGCAATTTGAAACTGCAATAGCCTGCGTTTAGGTGGCACTTCCACTTCTGTCTTCATTGTTTTGCAATCAGTGCATTGTATTTATCAATAGACACAATGGTCTTACTTCAAAAATACCTAAATTGGCCTTCACAATCTTGATGTGTTGCTGAAAGAGGATGCAATGGTAATGCTTTGATTTTCTTTCCATTTTGGTGTGAATATTTGGGATGCATTAGTGTCCTTGAGGAATGTGTTATCATTGTCATTAGGTGTCATGAAATTGAAATGCTATTCATTTTCCATTAAATATGCTGTTTGGAAATCATTGAAGGACAGCATTGTAATCACCATTCTTTTCAACATTTTGAAGTTTACACACAAGAATTCAAAAAGTGAATGCAATAATAACTGAATGCTGTCTACATTATTCAAGGATGCAAATGTCTCCAAATGCCTCAAACCAAAGTGAATCTCAGATACTGTTATAATGGCAACACTGGTGTGGCGTATCATGTTTGTTTCTGCTATGATAAAATGAAATAGTTTGTCAAAATGAGATCATACTCAACATTATGAGACACAGAGTTCATTATCACAGCACATCTGAAAAGGTTTCTTTGGTGAATGTGACAGGTTTCATATTAAGTTCAAGTGATCTTTGCCTACTGCCCTAATGTATTGTTTCTCTGTCATTACATTGTAGATGCTTCACTGGTATCAACCTCAAGAGGGGAACAAAGGCCAGCCAGAAGTCGGGGAAGCTGGTCTACAAAGAGGCAGCAACTGTGAATCATCACCTTATGAAAAAAGACTTATGAACTTTGACTTGGGCTTTATGTAAACCCACAGCACATCTCCACACAGGACCTCACTTTGACCATGAAAAGACCCGTCTGCAACCAGATGTTCGTGTTGTCGTTTTAAGGTGACAAGTCTCAGCACTGTGTTCTATTCTGTTCAGTTCAATATATTTCAGTGCTGTTGTCTCACTTCTAAAGTTCTAGGTTTGTTCCTTGACTTGCTGTTGATAGCGCATGATCATGAGTTATGAACGACTGGTTCTGAAGGTAGGGTACCTAAAGTGTGATATGCAGTGTTTTATAAGGATTGTAGACAACCAGCCTGTTTAACAACATTAATTATTCTGACAGATTTTATTTTACAAGACTTGATTTGAAATTAGTTAGCTACTGAATGTGTTTGATGCAGAAATTAAGTAATTTCAATGTAATAGTCCCATCTTTTGGAAAAGAACATGCAAATTGATCACCCGTTCAGGATGAAGAATTGACTGTATGTTATGAAATATTAATGGGTTTAAACCTGTCAGTTACTGAAAGGTGTTTGATAGTGCACTGACTTCAGTAAAAGTCTAATGTTGAAAAGTCGTCTCTTGTCTTTCTATGCCAGCATTTTTCAGGGTTTTTCATTTTGAGATGACATTTTTAAATCATTAGCTTTGAACAATTTTATCACATTGTATATTATCACATTCTCTGATACCCATTTTTCAGGAATAAACTGTTGATGAAGATTACAGTAGCAACAGTAAAATAAAAGTATACGACATCAAAAAGCTGACAGTAATATACTGTAAAGCTGATTCTTTAAACAGCATAATACTGTAATATTTTCTACAGTAATATACTGTTGTTATAGAGTGCAGTAGGTTTACTGTAGAATAACAGTGTCATGCTGGAAACTTTAGCTGCCAGCTCTTTACTGTAAATTTACAGGCAAATTTCTTAAGAGTGTAGATGCTGCATCACAGCTGACAGTAAGTCCTTGTACAGAAATAGTTCAAACCAGAGCAGCACAGTGTTGTCGTTCTGAAATACTGTCTCTGTAGAACCTCCCTGGTTAGAAGAAGAACCGACAGTAGCTCTGCATCGTGTTGTCTCTCAGATCCATGAGTTCTCTACCAGAGGAACCACAACAACCTCCATCAGTACAATGCAGCTCATTTACAACTAATTCAACAAAAAGTAGGAAGTGATTCACCACAACCTGCACCCAGAACAGCTGTGATTGGTTGAGGCCTGGAGTCGCTGCAGAACTCCTGCTGTTCTGGAGATGTTCTGGTCCAGTTTGTTAAAGTCTCTCAGATCTTCCAATAAACCAGCTTCCAGAACTGAGCCTTTATAAGGAGATGATCAGTCAGCTGGTTTAATGTTGTGGACCATCCATGTATCTGCATGCAATCAAACAGGTGACCTGGTGTGACTTTGGTAAGTAGATGTGATTGGAAGATCTACCAAAAAGCTTCATCATCATTTCTAGGATCCTCCAATAAGGAGTCAGCAATTTTGATGAAGAAATAAGTGAGCAGCAGAAATTGGAAATGACAGATTGACTTCACTGAGTTTATTACACCTCAGGTCTGAATAAGTTTTCAATAACAAACATCAGTGTCATTCCATGTGCAAAAACAGTCTCTGTCTATCACATGTTGGCCTTATGTTGGTTGTGGTCAAATAGTCACATTTATTCATAAAAAGGAAGATTAAAGAGGTTTTAATGGCTATATACACATTCAATATCCAGACTGGAGAAGTGCTGCAGATTTGTTTCATTCAGTTCCTCCCAGGACAAATGACATCATGTTTATGTGCTTCTCTCTATAGTCACACTGAGGATATTTTCAGCTGAATTTTAAGTTTAAGTTTAGTTTATTTATATTTTGATTGGCGTTCATTCTCTGCCAACCCGCTAGAGGGCTCTCGTTCCTAGTCCTATTTTTCCATAGTTTTCAAGTTGTGACTTGTTGTCACTTCTGCTTGTAGTCCTTTAGTGACTTCTGTAGTTCTCTTCCCTTGTATTATCCTGTTTGTAAAATAAAAGCCTTTATTCTGTGTCTGATACCCTGCACTCGAGCCTTATATTCCAGTTCCAAGTAACCCTATTTAATAAAAACTAATAACATCACTGAATATTCTAATAGAACGATAGAGATGGTAACAGGAATGAGAGTGAGGGTAACTTCAGAATCTGGGTCAAGAGGTGTGAGTGTAGAATCTACTGCTGGATCAATAGGGGAGAGAGCACAGCACGGGACCATAAATGGTTTCCTTCTTGTTGTTCTTTTGTCTATTTTATGAGTACATGTACACTATGATCGACTCAGGTGCTGACTGGAGTGTGGTCACATATATTTCATGTTTTATGTGTTTGGACATTTAATTAGGGAGTATGAGACACTCCGTGAGCTATGTAGCGAGCATGAGCTTCATGAACGCGCTCCTTTCTTTAGTGTGCTGTGCACGAGAGGACTGCACCCACAGACCAGAGGTTTCCTTATTTTACCAGAATAAACGGCACAAAGAAGACGTTCCAGCCTTCCGACTTCTTTCTTTAAAAACTACACAACGCAGAGTCGAGGGGTTTTGAAGCAGCCAGTGGCAGAGTGTGACTGTGCATGGTTACTTAAATATTTATTCCTTGTGTGTTTTTATTCTTTGTTCTTATTATTTTTATTGTTTCAGTCCAGAAAAGGTGCACAATGCATTTCATTGCGCGTTGTCCTATATATAATTGTGTTTGTGATAAATAAAGGTCTTGAATCTATGGCAAGGACAACAAATAATGGTCTTTTGAATTTCTGTCACGTCCTGCCTAGATGCAGTTCTTTTTTGTTGAGTTCCAGCTCTAATCAGGCCTTCTGAAAGTGTAACCAAATGGATCCTGCTCCAAGTTTGATCTTTGCAGATGAACGTTAATAAATGGTAATCGATTGTGGCGAGTGTAGTAGCAGCAAGCTAGGAGGGCTGCAGAATACGGGGAGCGCTTAGAGCTAGGGCCAGGGTCAAATTGCCCAGTAGCTCTTAAAAGCTAAGAGCCGTAAAGCCACCATTTGGGGGGGGGGGGGGGGACACCCCCAAGGACAGTTCTACCTCTTAATAATTTATCTGAGGCACACAGGTCCGTATACCACCAGGCAAGAGACGTGGTCGCTCAATTAAGTAATCAAATTTTATTGACAATCAAGTTAAAATTAATTAAAACAACTAGATAAAACAAAGGGAGGGAGGTGCAAAGGGGCAGAGGCTGTTGCTTACCACGTGGCCGGATGTATCACCGGAGGGGAGGAACAGGGCCCAGGGAGAGGTCACCAGGTGAATAAAATCACACACACACACACACACACACACACACACACACACACACACACACACACACACACACACACACACACACACACACACACACACACACACGATGGATTAAATGAAAAATACCCAGGGTTCACACATCACACGGGGAGGGATACCACCACCGACGACACCACGTTCCCTGCCACAGGTGCTCAGCCTCTGAAACCAAACAAAAGGGGGATTAGTGGGAACACAAAATAAACAATAAACAAAGTAAAAAATTAAACTATAAACAAGAACAAAAATCCTATAAACTAAACATCACAAAAGAAACATTTAAACCCAGAATACAAAATACCAAAAAATACCAAGAATCACGGACATTTAAAGTTCAAAGTAAAAAAAGAAACTAAACCAATCCTTTAGACACAGCTAACCAAATAACAAATAAAATAGAAAATTGATCTTAATTAATCAAACCAATATAGGCCATAAGGCCAAACAAAAAGAAACTAAACCCCAAATAATATCCACCCATAAAGCTGTGTCCCCACGTGGACACAAATAAAAACACAAAAAGTACAAATGTTAAAAACAACATAAATATTCAATTCCAAAGGAAATCCAACTCCCAAGCTGCCTGGTCTAACCCGGCCGACGCCGAGGGGAAGCAGACCAGGCCAATGAGGCAGAGAAATAACGGAGGCTAGCTGCAGTTAGCCGTATAGCAAGCCCATCACAGATACATGGCCAAAGTGGAGCAAAACAACAGCAAGGCAAAACAGCAGCGGGTCCTTGGCGCTGCCACTAAACAGCATGGGGACACAACAGAAAGGCTGTGTTAGAAGAATGTGGCAATTCATTATGTTCAACATCAAAAAAACGAGCATACCTCTGGGCAGCTGCGTGGCACACACACACATACACACAAGGGAGAGCACGTCAGGAGCCGCTCCAGCCGCTGTAGCTTCCTACAATTGCAGTGAACATTTTACCAAACAGGCAGGCTGCTGGCTGGAATAAACCAGACAAAAGGAGCAATACAACCTACCGTTGGTAACACTAAACGTAGCTACCCGACGCCAATCAAGATAACACGCCGGAAGTTCTAAACACCGGTAACAAACCAGGGCGAGCAACCGGAAGGGGGCGTGGCTTCAGCCTCAGCGAGAGAGAGAGAGAGAGAGAGAGAACGTATAGAGGGCCGCTCCCCAGCTTTTATAGCTGGTGGGCGTGCCCCGATTGGCTTATGGCCCCGTGCAGCCTAGAAGAACACAGACACAGACCTTGGGCAGGACTATCCTGCTACAGTCTACCCCCACTTCTTGAATTGTCGCCCCGACGATTAACGAGGCAACCTCCTCCCTACAAGTTAACTCCATGGGCGGAAAAGAGCAGTGACAGCATTGGACACTGCGCCAGGGGTATTTGCAGCACCTGGTGTCACTTGTCCCACAGACCTCGGGAGGTGGTGGACATTAGGATGCTGGCCAGCATTAGACCGCGCTGTCCGCCGAACTGTGATCTCCATAGAGTTTGGATGAACAGTAGGCGAGGCAGTCCCTGGAACCGACGGCTGATCTACTGCCACTGCAGTGGGCGCTGCCAAAGGACCTGGCACTGCAGGGTCCTGGTCGAATAATGGGAGCGGTAATTGAGGTGTTGGAATTACTGCAGCTGTGTCACTGGGAAACACTGCAGGAGCTTCCTGCCTCCATGCTAAATCATAGGGCATCTCATCCTCCAAGTACTGTTCATCAGAGAAAGGTGGGTGAGGAGGAGCGGCATCCCCAGAGGAGTCTACTCCAACCACCGGCTTCAACAGTGCCCGATTTACTTGCCGGGCCTTCACCTGATCATGTACCGGTGCAATGGTGTAAACGGATCCTCCTTCTCTTGGAGCCTTTAGGACTTTATACACCACTGAGCTATAGAGATCCTTAATCTTGTGCCGCCCCCGGGTAGTACAATCACATAGCCACACTAACTGGCCCTCTTTCAGTGGTATATCTCGCACGTGCTGATCAAAATTATTCTTTCGCCGCTCAGCTGCAACCTTCAGCCGCTCTCTGGCACCCTCAAAGGCTATCTGTAGGCGGGTCTGGTGCTCCTGAATCCACTCGTGGATACTGCCACCAACAGGGTCCTGAACTCTACCTAACAAGAAATCAACTGGTAGTCTAGGTTCTTGTCCAAACATCAGGAAGAATGGAGACTCACCAGTTGCCTGGTGGGGAGTGGAATTGTAGGAGTAAAGTACCTGCGGGAGGCAGGAACTCCAGTCTCTCTTCCGAGACACTGGCAAGGTGCGCAGTAAGTTGTGGAGTGTCCGATTGAAACGCTCGCATTGGCCATTGCCAGCTGGATGGTATGGAGTCGTACGCGACTTCTCAATGCCATACAGGTTACAAAGCTGTTGAATAAGGGAGCTCTCAAAGTTGCGGCCCTGGTCCGAATGAATGCGGGCAGGAACCCCAAACTTCGAGAACCATTCTACTACCAGAACCTGAGCTACAGTGGACGCTAGTTGGTCACGAGTGGGGACCGCCAGTGTATACTTGCTGAAAACATCAGTCATAACAAGGACATTCTCAAGTCCATTACGAGAAGGTTCCAACATGGTGTAATCGATGGCCAGGATCTCATTTGGTCGAGAAGCTAGCAAATGTCCCATGAAGCTATGAGCACCTGGCTGAGTATCCTTAGCAACCTGGCACCTATCACATGCCTGAATCCACTGGGCCACATCTGAGGACATACCTGGCCAGTAACACCGAGCCCGTAGCAATTCTAATGTCCTCTCTACACCTTGATGGCCGTGCTGCTGGTGGACCTGGTTCAACACCTCCTCCTTTAAAACAGCAGGCAGCAGTAATTGCAAGACTGCTTCAGCTCCATCAGGGCGAAGGACCTGGCGGTACAAAATACCACTGTCCTCAACCAGTCGGTCCCACTGTCGCAGTAATGCCAACGCAGGCTGCGACATCTGCTTCCACTGCTCATAGTCGGGATGCTGCTTCCGTCTCCAAAAGACCAAGATTTCCTGTATGACGGGGTCAGCCTGTTGTAAAGCATAAACATTAGCAGGTGAATGTTGCGGCAAGGCCACAACAACAGTTTGTGTTACCGCTGGTCCTTTCCGCTGCAGAGCTTGCTGTAGGGGTAGAGGAAGAGAGGTACCAGGAAGCATGACCTCCAGATCCTGTACTCCGGGTTGGTGCTGACGGGAGAGTGCATCAGCGTTCTTGTTACTCCGCCCGGAGCGATACTTTATGTCAAAGTCAAAGGATGCCAGTTGCGCTGCCCAACGTTGTTCCGTGGCACCTAGCTTTGCAGAGGACAAGTGACTGAGTGGGTTGTTATCCGTGTAGACAACACATTTATGACCCAGCAGGTACTCCCTGAATTTCTCAGTCATTGCCCACTTGAGTGCCAAAAACTCCAGTTTCATTGAACTATAGTTCAACATATTGCGTTCTGTGGGCCTCAAACCCCGGCTAGCATAAGCAATTGGCCTAATCTTACAGAAGACTTTAGTGATCAGGTAAATACCACTGGTAGGGCTCCTCTTTCTGAATATGATACAAATGTATACCGTGTAGACCAGCCCTATCTAATTAGTGGCCTGCGGGCCACGTGCAGCCCGAAAGCAACCCTCGAGTGATTGGGACTTGGGTCCGAGAAAAACATCTTTTAGTGACACTGACAAGTTCTTACAAAAATTCCAACATTATTACAAACATTGAATGCAACACTTACCGTAATCTAGCAACTAACCCACAATGCATTGTGTTGTTGAGGAGGCGCTTTTGAAAAGTTAACATTAGCAGTTCTATACAGGTAAAAATAGCAGCATGTCTTTTTCTACCCTGAAACAACAAATTGGCAAAGAAAACCGTCGGTTAAATCCTGCGTGGACTGACGTGCACAGCTCAGGAAAGGACCGCAGCAGCTTCCCTTCGTGTGTCATGGATCTTGGCAAAGAAAAAGAGGCCATTCACAGACTCAGAAACTGTGAAGGACTGCATGTTGACTGTCGTGGATGAAGTTTTAACCAACGATAAAGTTAAGACGAGTGTGATATCTGCTATCAAACAGGTGCCTCTGTCTGACACTTCAAACATCTGCAGGGTTAGGGTTAGGTGTAAGGTCAATGTGCACCAGTTCCCTATCATTAAGAAAGTTGCAGTCCACTTGCTCAGTATGTCTGGGTCAACATACACATGTGAATCAAGCTTTTCACACATGAACATGATAAAATAAAAACAGCTCTCGTTGCTCTCTGACTGACAGTACTCTTCACCACTGCCTTTATATTGCATTTACATCTTATGAGCCAAACATCCGTTCTCTTGTTCAAAACAACAGGTGTCATTTCTCCCACTAGAAATATCAACAAGGGAAGTGTTGAACACACATCTACACAAGTTCAGATGTAATGCCTAATGTTCAGTGCAACAAAGCAGCGTGCTGCAGCAGGCACTAAATGTAGTTTTATGTATTTATGTGACTATTTTCTGTTCACTTACAGGTTTAATATTTAAGAAAGACATTTGTTTTCATAGTTATTTCACTTAGTTGTACTTTGATGTCAGCTTTATTTTATTTCAAAGGGATAGTAACTGTTTCACTGTGCCCAGTGTTTATTTTTTTTGATTATATGCACTGAAGTTGTGACTGTCTCAGATGAGACCAAACATGGACAGGGACAAACTCTGTTTTTTGTTATTTCAAAAGAAGAAAAATGCCTCAAGTTCTGAAAAGTCACTGTTAAGCAAGTTACTTTTTTTATGCACTTTCAGATGTGACCAAAATAAAAGATGGTGTTTTTAATCTGCACTTTGTTTTTATGTTCACATGCGCCTTAACATATGCTTGTATTTACCTATCAAAATGTGTTGAAGTTATGTGTTTGAAATGTAAAATTTAAAGAAGCAGTATTTCAGCACAGGTTTAGTTTAAGTACTGCTCTTCTACTGTGTTTGTGTCCTTTTGGATGTGGTAATGCGTTCATAAACATCCAGTGTGTTTGCTATCTTATCTATTTGTGTTTATTTTAAATGGTTACCTTTGCTCACTGTCTGCTAAAAATGTCCGGCCCAGCTCATGTCTTTACTCTGAAAACCTGGCCCGAGTGAATTTTTAACTGAATTGCCCTGGTGTAGACTAAGAAGAGGACTGCTGAAGTGGAGAAGGATGTAGAGAGCCTAGCAACTGCAGACAACAGAAAGGGGAATGAAGCAGTGGGTGAAGGACGCTGAATCTTTATGTATGGTTTTTATCTGTTTTGTTGCATTTGTTGTTTACTGTAAAGGAGCAGGAGGAGGAGGAAGGAGGAGGAGGAGGAGCAGGAGGAGGAAGAAGTGGGAGGAGGAGGAGGAGGAGCAGGAGGAGGAAGAAGTGGGAGGAGGAGGAAGAGGAGGAAGAGGAGGAGGAGGAAGTGGGAGGAGGAGGAAGAGGAGGAAGAGGAGGAGGAGGAAGTGGGAGGAGGAGGAGGAAGACGAGGAGGAGGAAGAGGAGGAGGAGGAGGAAGACGAGGAGGAGGAAGTGGGAGGAGGAAGAGGAGGAGGAAGAAGTGGGAGGAGGAGGAGGAAGTGGGAGGAGGAGGAAGAGGAGGAAGAGGAGGAGGAGGAGGAGGAAGAAGTAGGAGGAGGAAGAGGAGGAAGACGAGGAGGAGGAAGAGGAGGAGGAGGAGGAAGACGAGGAGGAGGAAGTGGGAGGAGGAGGAGGAGGAGGAGGAGGAAGAGGTGGGAGGAGGAGGAGGAGGAGGAAGAGGAGGAGGAGGACGAGGGGGAAGAGGAGGAGGGGGAGAAGGAGGAAGGAGGAGGAGGAGGAGGAAGGAGGAGGAGGGGGAGAAGGAGGAAGGAGGAGGAGGGGGAGAAGGAGGAAGGAGGAGGAGGAAGTGGGAGGAGGAGGAGGAGGAGGAAGAGGAGGAAGGAGGAAGAGGAGGAGGAGGAAATATATGCTGTGGGACATCACCTAAACTTGACCTGATGCAGAATACGATTCCAAAGTTTAATTTCATACACAGATGGTTCAGCCAGCAGATCCTCTGCAGCCACGCGTCATGCAGGTTATGCTGTAGTCAGTGACTGGTACATAGTGGAAGCTGGTGCTCTTAACCTCATTGTAGGATGATAAAGTTTATTGTAGCTGGAGTACAATGGGTTTTATTTCAATAATAATATTGTTTGTTCCAAATTCGACCCCGAAATGTGAACTGTCAGATATTTGGAGGGACCTCTGATCAGCCACTTTAGATAGTTTAATTGATTTATCGAAGATGAATCTATTTTTCTTTATCAGATGTGGTGATTTCCTATATTCCTTTAGTTAATTTTGTGTTTTTAAACTGATAACAGAACTGAGAATAACTTTGAGGGTCACCTCGGCTCCTGAAAATTTGTTATTGGTGTTTTTAGACTAAATCAGTTGTTACTGATTAATCAAAGACATTAGATGGATTAACAGTGGATCTCTGATTTCACTCCACTGTACACAAAGTTCAAAGCTGTGTGAGGAACAGATGACTCAAGAAGGGAAATCAGTTTTCTGTCTTTTCGGCTAAATATAGAACTTTAGTTGATTTCAAGGCTTTTATACTGAATTACTGAAATATGTGATTATTTTTGTTGTTGTTTTGATTTTTGTTTAAAAAAAGCTTTGTGATTACAGAAATTTTGTTTGCAGCTGAAAACTAGGAGTGTTTTTAAGGAAAAGCTGGTTGATGGAGAGTTACACACTCATGGATGATGTCGTGTGGACACTGATGATTTCTTGGGTTGGGTTGTTCATCTCCTTTCTCTCTTCCATGTTTTGGCCCATGCTGTATGCGGTCCAACTCATGTTGGAAATGGAGGGATAGATGAGATCAGTCAATCATAAATGAGATCAGGAGACCAGGATTTACAGCCTAGCAGCAATACTAGGGTTTCCATAGAGTTCAGGACAAGTAGAAAGAATTGAATTATACCATCAAAGAAAAGTTGACCAAAAACCATGTTGGTAACAGGGTAAACTGGCCTGATGCCCTCCCGGTTATCCCAATTATACGTATTCAATCCGCAGCACTGCAAATTCTGAGCCTCCATGAGGTTCTCCATCTCTTTGTTGGTGGGAACAAAGAGACAGGGTTTTCAAGCTCTTCATCCGAGCTACTTCAACATCCATTATCTCCAGTACATCCTGAACGATGTACTATTTCTTCAAAAGAGACACTGAAAAAACACTAACATAGGATAATAAAATCCTGTTTGCCTGTTTCTTTTTTTTTACCAAGAGAAGTGTCGGAGAGGCTTTTGCACACCAAGTAGTTAATAGTCACAGCAGTAGATCAGCCATGCGCTGACAAGACCCAACATGATGGTTTGCCAGAGCAGGTAGAGGAACCACCTCCATGACCCCATGTATTAGTTATACTGTGAAACACATGCATCATGGAAAAACGTGTTTTTTTCTTGGACAGATGTATTTTGCTGCCCTGGGTCTACAATTCTACACTTTCATTTAGCAGATGCTTTTATCCAAACATACATCTGAGAATAGATACAAGACAAGCAATGAAGGGTCCATATTTGGCTGTGGTACTTCATCGCTCCTGTCTGAATCATTAGACCCACTTGAATTGTCATTCTCCATCTCATTGTTGCTGGGAATGAAGAGACAGGGTTTTGAAGGTCTTCATCTGAGCTACTTCAACATCCATCATCTCCACCACATCCTGAACAACGTACGTTTCTTAATAATCCACAGCACTGATGGGTGTGTGAGACAGGCTGTGTAAGTGGCTATCATTAGCTAATTTGTTTGTCTTGTCTGGTTTTGTTTTGTAATGGTGGAACCAATGTCTGTAAGCCTCATGGACGAGAAAGGGGCAGAGGTTTTCTGGTGCTTTTCGGTGCCACCATGCTGAACTAAATGCTAAAACTGCATGGTGAGAAGGTATACTGCAGTAACTGATGAGTATTAGGGATAAAATACTGCAGTAACTGATGAATATTAGAGCTAAAATACTGCAGTAACTGATGAGTATTAGAGCTAAAATACTGCAGTAACTGATGAATATTAGGGATAAAATACTGCAATAATTGATGAGTATTAGACTACAAACAGTACTTTGGGAGGCCAACACCCTTGAAACTATTAATACTGATTATAAAGTAGTACTTTATGTGGAATGTTCCTTTAATGAGTTACTGCGGGTACAAACATTATTTAGAGTGAAAACAGATGTCATTCTTCTTGAGCACACTTGTGCTTCACAATAATTAGAAGTTTTTCTCACCAAACAACCAGAATCTAAATATTAATTAGTGTCAGCTTTAAGAAGCTTCTGTCTCTGAACTGTCTCTTTATTTTAGGTCACACAAACATCAAAACCACCTGAACAACAATCACACAAGCACTCATTGAACACTTTATATAGAAGCACTCACATTCCCATGATGCTCTGCGCTGCCAACCCGGAACTGACCGCAGTGCCAACAGAGAACTGCAGTTACTCACTGTGGCCACTGGAGGACGCTGATCCCCAACACACATCTCTTCTCATGCTTCCATCTCCAGTAGTGATGGGCAAATGATAGCGAGGCTGTGGAGCTCTGAAGCAGAGTGATTCCAAACACTGTGTTGGAACTCCTATCAAAACCATAGACTGTATATAAAATATATCTTTATTATTCAGTCTATGATCAAAACCCCACTGTCACGTGACCGATGACGTTCCAAGCTTCAGACGTCATCGCTGCTTCACTTCGCGTTTCGTCGCTTCAAAATGTTTCGAAGCGTTTCATCGACTCAGAAAGTTTCAATGCGTCCCGAGCCAACGACAGCTTGACGCAGGTCTGACAGTTTTGGGTGGTTTGATGCTGTACAAGCCATATAAGCTGCATCATTATTCTTCTAAGAAGTTGGGTTGTGAAGAGATACAGATTTGGAGAGAGAATCTGGTGGATTTTGGAGATTTTCATGGCAAGTACAAGCAGTAAACAGCGATCAAAGGTTTGGGATGGTTTTGATCTTATGCCACCAAATAAGGTAGAATGCTTCTCATTTCCTACATTTGATGTTGTAATTTCTGAACTGTATTTTTCATTTTTAAATGGGTCTCAGAATTACAGTTATTTGTAGGTGTGGTGTTTGCTGTGCACACAAGAGTTTTCTTGCAGCAACAACACATCATCCATGCTGAGACACTCCAGACATGATGACAATCATGTCCAGTAAACCAGTGAGCCTGTCAACACTGGAAGTCCCGACAGTCCGCTAAAAATGTGTCCAAATGAATAATATGTGATCAGTTGTGTAGCTTCATTCACAGGAGAGTCCGAATGAATGTTTAACCTCAGGTTTATTAACATTAACGTAGAGCTCACAGGGAGAACGTGTTGATATATCCATTATTATTGAATACAGAGCCAGATCACGTTATACACATCTCGTGAGACTTACTCTGAGTACGGCAACACTCAGTAACCAAAATAGTGTTAACTATGCAACTGTCTACAAGATGGAAAATAGGAAGAATCTCTTATCCTGATACCAACATTTAGTCTAGTTTATTTTTTTTATTTTTTAAAGCTTAAAGCTCCAAATGAACCTGAACCATCATTTAACACTTAATATTCTGTCATTTAGATTTATTCTTTAGTTTCATCTGGAATGTGTTTTACAGTTTGGGTGAGTGTGTCTGCATATTAGTTTTTGCTTGTTTCTTTGTTTTTCTTTAAATAAATCTAATGTTTTACTGCTTTAACCAAATTACTCAGTTATACTTCTGTCTAACGAGCACAATTTATTTTAATGTGTAGTGATGATGTAATCATTGTTTAGTATAAATGATTAAAACACATGAATGACCACACAGTCTTTTCTGAACTTTTATTGCTGACATGGGGTCGAAACAGTCTCCGGCTTCAGTCGCTCTCTTGAGATGTTGCTATGGCTTCACTTGTCCACCAGATGTCACTAAAGACCTGAAGCTTTCAATCTTTTCGGTACATTTGTCTGGAAAGCCTCGGTGCTTGATGAGGCTTCAGCTGCCATCACTACTTGTAGTTTTACTGTCGGAGCAGTGAAGACAGAGGAAGCAGAATGGCCAGAACCAAGGAGACCACCTGGAAATCCACCGGAGGAAAACCCCCCAGGAAGCAGCTGGCCATCAAGGCTGGCCCCCGGACGGCCACCGGCGGCGTGAAGAAGCCTCACCGTTACCGTCCCGGTACCGTGGTTCTGAGGGAGATCCGTCGCTACCAGAAATCCACGGAGCTGCTGATCCTCGTCAGAGAGATTTCAGGACTTCAAGACCGACCTGCGCTTCCAGAGCTCCGCTGTCATGGCTCTGCAGGAGGCCAGCGAGGCTTACCTGGTCGGCCTCTTCGAGGACACCAACCTGTGCGCCATCCACGCCAAGAGGGTCACCATCATGCCCAAAGACATCCAGCTGGCCCGCCACATCCATGGAGAGAGAGCTTAGACCCACTTTACCCTGAACACCACGGCTCTTTAAAGAGCCACAAAGATTCACTATGAGAGCTCTACCTCCCACATAATAATAATAATAATAATAATAATAATAATAATAATAATAATAATAATAATAATAGCTTCATATATTTGTAGAAAGCTAGAAAAAATGTAAAAGTTAAAATAGTCTGTCAATATAATTTTAGAAGACATTTGATATTATTTTGTTGATACTATATAATATATATTAAATGCAGTTGCAGCTGTCTGTGGGAAAAGTTTAAATATAGTGTACAAATCAGATTTTCTTAACCCTTTGATGCGCAGCGTGGGTCAGGAGATACCCATTTTCCATTGGATTGGTGTTACTTTTGACCCATGTTGCGCATCAAAGGGTTAAACAGCATCTTTCAAAATGGCCTCAGTTCACCCTAATGCTGAACCTGCTATCAAACAATTAGCAACCAGAACAAAAGTAAAATTATAAAGATAAGATAAAACTTTGAAAATCAATTTCTAAAACAATAAAACAACTTAAGTGTAATAACAGAAAAAAATTCAGGTATTTTCTCTCCAGAACTTTTCACGTTATAATTCATGTATTTAGCTTAGAAGAAATAAAAACAAAATTTTGTCAAATATTTTAAATTTTATTGGCCTAAAATGTTTTACTAAATACATCAAACCAGGCTGAACTTCAGCATCTGTCAATAATTAAACATTTTTGATTTCCAGAACTTATGAATGTGAGAGCATACAAAGACTCTGGAAAATAAGAACACAGTATATGTTTATTGAATATATAAACCTACAGTATTTGGCATAAAAGTACACTTAAATACATAAAATAGAAACAATAGAAGCTAATGCACAGATATAATTTGAAATGTTTGATGAAGCTGTGAGGAGAGTCAGTTTGAAAATTGTGTGAAGCATAAAAGTACTGATTTTTGATTTACAGCCCAAACAATGTTAATAACAAATGTGTCTGTTATTTATAATTTCATTAATTAGAATTATATTTTTGTGTTTAATAACTTAACAGGGGAAATAATGACCTCTTTTCTGATTGGTGGACACTCCACTCTCACTGATATATGATGATATACTGACCAGTCACAGTGTAATTACTATTAGTCTAAATGGCCTTTATTTATATCTGAAATGATTCCAGATAGTCAGATTCTGCTGAAAGAGGTTTAATGGATTTATAGTGTTCATTGAGGAGCTGAAAACAACTGCTTTTATATTTTACTTGATTTATTGCTGCTGCTCTGCTGCAGTGTTTGTAAAATATATCCTCATGCACTAAGTGACTTGAACCACAGATATGTCAGTATGTTTATTGTAAGTCATCAAGAATTTCAGAGTATAAAGATAAACTTGCACTATAAAAAATGTTTTAACTCCCTCAGACACCGAAAAACCAAAACAAAATGTGAATAAATGAATCAGAATAATTCAACATGTTTTGACACTTTGCATGTGGGATTCAACATTACTTTGAATTGAATTATTAATCTGCTACATATGTTTGTGTGTCATAATTTAATCAATAAAATGTGCTTCTTTCTATTTCCAGACGGTATTCTATTTGCAGTAAACTAAAAACATATTTCACTAAACTGCAGTTAAACTGTTTTATTTGAAACTGTGCATTAGTGACGTGTCAACAGCTCTCCTCTGATTGGACGATCACACTTCACTCATTCTGACCAATCAGTGAGCAGCTGTGTTCCACTATAAACCTGCAGTTTGTCTGGTTGACGTTATCCTAGTTTCTGCTGTACGTAAGAAGCGTTGGAGTTAAAACGTGTTTGGACGTGGAAAGACCGGCGGCAAAGCCAGAGCCAAGGCAAAGAGCCGCTCCTCCCGGGCAGGACTGCAGTTCCCGGTCGGTCGTGTCCACAGGCTGCTGAGGAAGGGCCGCTACGCGGAGCGTGTGGGTGCCGGCGCTCCCGTCTACCTGGCGGCTGTGCTGGAGTACCTGACCGCTGAGATCCTGGAGCTGGCTGGAAACGCCGCCAGAGACAACAAGAAGACCCGCATCATCCCCCGTCACCTGCAGCTGGCTGTCCGCAACGACGAGGAGCTCAACAAGCTGCTGGGCGGAGTGACCATCGCTCAGGGCGGCGTGCTGCCCAACATCCAGGCTGTGCTGCTGCCCAAGAAGACCGAGAAGGTCGCCAAGTCCAAGTAAAGCCGAGGACCCGCTGAACGACACCAAGGCTCTTTTCAGAGCCACACACTGTCCTCTGTAAACAGCAAACATCCTCATGTGTCCCCAAACACTTCAACACTCACTACAACATCCAGACCATCATCTGTCATTTTACACTTATTGAAAAAATGAAATGTTTAATTAGTTTCAGGTCTACTACTAAACTGTCTGCTACCATTTTAATGTACATTTCATTTATAAATCTAAAGGCACTGACAAGCAGAGGAAGAACTTGATGCTTCTGAAACCACCCCACTAACAAAATGAAATTCTACTTGGAACAAAATAAAGTGTTTCCTGTTAGCACAAAGTTCACTCAGTTTATAGAAGCAGCAACAAGCTAATGTTAGCATCAGCTAATCATTCACCACTAAAACACAAACTCACCTTGAAGCTCATATTTTCACTCCTAAAGTAAATGAAGGAGAATGTGGACAGTAAAAAACAGCAGACAGACGCATCATAAAAAACTAACGAAAAACAGAAGAAAACAGCTGATTGTCAGCGCCTTTAGATTAATAAATGAAATATACATTAAATTATAGCTTTTAATGAAATAAAATAATGTATTCACTCAGGACGAGGATCCATGTGGATTTATTACTGCACCATCAGGTTTGTCATGTAGAAAGTGTCTTTAGATTTGTTAACCCTTTGATGCATAACCTGGGTCAAAAGTGACCCAAATCCAATGGAAAATGGGTATCTCCTGATGTGGTCTATGCATCAAAGGGTTAATTATTAGTTTACAGAACTGTGTCCAGAAAATGCTGCTTTCTGCTATAAATTCTGATAAATGAATTTTGCGTTAAAAGTAAACAAATGCATGTCCTGTATTTTAAATGCATGTATGTGGTCCATGATGCATTAAATAAATGTAGTTTGTTGTTGTAAACTATGTTTACTGTGCATCTTTCCACAGATATTAGTGAGTCCAGGAATGATGTCCCAGTCCAGCCCAGCTTCATATATTCCAGCCACTCTGATGGGGGCAGGAGACGGAGCTTTAGGCCAAGCTGGTGTGATCTTCATCCACGGCTGAATATTCTGTCATGAGGGACTCCAGATAGAGTCCAGAAGAGCCCGGGTCTGGGATCTTAACGTATTTGAGGACCAGTTTTCCAGACAGCACAACTGCCTTATCCTGTTGCTGTAGTTCTAGGATTTTAAACATCAGGAAACAAAAACACTTTTGCTCCATGTGATTGATTTCAAATGTTCCTGATGTTCCACATTTCAACGACCTCATTGTTTCAGTTGATGTATTTTTATTTATTATTTTTTTTGTAAAAAAAAAAATAAAAAAATAAGCATTTGTTTAATTTTAATATGACAGGGTTTGTTCGTTTATCATTCACAGGCCGATTTCTAAAACACTTTATTCTCAAACTATTTTTAAATTTCTGGCTCAGTGCCTCTAGACACTGAACTTGAATTTCTTCACTTCAAGAACTCAGAAAGCAGCTGGAGAAACAACTCAGTTGCTCTGAAAATGGATTTGAGACTTGCAGAAATAGTCACTTCCATATTCAGTTTTCAAAATTCCAATGCATTTCTTTTAATTAAATGTGCGACACACATCCAGGCCAGAAGAGCCATTAAGTGCATTTTCAGAGGAACAGAATTCAACTTGACATTAAGAGATTTAAATTAAATCCAAGAATGCACGTCTCAACTCAGCTTCTAGTTTAAACCTGCTAGTTAAAGTCTCTTCTGTAAAATAAGGGACTGGGACACGTCTCATACTGAGGAAATCTGTGTTTTGGTCCTTTTGAAAGTAGATCAGTGCTGTTAACATGACTCTCACCTGAGGAAATATCCCAATATTGAACCAACTCCTCTTTTTTTCATTTATTTAACTTAGGATTGTTGGAAATAAAAAGCACTACAATTGATTTAATGTCTGCTTTCTACAGCATCTACTGTTGGTTTTAGGAGGTGCTATAGAAGTAGAGGTGGATGTAACTGGACTGTTTCTTTCTTTTCTCCTTCTCCAAACAGGTGCAGATGCAGAAAAAAAGGCACCAGCAGAGGAAAAGTCATCTTCTGCTTCAAAACTGTCTCTTTAAAGCGCCGGCTGTGGAACGTGTGTTGGTGAGGCTCAGAATATTTGGAGGACGTCGATGAAAACATCAAGCTTAAACTCCTGTCAACAGGAAGTCAGTAGTTTGTTTTAATTTTATGCACACAAGTTAGGAGGTTGCAGAGTAAACCAAGTTACAACCAACTGATGACATTTAAACATCAATATTTAGTTATTAGAGCTTGGATCTAAGTGTAGAGAACAACATGGATGCAACCCATTTTAACTGGTCCAAACTACATGTAAGGTTGTTTATTTCCTTGGATGTAATTTCAGAGTCTAACTGGAGATGAGGACAGACAAAAGACTGCTGTAGGGAAATGGTGGAGAGTGCCGGATCCGGATTTTTAAACGGATTCAAAAAGTCCAAACCTCTCGCCTGTCTGCACCGACTCACCACTGATTCTTTCTTTCTGTTTTTCAGGTAGAATCTACAAACTGTGAGCTATTATTTATTTTTGGCCACTGTAGTCTTTCCATCCTTTATTTTCCGTTTCCTCTTTCCATTTCTCTTAAAGTTAGGATGTGATCGGTGTGCTGTTCTAACTTTTCCTTCCAACTGTTCGTCTCCACGTATAGTTCAGTCATTGGTCCCAACAGTTGTGCCATAGATGATCGATCTCCAATAAGTCCCGGTTTTACGTCCTTGTTTTGCTGGGTTGTCTCTCCTCGGCCGCCGTACTGACCAACATGGCCACCGTTCCATAGTTTGAAGCCATGCTGGAGAAGACATTTTATTTTGATCTACACAAAGTAAGTGGTGTCTGTCTTTAAATCTTGGTTCTGGTTTTGGGTTTTATCTTGATCACTCTCATAAAAACACCTGGAGTCATCCATCTCTCTACCTCGGCATCCAAAGCCCTCTTTCACAGCTTTGCTGCTTCATTGGTCTAAAGTGGACACACCTCAATGTTTGTCCAGAGGCTTTTGTTGTTCAAACCAGAACGAGACTCTAATTCTCTAAATTCAGACGTGAAGCGACACATTCTGTCAGATTAACACAAAGAAGTGCACGTCTGAAAAAGGGCTCTTGTCGTCAGACTGGATTCATATTGGTGCACTAACCTTGCTTTTATCTAAATGCTGCTAGTTTTCTTTATCTTATTAGAATAGAATATCCTTTCCCACAAGGGGAAATCTGCAGCAAAGTGACAGAAAAGAAAGAAAACACAACTATAAATGAAAGAGGTGAGGTATGCACACTATATATACTATCAATAAGAACACTAATTCAAGAATATTTACACAAATTAATTGCTCTTTGGAACATTTAGTATTGCAGAAGTAGTTTCAGTTGATTGTAGTGACTGCAGGATGTAGTGAACGATGCATAAAACTAACAAGTATTTAAACTAATCCACCTAAAATATGTAGATGACCGTTGCAGACCTTCAGTAACAGAGAAACAGGTTTTAAAGAAATTCTCTGGTTAATCACAGGAGACGCTCTCTTTTTTTTTTTTTTTTTGTCTGCATTTGTTCTCATTGTTTAACTCCACAAAAGGGGAGTCAACATTGTATGAGATCGATGCATATTTTAGTCTTGCAGCCAAATATTTTAATATTTAGTGCATGTGTGTGACCATCACCAGCCCTCCCTGAAAGCTAAGCAGACATTCTTTATTAGAATTCCCTATGATGGGCCAGGGAGGGCAGTGCTACACCTCAGTGATGTGTGGGGGAAACAAAGACTGGACGGGACGAACAGGACGAACAGGACGCTCTCATTCAACAGTTTAAAGTAATATTTAGAATAATTTCCTGTTTTATTTTGTTCTACAGTGTTTGACTATAAGATGAGTTTCTTTACTACATTTACCATTTATATATTTTATTTCTATATCTTGTATTTCAACTTCCCATTTGCTATTAGTGTTTATAATATAATAAACAGCATTTATTGTAGTGTTTTTACAATGATCACCTTGTCTATTTTTTTAAGTTTATTACTGGTCTTTTTTTTTTTTAACCATTTCTTTTATTCTGTTGGTGTGAATCTGTTCCTAAATCTGTTTTCAATCACTTGTAAAACAATTTAAACTTGATATGTTAAAAGTGCTGTCTGATAGTTGATGTCAGGTTCAGTTAAAGTTGATTTAAATGTTTGTGGTTTGAACTGTTTTTACTCCGTTTGGTGTAAATTTATAGAACATTGTTCAGTTGCCGTTTTTCATATGACACACTTTAAAACGGATGTTGTGCTTCCCAGTAGAAAAACAACTTTAACGTGACACTTTTTAAAGTTTAAATATTAAGTTTCCATAGAAATCTATTGGCCTAAATTAAATCTTAAAGTTAAGATGCCATATAGGCTTCAAATAGAGGATTGGCCAAAGCACAATATGAATTTTCCTGAGTCCAGATGAGCTGCTGTCAACATGGTCTCCACTTTAACGTTAGTTGTACTTTGATGGCATGTTGCAGTTCATTTCTGGCTGCTGTCGCTCTTCCAGGTTTAATTCCAACAGTCGGATAGAGTTCTACTTCAGGGTTTTTATTTGGGAGGCCTCCCTGCAGGTGGTTGTAACCAAACGCCTGTAAAGCGTAGCATGGTTAGTACGGGTGTTTCTATAAACAGGGGGAGTTGGTTGGGTTGTTGGAGGGACTAAACCTGACAGAGTGACGACTGAAAGCTCAGTGATGCTGAAGTTTGGGTTTATTTTCTGTTTTGTGGTGACGAGAACAGCAGCTCCACCTGGGGAACCTCAGACATGTTGAATAATGTCGTCCTACTCATTAAATCTCATCACTCAACTGAATTACAGCACAGTTTTATTTTTTATTTTTTAGTTGGCTGTTTTCTATTTGAATTGGCTATATAATATTATCGATTCTTTACCTGTGCTGTTTTAAATGCTTTGTTTGTAAATGTGATTTTTATGAAAGAAACTGATTTGATTTTTGCTTCCTGTGAAAACTCCTGACTTGTCTTTGATAACAAGTGGAAAGATGCAGTGCTTGGATAATCACAGCATGACTGTCTGAATGATGGAAATATTCTGATTTGTGTTGTTCACATTGCAGGGTTGTCATATTTTAAACTAACTGGGGATGGGGAGGAATAAACAGGCATGCAGATGTTGACAGCTGGATATCTATCAGAAAAACTCCAGTCTTAAACACTTTGTTTGTGGTTTTACTTTTGTTCTCGGCTGCAGTGTTTCATGATATCAAAACATTTTACAGCTTGATTTCTAACTTCAAATTCACCAGTGGGTTTTATTCCATGTCCATTCTTTTTAACCTGTTTCATGTCACTGTATTTTAATAGTGTGTATATAGATGTGGCCTCAACTGATTAGTTCCATTGTTTGTTTTCTGCATTAATTTAGGAAACAACCCAAAGATATTAAGTTTACTGTAACAGAGGTGGAAACAAAACAGAAAATATTCACATATAAGAAGCTTCAATCACAGAATTTACCTTTTTTGTTTTCCAAAACATGATAATTAATGTAGTTGAGAACTTATTAATCATTGCAGCTGTTGTCAACATTAATTAGGAGTCATTTATTAACTGTTACAAGTGGTCATTTGTGGCTTCTCATTCTCACCAACTGCTAAATTAAGTTGCTAATTAGTTGAACTAAATGAGTCGGCTTTAACAAATTCATCTTGATTGTAAAAATGATGATTCAGAAACGTTTGCCATCTGGCCTTAAATGTGAACTTTTTAAATGGAGTTTGAATTGAAGGTTCATTCTAGCACTGCAACTAATGATTACTTTCACTGATTCTCTTTCAAATAATCAATTAGCCGTTTAGGCTCTAAAATGTCAGGAAATGCTTTTAAAAAAGATCATTGTCTTATAAAGCACATTTAATTCCATCTTCAGGGCGTCTTTTGAGATGCCACATGAGCCTCCAGTCAGTTCTAAAAACCAAGCATGTCAGAATCAGTTGTAAAAATAAACTTGATATCCTGGAGCATTTTATTTCTTTGTAAATAAATGGTGCTTCAGATACGGGTTTCTTTGGGCGAGGTTGTCTCTGAGCTGCAGAGAATGAGGTCAGCAGAGTTGACTCATATCATAAGATGGCAAGGCTTTTCTCCTTCCCCTCCTCCTCTGGTTTGATGACGGCCGAGCTCTGAGAAACTCAGAAAATACATCAAAACTAAAAATGATGGTGCCACGGTTGTGCAGTTTTCAAAACCAGACAAAAATCCATCTGGTTTTGTGACTCAGCTGATGGTGTGAACGGGACAAACAGCCCATTCTGACATGTTTAGAGGATAATTGTCAGGATACGCATGATAGACTTTGCCTCATAGGAGCAATATAAAAGCTAGATAGTGTAAAAATCCTGAGAGTTCAGTTGAACTGCAGGCTGTGTATGCAGAGCAGATCAGAATAAATGCAGCATGGCTCAGATACAGTAGATATGTATACAGCAGGATGTATGTATGAAACTGATGTGCAGAGTAGAGCAAAAACTTTGTAGAGGTTGTCAAAATGTAGTTTAATATCTGTAGTATAATTCAACAAAACCACCCCAAAGAGACAAAGATAAACAAAGCATGAAATGACTAAAACATGGAGATTCAAAATTAGAAAAGACTTTCTCAGAGACGCAAAACAAGATAGAAAATAACACAATACAAACTGTAAATGGTTGGACAAGTTTTTTTCTATTTGGTAATCCATCTGGATACTTTAGAAATGTTGGTGATTCCTGTTTTTATTGTTTTTTTCTTTATTTTTGGATTGTCATTCTGTCATTTCTGAGTTCTCTGCTCTTCTGACCATTGAGCTCCATTTGTTGAAGTCATGAAGCAAATTGTGTTCTAGTATTCGGTTTTGTGGTTGTGTATTTGTGTTTCCTACATGCGGTCTACGTGAAGAACTCGTGCATCTACAGATCAAATCCTCAGCCCCACTGGTCTGATGCATGGACTCGGACTTTTGGACTGTAGAGCTGAACGTGATTAAATCACATGAAACTTGAACTGACGATGGGACGATTAACGAGCTCCACAACTAGCAGGACGCCTGCTCTGGACTCTTACAGACTGTTGCATCGTCTCTGGCAGTTGTTGGACAAACGTGGACTTTCTGGCCAACGTTTGGATCTCCTGTGGACTTATTGTGTTGCACTTTAATGAAATGGGATTGTTCTTTAGCTGAGGATGACGCCAAGTTTGGTGTCCTGAAAGTGGGACAAAGACGCTCCCGCTTCAGAAGCCGGATGAGGAGAGGAACCTCGTCTGCTTGGAGAGCTGGAGATGACGTGTCATCGTTGGAGGACTTGATCTGAGGCCTGCTGATGGATGAAGATGGACGCTGCCACCCAGAAGATGCCGAGGAGGAAGAGGAAGGCCTGATGACAACGCCTCTGTGACCCACTGATGTCTACAGGTTGGCTTCTTTCACATGTATGATCTATTTGTTTAGTTTCTGCTTACTCCGTAGCGTTTCCTCTGTTTGGTTCAGAAAGAAGACCTACCTGATGTCACAGTGCATCCCCTTGATGGATTCCTGCAGCTCCTTACTACCTCCCTGGATGCTCGGTCAAACCTCTGCAGATGATCCAGAATGCAGCAGCACGTTGTTTTGGATCAAAGCTAAATGAAAATGTAGAATCTCCAGATCTCTGATTGCTCCATGTCACACAAGTAAAATGATTGTTGGTTCTTTAAGATGTTACTTTTGTCTGCTTGATTTTTTTTTCTTCATCTTCTCAGTGTGAAGATTTTTGGAGGAAATAAATTTGGTGTGTGTTTGTAGCAGAATCAGGATGAAGACGTTTGGTTGTTTTGATGTGAGCTGAAATTATGGTTAAAAAAATATATAGTATAGCCAAATAATATAGTATAGTCTTTTTTCAGACTGAGAGGGATTCTGCAGATGGAACTTTGTGTCAAACAATGCAGCAAGATGATCTTATTTGGTCTGTTTTTATTCATTATTATTTTATTGTTTTGCATGTCTTGAACTGTGAGAATGTTTTTCTCGTCTGAAACAGCAGCTGGCCATCTGGTTCAAGGGCTAATTAGGGTTTAGTAGCATAAATATCCTCATCTATTTATTATTGTTCTACGTGTTTAGAAATATAAATACCATTAATGTTGTATTCTATAGAGTCAGTGCATTGAATTTACAATGCATTGATTCTATAGAATACAATGTTGCTTAACTTGCAATGTCCCAGTAAAATAAATAAATCCTGAATAACGGGGAAAATTAGATGAAGCATATCGACGTTCTGAAGGCAGGAACGTGAAATCTCTGGTTAGAATGTGGTCAAATGGTTTATAGAATGTCATTGTTTTACTTAAAATGTGTTTAAAGTAGAACAACTCAGATCCAATTGGTCAATTGCAGTAAACTTTGAAAATGGTAGTAGTACTTCTCTTGCTGTTTCTGTCTGACCGTCGGACTGAAGCCACAGACTGTCACCAGTTCATCTGGTGGAGATCATCACTCTACTGCAGAGAAGCGATATTTCCACTCAGTTAGGTGGAAGTCCTCATTAAACAGAGTATATTACTGGTAGACTGAACAGCCATGAGTCCAAACAGAGCAATAAGGACAATGTTGAAGCTGACAACAAGAACATTTCGGAACAGTTAATTGACGTCTGTGTGTTTTGAACAGGCATCAGTACAGTCACCTATGCTCTGTATTGCTGTTGTAACAGCTGCCTGAATATCACCAGTCAATCTGGCCCTCTTTAGATCACGACCTATTATCATTAAAATCATGTAATTATAACCTTATATGTTAAGTCTACAATAGAACACTGTTCTGTAAAGCCTGTAATTCAGTGTATTTTTCTAAAATATTTCCAACTCAGTGCAAGTAAGGGCTGCTTTAAAAACACGCAGGCTTATGTCATATTACTTTCATCCTATTCCCTTTCAATTGTGGGCTTTCTGTATTTACTATCTTTTAATGATCAACAATCAAACAGGTCACTACTATGGTTTGAGCATAGAAAGTGGTTATATTGGAACTACCTACCGCCTGTAGAGGACTGTCACTGCCTGCTCTAAAATGACAGGACTACCTCTCAGATCTCTGTCTGTAGGATAAAACAGTTGACATGTAGACAAACCGCATCATCTGTGACCCCTCACACGCGCTCTTCTCTGCATTTGAGTGGCTTCCTTCTGGTCGACGGCTTCACTGCCCACAGATGAATAGGGCTACTTTTGTACCGAGGACGGTCCAACTCAGAAACCACATCCCCTCCTGGCTCCTGGCTCTGACACTAAATCACATTTTAAAAATGCTCATAATTCTCAGTGCAAATCTCCCCTTTTTACAAAGCCTTCTCATCAGTTCAGCTCAGTTTCATTAATGTAGAGCTGAATCATCTTCTCATATAGAGCAGGTCTACAACACACTCTTCATTATATTCTAATAATATCCACTCAATGAACAATCCTACCTCCCACGCTGGACTTGTGGGCTCATGGCTGCTGCTTGGTGCTGGATCTTTCTTCTGACTCTGAGGGGCTACAAGACAAAGTTTCAAGTCAAGTCAAGTTCACTTTATTGTCTCCCATAAGAAAAATTTGTCTTAGACAAGGCAAGAAATTGTTACGACTTCAAGAGGCTCAGGTGCAGGAAATGAGAAGGCAGACCATTCAATAATACAAAGTGGATTTATTTGACAATATTAGAAAACAGAACTACAAACAAGGCCGGAAGACTACAACCGGAAAAGCAAAACTAAGAATCAAAAGCACTCAAGATTACTACTAGTGGCTGTGAGGATCAATTACACAAACAGAAACTACTAACTCACGGAGAGTAAAACCCAGGCAAGAAAGATATCAAACTATATCCTAGGAATACTAAGTGAGGAATGATTTAGAACTCGAGACTAAGGTTAACAATAACTCAGGACAGAGTTAGCAAGAAGGATAATACTGAAAGAACAGAACAATTCTCAAAAAAAACTTGAAGTCTTAATTCTAACTCTATTCAAGGAATAAGGTACTATAAGCGAACTAGAACGAAAGGACAGTTAACTTTCGCAGAGCTACAAGAACTACTTGATGGTCAAACTGGGTTCTTAGCTGTAACCGTGGATAACTGGTTCTCCAGGGAGGACGCTGGGGCTGGGCTTTGACGTGGTGTGTTGGCTTTTGGATTTGGAACCAGGGCTGGGAACAAAGGGCTGCAGCCGTAGGTTGGTATGGAGAGACGCCGGAGGTGGAACGGTACAGGTGAGTGATTCCCAGGTGGCAGAGAGATGACTGAGGATTTAAACAGACCAATGGAGGAACCAGGAGGAACGGAGCAGGAGCAGATGGACCCGGAACTGGAACAAAGGAGAAAGAACTAGAATTACCAAAGGTACGAAAGAGCAGAAACTATGGCTGGTAGTGATGGGTCTGGCAAAGATATTTTAAACTTAAATTAAGATATGAAATTATACAATATAAAATGCAATAACTTAAGTTATATTATTCTATATACTAGGTCATTAAATCAATATGCACCACCTGGAGCTCAATGCTCAGAAGACAGTGGAGATGAGGATCGACTTCAGGAAAGCCCTAGCCTCTTTGCCCCCCATCACTCTGACTGACATCTCCATCACCACTGTGGACTCTTTGCTCCACCATCACCAGGACCTCAGGTGGAGCCGACCATCAGCTCCCTCATCCAGAAGGCTCAGCAGAGGATGCAGTTCCTGCGGCAGCTTAGGAAACTCAAGCTGCTACCTGAGGTGATGGTACAGTTCTACACCACCATCATGGAGTCCATCCTCACCTCTTCATCACCATGTGGTCACTGGGACCACTGCCAGGGACAGACAGACTTCAGAGCACTGTAGCTCTGCTGAGAAGGTGATGGGCTGCAACCTCCCATCTCTCCAGGACCTGGACGTCTCCAAGACTCAGGGCCGGATCACAGCTGATCCTTCTCTCCCCGGACACGAACTTTTGGAGTCACTTCCCTCAGGCAGGAGGCTACGGTCCATATGGACCAGAACCTCCCACCATAAAAACAGTTTCTTCCCCTCTGCTGTCCGACTGATGAACCATTAAATAACCTCCACTTAGCAGTCACTTTATTCTTTTTGTTTGCACTCATTCTGGTTGCACTATTCTGTTCTGAGAAAAATGATGACAACCATTTTTCTTGCTCTTTTATGATTATGATTATTATTATTATTGTTAATAATAATAATAATAATAATAATAATAATAATAATAATAATAATAATAATAATAATAATAATAATAATAATAACAAGAAGAAGAAGAAATTTAAATTGAAATTTTGCCTGTAATTATTTTTAAGATCCAGCAGGTGTCGCTTCATGAGGCCTCATCGATCCATCACTAGTGGCTGGAGTGAACATGCAGAGAACTGATTACTAGCTGTGTCACGACCCAGCACTGAGAGGTGAATGGCGTCTGGTTATATTGTGGTAGAGGACGTGGAGCTTGATTGGATACATTCCACCTGCTCCTGCACCAGCTGATGATGATTGCAGAATGATGACACCTGCCGCTGCAGCCACTCAGCCGAACACACCTAGAGAGGGAGGAAAGGGGTGGAGAGAGAGGAAGAGCACTATCTGGACCCAGCCCCTGCAGGACTGACAGAAATCAAGCTGCACTGCAACACAATAAAACAGAACACATACTATTAAGAATACATAATGAATACATGACATATAATAAATAAGATAAGTTAAAATAATATAAGAACAAACTAAAATACACGCATTCCCCCATACATATGTGTAGCACATCCCCAATTACCTCCCTTTGGTAGCTGCACCTAGTCGCTCATTAATGAGCCTGACTGAGACGAGGATAAAAGAATTTTTAAACAGTTGAGCTGCACAGCGGGACTCTGTACCTCCTGCCTGAATTTAACAGCTCGTACTCTGTGAACAGGACATAGGATGGATCAGCAAGAATATTGTTTGCTTGCCTGATGGTGGCCTGTATAAATAAGTCTTGTGGCATTAGTGGAACAGGGGTACCCATGATTTTACTCACCATCTTCACCAGGTTATGAATCTGTGTTTTTGACTTGACTGTGAGACCCCAAACCAGCAGGTGATCCCGTACCTAAGTATGGATTCAATGGTTGCACAGTAAAAGATCAACATGATTTCTCTACAGACACCAAAAAGCCTGAGTCGTCTGAGGAACTGGAAGCGCTGATGGATTCTGGCACAAACACTTGCCACCTGTGTGTCAATGTGCACATTAAGGTACTTAAAAGAGGTGACCTGTTTAATGTTGTTATCATGTATGGACACCGGACTATGGTCACCTACTGATTCGGGGTCTAGCAGCATCTCAATGATTTTTTGCAGTGTTAATCTGCAGTTTGTTGTTGTTACACCAGTCAACACATTTATCTACAGCAGTTTTATGACTGTCAGGATTATGGGTAAGCAAACTGAGAATAACAGTATCGTCCGAGAACTTAATGACGAACTGATTTGGCTGAGTGCTGACAGTCATTGGTGTACAGAGTGAAGAGGAAGGGTGGACTGATGCACCCTGGGAGCTCCCTGTGCTACTTACCGCTGTGCTGGAGAGGACAGAGTTAAATCTCACCTGCTGTGAACAGTTTGAAAGAAAGGAATGATTCCACCTGATAAGAAATGGATTGACCTTCAGCTCATCCATTTTATGGAGAAGAATGTGTGATTGAATGGAGTTAAAAGCAGAGTTTGCCAGCATCATACTATTATTTAAACTATATAACGTTATGTCATACGCCACAACGCCACACAATTCATTGACTTGATAATTAACTAACTGGAACGGTGGTTTCAAGGCAAAGTTCAACATCTTGTTGTATCCGTTTCATCATCCTAATTTGCCATTTCAAACTGTGATCATTATTTAGTGAAAAAGTTTCTAATTATAGTACATTAGGCTGATCTGTTTGCAGAACTTTCCTATTTTTAGCTCTTATCTTGTCCACACCACCCTTGCCCTTCCTATTATCTATCTATACAACGCCTCTGAGCGTGCAGACGTTTTAGTTTTTCTAGATTGATAAGACACTAAATTTTCACTAAAGTTTCATTAAATTTAGTGTCTTATCAATCGAGAAAAACTGTAAAAGACATCAAGATTATATCTGTTTGCAGCTGATTTTATCTGGATTCACAACCTCTACCTCCTTATTTCTGATTTATGCCTCACTCAGCCCTGCCCTCTCAGTTCATATTCTCTCTTAGCGTAGCGTGTTAGCATCCTAGTGTTTCCTAATTTACACCAAACCCAAGAGGATGTTTGGTCATATATCCAAATAACTCAAAAAAATATATATTTTGCACATTTTTGATTGCAGTTAAAAGATGCTCATTTAAAATTTTCTCCATACTGGGAGGCTTTATTTAAAAGTGGGCATTATGATTTATGTTTGGCATAAAACCTTAACCTTCAGTACAACCAGCAGCTGTAGAAGCAGAGCATGAAGTGTGTATAAATACTACCTAAAACCAAGTAGAAATGATGCCTAATGAAAATAAGCAGCATGAAGTCTGAATACTTCAATAACAGGTCAGACCTCACAACATCTGAGGAGTTTCATATTATCAATAAAACACATTTATATTGGCAGATTTCCCCCAAAATAAAATTACTCTGATGAACCGGTTTGACTGACTTTTCTGGATTATTTTCCTACATTAGTGTAGAAACAAACGCAGGCTGTTAACTGTTCCTGATGGTTGATGATCCAGGTTTTCTTATTTCAGTACTTATTCTGACTGCATAATGAGATAGAGACATTTAGATTTCACATACACTGTCTACATTGTCTTTGTAGTTGGATTTAGTCCCCTCTGGCAGTGTCTTTAGCCACAGGATTGAACTGTAGTGATGATGTCCACTGTCTATTTCAACCCAACTGTCAAGTTTTTTTTCTGCATTTTAAGAGATTTTTTTCTAAAGTACTGTACAATAAGTGTATCACTAAAAGTCTCTGTACTTTTATTTGTCTTTGAATCTCAATTTTTTAAATGTTTTATGCTGTTTTTTCTTTGTTTTCAATCATTTTAACACACTTTAAACTGCCTCTGTGTGTGAAATGTGCAGCACAAACAAACCTGCCTTATAAGAGACTTTAGCAACCAGACAGATGCTGAAAAATACACTTTCTATCCTTTTTCATCCCTACAGGTGCAACTTTCTGTAAGTGGAGCTGGATTTAAAGCACAGACTCTGGATGTAGGAGTAAAATCATGTGAACAGTTTTATCTTGTGTCATGTGGTTTTCTTGTAAATTTCTGTATAGTAGATGTGTCAAAATAAAATGTCCTGAACTGAGTTTACTTGGAATGTTTGACTTTAAAAGAAAAAGGTTTTTTGTTTAGCTGTGCGAGTTTGCAAAAAAAAATTATGAACTTCTTTTTCAAAGTCTCTCCCATCTTTGTCATTGAAGCTTGTAACTCCTTCAGAGGAGTCATGGGAGTCTTGGTGGCCACCCTCACTAGTCTCTTTCTCCTTCAGAGTAGTCATAGCAGTCTTGGTGGCCTCCCTCTCTAGTCTCTTTCTCCTTCAGAGGAGTCATAGCAGTCTTGGTGGCCTCCCTCTCTAGTCTCTTTCTCCTTCGGAGGAGTCATAGCAGTCTTGGTGGCCTCCCTCTCTAGTCTCTTTCTTCTTCGGAGGTGTCATCGCAGTCTTGGTGGCCTCCCTCTCTAGTCTCTTTCTCCTTCAGAGGAGTCATAGTAGTCTTGGTGGCCTCCCTCTCTAGTGTCTTTCTCCTTCAGAGGAGTCATAGCAGTCTTGGTGGCCTCCCTCTCTAGTCTTTCTCCTTCCAATGAGTCATAGGAGTCTTGGTGGCCCCAATCTCTAGTCTCTTTCTTCTTCAGAGTAGTCATAGCAGTCTTGGTGGCCTCCCTCTCTAGTCTCTTTCTCCTTCAGAGTAGTCATAGGAGTCTTGGTGGCCTCCCTCTCTAGTCTCTTTCTTCTTCAGAGGAGTCATAGCAGTCTTGGTGGCCTCCCTCTCTAGTCTCTTTCTCCTTCAGAGGAGTCATAGGAGTCTTGGTGGCCTCCCTCTCTAGTGTCTCAGGTCTTGAGGATGTCCTGCTCTAGTCAGATTTATTCATGTTCCATCTTCCTTCCATTTCTTAATGATGGATTTAACTGGACTCTTGAGATCTTCAGGAACTTTAAATGTTCTTGTATCGTCCTGATTGATGCTTTTCAACAACCTTTCCTCAGAATTTCTTGGTTCTTCAGTCTTCATGGTGTAGTTCTATCCAGGAGTTCTGATCCACCAGAGACTGGAGTGAATTGTAACATAATTTCTTCCCAAACTCCCTTTAATGCATAGAAAATTAGACATAAACCAGAGTTATTAAAAATCTGGACCTGAGAAGGGATTTGAAAAAGCTTCAGTTTTATTGACCTAAAACTCTGGTTGCATGTGGAGACGGAAATGTAAAAGAAAAAACTTGTTCTGGAGAATATCTGTATTGGTGTGTGATCTCTGAGCTCTAACTCTTCATGTTGTGTAACTCACTTCCATCTATTTATGAGTGTCGCCTCCATCAGGTGTTCTCAGCTGATACTGACTGTTGCATCTCTTTATATTTTACAGTGATGAGTTCATCTGATTCTCTGAAGGTGGAGAAGAACTTGACAGGAACTGTGGGAGGAAACCTCCATCTGCCTGCTCCTGTACCAGAGTCTGACTTTCTTATTTAAATGACAGGGGGACTGTTGCCATGGTGAATAGGACAGAACTCGACACATTCAAGGAAACTTTTATTAACAGACTTCACTGGGATAAAACCTCTGGACTCTTCACTCTCACAGACCTGAAGAGGAGAGACTCTGGGATTTGTAAGATTGACTCTAAAGAGAAAATTCTCACTGCATCTTACAACCTCAGAGTTTACAGTGAGCCACATTTCTGTGTTTCAGTTCTTTTTGTTCCGCTCAGATCTGAAGGGGGCGAAGCTTTGTCTGCTCTGAGGCTGTGAGGTTATAAAAAAATAGATTTTTACATTCTGGATAAAATCAGAGTAACAGACTCACTGTGTCATCACAAGTCTACCTATAAAACGTTTTTAAAACATTTATTTGGTCTTTCTTCAAAAATCCGTTGCTGCTTGGATGGTCACATCTTCTTGACCTTTCAACTTCTCTCCACGCTTTCTTCAGGTTGGCTCCTAGTTCATCCCGATTCATTAGTTTGTGTGCAGTTAGAAAATTACTGACGGAAACGGTGTCAGAAAAACGCAAAACGGGTGAAGGTCCATCAGTACCTAAAAACTCCGGCTATACCTCGAGAGTTACCTTAAATTTGGTTTTATTAAAGGACAAGACAGAATTATGTTATTTGTGGTGAAATGCTCGTAAATGACAGCATGAAGCCAGCGAATTACGGCGACGTCAGGAAATAAAACAGAGTTCGGTGAAGTCGGAAAGATATTCACAGATTCGGACTTCCGGCATCAATAACTCATTAAATATACGTTGTCTAAACATAAACGATGCCTCCTTTCCATCGTTGTAAGGTAGACAATGTGCTACAAGCCCAGTTTAATCAAAAGTAGCTGTCTTTCAAGCTGCAGAAATAACATTGGTGTCTATGAGCAGCCGGCTGTGCGACGAGTGAACAGGGACCGTCTGCAAATAGCAAAACCGCTGCAAACAGCGAAGAGACACAAATATTCAACAAATTTACTGCAGCCAGCAACTGACTCCTGCTGCTCATACTACAACTCTTGGTTTGATATCAGATTTTGTTCTTCATATTTTTAAGGATTTTTTTATTAAAAAAAAAAAATCAATAACTTAACTCTTATGCATTGTAGTGTCACCAAATTTACTGCAGCCATAAACTCTCTCCTCCTCGTCATAGTACAACTCTTGGTTTGATATAAAATATTATTTTTTATACAATTTTAGGGAATTGTCTATTAGTAACACAATTCAATAACTTCCCTCTTATGTTTTGTAGTGTACTTATGGGGTGGTTTGGGGGGGGTGCAGCTTATAGGGGGAGCTCCAAGCTAAACAGGTTGGGAACCACTGGTCTAAAATGATGAAAATGCTGGAAGTTCAGATACCAAAGATCATTCCTACAAAGTTCCAACAGATTCTGAAATGGTCCAGCAGCACCTCCTCTAATCTCACTAAGTTGACATGGAGTGACCCACTTGGAAATGAAAACAGGTTACACATGAATAAAAGTAGGTGTCCTAAAGTCAGCAGTGAGAGCCTTTTTTCTCATGTTCAGAACAGTGTTGTTGCTTTGCTTCTGCAGGTCTGTCCAGCATCAGAGGGAACACCTCTGTGCTTGTGAACCTGTGTCTTTTAGAAGTGAACCTGAAACCCTAGATGTATTTGGCATAATGTACAAGATGGACATCCACTCTGAACACCCTCAATGAAACTGTATTAAGATAAAAAGCTATTTAAGTTTTGGTCTGTTAGCCATGTTGGGTCTAGAGTGTAACATCTAGTGATGACTGGTGGAGGCTTTGCTGAAGCTTCAACACAACATTCAAAACATGGTTCATTACTGGAGGCTTCAATGACACACAGTGGTGGAGTAGGACATCTAGTGGTCAATAACATGAAGTGCATTAGAGATGTGTTATTGATGGTTCCTGGATTATTTTGGATATGATTGGTCATGCACCTTCCTGTTGGACTACACTAAATGATTGTATGGTTTCTAGAGGATACAATAATAATAATCATAATACTCGAGGTGATAATGACAATAATTATTGAAAATCATGTTTCTCATTTGACACGTCTGTCTGTAACCCTATATACTCTTCACTTATATTCTGAGTTATGAAACATGTAAATGGTGCTGCTACATTCATGAGATGCTCTACAAATACAGACTGATGTCATTTTCACATGTGGCTGGAGCAAATACAGATTATATTTTGGATTTTGGCACAGTATGTTTTGGGGTTCAGGTGATTCGTTGACTGAACGTCACTCAAGTGCGTCCAACGTCACGAATCACATGACTAACCCATCCCTCGGCACAGTGGTGCCACACATTTGCTTCATGAGCTTCCGCACATGTATCTGTCCTCATTTCAGTGATGGTCGTGATCATAATGCTGGACAGGAAGCCTCATGAAACAGCGAGGCTTTCCATACAATTGTGCCGAAAAAGATTGAAAGCTTCAGGTCTTTAGTGACATTAGTCCTTGGGCCAGGACCCAAAATTTCAGGTATCGGTACCACCCGAGGTGACCAATTCTTTTTGGTATTTTTAACTTGCCATATGTCTCTAGTTTGCATTTTGATATGATAGCTTTTGCAGACTCACAGCTTAATATGTGTTATCGCTCGTTTAATGGACATGCCCCACAATGAAAGGCGATGGGTCTGAGCCAAAAGTCATATTAACACAACAGGACAGAATTCGATAGGATTATTCCTCATTATGAAAAAATAAGAAACGTCACATGCTACACATCATCATCTGCATATTTTATGATAGTTTTTGAGATTGTGTCAAATTTTAAGGGTGTCTGACGACTTTGTTCTACCGTTGTATAAAATAGATCATCTAGAGAGATAAATAGAGGTATGAGCCATAGAAACATCATATTAGTATGGATAGTATAAACTAGTATAAACAGTAGGATATATGCAGTATATACACTACCGTTCAAAAGTTTGGGGTCACCCAGGCAATTCCATGTTTTCCATGAAAACTCACACTTTTATTCATGAGCTAACATAACTGTACAAGGGTTTTCTAATCATCAGTTAGCCTTTCAACACCATCAGCTAACACAATGTAGCATTGGAACACAGGAGTGATGGTTGCTGGAAATGTTCCTCTGTACCTCTATGGCGATATTCCATTAAAAATCTGCCGTTTCCAGCTAGAATAGTCATTTACCACATTAACAATATAGAGACTGGATTTATCATTCATTTAATGTTATCTTCATTGAAAAAAATTGCTTTTCTTTCAAAACTAAGGACACTTCCAAGTGACACTAAACTTTTGAACGATAGTGTCTATACATAATTAGCGGTATGAAAGATGAGTTCTGATTGGGAAATATCACTTATCAAATATTCAATCAAAGTTGATGCATCTCTCATGAAAACAAACTTTGAAAAGGCATTTATTAATGTTATTTTTAATCTTTTTTTAAATGCTCCCTGCCTCCTAATTTGACTGTGACAAAAGCAGGTAAATGTAACAAGTTCTTTAAAGAAGTTCTTTAAAGAAAGAGAGGACAAAAATATTAGACCTTCACACAGACGAACACTTTCAGGAGAGTCCGTCCCAGCGTCCGGTATAGCTGCTGGTTGTGGATATGTGAAGTGTATCGGTGGACTCGTCTGACACCACATAATGAGTTCGGTGATGGAGGCCGTCATCACGTCTTGATAATTCCCCTGGTTCAAATCCTGCTAGTGATGAGCTGTGAAACTCTTCTCTCAGTGAGGCGGCACGCTACAAAAGGGAAATCATTTTCACCTCCAACATCAAACTCTGTATTCGGCCAATGCCACTGTCACAGAGGAAGACATTGCACGGGTAAAAATAGGTCAGAATCCACTGCTACATCTTGTTGTGACAGGAAACATGCAAGGCCACATAGAGAAATATGCAAGATCTGATTCCAGATAAGAGCGAGACCTCAGACAGCTGTTGAAGGATGCTGCTAAAAGTGCAGCAAAGCCCACACAGATGTAAATGTTTGTGCATATAGCATATTTATATTTTGTTTGTTGATATTTCAGTCCGATCTGCAATCGTCTAACACATAAATCGTGTCGCTCTTGAAGGTTATAACGCTGATAAAGAAAAGAAAAACCTGAACACAGTGTTGGTATTCAGAGTGGTGGCAAAGTAGGCCCAAAATGTACAAAAACATTTGAAGGCTGTGGAACATTGTGGACATTTTGTCATTCACAGGTGTAAATAATAAAGATAAATGGCTGAAGTCAGTTTTGCTTGTGCTGCATGGACTACAGAGACCATTGCAGAACAACAGAAAAACCTTTTTACCTTGAAGCTTTAGTGGAAATCTGTGACAAATGTAAATGTTACATTCATTAAAATCCACGTGAACATCAAATGGCATATTTTCTTCTCTCTATTAAACTGGAGTGAGTTCATCCTGTGAAATGCAATTCACATATGGAAACATCAGGTGTCAGTGTCCACAGTGTTTTACATCAAGCTGAGAGGCTCCATGAAGAAAGAAGTTGTTTCTCTAGAAGCAGAACCTTAAAGCTCCACTAAAGCTTGCTGCTGATCACATGGACAAAGAAAAGGCCTTCTGGATGAAGGTTCTGTGGTTAGAAGGAAGAAAAACTGAGCAGAAATATGTTTGGAGGAGAAAAGGTGAGGCCTTTAACCCCAAGAACACCAAACCTACCATCAAGCATGGTAGTGGCAGTATCATGCTCTGTGGCTTTGTAGAAGTGCTTTTTGGCTGGTTTCAGACTGTAAGTTGGGCTGGTTTTGGACTATCTTGGGACTGGTTTATGTTTGGCTTCAGTCTTGGTTCTGGGCTGGTTTGGGACCTGGTTTTGGGTGTGATTTAAAGTGGGTTTAGGATTTACTTCACAGTGGAATTGGCCCTGGCTAGGACCGGTTTTAGATTGTCTTGGGGGGGTCTTGGACTTTCTTTGGGAGTAATTTAGGTGTGGTTTTGGTCCTCATTTTGCACTGGGTTTAGACTTTTTTAAGGACTGGTTTCAAGGACTGTCTTAGGCATGTCTCAGACTTTTTTAACTCTCAAGAACATCAAACCTACCATCAAGCATGGTGGTGGCAGTATCATGCTCTGCACAAAGTAAATGGAATAATGAAGAAGCAGGATCACCTCCACATTCTTCAGGAAAACCTAAAATCATCAGCAGAAGGTCCATCTTGGACACAGTTGGACGTTTCAATGAGACAATGAGCCCAAACACACATCAGACGTGGTAAAGAAATGGTTCCATCAGGCTAGAATGAAGGTTCTAGACTGGTCTCCCCAAAGTCCTGACTTAAACCCACCAAGAACCTGACTGATGGACTGATGAAGAAACAAGCCTGAGTCAGAAAGACAACAAATTTATTTGTCATGAGGAAGGTCAAAGATACAACCAGAAGCTTGTAAATGGAAGATAAAAGTCTGTAACTGAGGTGAAAATCACCAAAGGGACATTGAACTAAATATTAGCATTGCTGCATGTGTATTTCTGACCCAGCAGATTTTGTAATTTTCTAGAAGACCTTTAACAAATCTACGAAATAACCAAAATGCGTGATTGTTTTTTGTGACAAAGATTCATGTCTTTCAATGATTCCATCATAGAAAATTAAGAGTTACAAGAGTCATTGGAAAATAAACACTGCTGTAATATACATGGTCTGTACAAGTGGATGGAAACTTTTGTTCATGACTGTACGTAGATCAGGGCTTTTATAACTTTTTTTTTAAACCTTTCACCTTGAAGCAGCTCTCGTGTCTCTGAAGGAGGCGAGAGCTGCTCATTGAAACTGTCAAGGTAATCATCATTTATCTATTCACCTTATGTCTGAACAAAAGAACTCAAAACTACTGCATTAGTAGAAGAAATTATGAACATTTTTGAGCTATTACGAGGAAGATCTGGAGACAGCAGTGTCGACACACTACGCTGACTAGAAAAACTGGAACAGGCACAAGAGCGCTTCTGCAACCACTTAATCTTTGACCTCCGATGCAAGGATGAGCATTTAGTACCACCAAGCCTCAACATCAAAAACCTGATCCGAACCAAAAACAGAGAAAAGATAATAATCAGAGCCAAAAAGTACTTACTCAAGGAAAGGATGAGAGGAACAGTAAACAAAATCAACATATTGAAAGCACAAATCAACGAGGGTATGGATGAGCTCCTCAATCAATTGCCAACTAATAAAGACACACAAGATAAAATAAAAGAACAGCTAAAACACACACATGAACAAGAATTCACAATAACTAAAAACTGGCAATGAAGAAATTGGATAACCTAATTCAACAGAGAGACAGGAGCAAACTCACAAACCAGGAAATAAAGGAAAAATGGGTGCATAATTCATCACAACGTATCCTCACAGAAATAGAAAAGAAAGTTTTATCCCGGGGTCTAAACTATGCAATCACACCAAAAAACATCTTGTATGAAGAATACAACCTGGCCACAGATCTGGCATGTCAGAAAATACTGGACCAAAGTAAGAAGGCCGGACTGCGGAAACCAAAAGGATGTAATTGAGGTGAAAATCACCAAAGGGACACTGAACCAAATATTAGCATTGCTCTATGTGTATTTCTGACCCAGCAGATTTTGTAATTTTCTAGAAGACCTTTAATAAATCTATGAAATAACCAAAATGCGTGATTGTGTTTTGTGACAAAGATTCATGTCTTTCAATGATTCCATCATAGAAAATTAAGAGTTACAAGAGTCATTGGAAAATAAACACTGCTGTGATATACATGGTCTGTACAAGTGGATGGAAACTTTTGTTCATGACTGTATGTAGACCAGGGCTTTTGCTACAATAACTTTTTTTTAAACCTTTCACCTTGAAGCAGCTCTCGTGCTTCTGAAGAAGGCGAGAGCTGCTCATTGAAACTGTCAAGGTAATCATCATTTATCTATTCACCTTATGTCTGAACAGAAGAAGTCAAAACTGCTGCACGAATAGAAGAAGTGAGCATCCTGTGTGTGTGTGTGACTCTACACACACCTGTCATCAGTTATAGCCACTAGTTAACCACACACAGCCTGCTGAGGGGGCAGAGTATGCCAGGATTCTTTTTGTTTCTAGATGTTTCTGTTGGCAAAGTGCATTAGAGAGATGATTCATTTTACTGTCAATGAGTTGCAGTGTTTTTCCTGTTTGTAGAGACTGTGAGACATGGGCTATTTATTTTACTAAACCTATGCAATGTACCTGCATATTCACATAATTTTGGATTATTACAGCATAAATACAATAACAATAATAATTAGAAGAATTTGAATTGTGATTTTCTCAACCTCTCATTTAAACATATCAGTACTTGTTTATAACATTTGTATGTATACACATAAATTATAACTGATATCAGGCATAACTGATTTCAGATATTTATTTAAAAAAACTGAGATGTTAACTCATTATTTGGTCAACTATGCTACGGACAAAAACTTAAATTTTAACTTTGGGTAAATGTCAGATATTTAGACAAACCATTGTTCTTGGAAGAATATGTGTCCACTTGCCTACATTTTCAGTTATAATCCGCAATTAATAAAGAAAATGCAGATTTTTTTGCATTAAAACCCCTAATTTCACAGAATGCAGTTAACAGTCCAGATATTTCTTCCCAAAACTCCTGAGATCCGTGATAATTTTCTTGATTAAATTATACTGAGCTACTTATTTTACAGCTAAGTTTCTAAGTTTTTTACTTGGAGTTTAGGGAACAAATCAAACTGCATATTCCATCTCTTAGTGCATTTAATTAAGACCTTTTGATATGTCAATGTCAATGTCAACTTTATTTATATAGCACATTTACAACTAAAAAGCCCAAAGTGCTTCACAACAATCAAATACACTAAAAGATGACACATAACTTTAAAATTAGCAAAGTCATAAAAATAGAATAAAAACATAAATTATACTATGCAAATAAAATAACATATTCAGCACATCTGATGATTAAAAAGCCAGGGAGAAAAGGTGCGTCTTAACAAGAGATTTAAAGTGCTCAAGTGACTCAGCAGCTCTGACATGTGGAGGTAAACTATTCCACAGAGTGGGACCGACAAAAGAAAAGGCTCGCTGACCTCTGCTTTTCTTAAATTTGGTCCTGGGAACATCCAAGAGTAGCTGGGATGAGGACCTCAGAGTTCTCGCAGGTTTACGAATGGACAGTAGGTCACACAAATAAGAAGGCGCCAGGCCATTTAGACATTTGAAAACCATGAGAGCAATTTTAAAATCAATTCTCTGGCGAACTGGGAGCCAGTGCAACGATGACAAGACTGGAGTGATGTGTTGGTACCGTTTGGTTCCAGTCAGTAAACGGGCAGCAGCGTTTTGGACCATCTGTAGCCTGTGAATTGAGGCTTGGCCCAAACCAACATAAAGAGAATTACAGTAGTCCAAGCGTACTGTAATAAACATGTGCATCACTCTCTCAAAGTCTCTTGGAGGCAAGTATGATTTGACTTTCGCAAGCAGACGTAGCTGAAAAAAAACTGTTTTTGACTACGGCATTGATCTGTTTTTCCAGAGTAAAGCCAGAATCTAAGTACACACCAAGATCTTTCACAAATGGTCTACTGAAAGAGGACAAAGGACCAAGTGCACTATCCACACCCTCTAGAAGAGACAAGTCACCAAAAACAACAATTTCAGTTTTTTGTTGATTTAGGCACAGGGAATTTAGAGCCAACCAATCCTTCATTTCTCTCAGACAATTTTGCAGAGATTCAATGGATGTAGAGTTTGGTCTCAATGGGACATATATTTGTAAATCATCTGCAAAACAATGAAATGAAATGTTGTACCTCCTTAAAATAGATCCCAGGGGCAGCAAATAAATAGCAAATAAAATCGGGCCCAAAATGGAACCCTGAGGCACACCACTGCTGAGAGGAGCAGATTTGGACTGGTGGGGACCAATGTGAACAGAAAATGATCTGTTCAATAAATATGAATGGAACCACTCTAGTGCTGGACCCTTAATACCAATAATAGATTCCAGACGGGACAGTAACACTCTATGATCTACTGTGTCGAAGGCTGAGGACATGTCTAAAAGCAATAGAGCAGCAGAGTTTCCACTATCCACTGTTAAAAGAAGGTCATTAAAAACGCGCAACAGTGCTGTTTCTGTGCTATGTTTTTGTTTAAAACCGGACTGGAATTTTTCATAGAGATCATTACAAGCCAAGTGGGACTGTAACTGGTCATAAACCACCTTCTCTAAAACTTTTGACAGGAAAGGAAGCTTAGATATTGGCCTGTAGTTTGCTAATTCATTTGGATCCAGGTTATGCTTTTTAAGAAGAGGCTGCACTATGGCATGTTTAAAAACAGATGGGACACACCCAGAGGCCAGTGACATATTGATCAAGGACAAAACAACTGGCCCAACAAAATCAAAAACCTCTTTCAACAATTTTGGGGGTACACAATCAGTAGGGCAAAAGGAGGGTCTCAGACCTTTAACTACCTGTGTCAACTCACTTAGAGTTACAGGCTCAAATGCTTCCAAAAACACAGAACAGGTAGAGCTAACAGCAGAAACAGGATGAGAAGGCAATGACACAGATGACCTTACAGCAGCAACCTTATCAACAAAAAACTTTAGAAATGTTTCAGACAAAGTGGTAGAAGAGACAGTAATGCCACTAACCCGGGGGTTAATAATGCTGTTCAGCATATTAAAAAGCACATGAGGTTTGTGGCTGTTACATGAAACAATGTTTGACATATAATGCGATTTGGCCGTCTTGACAGCCAGCTGATATGTTGCATAAGAGCGTCTCAGAGCCTGTAAGGAAACAAGTAGACCGTCCTTTTTCCATTGTCTTTCAGCACGCCTACACTGACGCCTGAGGGCGCGCGTGGTCTCGTTTAACCAAGGTTCACTGTCGCGTTTGGGGTTCCTGACGCGCAGAGGAGCAATAGAGTCCAAGATATTTAAACAGATCAATTCAAAACGACTGTATAAGTCCTCAACACACTCCAAAGGGAAGTCTACTAAGCCCGAATTAAGAAAGACGGCTGAGAATTGTGCCGCGGTGGAAGGGCTGATTACGCGCCGAGGTCGCGCGTGAGCGCGAGACTGGAGCGGGCATGGAAGCGTAACCGTGAACAACACGGGGAAGTGGTCGGAAACGGTGGTTTCTGATATTTCATTTATACACATATCCAAGCCATGGGACAGGATTAAGTCAAGTATATGGCCCTCCCGATGTGTCCGGTCGTGTACCCATTGAGTGAGATTAAAAGAGTCGACAATGTCTAAAAACTCATTCACCAAAGGCTTGGATTTGCAGCATACATGCATGTTAAGATCCCCAAGAATTAGGAAACGGTCGTAGTTCAGGGCGATCCACGTCACAAGTTCTGGGAGCTCTTCTATAAAGACTCTAGGATATACAGGCGGGCGGTATATTAATGCACACAGTACTGGGACATCAGACTGTAGTTCAAATAACTGTAGCTCAAAGCTGGAAAACACGCCCTGTGTTAGCTGGCGACATTGAAAACTCTCCCGAAAAACTGTAGCTAAACCTCCACCTCTCGAGCCTCGAGGAGAGCTAAAGAAGGTATATCCAGGAGGTAATAGTTCAGAAAAGGCCACAAACTCACCATCCTGAAGCCACGTCTCAGTTACAAAGAAAAGGTCCAAATGCCTTGATGAGATAAAGTCATTCAACACAAACGTCTTCTTGTTGAGAGAGCACACGTTGTATAGAGCCATACGAAGACAAACATCCTGGCGATCTGTAGCTTGGGCACGTTTTAGCGTGCGGAGATTCCCAGGATTAACACCACGTCCACGGTTCCAACGCCGTCTGGAGGTGGTCACCAGGAGGAACAGCTGATCCTCCTGGTGGAGAGCCTCCGGGAGGGACCGGGATGACACAGCGAGCGGTGTGCCCTGGGGGCCAGAGCAGGGAGAGTATTCGAGGCGAGCAAGATCCAGAAACTTGTCCTCGGGGCAAACGCAGGTAAGCCCTGGCTCGCACAAGTGTCCCAGAGCGTTTCCCCCTTCTCCTGGGACGCTTCCTCCTGGGAGTCACACAAGGTGTCCTCAGCAAAGACGCCGGAATGGACAGGAGAGGCGGTGGAGGGGGGCTAGAATGTTGTCGGTTGTCCCCACGGTTTAGAAAAAGTTCATGAGACGCTTTGATGTTTAAAAGTGTCATTGTGGTATAAACAAATAATACAGACTCAGACTCAGACTAGTTTACATGGATCACTTGCAATTTTATTAACTTACACAGACACTGTAAACTTAAACAGTGATCCTGACCTACAAAAAACCAACAACAATGGTATGAAAAATTGCTCACACAAAAAAATGCACTATGTAAACTTTTTTGAAAATAGTGTTTTTTGAACAAAAAACAAAAATGCATTGCATTGAGCAAAAAATAAAAGGGTATTACACTGAGTAAAAAACTTTGACCAAACTAGTGCTCTATTGTGTCAAAACATTGAACAAAATAAGTGTGCTGCATTGTTCCAACATTTTGAAAACAAAATAGTGCAAACCATTGTATCCTAATTACACTAACATGTCAGAACCTAAATTAAATGCTGGCATCACCTAATGATTCCCAGATGCCCTGGACAACCTGTAGGAGTTACTAATGCAGTGACAGAACACCCTCCTCTACTGGCTTCTCACCCAAGAACATGGCCAAGCTGGATGAAGTATCAGTCTGTGTGTGTGTGTGTGTGTGTGTGTGTGTGTGTGTGTGTGTGTGTGTGTGTGTGTGTGTGTGTGTGTGTGTATTCATACATAACATGCACATGCATAACACATGCCTGTGCTCAGCGCAAGGTCATTTTTTATGAAAGATTTCATCTGCTGGAAATGATACGTCCACTGAGCAGCCTTGGAGGAGTACTGCACTCTCTGAGTGCTTTTCTAGTTTGTGATTTAAACAATTTTTATCTTCATGACGCCTGCAGACTCAATGGTGACGCAGTCGTTGGCGAACCAGAAGAACAGCTGAAGTCCGTGACGAGGAAACGGACGACCGAACCACAAATCACCGAGCTGGTCCAGAGAGCCGAGCTGCAGCTGGACCATGATCTCATCCAGAACCAAGACCAGGACCAGGACCAGAACCAGAACCAGAAGCAGGGCCAGGACCAGGACTACTGTACTGATCCTCCTCACAGCTGCTGCTGTTCATATTGGGAAAAATAAAAAAATATAGGAGAAACAAGAGGAGAAAAATATGTCAGAAAATCTAAACATAAGTCGAAAAATATGACCGAAAAATGTAAAAATAAATATGACCTTAAAATATAAATATAAGTACAAAAATATTTCCTAAAAATATAAGTACAAAAATATGAACAAAAAATAGAAATATAAGTAGAAAAATGTCCTGAAAATATCAACATATGTAGAAAGATATGACCTAAAAATATAAATATATATGACCTTAAAATACAAACATAAGTAAAAATTTGTATTAAAAATATAATTAGAAGTAGAAAAATATGACCTAAAAATAGAAAAATAAATAGAAACAAATGTCCTAAAAATATAAATACAGGAGAAAAATATGTCCTAAAAAATGTCTTAAAAATATAAAAATAAGTTAAAAAAAATATGCCCTAAAAATATAAACACAAGGAAAAAAATATGTCCTAAAAATAAATACATGTCTTAAAAATATAAGTAGAAAATATGTCCTAAAAATATAAATACAGGGAGAAAATATGTTTTAAAAACATTTTTAATATAAACATGAATAGAAAAACATGTCTTAAAAATAAAAAAACATAAGTAGAAAAATAGGTCCTAAAAACGTAAGTTAAAAAAATGTCCTGAAAATAAAAACATATGTAGAAAAATACGACCTAAAAATAAAAATATAAGTAGAAAAATATAAACTATAAAATACAAATATTTTTATTTGTTTTAATATTTTTACTGCTAACTTTTGTATTTGCATATATTCCAAAAATATTTATTTAATTGATCAGAATTGTATATAGATTTTTGTAAATAAGGTGGCTCTCTTTATTTATAAAGGTTCCATGATTTTAATAATTTTGCTTTTTAATATTTTATTGCTAACTTTATTTTAGGTTCTGCATTCATATGTATTTTAAATATTAGTTATTTATTTCACCAATAACTGCTGTTCACTAATGATGACATCATCTTCTAATTCTTCCATTTTTTAAAAATAAAAGTGCTCAAGACATTTTTTATTCGTTTTAATAGTTTTATTGCTAACTTTTGTATTTGCATATATTCCAAAAAAAGGTTATTAAAGTAATCATTTAAAAAAAGGAAAGGTTTCTCTGTTTATTCATAAATGTTTCGTATGCTATTAATTTTTCTTTTCAATATTTACATAATATTTAATTTCTGTTTTTAAATAGTGTGTTATTAAATATATTTTATTTGTTTTATTATTATTTTTGCTAACTATATTGAGGGTATAAATATTTTTGATAAAAAAATTATCATTAGTCAATTTGCTGATGATACAGCCTTATTTCTTAAGAATGAACATATGATTCCTTTAGCTGTTAACAAAATAAATATGTTTTCAAAAGCATCTGGACTAACTTTAAATTTACGTAAATGTGAGATTTTGCCTGTACACCATTGTAATCTAAAAAATATTGAAAGCATTCCAGTTAAAAATGAAGTTAAATACCTTGGATTGATAATCACAAAAAACGGTGCTGAAAGGGAAAATGCAAACATTTTACCTAGACTGAATGATGTTAAAAAAGTTTTTAATCATTGGCTGAGTAGAGATCTGTCAATTTTGGGGCGTATATTACTATCTAAAGCAGAAGGTCTCTCGAGACTTACTTACCCCTGCCACTCAATCTTTACTTCTAATAAAACAATACAGACATCCAACTCCATCATTTTTAATTTCATTTGGAGGAATAAAACTCATTATATTCGAAAAAGTCAACTGGTAAAAGATTATGAAAATGGAGGTTTAAAAGCATTAAACTTTGAATCCATTATTGCTGCGTTCAGAGTTACATGGCTGAAAGAATGTTTGTCCTTATCTGACTCTTTATGGTACCACATTCCAAATAAGCTATTTAATAAGGTTGGAGGTTTAGATTTTCTTCTTAGGTGTGACTTTGACCTCTCCAAACTACCTTTAAAGATATCCCCATTTCATAGGCAAGCGCTTCAATTTGGGAAATTGCTTTTTACTCATAACTTCACTCCCCACAACACAGTGTTGTGGAATAATAGAGTAATCACTATCAATAGGAAATCTTTATTCAAATCAGACTGGTATGAAAATGGTGTATGTTTCGTACTTGACTTGATGCAATTGGATGGTCATCTGTTATCCTATGAAAACTTTGTCAGTAGATTTAGAATTAAAGTCACTTGTAAAGGGTATGAGAAAGTATGCAAGGCTATACCTACACCGTTACTTAGAATGATTCAAAATATATTACTTTATTCACCAATCAAAACATGCTTGACATCACTAGCCATTGACCACATCAATCTGTTGGATAAGAAATGTAATAATAAATGGGTTAGTCGGACATTCAACCAATTACACTTTTGCAACTTCAATTGTGATACTCGACAAGATTTAAAAAGTTCTTTTAAAAAAAAAACTTTTATTTTCTATCTGTCATATCCCGTCACGCCTAAAATGAAAGAGACACATTTTAAAATTATTTCTGGTATATATCCTGTTTCTGATTTTCTACACAAGCGTTTCCATTTTGAACTGGAAGAACTCTGTACTTTTTGCTCAGCTGAAAAAGAGACAATTGAACATCTATTTTTCAACTGTCAACATGCTATGGACTTCTGGACTGCTATACATGGTTGGATATCATTACAAATTCCAAATGTACCCCCTTTTATTTTGAATGATGTCATCTATTATATGGACAATTTGGACTTGACAATTTCAGACACTGTTAATTTTGTTATTGTAATGGGTAAATTTTTTATTCATACCTGTAAATGGAGAAGCTCCACTCCTATTTTTGCTGTATTTCTAAACTATTTCTCAGAGTATTTCAAGTCTTTAAAATTTGCTTGTGATATAAACAGGAAATCCTCAGTATTATATAATAGTATTAAAAGATCCTTGCTTTTTTAACTAAATAAGTGTAATACCTTGCCTTAGTGTGCCTAATTTTAAAAAAAGAAAGAAAAAAAAACTGTTCTCCACTTGTTCTCTCAAGATGTATGTTACAATTCTGTGAACTGTCTTGAACTGTACATACTTCAATTAATTAAATAATTTAAAAAAAAAAAAAATAATAATAATCCTTCTTCCTTGTTTTGAACGTAAAACGTTCGGCGGCACCGCCCCCGTCGCTGCGTGCTCGTTCACGTCGCGCCGTTCACAAGTGGACGCCCTGCTGCGTCATTTGCGCGCCGCCTCGCTCACGATGCGCTTCTTTGCCCGACATCCTAAAGATAGATGTTCCGATTTCAGGTGAGTTTTTGTCCCGCAGAAAGAAAACCCGCTGCGTCCGTTAATTAACGGGAGAAAATGTCGGTTGTTTTCCGGTGAGCCGGTTGTATTTCCGGCCCGTGTGTCCTCCGTACGCCGCCTGTTATCTATTGTTTATGCGACGGCCACATTCAATGCGGTTGGCAGCCTGTGAAGCAGCGCGCTTTTGTAGGCGTGTTCGTTTACTTGCTATAATGAGGAATCCTGAGTCCCAGTTATCCTTTAAGAATATTTAATATGCATTGGAGAATTGAAAGCATGTACATGGACCTTCTTGGTTTGGAAAACCACAGTTCTCTGTGACTAATACACAAGACAGTTGCTGTAGCCAACTTCCCCAAAAAGGATGCCTAACTTAACGTTACAGAGTTTTGTATGAGAATGTGCTTCTATTCAGTCTCAGATTCAGATTCAGAAAATTTATTTGTCCCCAGGGGGCAATTAAAAAGGCACGTAGAGCAGGCAGTGCAACAATGACCTAATAAAGAAATAGGGATAAATATATATACAAATCTAGAGCAAGTAATATAGGAATAAAAATAAAAAAAAGAGAAATGAGACAAAAACACAGCTTAGTAACATACTAGTGCAAATATGTCATACATAGTGCAAATATGAATGAAAAGTAGGTGCAATATGACAATAAGGTGGATGCAAGAAAGTATCACGGTGGATATAAATTGCAGAGTGCAAAATGCCAGAGTTCACAGAGGTCCATGTTAAAGTCCGTGTGTGGTGGTGGTGGTGTTATGGTTCATGAGTGGAGGACTTGGACTGCCCTTGGTACAAAGGTAGACCTTCTCCTCTGTGTCCTGCATGCAGGGCAGCGAAGCCGTCGACCAGAAGGAAGCCACTGAAATGCAGAGAAGAGAGCGTGTGAGGGGTCACAGATGATCCGGTTTGCTGGTCTACATGTTAACTGTTCATACACTGCAGACAGAGTTCTCAGAGGCAGTCCTATGATTTTTGAGCAGACAGTCAGATGGTTCCATCCTATCTGATTGGTCTAGAGTTGGAGGAACCCGCAGTTTAGACTTGAACTCCCCTAAACATCTTCTGTCTTCAGCCAATCAGGACCATCTTCAGCCTGAAGGACGGTGTGTGAATGTAGAGGTGTTTCTGCTGTGTTGTGAGGACTGAATGTGGTGTGTATGTGAGTTCCTGATAAGGCGGAAGTGAGGTGGATGTGGTGTCTTAGAGAGGCCTTGAGTATTGATGAAGTGTGTGAGCGTGCAGTGAGCGTGCACGGGTGTGTGTGTGTGTGTGTCTACAGTGCATGTTTGTGTGTCTGAGATGTCCTGAGTGTAAGTGGATGTGCTTTTCCCTCTGTTAGACCTGGTGCTATTCAACTTTGTCTTACTCCAATTCACATCGTGAGAGATAATGTTGGGGACCCTCTCATTCATTCACAGATCAACACAACTCTTTTATGTAGCATATGATGCAATGCAGTGTTTCCTGTAGGATTTTTGCAGCAGCGGCGGCGGCAGGCTCTCCGGGGCCCCCCTTCCAGCCACCACACACACAAAGAAAGAGTAGATACTGAGCAAGGTAGTTATCTGTACTTTACCTTAGTACTCGCGAGCACCCGACACAGTGCAAGACTGCTGTGAAGGTGGAGAGTATTAAGCCAGCAGTATGTTTAATAGAAACAATAAAAATAATAAATCCTAACACTTTCCTGCTGACACGAGCGGGAGGGAGAGAGCGCCTTCCCGGCCAGCGGTGACCGGACTGAACGGGACGTTTCTCGGATTGGCCTCCGTTCAGAAAAGCCGGTGTGTTCCGGCCGTTTTGGCGGTTTAAAATCGGTCAGTTTTCACAGCAGCAGTTTTCCATCGACGTGGGTTTTAGGTGATGTAACGTCAACGTTAGCATCGATGCTAACAGGCTCTCCTGTTACCTGCAGCCTGTCAGGGTGTCCTGGACAAATCCTGATTTATTTTATTACATTTTAACCAAACTTAGTAGCTTAAAAAGCCAAACTGCTGACTATTTAGTTAATAAACCTGCAGCATGGGAGATGTTTTCACCACTGGGACACCATGCTAGGTCTGAGCCAACTATTATCTGAGGCTAATTCTGCTAAAATCTCACTAGTTTACATGTTAATTTATATTTTACTAGATAACCTGGACTGGTGTTTTAGTGTTTAAACCAAAGTGGATTCCTCATTCAGCTCATCTGATCAGAATTTAAGCCCACTTCAGTGCAGCCTAATGCTTGTTAAAATGTTATTATGCTAACAAAACAGAGATTTTTAGCTTCCAGTTATTACTAATATTCAGTTTAATTAGTGTCACAGGCTTGATTCTACCAGTTGGATCTAAAATTAAACTCATCGCTCTCAACCATGTGGCATCAGGGGTTCATGTTCAGTTTATAAAATACAGTTTTGATCATCTAGTTCTTCTTTACATAACTTAAACTGCTGCTTGATACAGAAGGAAAACATGCACAGTTCTAATCCTTCAATGATTAATACAGGAAAAGATAAAAACATGATTTACTCTGATTTAAAGGTTCCCGGATACACAAAGTTGTGTTTGTTTTTTTTAAACCTTTAAAAACCCGACTAAATACATCTGAATGACAACCAAAATGATAAGTTTCTAAAAATACTAAATTACTTGACACAATACAAAATAATGAGAGGGACACAGCTGCTTATTTGGTTGCAGATTAAATAAAGGTTGAAATCAAAACAGATTTTAGATCAAATTGACCCATTTTAAAGTGAAAAAATTAAAGAAAAAATGGTTAAAAGTTTTCTTTTGAAATGAAACTTCTTCTGTGTAATCAATATATAAATATAAAATGAAAACACCGAATAGAAAAGTTTCTTAATTCATCAACATCTCACTATAAAAATGAAAATAAAATAAAATTTTTAAAACAGCAATGTGATGTAAAACTACTGTATTTTATATGCAGGTCTTTCCAAGGTACCTTAAAAAAGTGAATTATCCTCATTAAATCATGATCTGTGAGTGGTAAAGAACACTGTTGAGCTAAATATTGATAGAAATGATGAGTAATAGAGTTATTAATGAGATATAAAGAATGTTTTTGTTGGGATTTTTTGAGGGGTTTCTGCCATTTTTGAATAATTAAACATCATTGCTGTTCCTGAGAATCAAACCTAACAAGAGTGTTAATATGCTGCCTGTCATATTTAAACTCATATAAGGGTCCAGTAACATTTAGTTTAATTGATTTATCTCATTTCTTTTTGGAACCAAATGGAAGATTTGGTTGCAGAAAGAAATGATGTCGTCCTTGTAATCGTTTCCGTCACTCGTCACAACAAAAATCATCTCTTTAACTGTTTAAATCTGCATCACAAAGCTCTGGAGGAAAAGTCAGCCAAAGGAAAACACTATTTTGGATGCTTTTGTCGTTTTTAAACCAGAGGATGAATGTTATTCAGCTTTTAAAGAAGGATTTCTGGTGTTTGGTGCAAAATGACGCTGCTTCAAGTCATATCACCCAGACAATTTCATGTTCTCCATGAAAAATTAGAGTTGATTGTAGTGAAATGTTGTACAAGTGAAAGCTAAAATAATTCCGCTATTTGACAGCAAAAGCGAGAGAGGATTTAATTCAGTAAAATTACCAGATGTTGCTGTATTTCCATCACTAGTTCTTTGTTTCTACCAGTTGCTTCACTGGTTTTTCTTTAAAAAGAAATACAAAGAACATCAACATCTTGTTTTTGTCGTTTTGTGTCTCTTTTTGGCATTTTGTGTTTCCTTTTTGTCATTTTGTGTCTCATTCTTGCCATTTTGTGTCTTGTTTTGTCATTTTGAACACATTTTGAGTAATTCTCCATGTCTCCAGACGTTTCCTCTACTCTGCTCATCATCAGTAGAAAGATGTTTCACCATGCTGAATGGATCTCCAACTACTTGCTCCTCTGTTCACTGTTTCTGAGCCGTGCTGCATTTATTTATTCATCCAGTAGCTTTGGTTTTACACTCATATTAATTTTTTAACAAATTTGGGGGCATTTTATGTGAGTTCATGTAATTTCAGACAATTTTTAAGTCATTTCTGACCATTTTCTACATACATTTTGCACAAGTTTGTGTAATTTTGCAAACATTTTGAGTCATTTTGGATATGAATATTTCCATTTTTGCACCCTCTCCAGTCTTTTTACCATTTCTGAGCCGTGCTGGATTTATTTTATTGATCCAATATGTTTTATTTTCCTCTCATGATCATTTTGAACAAGTTTTGAGTGTTTTTTTCCAACCATTTTGGACAAGTTTATTCTACTTCAGTGCATTTTTGTGTAATTTTGGACAATGTTTGACACATTGTTTTAAACCATTTTGCACAATGTTTGTCAGACCTCTTGTTTTTGAGCCGTGCTGCGTTTATTTAATGGATCCAGAGTGTTTTATTGTGTCTCCTTTAAGCTGCACACGTGCTGCTGTAAACCTGAGGAAGCTGCAGACAAACATGTTGTTCACTTCCACATTTGTAGTTTTAGTAAGTACCAGATGTGTGGTGGAGTTTTTACTGGGGAGATGATTGTTTCTGCAGTTGCTATCTTTTTTTCCTCCTTCTCTGTTTGTGAAGTCACAGTTGAGATGAATTTATTGAGTTTTTAAAGCAGATTAATCTCTACTAAATGCACCTCTTTACCTCCAGATGACGACTGGCAGGAGGAGCACAAGCGTCTGGATGAGCTGGAGGCGGGGCTCGGCCTGGGAGGAGGAGGAGGACTGGGAGGATAACCGGACTTAGGAGGAACCCAACACTCTTCCTTCTCCTCCTCCTCCTCCTCCAGCCGTCTGCCTCCATCAGCCGGCTGCCTCCATCAGCCGGCTGCCTCCCCCTTCCATCCTCCCTTCCTCCCCTCGGCTTCTCCTCGTCTTCCTCCAGGCTGCCTCCACCAGGTCAGAACTTGTTCCTCTTTTATATTCTATTTCTATTCTATTTTTGATTGGTGGTAGATTAGGAACCAGATCAGATAGATCCATCATTCTTTTTGCATATTAAATCTGGGCTGTTCCACTAACATTTCACACATTCACCAGGTCTCAGAGTGCTTTTTGGTTTCAGTGATGGGTTCATAAAAATACACAATAAAGCGCACATAACAGAAATCCTTATAAACCAGACCACGGGAGATAAGACATAAGTCAAAATATATTATTAAAACTTGGGATAAAAGGGTTATATTGATGTAAATCAAATAAAAATACTCCCAAAAATTGCCGTACAGTCTGTAAAAATGTAAGAATAAGTCCTTTTGCACTGCACAATGGTAGATCTTAAAGGGTTCAAGCTCACTTTTCTGTAAAAACTGAAACTTCAATCTCACTGGTGGCACCAAGGAACAAAAAACTTGGAATTTTATCATGGGATTTTTTTTAAAAAGGAGGAATTTTTGTAGCTTTTTGCACGTTTTAGCACCAATATTTGTCTAAAAACACCACAGAGAGACTCTTTCCTCTCAGTTTCTTAAAACCTGCAGCAACAGGATCCATATTCTGAGAGTTTTATGCTTTACATCCTATAAACTGTTTAAGGTTATTAATTATTAATGATTATAAATGAAGGATCAGGTTCTTTTACTGTAGGTGAGCTTAGATTATCATCACATGGACTGAATTTTCAGTGTGTTTTCAGATATTTGGTGACTTTAATAAGCTGCTATTAGTTTGGATCAGGGGTGTCCAACATGCGGCCCGCACGCCAAAAGCGGCCCTCCAGAAGATATTAACTGCAAATTGTAAATTTGTAAAACTATAAATTTGAAATGATTTCTAGACCATGACTATGGAGGACTAAAAGTGCCAAAATTAAATAAATAAATACATCATTAAATAATTAATTAAATATGTCATTAATTAATTAAAATTGGAATTAAATATTTCATTAATTAATTAAAATTGGAATTAAATATGTCATTAATTAATTAAAATTGGAATTAAATACTTAAATGTGTTATTAAATAAATATATCATTAAATAATTAAATATGTCATTAATTAGTTAAAATTGGAATTAAATATGTCATTAATTAATTAAAATTGGAATTAAATACATAAATGTGTTATTAAATATGTCATTAATTTATTAAAATAACAATTATTTTAAGTAAAAAACATATTTCATTATTTCACGATTTAATTAATTATTTCATGGTCCTTGTGTTGCAGTGGATCATGAATTAATTTTATCTGTCAACCTCGCCCGTCAAAGTCCGTGGGCGGGACTAACGTGAATCTAGTCTAATCCACTGCTTTTGTCTGCCTTGAAACCGGAAGTAGAAGTCTTTCTAAACATGGTGGCTGTGTAGAGGGAGAGTCGCTGTGAACTTTCTAGAGAGTTGGTGAGAGATCTTTTAGACCTTGCAGAGTATGTGGAAGCAGGACCTGCTGACCGCGAGCATGTAGCGTGTAAAGCAGAGGAATTTATTGAAGTTGTTGAAGTTATTTCCGCACTTTCCGACCAAGATGTTGACCGTAGAGTGACTGCAAATTTAGAGGAAGTACTCCGCCGGTTTTCTGGTACCAGGGTGCAACAGGAGCACACACAGGGACCAGGGCGTTTGGCATACCGAGGGAAGTTCTGGAACATCACGTTCTTTGTGGATTACCAGCCTGTCAAATTGCAGCGATGCTCGGAGTGTCGAGCGCTTTTCCTTTAGGACCTACTCGGCGCGGCACGGCTCCGCTCGTCTTTGTTTAGCCGCGATTCCACAAGCATCTACTCGGCACGGTACGGCTCGTCTCATCTTTGTTAGCGAGCGTTTCCATACGGACTAATTTTCAGCACCTTCTCGGCTGAGGTTCCCAGCGAGCTGAGATGAGCCGATAATGTGGCGTTTACATAGTGCAGGCCACTGATTGGACAGGGAGTGACGACACAGAGCAACTTCAGCACGAAAACAAAATCCTGCATTAAAAAATGACTGTAAACAGCGACGGTGTGCATTGCTCTTCACGAAACTCTCTGTTCTTCATAATTTTAATGTGACAGCCAGACCTGTACCGTGGGTGAATGAAGAGGTCGAGACTTTGTCTTTGGTGGTGGACCAAAGAATACAGAGAGAGCTGGACGGAGAAAGTTTATCAGGAGGTCTCTGAGCGGATGGCCGCTCACATATACAGTAGACTGTATATAAAGAGGACAGAAGCAGTGTAGGGAGAAGCTGAAAAAGCTCAAAAGTGACTATCGGTCCACCCAGGACCACAACGGCCGGCGTGGGTCAACCAGGAGGTGTTGGAAGAGGTTTCATGGAAGCTATTTACTGGCACCGCACCGGCGAGCAACAGGAGGGAGACTCAGCCGCTGCATTGTTGGAGACGTTCGAGAACGGTGAGTGTTTTGTGACTTCAAGAAACTTATACATCATTTATTCCATTGGTGGCAAGCTTCTTTTAAGCAAACAAGTATTTTTAGAAAGTAACGTCGTTGTCTCCTGGAGCAGACAATAAGATAGCTAGTTAGCCATCGGCGCTAACTCCATGCTCTGCTTGTATTTCGTGCTGCTGTTTCTAACGTTTAGCTCTCAGAAGCTAATACTTCAGTCAGCATGCCGTGTTTTTCTTGTACTTAGAGTGAGTGTTTATTTCTGTTCAAGAATCCCTTTCCACATGCGAAGCCTACTCCACCTCCGTCGCGGAGCCCCCGGCTGCCCTGTCTCCTCTCCACCACCAGCAGCAGCTCCTCTCCAGCACCAGCTTCGACACCGACCCTGTCAACAGCACCGTCTTATCACCGGTAAGACACGGTAAACAGAGAGCATGGTTGATTTTCGCATTATTATTATTACTACAGGTGTAAATGCCTGCAAGCATGATCAGAACAGTGAGACCAACGACCAAGAATTCAGGCAGGTGTAAATGCAAACTGTGCAGCAGCCAGCTCAGGAACGCCTGATGAAAGCTACATGTAGCTGCAGTGACACATAAACAGAACACATGCAGCTGCATTTATTTTCCATTGACTTAACAAGTAAGTCACTCTAATTAATTTACGTTCTGGTGCAGTGTAGTATTGCAACCATTCTTCTTATAGTCACTAGGTAGCTGTGAAACTGAATGAAAATATACATAAAAATGAGAAAACACAGCTCTTCTTAGCAACTCCAAAATGTGCACAGGATGAAATGAAGTTCACACCACGTCGTTTTTGTTTGTGGTGGAGGAGTTACTGCTTGTGCTTTGGTTAAAGCGAAGAGTGCCAGAAGTTTATTAAAGTATCAAAGACATGATCATGATTGAAAATGGATGGACGGGTGGCTAAACACATCACATCATAGCTGTGGAGTCCTTCCAGCTCCTGGGGACTACAATCTCTCAGGACCTCCTGAAAAAGGCTCAGCAGAGGATGTATTTCCTACAACAGCTGAGGAGACATGGCCTGCCACATGAGCTGTTGATCCAGTTCTACACTGCAGTCATCCGATCTGTCCTGTGCACCTCTGGATCAACCACACAGCAGGACAGAAACAGACTACAGCCCATAGTACGGACTGCAGAAAACATCATCAGAGACCCCACTCACCCTGGACATTTGGACTACAGAGCCCTGTACACAAAAATCACCACTACTGTGTTTATAGCAATTACCATTTTGCTAATGTGTTCATACATTCCAGTCTAGCTGTACATTTCTGTTTATATTGTGTTCTATTTTACTACTATTTCTTTTTCCTCCCTGTTCCTCTTTCTATAGTTTATTTTTTATTATTCTCTTCCATATTCCTAGGATGACACCAACAGCCGAAACCAAATTCCGTGTATATTGTGTACTTACTTGGCCATTAAAGCTGACTCTGATCACTTTTCTGTCTTTGGTCTAGGCAAGAGGAAAGGGGGCCACAGAAAACTGGACCTTCCTAGCGTACTTGTGGAGATGCAGGCTGAGGAGGAGTGGAGTCATGCCCAGCATGATGAGAACATCTGGTTGCTCCTCAGCGAGGCAAGAGAGAATGAAGCGGCCTTGCAGCGGGAGGAGATGGCCCAGAATACTGCCTTCAACCAGTCATTCCTGGGTGTGCTGGGGTAGCTGGGTAGGCAGTGGGCAGCCGGCGAGTGTGAGCGAGTCCACCTCCCATAGACTTGAGATTTACAAGTGCTGGTCATATAATTAGAATATCATGAAAAAGCTTGTCTTTTGGACAACTGTCAGGTCAGCAGTCTTCCCCATGATTGTGTAGCCTACAGAACTAGGCTGAGAGACCATATAAAGGCCTTTGCAGGTGTTTTGAGTTAATTAGCTGATTAGAGGTGTCTTCAATATTGAACCTTTCTACAATATTCTAATTTTCAGAGATACCAAATTTGAGATTTTTGTTAGTATTCAGGTATAATCATCAAAGTTAAGAGAAATAAACATTTGAAATATATCAGTCTGTGTAATGAATGAGTATAATATACAAGTTTCACTTTTTGAATGGAATTACTGAAATAATGAACAACTTTTTTCATGATATTCTAATTATATGACCAGCACCTGTAGTTGTATATAGTTTTACTTTTAGTCCTCCACTGTAGGAGAGGCCCACCACAGTTTGTACTTTGCACATTGTAAATAGTTTTGATTTTGCTGCTGACTAATAAACTATTTTGTGACTTATGTGATTGCATCATAACTTCTCATTTTGTCTGTTAAGACACTGGTAGAAAAAGAGTCAACAGTCTGAACCAAACAATTCTATATTCCCTAATAATGTATTTGTGTTTAATGGGATTTAACATGTTTTAACACAAACTCCTTTATGGTTCATAATTCTGGTGACTGAATTACACCAAAGCAATACTGATTTATCAAACTGGAATTTTCTTAAAACAGCTGTTTTAATGTTTTGGCGTTTAATTTTTTATTTAATCTTGCTAACCTTCACAAACAAACAATAGTATAGACACATCTACAAAAGTTTATTGTCAGAATTGCATTAAAGAAAACAATAGCGGTCCGGGGACCGAAAAACAGAAGTATAACAAGAAGAATAACTTTGCATGACACGTAGTGCATCAGTGCATCCTGTACATCTCTGTCCTCCTCCTCTACACCTTGTGCCACTGCAGGCTCATGTGCTGCTGCTTCAGGTAAATCCCATGAAGTCTCATCAGAGAGCATCTGAAACACATACACAGCATACATATTTTAATACCTAATAGCGACAAACTGCAGCCATTACAGGGTCGTTCACAGGACTGATACACGATAGCTAGCGAACTAGCATTAGCTTACCCTCATATGTCGTCTCGTTCATATCCTCTTGTCTTCGGCTTGATACTGCTTTATCGCCTCCCAAACTCTCCTGTGTGTCTCCTCAGTGTTTCGACTCGTCGCTCTCAGCTTTCTCCGACTCTTCTATTACTCTGAATCTGACAGAAAGCCACAGACCGAGCAGCAGGTGTACTATCGCCTCCATGTACATTGTTGCATTGCGTTTGTGTCGCACAGAAATGACGGTAAGGGACTTTCGGACCGCCGTGCTATGACGACTCCACCCACGATGAGGTGGTTCTCAATGTAATGGAAAAACAACTAAACCGAGACGAGCCGTGGCGCGCCGAGTAGATGCTAAAGGAAATGCTAAAGGAAAATTTGTCTTGCACCGCATGTATCAACATTTGGGAAAGAGGACCGAGTCTTTAGCGGTTGCTAATAAAGTTTTGTTTTATTGAGTATCCAAACCAACGTAGAGGTGAATAGCGCCACCCAGTGTATCGGAATGTGTTCACAAGCTCTGCGTCAATCCATTATCTGGAATCGATTTGCCTTGACTTGATGTGCAGGGTAACCAATCAGGTGTTAGGATCCGCCCACCGACTTTGACGGGCGAGGTTGACAGATAAAATTAATTCATGATCCACTGCAACACAAGGACCATGAAATAATTAATTAAATCGTGAAATAATGAAATATGTTTTTTACTTAAAATAATTGTTATTTTAATAAATTAATGACATATTTAATAACACATTTATGTATTTAATTCCAATTTTAATTAATTAATGACATATTTAATTCCAATTTTAACTAATTAATGACATATTTAATTATTTAATGATATATTTATTTAATAACACATTTAAGTATTTAATTCCAATTTTAATTAATTAATGACATATTTAATTCCAATTTTAATTAATTAATGAAATATTTAATTCCAATTTTAATTAATTAATGACATATTTAATTAATTATTTAATGATGTATTTATTTATTTAATTTTGGCACTTTTAGTCCTCCATAGATTTCAAGCGCTTTGTTTGGAAATTAAAACTGAAGTTTCTTTGAACAATTTCTTATTCCAGAAATCAAACAACACAGAGCTACTTGGCGATGCAGCAGTAGAATTAGGAGGAGGTACCTCAAGGTTTGTTCCAGGAGTCACTCGTGGCATTTTCTTCATGGACCATCTGTACTGTGAAAGCTGTGACAGAAAAACTCTGAAGCTCTGCTTTTACTATTTTCAGATTTAATTTTGAACCCATGGAGGTTTTATGTTGGGAAAAAATCCTTCAAGAAAGTGAAGAGGGAGTTTTATCTCATGCATTTGACACCAGAACATCTTCTCTGTTCCAGTTGTTCCAATTTCCAGTTTTGCCCACTTGGTCATGGTGCCGTTTGCGTCGCTTCCTGGTTGTTCCGAATGCCACGAACTCTCAGCCAATCACATCGCTCTCTTGTTTCAATTCAGGCTGTCGAGTGTTTGACAACCAATAGGAGAGCCTGGTTGTTCCAATTAGGTCATGTGACCACGGAATTTCCCAAAAAGCATTTCTTTCTCTCATTTTAAACAAATAACTTTGCAAAATTAAAGTTTCTGACAGACATCAGTCAGACTGACTTTCCTGTTGTGTGTTTTTAATCTGCTGTGGTGAATTAATTGTGCAACGATGTAAATAATATTAATAATAACTGGGGAGTTATTAAATTAATATTAATTACAGTTTAATTAATGTAACTGTCAATGTGTTCGTTTACTTGCTATAATGAAGAATCCTGAGTCCCAGTTATCCTTTAAGAATATTTAATATGCATTGGAGAATTGAAAGCATGTACATGGACCTTCTTGGTTTGGAAAACCACAGTTCTCTGTGACTAAAACACAAGAGAGCTGCTGTAGTCAACTTGTTTCTGCTGTGTTGTGAGGACTGAATGTGGTGTGTATGTGAGTTCCTGATAAGGCAGAAGTGAGGTGGATGTGGTGTCTTAGAGAGGCCTTGAGTATTGATGAAGTGTGTGTGAGCATGCAGTGAGTGTGCACGGGTGTGTGTGTGTGTCTACGGTGCATGTTTGTGTGTGAGATGTCCTGAGTGTAAGTGGATGTGCTTTTCCCTCTGTCAGACCTGGTGCTATTCAACTTTGTTTTATGCTAATTCACATAGTGTGAGATCATGTTCAGGACCCTCTCATTCATTCACAGATCAACACAACTCTTTTATGTAGCATATAATGCAATGTGTATATCAGTATTAAGCCAGCAGTATGTTTAATAGAAACAATAAAAATAATAAATCCTAACAAACCCTCCATCAAAACTTAGCTTTCCTTCCTCCTTTTACCTGATGCTGCTCCATACAGCGGAACCTTACACAGAGGAATCAAGGTTAATGAACTCCAGTTGTTCCAGAGCATCATCTGAGAAGTGAACTGCATATTTTAAGAGCGAGATCTGGCAGGGAGGAGAAAGAGCTTCCTTTGTCAAGCTGCAGTTATGAAGCGGCTAACTATTGTGCACAGGCATGGTGTAGCTCCCCTCCAGTTTAAACACGGACGACAAGGTGTTCTTTTCTACAGACATTTATTTCCGATGTCATGCCGAAGTGTCGATGCCGTGAGAACTAAATAAATAAATATACAACATATAAGTCGAAGTACAAATTTACAATAACAATTAAAGAAATGCACAATAAACACAAACGACAGCACAATGAAAAAATAAACATAAGTTTTTTACCTCATTGGCCGCATAAACCTTTGGGGAGAAACCTCCAACTGAAAACACTGCATTCTTCCTCCGTCTTCTCATTCATTCATTACAATGACAGGTACACTGCTCCATGTGGTGAATGATATGTGTCTCTCAATAATCTACCTGACTACAACAGCGCAACAATATTAGTTCTACAAGAAAGGTTCCATTTTCAGAATATGTTCAACTTTGTATGTTTTCATCTTTTTAAACCTATTTATAAGCAAAAAAAAGGATTAACTAAATCATTCCTATTTTTAATCCAAAAAATAATTAAATGAACTTACATTGAATACTTGATTGTGATGACAGCTACACTCCCACCAAATCACTGGTGATTTCCTAATTAACTTGCATCCAAAAACTCAAACAAAGGTTTTGTGAGACCTGAAGTAGGATAGAGACTGCAAAGTTACATTACTCAGCCTCAAGAAGAGTGACTGTTTTGTGGATAGGCCTCTCTAGGTAGACCAGCTTATTGAGTCGCTGTCCTCGGTTGTCCAGTGCTGAATCACTGATCAGTAATTTCAGCTTTCTCACACATCCATCTTCACCTGGGTATACGTTTGTGACCTTAGCCAACTTCCATTCATTTCGTGGTGCAGTGTCGTCTTGCACAATCACTATATCACCGATTTTTGCGTTTCTGTGTGTCTTATGCCATTTTTGTCTTTGCTGTAGGTTTAACAGGTACTCTTTCTTCCATCTGGACCAGAATTCATTGGCTAAGTACTGCACTTTACGCCATCTTTTGCGAAGATTGAGGTCTTCCTTCACAAAGTCTCCAGGTGGAGGCAAGATTATTGAAGACTTCATTGTCAAGATGTGATTGGGCGTAAGAGGCTGTGGCTCAGCTGGATCATTAAGTAAGTGTGTTGTTAAAGGTCTACTATTTATGATTGCCATGACTTCATAGAAGTAAGTTCGCAAAGAGGAACCATCAAGTCTTCGGGATGACTGATCCAGAATGGATGTCAATACACTTCTTATGGTCCTGATTTGCCTTTCCCAGGCTTCACCCATTTACTTGCAGATGGAGTGTTCATGACAAACTCACAGCCCAGTTGCTTTAGGCATTCTTGGTCCATTTCCCTCACAGCTTCCAGGAACTCACGTCCGTCACCAACAAAGTTAGTTCCTTGGTCAGATCGAAGTTGCCGAATGTTTCCACGTAGAGCAATGAAAGCGCGAAGAGAATTGATAAAAGCATCAGTCGTTAAGTCGTCGAGTAGTTCTATGTGCACAGCACGAGAACACAGACAAGTGAACAGCAGACCATAGCGCTTCAGCTTTTTTCTTCCCTCCTTGACATAGAATGGGCCGAAGCAGTCCATCACGCAATATATAAAGGGAGGAGTTGTCTCCATGCGCTCACTAGGCAAGTCTGCCATTCTTTGTTGCTCAGGGCACCTTCTGAACTTTGGACACTTTACACATTTATGGATGTATGATGACACAGCATGACTGCACCCAAGTATCCAAATGCCATTCGATCGTAGCTCATTCATTGTTAAGCCACGCCCTTGATGCTGCACTTGTTCATGATAGTGCTTAATGAGGAGGTTTGATATGTGACTGGTCTTTGACAAGACTGCTGGATGCTTGATATGTGAATGCAAAGCAGCATGTTCTAGCCAACCTCCCACCCTCAGGATTCCTTGCTCATCTAAGAAGGGATTTAGTCTGTACAGTCTGCTAGACTTGTCCTCAGTTGATAATTCTTTCTTGTTCTGAAGACTTTGGATTTCTTCAGCGAAGGCTGCTCTTTGGACAGTACGTATTATAGTTATTTCCGCATCCTGTCTCTCTTTGATACTTGTGTCTTCATTGTTCCTTGGTATTAAGCCCTTAAGTTCCTTGACTCGTCTAATGAGTCTAGCAATAGCTATGACTAACCTCGACCAGCTGGAAAACTTTAGGAAGCGATCGAGCAGTGTATCCTTTGTTGCCATGGTCTTGTGCACAAAGGCCTTACAAATTTCTGGATCTTCAACTGCAACGTCTCTCACCTTGATATCTCCACTGGGAAGCTTGTCATGCCAGAGAAAGTCGGGACCGGTAAACCAGTTAGAAGCAATGAGCTCCTTCGCTGGGAGGCCTCTGGATGCATGATCCGCAGGATTTTCTGCAGACACGTGACGTGTCTCCATTGACTTGGATTTGAACTTTCCTTGAGTCGCTGAATGCGGTTTGCTACAAATACATGAAACCGTGTAGCGTCATTACTTACGTAACCAAGGACGACCTTTGAGTCCATCCAGAAGAACTCCTGAGCTTCTATATCCAACTCTTTCTGAGTATGTCACTTGTTCGAACAGCAACAACTGCTGCTGACAGCTCTATTCTTGGCACTGTGGTGACCTTTGTGGGAGCCACCCTGGCTTTTCCCACGACTAAAGAACAGCTGACTTGTTCTGATGCACTGATAGCTCTCAGGTAGGTACACTGTCCATACCCAGTGACACTTGCATCTGAGAAGTGATGCAGTTCGTATTCTTGAACTTCTTTGAAACTTGCTGGAATGTAACATCTCTGAATCTTTACTTCAGCTAGGTTTTGAAGGTCCAATAACCAAGATTCCCATTTTGGCCGAAGGTCATCAGACAGTGGTTCATCCCATCCGATTTTGTCCTTACACATTTGTTGAAGTATTTGCTTGCCAATTAAAATGAATGGTGCTACAAAGCCGAGCGGGTCGTAGATGGAGGCCACAGTTGATAAAACTCCTCTTCTAGAGAGTGGGTGCTCATTCACCACTACTCTGAATCCAAACTGATCTGAACTGACACACCATTTAACACCTAAGGCTCTCTCGATCTGTACCTCACCCAAAGCTAAGTCTTGATTTTGTACAGTTTCGGCACACTCTTCCTTGGGAATTGAGGCAAGTACCTCTTGGCAGTTGGAAACGAACTTGTGGATTCGTAGCTTGCCAGTGCTGCAGAGCTGTCTTGCTTCACTGACCAACTGAATTGCTTCATCCTTTGTTGACACACTTGTCAGACCATCATCAACATAAAAGTTTCTTTCAATGAAGCGAATGGTTGCTTCCTTGAAATGACCTCGTCCTTGAGCTGCCATGTGTCTGAGGCCGTAGTTTGCACAACCAGGTGATGAGGCTGCCCCGAACAGGTGCACTCTCATACGGTAAACTGATGGTTGAGATTGAAAGTCTCCGTTGTCCCACCAGAGAAATCTCAAGTAGTCTTGGTCTTCTGCTCGCACATGAAATTGATGGAACATACGTTCAATGTCACACATTCTTGCAACTGGACCCTTGCGAAACCGACACAGAACACCAACCAAAGTGTTTGTTAAATCTGGCCCTGTGAGCAGGTAATTGTTAAGTGACATGCCTTGAAATTTTGCTGAGCAGTCAAACACGACTCTTATCTTTCCAGGTTTCTGTGGGTGATACACCCCCTGGTGTGGGATGTACCAGGCCACAGCACGATCAATTTCATCTTCAGGGACCTTCTCAGCGTCTCCTCGAGCAATTGTTTCACTCATAAAGGCTATATAGTCCTTGTGGTATTGCTTGTCTTTCTCAAATCTTCTTTTTAAATAACTGAGACGGTGCTCTGCACATATCCTATTGTTTAGCAGATTTGGTCTGTCTTCCTTAAATGGTAGAGGCATTTCACAGTGACCATTGGCCTTGATTTTGATTCCTGCCTCCATTGTTGTTATAAAACGCAGATCCTCTTGAGAGAAGTGAGCGTCTTCAGCGGTCCTTTCATTGAAGTCGGACTCAAGTACCTTTATTACATCTGGTGGAGTGACTAATTCTTTGACTTGTGTTCGGCATATGTACTGAACTTCACTTGTGAGATCAGCGGACTGAAGATGGGGTTTCACTTGTCTCACAAAGATCCTGTGGCTGCTTCCGATTGAATGTCCATAGTCAACACAGGGATCAACACAACCAACTATACTCCAGCCAAGGTCGTTTTTTTGAGCAAATGGCTCATTGTCTTTGCCTGACACAACTTCTCTAGGTAACAGGGCCTGTGAACAGTTGTAACCTATGAGCAGACCAACATCACACTCAATTAAGGGCGCAATCTCTTCAGCGAGGTGCTCTAAGTGAGGCCATGCCCTTGCTGTCTTTGGTGTAGGAATATGACTTAGATTAGCAGGAATAAACTCTCTTAAGTAAGTAACTGGTAGAGGAATTCTCTTTGCTGAATAAAAGCCTCTGACTTGCAGCCCAGTTAACTTCTGACTTGGAATGACAGTACTTCTGGATGACAATGTGGAGAGCTTTAGCTGCACAGGCTCTTTCTGTGTATCCAGAGTTTCTGCCTTTTCTTGCAAGATGAAAGTGGTGTCACTTTGGTTATCCAGAAGAGCATATACAAGAACTTCATTCTCTGGGCTACTTGTTGTTGACAACCACACTGGAATAATTGTGGAGGTGTAGGTGTTGTTCCTGTGTTGCACCACCCGATTAGATGTTGCTTCATTTGATGTTTCAATAGCCTGTTTAGACTCAATTCCTTCCCCTGACCTTTCCTTCTCTTTAGAGTATCTTCCATTCTTCTTTTTTTCCTTATTATGTTCTTCTTTCCTTTCATCTTTCTTAGTGCGGTCTTCATGTAAACATGTTGGATGTTTTCTTTTACATGTTTCACACACACTCCTTCTATCACAGTTCTTTGAATGATGTCCTGGTTTCAAACATCCAAAACATAATTTTTTTGTTTGTACAAAGTTGACTCGTTCTGTGATTGACTTTTCCATGAACTTTCGACAGTTGTGTATCGCATGGTTTGACTTGTCACAGAAGAAACACACTTTAGCCTCTGATTTTTCTTGAGTGCTGCTTGCTAGAACCTTTGCACCAATATTTCGAGCCTTTGGTGTTTTCACCCTTTCATCATCACTAGATTTCAGCGCATGAAGAGAAGTAACAGGATTACAAGCTATTTTGGACTCCCTCGTTACAAACTCCACAAACTGACTGAAGCTAGGGAATGTCTTGGTTGCTTCTTCAGTTTCAGTGACCTTTCTGTTCCACCTGGCTATCAGCCAGTCAGGAAGCTTGGCGAGCATCCTTTGGTTTTTGCTGCAGTCCTTGAGGACTTGAAGGCTCTTAATCTGAGACATTGCTGCTTGACAGCCCTGGAGAAAGTCTGAGAATTCTCTTAGTTCAATGCTGTCTTTGGGTGCTATCTTTGGCCAGGAAGTGAGCTTATCTCTGAATGCTTTAGCAATCACAAAAGAACTTCTATACCTTTCTTCCAGGATGTCCCATGCTGAATGGTAAGCTGCATCTGTACCTAGCAGGAAATAACTCCCAATGGCTTTCTTTGCAGGACCACCAACATACTTGCGAAGGTAGTAGACTTTCTCGTTCACTGGAATGTTCTTTCTTTCTATCAGCGTTTGAAAAGACATTTTCCAGTCCTTGTACTTTAATGGGTCACCGGTGAAAACAGACAGTTCTGGTACTGGAAGACGACTTGCATTAATGGACTCTGCTATTGCTTCGGCTAGTGCTACAGTGCTATCTCGATGGGCACTGGCAGCAGGTTGTGCATGTGTAACCTCTCGTGTTGATGCCACGTGATGCACTGAAGGATTTGAGTTAAGTGCAGGTGCATCCTGCATTAGCTTGCAGTCGTGTTGTCACGGGGGGGCCTGGAGAACCCAAGCGCAGACACAGAAACTAGCAGACAAGTAAATAGAGGAAAGAGTTTTATTAAACTAGATAACTAAACCAATACATAAAATGGAGAACCAAACTGGGGGGACCGAACTAAACCAAACTACTCAAAACTCTACAAACCAACACTAAGAATGCAAAAATGGACATCTACAAAACTAAAGTGAATAAACAACACTATGCTAAAGAGGGGTACTCACAAGATGGGGGGAACTGACACCGGAGGGGGAAGACAGGCTGAGGGAAACCAGGGGTGGACAGAGGCGAGGCAGGAAAAACAGGCTGGAGACTGAAGCGGGGCTGGTGAGAATCCGGTAAGAGAACTGAGTCCATATGGGGAAAATCCAGGAGGGGGTAAAACGGAGTCCAAAGGTGGGGAAGCAAAGTCCATGTGGAAACTGAATCTCGGAGGGCAACAGAATCTAAGAAGGGAATGTGAATCTATGATCCGGCAGGGAGTGAATGAACGGGCAGAGCTTAAATAGGTGCAGGTGAGGTGGAGAACAGGTGAATAGTGTGAACTGATTGCTGCAGCTGAAACTCATTGTAGCAATCAGCAAACAGAGTGCAGGCAGGAGAAGCAGGTGAAGCAGGAGGGCGAGAGACAGGGAGAGAGAGAGACACGAGGGAGAGGTGATGGACAGAGCCAAAGAGACAGGACAAAACAGAAACAGATCAGGACCCAACGGAGAAAGGAGGAAAAATGGGGAAAAGGAGGAAGAAAGGCAGAGGCTGGAGCAGGATCATAACATGTGTAGCAATTGTGATATCTCTACGACTGAGTTCACTTCTTCTTCATAGACTCGGAGTCGTGCCTTTGCAGCGTTCATTGTCTTAACTGTCTCTAAGCGCTCTATCTCTCTGCGCTTTTCTTCTAAAGCCCTTTTCCTTGTAGCATTTTCAGCTTCTTGTAGTGCAAGTTTTTGTCTATCTGCAGCTTCAAGCGATTCAAGCTCTTGTTTCTTATATTCTATGTCTTGTAAGACCTTTAAAGTAGCATGAGTTGCAGCTAGCTCTGCTGCAGCTTCTTTTATCGCTATAGAGGACCGATTTGAAAGCCCTGTTCTTATGCTTGAACTGCTTACAGAACTCAAACTGTACTTCTGAGATGTTGCAGATGAAAACACTGAGTCAGTTTCAGGCCAGCATGATTCTTCTTTATAAGGGTGCTTTCACACCTACGTCTTTTAGTCCGCTTAAAGCGGACTGGAGTCCGCAACACCTGCAAGTACGGTTCGTTTCGGCTGATGTGAAAGCATACCAGATTTTTTTGGTTCGGACTAACGAACCGCACCGAGACCACTTTCGGGAGGTGGTCTCGGTCCACTTCTATGTGAACTCCAGTTCGGTTCGCTCCTGGTGAGAACACAAACCTGTCTCCATTCAGACACATAACATAACACCGATCACTCAATCCATTACTTACTCTAGATTCCGTCCTCCTAATGTGTCCCACCGGATCTGTCACCTCACACATTAGTTCTTATTCACCTGCTCTCAGTACATCTCCCCCCTTTTGCTTAGTGTCCACATTTCTCCTTTTTCCTTGCAGTCTTTTACAATCAAACCGTTCTTGCTTCTGCATTAACAAATACTAAACATATTGAACTTCAGATCCAATTAACATTCAAGCACTTTTACAATGTGACAAATAGTATTCAACTACTTTTTCCTTCTTTCTCCCTTTTTTTTCTTAATGTTACAACACTTCTGTATCCAACCATTTAACAAAATATGGCATGGAACCTGTCTAGGGGTCAGGGTCGACAACCTGGGTCCCCAGAGCTGTGCGGGGATTATTCTGCCCCGTGGACCACAGCTTCCTACTCTATGAGTGGTGGTTATAAGTCCAGTCTCTGCGGAGTGCGAACAACCCGCCCCGACCTTGTGACTGTGGTGCCCTCAGGAATCACTGCTGACAGTCCCCGAGTTGTTGGTGTTCTTCACCCAGACCCTTTGTCCTGGTGTGAGCTCTTGTTTTATCCGAGCTTTGTGCCTCTTGTTCAACCAGGAAGGTTGTTTCTGTTTCAGGTCCTGGTCTTTACCTTGGAACAGCTGAAGGTTTGGCCATCTTGGTTGAAGTTTTTCCTCACTGACAGGTAAGGGTGTCCTGATATTACGACCCATCAGCAGCTGTGCAGGTAATGAGCCCTGTGACAAAGGTGTGGCTCTGTATGCCATGAGAGCCTTGTGTGGATCCTCCCCCTTCTTAAGGAGAGATTTGACCGTCCTTACAGCCCTTTCTGCTTCTCCATTACTTTGAGGATAGTGGGGGCTTGTGGTCACATGGTTGAAATCATAGTCTCTTGCAAAGGCTGCAAACTCGGCTGCTGAAAACTGAGGGCCATTATCTGTGACAAGAGTTTCAGGGACCCCATGACGTGCAAAAATGGCCTTCATTTTGTTGATCACTGGGACTGCAGTTGTAGAGGCAAGGTTTGCAACTTCAATGTAACGGGAAAAATAGTCTATCACTAACAGGTACATGGCACGATTCCACTGGAAGAGATCTGCTGCAACGCGCTGCCATGGCCTATTAGGGGTTTGTGTCTTCATGAGAGGCTCTGGTGCATTGTGAACCTCCTGTGCGCAAACTATGCAGTTGTCAACTTTGAGTTTGATTTGTTTGGTCAGTCCGGGCCACCATATGGACTGTTGTGCTCTGGCAATGCATTTTGTCATGCCCTGGTGACCGTCATGTACCCTGTTCAGCATTTCCTCCTGCATTTTAATAGGAATGACAAGTCTTTCACTTTTCATCAATAGTCCATCTGCAATGGACAAGTCTTGGTGGTATTGCCAATACGCTTGAAGTTCATGTGGGAGAGCTTTCCTGCTGGTAGGCCACCGTGTTTGTACCAACTCTTTCAGTCTCCTGCATGTATTGTCCATTTCCTGTGCCTGTCTGATTTGTGCGAGTTTACATTCTGATGCTGGCAACTGTTGCAGAATCTGGTTAATAGACATGCACACATCCTCTTCCAGTTGCTTGTCCTGCATTGTAGGCGGGGCTTGGATGGGTGCTCTGGACAGCGCATCTGCCGTGATTAAGTTCTTTCCTGGGACGTGTTCGATTTTGTATGTGAAGTGAAGCAGTCATAATCTGAACCTTAAAATACGAGGTGGCAAATCATCGAGCTCTGCTGCCTAGTAGGGAAATGAGAGGCTTATGATCAGTCTGAATCAAAAAGTCCATTCCTACCAGGTAAGACTGGAAGCGTTCACACGCCCAGGTCAACGCCAGTGCCTCTTTTTCAATTTGGGCATATCTGCGCTCTGCGTTTGTCATGCTTCGTGAAATAAAGGCCACTGGATGCCATTCTCCTGTTGGTTGCTTTTGCGACAGGACCCCACCTAATCCAAAGGAGGAAGCGTCAGCTGCAACTTTTGTCTCTCTGTTCAGACAATACTGAGAGCCAGGACCGTGGGAGAACTCAGTTCCTGCCGTAGTTCATCAAAAGCACACTGCTGTGCTGTCCCCCAATCCCAAATTGTGTCTGCTTTGAGAAGCTCTCTTAGTGGCTGTGTGAGTTCAGCTACACACACAGCTACAGTTCACTATGCCCACAAACCTTTTCACATCAGCAGCATCTTTGGGTGTAGGCATCTCCTTGATTGCCTTGATTTTGCCAGGGTCTGCTTCAATGCCCTGTGCTGTGATAATGTGACCCAGAAACATAACCTTTTCTACTGCAAACTGGCACTTGTCATTGTTGAGGGTCAGCCCCTCCTCCTGAAGCCGCTCTAACACTCGGTGCAGTCTTTGGTCATGCTGTTCTCGAGTGGAACCGAAAACAAGTATGTCATCTGCATGACACACAGTTCCCTCCAGTCCTGTCAGCATTTGGGACAGTCTCTTTTGAAAATGTTCAGGTGCTGACGAGATTCCGAATGGCAACCTTTTGTAGCAGTATCTTCCAAACGGGGTGATGAATGTGGTCAACGGGACTGACTCTGGGTGGAGAGGCACCTGCCAAAATCCCGCTGTAGAATCCAGTTTAGTGAAGACCGTTGCACCTGCGAATCTGGCCAAAGTTTCATCTACAGCAGGCAGTATGTGGCGTTCTCTACAAACATACTTGTTTAAGTGAGTCATGTCTGAGCAGATTCTGACCTTTTCATTGGGCTTGGGGGCCACCACCATTCCAGCACACCACTCTGTTGGTTCCTCAATAGCCTCAATTACCCCCATCTTCTCCATTCTCTCCAGCTCTGTCTTCACCTTGTCATATAACGGCAGTGGGACTCGTCGTGGCAGTGACAATGCATAAGGCTTGGCATCATCCTTCAGTTTTATTTTGTACTCCCCTTTAAGGAGGCCCAGCCCTGTAAAGACTTTGGGGTACAGTTTTTTCATGTCAGCCTCCAGTTCCTTAACACTGTCTACAGGGTGAAGCAGGCCTAATGCTGTGATAGCTGGAAAGCCTAGCAGAGGGATGGATAGTCTCTGTATGATGTACACTGGCTGTGTTGTCATTTTGTCTTTGTATTTCATGACAGCATTGAACTGACCTTTCACTTTCAGGGCTTCTCCACTGGGACCACACAGGGGCTTCTCCGCTCTGGTGAGTGGTCCATGCAGGTCTTTTGAGTAGATGGCAGCTGGTATTACGGTTACATCAGCTCTTGTATCCAGTTTGAATGTCACATTTTTGCCATTTACCTCTAGTGTCTTTTTCCAGTTGTTGGGCCGTGCTCCTGCTGACACTGTTCCTAAAAACAGTGTATTGTCCCCATCCTCCAGGACTGCTCCAACTCTGCCTGATCTGCACACCGCTGCAAAATGTCCCTTTTTTCGACATTTTCTGCACTCTGCGTCTCGTGCAACACAGTTGTTTTTGGAGTGTGCAGGTGACTTGCCACAGCGCCCACAGTACTTTTGTCCATTTTGATTTTCACTGTGACTCTTTGTTTCAAACGATTTTCGTGCTTGGTTGTCTTTGAAAGTCTTTTTCTTAAACTTTAACAAATCCACGTTTGCCTCTTTCCTGTCCTTCACGTTTGTCTCTCTCACAACTGGCTGCTGTTTCTTTATCTCTTCATGCTGTCTTATCTGTAGCACTGCCTTTTCCAGTGTTAATCCGCTATCCATCTGCAGTTTTTCTGATAGGCCTTGGTACTGTGTGCCCACCACCAACCTATCTCTTACCATCTCGTCCTGCAGTGGTCCATACTGGCAGTTTTCTGCTAACTTATAGACTGCAGCAATGAAGGATTCAGCTGATTCCCCTGGTTCTTGGCATCGTTTGTTAAAACGTGCTCTCTCATATATGACATTGTGTTTGCCAATAAAGTGCTTATCGAGGGCTACTTTTACACTCTTGTATTTTCTAAGCTCCTCTTCGCTCAACCCTAGCGTGCTCAAAATATCATCGGCTTTATCGCCCATTGTGTACACTAAAGAGTTTACTTGGTAGCTTTCGTCTTTGCCGTCCAGTCCTGCTGCCACACGAAACCTTTCAAAACGGCGAATCCAGTTGGGCCATGACGAATAGTCGCTGAAATCAAAATTTTCAGGTGGACTAATTGAAAACAGGGGATCCGTCATCTTTGCGCCGTCCTCTGGACCTCTTTGTCCGCGCCCGTAGTCGATCACCGCGAAGTTAGCTTCACTCATGAGCTAGCGGTAAAACTGCCGCTTCCCGCCGACGTCGTCGTCCGGTCTCCGCCTGAGACGGGCTTCTTGGCTTCTGACACCATGTACTGTTATGTGTGACCTCACACAATAGGACCAGTGAGTCGAGAGGCAGTGGTAACTGTTAAAGCTAAACTTTTATTAACACCGATCACGCAATCCATTACTTACTCTAGATTCCGTCCTCCTAATGTGTCCCACCGGATCTGTCACCTCACACATTAGTTCCTATCAACCTGCTCTCAGTACACACTGCTCCATGTGGCGAATGATATGTGTCTCTCAATAATCTACCTGACTACAACAGCGCAACAACATTAGTTCCATAAGAAAGGTTCCATTTTCAGAATATGTTCAACTTTGTATGTTTTCATCTTTTTAAACCTATTTATAAGCAAAAAAAAAAAAGATTAACTAAATCATTCCTATTTTTAATCCAAAAAGTAATTAAATGAACTTAAATTGAATACTTGATTGTGATGACAGCTACACATGGGATACAGCAACAACTGCAGTGTAATATTTTATGGGTATGATGTGTTACAAGTAAAAAATGATATTGTTATTCCAAATGATATTAAACTGAAAACCAGAGTTAAAACACATTTACAAAATACATATTGATAAACATTTTAGTAATGACTGATGTTTTGATGGTTATGGTGTGTGTCTGTGGAGGACACACACACACGCACACACAGCTGGAAGGTCACAAACTACAACTTGTAATTTTGGTGTGAAGATTCATGCTTTGTAGAAAATTATATGTAGTATTCTCCAAACATAATGGTGTAAACTTAAATTACTAACTTTTAAAGAGGTCTATCAGAAACAACAATACATAAAATAATAGGGCAAAATCTGAACACGTCTGGGCTTGTTCTCTATAAAACACCACCTAATGATGACCTAATGCACATGTCCACTGTAGGGAGTGATCTAGTGGTGAAATATGATAACCTGACATCATGATCTAACCAACAGTTAGAAAAGTATATTGGTGTCCAAAGTGTCTCTCCTATCATACGTCCTACCGGCGTAGAAAAATGACCAACTCTCACAGCATAAAAGATGATGCATAGTTCAGTGTCTTTGGTTGTTGTTGGGGTGTTAATCACTGCTAAGAACTGCTCCTGGATTATTATCAACAATAAATCCTGCTGCCTCTGAATGCTGACTTCTCTTGGTGATTTTTTAAAGATCATTAACATTTGAACATGGTCAAGTCTTAGATTCTGGCCCATAATTTGTGACTTAGATAACAACAGGTTGCTATAGCAGCAAAGGTAGCAATGGATATCATTAGTGAGAGAAATACAGCTTTATACTTCCCAAAGATTTGGTGGAGCCAGTCTCCAAAGGGGTCTATGAACTCAGTCCTCTGCCATCTGATCTGACAGGGACCTGAGGCCTTCCCGTTCTAATATTTAATGTCCCTGCAGTTGGACTGAAAGAACCTTGGAGATCTTTTCCTCACTCTTAGTGTCTTTTCCTTCCAGCCTTGGTCTGGATCATTGGGAACATCTAGTCCGATGGACTGAGAGCTACAGAGAACATGAACATCCAGCTGTGGTTGTCTGAAGAGTCTTCTCTCCTTCATCACTGTGAGGAAGAGCAGCACTGATGTCCTCCTCATCCTCCCATTAATAACAATAATGCTGCAGATTCAGCTTCTCTCTTCATAATACAACTTGTCTTGTGACTGTTCAGTTTTTACATTTCAGTCAGCAACATGTTGTTTATTTCATCTATTTATTTCATGTTTACACATCTTTACAGTTCAGAATTGTGAAATAATGCAGTTTTTAAATGTGCAATAAAGGAAATAATGAAGCTCCTGCCCTGAATGTGTTGATGTTTTAATGCTGCATATCTGCAATAAATAACATGGACTTTTTATATTGTATTTCTGCTCCAACAGCAGACATGAAAGTGATAAATACAATTTGTGAATACTAAGAACAGAGAATAACAAACTGCTAAGAGTTGGTCTGTCCTTCTGTAACTGAAAGTTAAACAGGAAGTGGTTCACTGAGGATGTTGTCCATTCAGTCTCCTTCTTCACAACCACATGAGGTTTTCCTTCTGTTGGCTTCACTCAGAAGATCCTCACAGTGAAAATGAGACACCTGAGATGAAGACAGACGTCACAGTATCAGCATCAACAGCAGAGGTTCATTTTAAAGTGACCCTGGACAGATTTCCTCTGTCATATATAGTTTTCCAAGCACTGAAAGACAGAAAGGTCTGCAGTCACTTTAGCTTTAGAGGAGAGGATTTCATTATCCAGCTTATCTGTGGTGTAATTTAAATGGAATAACTGTAGTGTTCATCATTACTTTGGATATATTCTGGGAAGTTATTTTTCTAATCTGCACTAAGATGTACTACAACATGTGAATCAATCATTAAACAACGTTAAGGACTAGAGAGCAGATTTACTGTTTTCTCCAGTTTAACGTCAGAGATTCAGCAGATATTCAGGACTACTGACAACACAGAACCTTAACCTCACCGTTTTAATCACATTTAGGTTTTCTAAACGTTACATTAATGTGAACCAGCGTCTCCACTGACAGTTTTATTAACTAAATGTACCACATTACAGTAACACAACACACTTCAGCTGTTTAAATGACACACAACACAAACATTGTTAGCTTAATGCTACGTTAGCTTTAATCAGGTTACAACTGAGCAGCTAGCTCGGTTAGCATCGCTAATCACATTAAAGCTAATATTTACTGGATGCTAACTCTCTTCTCTGGTCAACCCACAGGAATAAACTCCATCGACATCTGGCGTGTATGGTACACATTATATCTGACACATAAAAGTGCATTAAAACCGGCACCAATAAGAAAATAAACATTAACTTACTGAACTATCAGAGTTCTTTCAATGTCTGCTGGTAGAATCAGCCGAAGCGCCACGGTGCCATCACTTCACTTTAGCCATGCTAGGAGTTGGCATCAGGCAGGAATCCTGTGATCAGGTAGGACTACTCACCTGGACAGAAAGCCCCGCCCAGAGCCATTTGATTGACAGCAAAGGCCAAACGAAAAAGGCAATGACTAAAGGAAAAGACAATTACAAAATGGAAAAATAAAAGGAAAAAAGAGAAAAGGGAAATGCAAAGACAAAATTTACCTTTTTATTTATTTGTATGTTTGTTTATTTATTTATTTATTTATTTATTCCTCCCTCTTTATATTTACACATTTATTTTCTTATTTTTTTAACAGATTTATTTATTTCTCTTTATATTTACACATTTATTTCCTTATTTATTCATTCATTCATTTATTTATTTATCTTTATATTTACACATTTATTTCCTTATGTATTTATTTATTTATATTTTATTGTGGCACTCCTGTGACTCCATAGTTCCGAGCTTTCATGTCAGAGTCTCCAAAACGCCAGAAATAGTCGCTAGATTTGTCGCTTGTCGCTTTTGCCAAAAAATGTCACCAGGAGGCTTTGGAAAGTCATCAGATTAAGCAAGAAAGTCGCCAACACTGTAAAAAAGAGAACTACAGTCCATTCAGCAGAGTTGGTATTCTGATTTGTTTGAACATGAAAATTAAATTAGCTATATTTGACATGAAAATACACATCAGACCAATCGTCTGTACCTCATTATGTCTAAATTTGTAATTGTGAATAAGCTGAAAATGTAATTTGTTGTTGGTACAACAAAGTTGGAAAAAACCACAGGGTTTCCCAGAATACGCAAGAGGGGCAAGTCCTCATGCTTTCTTTCCCTTGGCCTACAGCTTCCTGTAGCTCAACAGGTTGAGCAGATGACTCATAAACAGGGGGTATAATGTAGTGGTAATGAGTTCTAATACAGCTCATGGCGTTTTTGCTGCAGATCCTTCCCCCACTTTCATGTCTCTCAAGAAAACCAGAAAAAGGCCACAATAAATTAAAAAAAAAGCCCCAAATGACTGTGGGGTTGATTAGCTTTTGGTAGTTCTGTGAATCAAACTATTCAGCTTAATAAGTTTAAATTGGCCAAATGAAGAATTAATAGTCATGACTATACACAGAACAACTTAAATATTACTGGTACAACAATGAAATATGACTTAGGACAATGAACTAGCAAATTGTTGAGACAATTCAAAAATTTTACTGGAAAAGGTTGCCTTGAAATTTTAAGTTTTTTCCACTATTGTTTTTTTACAGTGAAGTTGGCAACACTGTGAGCAGCAAACAGGGAGCTTATATGGAGAGCAGCGGAGCAACGGCAGCTCTGATTGGTCCAGAGCAGCGTTGCGCGTGGGATGTCAGACCGTGTATTGGATGAAATGAATGTGACATTTAAAATAAACTCCCCCTCCTGAGCAGCTGCCCTGTTTAGTAAATTCTGATATAAACTCCTCTCGTCTTTTATTTTATACTTCATAGTTTAAATGTTTTGTTGTACTAGTTAAAACATTTACATTCATTTTCTTGTAGAAATTTTAACACACTTTGGAAAGTTTCTTGTCTCACAGAAAACAAGATAAAGACAGAAAATGAGAGAAAGAAAGAAGGAAGTCTAAACACACTATTAATACAATTTTATATTTTTATTATTCTGCTGTGAGAAAATGATGAGAAATGTCATCAAATATGATTTAAAGTTTGTCAAACCAACATTTAAACACCTAAATAATAACTTGTCAGAAAATAAGTGAATCCAGTTGCAGGATATTTACAACCACTTGGTAGTGGAATAAAGGAATTTTTATATCTTAATATTCTGAATTTTCCAGCAACAATCAGTTCACTGTTAAATCAAATGTCAAAAACAAAATGACCACAGATGCTAACTTGTTTTTACATAGTTTTAAATCAAAATGAGTCCTACATTTGAGCTGCAAATTAATTTCTGTTAATGATCCATAAAAATACAACAATGCGAGCAATCAGCTATGAAGAAAAATATAAATTTAGACATAATTCATGTCTTCCTGCCTCTTCTCATGTTAAAATAGAATTTATCTCTGAAGATCTAAAGATGTTACTCTTTATATGGCCAAGACACTGTGGATTCTCAATAAAAATTTTCATAAAAATGACAAAAATAAATAAATTACTCATAATCAGTTATTAAATATATAATTAGAAATTAAATATTGAGAAAATAGTATTGGAAATAACACTGATATTGTTTAGATTTGAGTTTCCAATGTTCACAGTCATAAAAGGAGTTTCACAGCGTGGTTTGTAGTTAAATACCAAGACATCTTTGTGCTTATATTGGTTTGTTCTTGTGTGAAATGCTTTCAGTTAACAGAATAAGGAATTATTTTCAGTTTGATCCTCCAGATCACAACTGAAAGTGGATGAGCAGCTCTACAGATCTAGTGTGTGGCTCTTAGAAGAGCTGTTGTGTGTTATTGGATGATGAAGGTGTTTACTTGGAGCTGGTGTACTTGGTGACGGCCTTGGTGCCCTCGGACACGGCGTGCTTGGCCAGCTCACCGGGCAGCAGCAGCCTGACGGCGGTCTGGATCTCCCTGGAGATGATGGTGGAGCGTTTGTTGTAGTAAGCCAGGCGGGAGGCCTCGCCGGCGATCCACTCGAAGATGTCGCTGACGAACGAGTTCATGATGCCCATGGCCTTGGACGAGATGCCGGTGTCGGGATGGACCTGCTTCAGCACCTTGTACACGTAGATGGCGTAGCTCTCCTTCCTGCTCTTCTTCCTCTTCCTGCCGCCCTTCCCGGTGCTCTTGGTCACCGCTTTCTTGGAGCCCTTCTTCGGGGCGGACTTGGCTGGTTCTGGCATCTTCCTCCGTCTCTGTAGTAACGACTAAGCTGAGAGCAGAGAGAGACTCTTCTTATACAGGCCGCATGGAAATACGACTGCGCAGCCCCCCGTCTGTCATTGGCTGAGCTGTTGGCTTCTGGTTTCCATGGAGATGACACACAAAGCTGGAGACCGACAGTTTCAACGTAGTACTTTAGATTTTCGGAGTGTAGACTGGATATAAACACATTGTACTGAATATAGTTGTTTTAACATGAATAAATATAAATACATCCCTTACATATAGACGGACAGTTGTGTTTCTGAGCGTCCCACAGAGCAGATGAATGTCCACTCAGAGTTCAGAAGGTCCATAAACAGAGAACTGGTCCTCAGCAGCATCAGCAGTCTGAACTCTGGGCTTCATTCAAGTCACAGCATGTTTGTAGAGGAACTAGAACCAGAGCTCAATATGACAGGGTGTTCTGCTATCAGCAAACGTTTTATGGTTAACATCACAATAAAGTACTTTTTGGTGTCCTCATCAGAATTACAAAGTTATCATTAACATGTTATAAAATAATGAACAGTCTGGTGTTATTACAAATGTCCATATATTGACACACATATCAGTATAAGAACAAGTTTCTTACAATTTATGAAAACATCATTCAAGTCACAGGATGTTTGTAGAGGAACTAGAACCAGAGCTCAACGTGATGACATGTTTTGTTATCAATAAACATTTTACCAACTGAACTAGTGATATGTCAGTAGGCTCTTAGAGCTCTAACTGAACTACTGGAGGCAGCTCCTGCATGGGAGCTTCGTTTCTTTTCTTTTTTCTACACACAGACAGACAGACAGAGAGGCAACACAGTAAAATTTGGATGCATTTCAATTCCATGGATAATACAAAGGCAGAGTGTAGACTATGAAAGGTTAAAATCTCATATCGAGGCTCTACAAATAACCTGCACAGGTACATTACAACTGTAAGTGAAGCTGCTACTAATTAAAGAGCCAGTCAGTCTACAGCTTATCTAGTAACCATGACAACCACCTGGACCCACAACCAGAGTCTATGAGACATTTTGTGCAAAAGGTTGTGATTGATGAAGGGGGATTCTTTAAGCTCCTCTATGTTGTTTCACTGTAAATAGTTAAAAGTTTATGAATATTATACAATCAAAGATTAGACCCTTTTATCAAATTGAGATGGATATTTGTCTTCATACTTTAAAATTAATTTCTTGCTGCCCACTGTTCCATCTTGAGTGTAATAAGCCATACAAATATTAGACACTTGATATAATGTATGTTTTGTACATTAGGAATTCCTTGTACACATAATTTTACACAATTGTTGGTAATAAATAAATTTAAGCAACAGAAAATCTCAGGAGCCATTTGGGAGCTGAAATAGTCGTCTCATTTTAGTGAGCTGAGCCATAAGAACTGGTTCTATTAAAGATCTGGAATTCCCATCACTATAAACTCTTGTACTGATGTAAACTCTAACTTTAGCACTTGAATTATCTTCAGGTTCATCAATAAATTAAATGCATTGCAGAGGACCCAAGTTGTCAACTGGTCTGTCTCTTTTGTGGAGAACAACATGTAAACAAAACTGTATGTTAATGAATAGCACCAAAATGACCCCCGCCCTCCAAAAGGAAAAAGAAAAAGGACACCAAAGCATGAGAGTTAACCAGCACTTCTTCCCATGACTAGTTACTGGTGTTCTTACACAAACAATCTCATTTAAGTGCATTTTTTGAGTTAGTTTTGACAGTGTTGTTGGAACTGAACTGAACACAATATTTCACTTGTGGCTACTACAGAGAACACTGACTGCTCTAAAACAGCACAATATTGTGTTACAGTCATGTAGAGAGGATATTCTTGGGAGTCTAACAGAAAACACAGAGCAAGTGTTCACAAATTCATGAGCCAAGCTTTTCATAAAATGTCACAATGCACAAAATCACAAAAAATAACTTAGTAGATGGGATTTCTCCAGTACACTACAATGATGGAAGAGCATTGGCTTTTTATTTAGTTCACTGCAGCACTGACGCACAATGACCACAACTATCCATGGACTGAAACAACTACAAGCACTGATGACAGAATATCCTTGCAAACCTGTTGAAGATACGATATACTTTCATCCATTGCATCCATTTTTCTGTTCTCTCATCTTCTTCGGTGAGTCATTTGTTTTTCTATTTGGTTTAAAAATGGAATGAATTGGTCTAGTTTGGATAAACAAAACCTGTTCATGCAAAGTTACACCCTCAAATGATTTAAATGACATCTAGAACAACAGAAAACAAACTCAGCTTCAGCTACAGAGTCATGACCAAGAATCAACTTCTTCATTTTTCTTTACATTGCTGTTGAGAGAAATATTTTTTAAAAAATTCTTTTTTTTATCTTGAACACATTCAACAAATGTGGTGTTCACTTTGAAACCTCGTCTCTCAACCTTTAAACCGACCATGAATTTGTTTTGCTTGTATAAACAAGACAAGCCCATGCAAAGTCGTGTCCTCAAGTGATTTAAATGATGCTTACTGAAGAAACAGCCACAGAAAACATTCTCTGCTTCAGTTACAGAGCAGTGACCATGGAAAGAATCATCCTCTTTGTTTTTCTTTACACGGCTATTGAGGGAGATATAGGAAAACATGTTTATATCTCAAAGAATTTAAACTGGCCTAAAGCTCAGGCTTACTGTCGACAACATCACACTGACCTTTCTTTCTTTAACAGCCAGAGTGAGATAGACGAGCTCCAAAAGGCTACAGGTGGAAAGATTCATGATGGATGGATCGGCCTTCAGCGAGATCCCAACAACAAGACTGCTTGGAAGTGGTCAGGAGGAGGACACATTACATACCAGAACTGGAAGGATGGAGAACCCAGTAATGGGGCCAATGAGAACCGAGGATTCATGAATTCTGATGGGGAATGGCATGATCGTCCTGACAAACGTTCCTACCATTTTTACTGCATGGATGTGACTGTGGTGGAGGAGAAGATGTCCTGGGAGGACGCTCTGAGCCACTGCAGAGAGAAACAAACTCACCTCCCCAGTCTGCTCTCTGAGACCGACCAGCTCCTGGCCCAGACTGAGATCGAGAACAAGAACATCAGTGAGCGGCTGTGGATGGGCCTGCGTTTCCTGGGTGACGGCTGGATGTGGGTGAACGGTGACCCTCTGGAATATGAGGCCTGGTCCAGACAAGGAGATCAGGACCACCAGTGTCCAGTCAGGAAACGCTGTGGAACTTTAACCAAAGACGGACTGTGGGAGAACTGGGACTGTCAAGATAAATTCAACTTCATCTGCATCTGAAACATTCTGTAGAGATGCTGCCATATTTGTACTGTAGAGGTGAATCTAAACTGTCGTCTTCTATTTCTGTTTCTGTTGTGACGTTAAATTCATGACTTGTTTTATGGCTCTTATCCAGGTTGTTTTCTCCTGACTAGATCCTTGCTTGTGCTGTTTCTACTCTCAGATGTATGTTTCTTTGGATAAAAGCGTTTGCTAAATGGAACTGTAGAATTATGTGGTGGTAAGTACCTGTCAGGTGGAGGGTTTTGTGTGCTTCATGACCTTGTTTAGTGACTGAAATTAGAATACACGGTTCAGGACATTTGAAACGATCAGTGATTTTCATAGTATCCCGTGGTGACGTTGTTGTAGAATAAAGTTAACATGCTATCTTGTTCAAAGTTAGGGTTAGGAATCAAAATAATGACGTGTTCCATCCTGTTTTATCACTTTCTGTAATTGATTTATTTTAAAAAAAAACTGTTTGCTGCTCAAACATAAATGTCACAACTGATGCACTTTGTTTAGAATTTAGTGGTTTGTACCTGTCAGGTGGAGGGTTTTGTATGTTTAATGTTCTGTGACTGAAATTAGAATACATTGTCATGACATTTGAAAAGATCAGTGATTTTCAAAGTATCCTGAGGTGACGTTGTTGTAGAATAAAGTTAACATGTTATCTTGTTCACAGTTTGACCGTTTCAGGATGTTATGATCAATAAATAAGTAAAATATTCTCCTTCTGCACCTGTTATTCATAATGAAAAGCTGAGCATCCCCTTAAACCCAACAATAATGTCATTTAACTTTGTCATTTACCTTCCTGATGAGCTGATTATAATCAATCCTGATCTGACATCAAGTCTCTTTTCACACTCATCTTATAAATCCAGAATCTGATATCAAAACTTTGTGAGTCTGAACATATTCTCATTGGCTGACAACATAGAGACACTTAAAGAATCCCTCTTCATCAATCACAGCCTTTTGCACAAAATGTGGTTGTCATGGTTACTGGATAAGCTGTAGACAAATTGGCTCTTTCATTAGTAGCAGCTTCACCTACAGTTGTAACGTACCTGTGCAGGTTATTTGTAGAGCCTCGATATGAGATTTTAACCTTTCATACTCTACACTCTGCCTTTGTATTATCCATGGAATTGAAATGCATCCAGATTTTACTGTGTTGCCTCTCTGTCTGTCTGTGTGTAGAAAAAAGAAAAGAAACGAAGCTCCCATGCAGGAGCTTCCTCCAGTAGTTCAGTTAGAGCTCTAAGAGCCTACTGACATATCACTAGTTCAGTTGGTAAAACATTTATTGATAACAAAACATGTCATCGCGTTGAGCTCTGGTTCTAGTTCCTCTACACACTTTCTGACTTGAATGATATTTTCGTACATGTTCATATATTGTATGTATATATACACATATATAAATATTCAATACAATGCGTTTATATCCAGTGTAGAGTCAGAAATCTAAAGTACTAAGTTGAAACTGTCTGAGGCATAGATATGAATCAGTAGATAGGACACGCCCCTTTGAGCTGCATGCCACCGCGAGGCTAAGCTAGTGGGGGCAAAGTTTCAGTGCATTCCATTGATATAACGGCGTGAAAACGGAAACAAGTATGCCGTCTCAGTGTGCTGCAGTTGCACACTACGTCGTATGATTGAGACTGTTACGGGTTCAGTAGGAGCTCAGGCACAGGAAACAAGCGGACATGCTGAAGCGATTTAACAGAGTTTATTCACAAACGGATTTTACTACAAGCCAAAACAAGAATCGAAACTGGTCTATACTATACTCGAGATGAGCACTCTAGCACTACTAGTGGTGAAGCGGACCAATAAAAACATAAGATGCTAACTCACTGTGGGTAATACCCAGGCAAGAAAGGTTTCCACGAAGCTTCACTAAAACTACAAAGCTCGAAATCCTAACATAACAACAGGCTCGAATGCACTCGTCTAGAGACTCTAACTAGCAGTAACAAAAGGCACAAAAATGCCACTCAGAATAACTTCGATAAACTTATCACAGACTGAAACTAGGTAGATGCTCGGACCAGGCTCACGCTGGAGAACCTCAGGTGAACAGAAGCCAGGGAGAACTTGAGACAGCAGGTACATATGAAGTGGACGCCAAGTAACAGCTGTGATGAATCAACCCCGAGTGAGGAAGACGGCGAAGAATCCAGGTGAGACCAGGCAGGAGCAGGTAGATCCAAAACTATGACGAAGGAAGACAAACAATGTCACTACAGGTACGTGAAATAGAGAACTTGAAACTACTGAGTGCGAATAAACCAGTACAGGCTGTATCACTATCTGGCACTGAGAGGTGAGTAGCGTCTGCTTAAATGCTGAGAGAGTGAGGTCTGATTGGTAGTGTTCCACCTGCTCCTGAACCGGCTGATGAGGGTGATGTGAGACACCTGGTGCAGCAATTACTTCCAGGAACACCTAAAAAGGAAAAGGAGGAGGAGAAAGAGGGAGAGAGAGTACTATCTAGCTCTGGCAGCTGCCAGCCTGACAGAGACAAGGAAACTTGGAATGACTTTTCATAGGTAAGAGTAGTTTTTGGCTCTTTCTTCATTATTAAATCTTGTTGAGAGCTTCCGGTCTATGAGAGCTAACTAGTTAGCCACTAGCAAAACACTTGCGAAACGCGAGCTAGCAGCTTGACAACCAAATAGCAGACGATTAATAGTAGTAGTAATACTAAAAGTACAAGCAGGGAGTCATAGAAGTAGTATCAGCATTTGTAATAGTATTACAAGTTGTAGTAGCAGTGCCAGTATCAGCAGCAGTAGTTAGTGTACTACTAGTAGTAGTCGCTTTGCTATTACTGCTACCAATACTACCAATAGCAGTAATAAAGCCTAATTCATATAAATCCAGATTACCACCTATGTTCTTCCTCCAAACCGATTTTATGATTGGGATTATAGGCAGTTCTTTAGGACTGCTCTCAAATAATTGAAATGTTACTAAACAAGATTATACTCTTCAAATTAAATAACTTTGGTCTCCAGTATATTGGCTAATTCGGTTCTTTGTACCGTATTTTCCGCACCATAAGGCGCACCAGATTGTAAGGCGCAATCTCAATTACGGGGTCTATTTCTGTATTTAAGCCATACATAAGGCGCACCGTATTATTCGGCGCATGCTAAAACAAGGTAACGGAAGCAAAACAGTGAGTTCGGTTGAACTTTATTCTACTACTTATTTAAAAATATACACATTATTTTTTGATCAATCTTTTGTCACAAATCCATTGAAGTCCTCATCTTCTGTATCTGAATTGAACAGCTGGGCAATTTCGCCATCAAACATGCCAGGTTCCCTCTCGTCATTGTCAGAATCAGTTTCGTTGCCGGGTGGCTGTTCAGTAATGATGCCAACTTTTGCGAAAGCTCGGACGACAATCAAAGCAGATACCTTAGCCCCAGGCATCCACAGTCCATTTACATATGGTGGTGTAACTCATCCAGTGCTGCCTCCCAGTCTTAGTAAAGGTGTGTTTGCTGTCTCTCATCCATCGCCCCCACGACGCTCGCAACTTCACTTTGAATGCCCTGTTTACACCAATGTCCAGCGGTTGGAGTTCTTTTGTTAATCCTCCTGGAATTATGGCAAGCTCTGAATTCATTTGCTTCACTTGGTTTTTCACAGTAGCGGTGATATGGGCGTGCATGGAGTCATAGGTCAACAGAGATGGTGATGCATGGAAAAAATCATCTGGTCTCTTTACATACACCTCTCTCAGCCACTCTCTCATTTTCTCCTCGTCCATCCAGCCCTTTTGATTGGCCTTAACGATGACTCCAGCTGGAAACTTTTCTTTTGGCAGCGTCTTCCTCTTAAAAATGACCATAGGTGGTAGTTTCTGTCCATTACCGTGGCAACCAAGAACAACAGTGAAAGCTGACTTCTCATGCCCTGTGGTGCGTATGGATACCGTGCTGGTCCCCTTTTTCTCCACAGCATGGTTCACGGGGATGTCAAAAGTGAGAGGGACCTTGTCCAATTTGGTGATGTGGTTGGGCTGGATCTTTCTGTCGGTAATCTTGTTTATGCAGTAGGTGCGGAAGATGGTCAGCTTTTCTTTGTAATCTGCTGGCAGTTGCTGCACCACGGTAGTCCTTGCGTGGATGGCGAGATGGCGCCTTTTCATAAAACAAAAGCACCAAGACGGACCTCCTTGAAAGTGTTCGATCTTCATGTCTTGTGCTATCGTTATTGTCTTCAGTCGAATGGTGACTGTAGAGACGCTTCTCCCCGCTGTCTTTTGTTCAAGAATCCATTGTTCAAGTTGGTCTTCGAACTCTGGCCACCTCGCCTTGTTCCCGCGGAAACTCTGTTCTGTCTTCTTAACTTGGCGCAATTCATTCTCCTGCTTCCTCCACTTCCGAACCATAGATTCATTGATATTGAATTCTCTTGCGGCTGCTCTATTCCCATTTCCAACCGCGTAACTGATAGCCTGTAATTTGAATTGTGCCTCGTAAGCATGTCTCTTCACTGATGCCATTTTCGGGGGTCCTCAGCCAAACAAATGTTGTTTTGCAGCATACCGGTAATACAGTATACCTACCTACCGGAGGCGTGGCGGAGGTAAGCGTACGTATTGTACGTAGCTTTACGTAATGTTCTCTAATTGGTTTATCACTGCCAGCGTACGTAGTGTACATATTACGTCCCTATGTCGGCGGGAAATGGTCCGACAGTCAGTCAAGCGGAGCGCTTACTAAAATCGTACAACATTTTTACAGATTTTGGAACTCAGTGCACACATAAGGTGCGCCAGGTTAAAAGGCGCTCTGTCGATTTTTGAGAAAATTAAAGGCTTTTATGTGCGCCTTATAGTGCGGAAAATACGCTACTTCATTTATGAGCATGATTTCCTTTTAAAGAAGTTGTTGTGCACTGACGTATTTACTTCTCTGTCTACTTTTCTTACTCCATGTAGGTTTCCCAAAGACTATGGGTTGAGGAGGAAGTGGGAAGCAGCTCTGAGGAGAGAGGGGTTTGCTGCAAATGAGTGGGTGCTCTGCAGTGATCATTTTGACAGGGCTGGGCAGGTTTGTCGGCTTAGATCTGGTGTCATTCCATTAGTGTTTAACTTCCCGGCTCATCTTGGAAGAGTAGGTGCATCATTGACAAGGATGCAGCAACTCAGTTTTATTGAGTTTCATTATTTTCATGACAATTTACACTTTTACTGTTTCTTTATAGATGACCCACTGTGACCCATTGCACACTTATTATTCACACTACTTGTGTTTGTATCTAAATAAATAACAAATATCTGCTTGTATCCCTGCTTTCATGGTATTAGCATTTATATGCTCATTATGTGTCAATTGTGTGTATGTCTAAGTATTTTAAATTATTTTTGTCATGCTTAATGATTCAGTTCAATGTACCTGTTTCTCTTAAATTGCAATAAACTCTATTCTGTTCTATTCTATCTCCATGTTATATGTATATAAAAGCCTATAGCTGTAGAGACAGAGAGAGAGAGATAAATAAATATAAATTATTATTTGATTACCTTTACAATTAAACCTTTTGATCTAAAAACATATTTTCTATATATGTATATTTTTATCTCTCTTTTTTTTGTTCATATAGCTATATATCTAAGTATTTACAATGTAAATTTTACATTTACATATGTAATGGCTGAATGTAGAAAGACTTTTTCTGTTTTTTTTAAATCAAATGTTCTGTATTAATAGCACATGTTTTGATGTTGACAATAAAGTAAACCACATGAAAATCGGCTGAGCAAATTCTGATTTATTTTCAATATACATGGACTGCCTTTAATGGGAACGTTTCCCCCTCCAAGGTGGCCGCCACGTAGGCACGTAGCTTAGCCGGGTGCTACAGCGCGCTAGCATGTCTAGTCTTCTATATCTATGGTCTGAAGTCTTCAGCTTTGTACGTCGTCTCCATGGAAACCAGAACCCAACAGCTCAGCCAATGACAGACGGGGGGCTGCACAGTCGTATTTCCATGCGGCCTGTCACCAAGTCCACCAGCTTCAAGTAAACAACACAATCCAACACACAACAGCTCTTTTAAGAGACACACACTTTATCTGCAGAGCTGCTCATCCACTTTCAGCTGCATCACAACTGTGTGATCTGTAGGACCGAACTTAGAATAATTTCTTTTTCTATTAACAAAAAGCATTTTACAAAAGAAAAAGCCAAAATAAGCAGGTAGATAACTTGGTATTTGACTAAACACCACATTGTAAAACTCAGCAAAACATTAGATATTCAAATCTGAACATCAGTGTTTTTTTTCCAATATTACTTTCCTCAGTACTTAAATATATAAATAGAATTACTTCTTTTGATCTTTCTCTCATTTTCTGTCTTTGTTCATCTTGCTCTCTGTCAGACAAGAAGCTTTCCAGAGTGTGTTAAAATTTCTATAAGAAAATGAAGGAAATGAATGTTTGAACTAATACAATTTTATTATTATTTTAATTTTTATTAAGTATAAAACGAGTTTAAATCAGAATTTACCAAACATAGCGGCTGTTGTTGAGGAGGAGTTTATTTTAAACATCACATTCATTTCATCCAATACACGGTCTGACATCCCACGTGCCACACCGCTCTGGACCAATCAGAGCTGCCGTTGCTCTGCCGCTCTCCATATAAGGTCGATGTTGCTGCTCAGCCTCCACTTGTATTTTTACTGTTGAAGAGAAGACAGGAAGCAGAATGGCCAGAACCAAGCAAACCGCCAGAAATCAATATATAGTTTGTAAATATTATTTTAGAAAAGACTAAATATTATTTTGCTGATATTATGATATGGGGCTGCACAGTGACGTAGTGGTTAGCACTTTCGCCTTGCAGCAAGAAGGTCCCTGGTTCGCGTCCCGGCTTTCCTGGGATCTTTCTGCATGGAGTTTGCATGTTCTCCCTGTGCATGCGTGGGTTTTCTCCGGGTACTCCGGCTTCCTCCCACAGTCCAAAAATATGCTGAGGTTAATTGATTATTCTAAATTGCCCGTAGGTGTGAATGTGTGAGTGCTTGTTTGTCTATATATGTAGCCCTGCGACAGACTGGCGACCTGTCTAGGGTGTCCCCTGCCTTCGCCCGAGTCAGCTGGGATAGGCTCCAGCCCCCCCCCCCCGCGACCCTAGTGAGGATTAAGCGGTGTATAGATAATGGATGGATGATATTATGATATATATTAAATGAATGCAATTGCAGCTATCTGTGGAGAAAGTTTATGTATAATATAGTGTTCAAATCAGATTTTGTTCCTGCTGCCCAAGAAGACCGAGAAGGCCGCAAAGTCCAAGTAAAGCCAGAGACCCGCTGAACAACACAAAGGCTCCTTTCAGAGCCAAACGCTGTCCTCTGGTAAACAGCAAACATCCTCATGTGTCCCCAAACACTTCAACACTCACTACAACATCCAGACCGTCATCTGTCATTTAACACTTATTGAAAAAATGAAATGTTTAATTAGTTTCAGGTCTACTTCTAAACTGTCTGCTACCGTTTAAAACATCAACAGCGTCACGATACGCAAAAACACACAAAAACATCATGAAAATAAGTTACAGCAGATCAGTTCGACAGTAATTTTTAAAACATTTTTTCAATAGCACCATCCTACTGTAAACACTACTAATATGAGTTGAACCCAAAAGAAAAATATCTTTGCATCCCTATTAAACTATTAGTCTAGAAACAGACAGCACAGACTGAGGTGAAGTCACTGATGTTATAGTTTTAGTTTTCTGAGGAACTGTTGGACCTGTTTCATTTATTTAGGTTGAATCTACTTTATTTTGTAGCATGACTCTTAATACTGTCAAATTAATTAACTTGATTAAATTAAATTTAACCCTTGGAAATCGAAACATTAAATTAGGCTCAGCTAACACACGTCCATCAACCTGAAAGGAAAGAACTGCTGAAAAATATTTAATAAAGTGGGAAACCAGTTTTTATGTTACTTTAAAGGGTTAAGTATTGAGTGTGAATATTCTACATGCAGTAACCCTCTAAAAATGGTGTTAAGTTACATTTTCATTAGGGATATAGATTTTAAACCATTGCCTTATCTGATACTGATGCTGTTACTTCTTCTCTCCAATTCTGAGCTCGTGGAATTTCAGCCGACAGCAGTGTTTAGGCCAACGAGCCCATCTGGTGGTCATCAGCAGCCGGCAGGAGATGGTGAGTTTATCTGCAGAAACATCCACGAGTGTGTTTGAATGTGAGGCGATGAAGTGATGTTTCCTCCTGAAGGTGTTCCTGAACAAACTGGGGTATCGTCTGAAGTTCTGGATCGGTTTAAGTCAAACATCCAGCAGCTCTAACTGGGAGTGGACTGATGGAAGATCACCTGAAGCCACGTGGGTGTTCCAGGATCAAACCTTATCTGTATTCAGGACATGACTTCATGAATCTGCAGCTAAAACATTAATGGCAGAGCTAAAAACAGACTTTAGAAACACTTGTTCTGGTCAAACATTCATCCAAATGATTTTATTCTCTCCTCTGATCTCCTTGGAATTAATCTGGTGGATAGGACACCCACTGATGTACCTCGACAGAAGATGTGCAGTTTTTAACAGCTTTGCAGCAGAAAGTTCAAGCAGAACGTTTTATTCATGGTCTAGTGAGTCTTGTACTCAGCTAATGCGGTGGGTTTGTAAGAAGGAAGCTGTTCCTTCTGATCTGTGATTTAGAAAAACGTGTGAGGAAAAAAAATGTTTTACATAATCAGGATTAATCTGTAAGCAGCTCAGAAACATGACGATGTGTGATAATGAATTTCTGTTTGTGTAATTTCACATCTCCACCGGCTTCAGACACAACTGAGCCTCTTAAAGTTCACTCATCTCATTAAAACAAGCAGCAGAAGTTTAAAGAACCCTGTCAGAGTTTCATCTTGTTCTCATCTTAAACCTGGAGATAGAGGAAACAAATTCACATTCACTGTTAAATAATGGTGTATCTATAGGATAAAATAATAATTTTCGATTATTTAACAGTAAATCTATGAAATAAAAACTGCAAACATTAAACAGGTCCATAAAATATTAAAAAATGAATTTCATGTTGTTGTTTTTACAAATTTTCCCATAATAAACATATAATAAGAGTAAAAACTCTGAGAAAAGAGCATTAATCTACATGTTAATAATAATAATAATAATAATAATAATAATAATAATAATAATAATAATAATAATAATAATAATAATAATAATAAGTTATTATTATTATTATTAAAAAACAGGACAAAACCCTCAACAAAACAATGTCCACATCAAAAATCTGTATTTTTGCAAATTGTAAATGAAACCATTAAATCTGAAAAAAAATTAAAATTTATTTAAATAAATCAGTTCACAAATATTTGTTGTCATTTGAAAGAAAACATTAAGTATATTATCATTAATTCTTCATCTGTTATTTTACATAATTGTTTTTTAATTTAAAGACAAAATCTAATTAAACCACAGAAAAATGTTTACAAATATTACAAATCTGTAAATAATGTCCACATTAACAATCTGCATTTTTACAAATTGTAAATGGTAGCATTTAATTAGAAAAAATCAGTTAAGAAAATAAAATACTTCACAGATATTTGCTGCCATTTGAAAGAAAACATAAGTATACTCGGCACTGGAAATGAGAAATAACTTTCCATCTGTTATTTTACAGATTTGTTTTGCTAATTTCTATAAAATATCTAGTAAAAACACAGAAACATATTTATAAATATTACAAATCTGTAAATAATGTCCACATTAAAATGCTGTATTTTGCAAAGAAACATTTTACACTTTTTTTTAAAATTTTGAATTGTTTTGCAGCTTCCACACAAAAATGATTCTATTTTATTTTATTTTAATCTGTTATTTTATTTTATTTTATTATTTTATTTTAATATTTTATTTTATTTTATTCTGTTTTATTGTATTCTATTTTGTTTTAATTTTAATTTTTTATTTTATTTTAATCCATTTAATTGCATTTTAATCAATTTTATTTTATTTTAATCTTATATTTTATTTTAATCTATTTTATTTTGTTTTAATCTGTTTTATTTTATTTTACCTTCACTTTATACCTGACCTAATATTCTGTGTTGTCTTGTTGTTGTTTACTCTCTTGTTTCCTCTGGGAATTAATAAAGTTGGTCTAAATCTAAAATTATACTGTATTTGAATTTAATGAGTAGGTGGGTTATCAGATATAACTGTAGAATAGCCTTAAAGGCAGGATAAAGTTCTCCAAAGATGTTGTAAAAGCGTTTTCTAAATGTTGCATTGAGCCTCTTTTGTTTGTTATTATGGGACATTGTGGGAACGTTTTATAGAAGAACATTCTCAACAGCAACATCCCCAGAACATTCCAGGCAAAATGTTCCATGAATCCCTTTGGAGGAACATTTTATAAAAACATATCATCTGGAAGTTGTTTTTTAAATGTTAGTTTGAGAACATTCTTGTTTTGTGAGCATCTCGTCAATGTTTAAACATTCCGTCTTTCTATTTGAAATGATAAATATCCAAAAAAACTTTCTTTGAACATTAAAGTTTTCTTTCAAACATTATTAGAACTTGTAGGTAACGTTAGGCAGTGTCTCTTTACTTTTACCACTTTACCAAGCAGCTCTGTGTTGTTTGATTTTTGACATAAACTTCCAAACAAAACACCTGATTTTAGTCATGTTTGCCTCTAAAGAAGAAGCTGATGAGTCACCTGAAGGCAGCATGAAGCTGAAACTCCAGAGGATGGATGCAGTGATCAAACAGCACCACTGGGGGCAGAAGACACCAACAGACTGGAGGCTGCTGAGCTACAAGATGTAGAAACTCCTGATGGAAGCAGAACTTCAGTCCAGGTGGAGGTTTAACTGATGGATGATTCCTGGATGGAACTTCCTGAAACCAGACGTCTGTGAGGCTTTATAATCTGCTGTGGAAGACTTTAAAAGGCTAAATTAAAACAAATGTGCACAAACAGATACTTTAAAGATCTGTGTGTTTGATTCAAAATACATTTTCCATTTTATTATAACACAAATGGAACAAATCCATTCTTTGACAAGCTGTTTGTTTTTCTTTAATAGAGGAGTGGTTCACATGTTTTACATTCTTGGGTGGAGTTTGGAGGTTTAAATATTTCCAGAGGCTTTTATTTATTTGTTTGTCTGCAAGGTGACGTAAAGCTACGAGTCTGAATCTACCTATGTGGAACATTCTTCTTCTTAATAAACTGTTCTGATCTACCTGCTGTAAAATCAACGCACCTGAATGAACAACTCTGTCCATGATGTTTGGACATTTTTTTTTCACTTTTGGCAATTTTGAGTCATTCTGACCAGATTTTTGTCTTATTTTGGACATATTTTTAATCATTGTGGACAAGTTTCACATCATTTTGGACCATTCTGGGCCATTATGGATCATTTTTGAGTCATTTTAGACAAATTTCAAGTCAAAATATGTAAAAACTGGAAGCTTGTCTGGTCAAACTTGAACACATCAGATTCTACAGATGTTAGAGCCTCAAAAGTTGGAGAAATGTGGACCAAAGACTGTATTTTAGTAGAAATATGGATCCATCCATAGATATACACTTACAGGAACTTTATGGCGACTCTAGACCAGCTGGATTGGACATTTTAAACTTTTTTCCATTTTTATTGGCCAATAATTATCCATTATTGTTAATTCGGCTCATTTGGAGTCTTTTTTGGACATTTTTATATCAATTTGAACAAATTTCGAGGATTTTTGGATGACTTTGGAGTCATTGTGGACAGATCTTAATTAATTTTGGTCACGTTTTAAGTAATTTAGGACCATCTCTGATTTATTTTGGGCGAATATTGTATCACTTTGGACAAATTTCAAGTAATATTGGACAAAACTCAACTTATCTCCAGTGAAATGTTGACCAAAGACTGTATTTTAGTAGAAATAAGGATCCATCCATAGATATACACTGACAGGAACTTTATGGAGACACTTGACCAGTCTGGATTGAATTTTTTTTCCTGATTAATAATTAAAATGCTGCCTTCTGTTGGATCCATTCAATCATTCTGAGTCCTCACCACATTTCATGGCTGGGGAAGTTTATTTTCTGGAGATATTGATTCCTTAAGATGGCTTCAGGGTGTTTTGTTGTTGTTTTGTTTTTGATGGTGAAAATAGACAAAATCCCAGAACTACAGATCAGATAAATCAAAAGAAGATTAATCAAAAATCCCAACAGGTACCAAAAGTATGGCGTCAGACTTAAGCAAGAAATGAAGGAAACGTTTCCAAATGTTAAACGCACAAATCAGAAGCAGGTGAAGAATTCAGACAAGTGAACAGGAAGTCAGACAAACATGAAATAATAAATAAATAAAATATAAATGAAAAAAGTACAAATGAAGAAGCAGGACTGTATAAAGACAGACTGATGGGACCAGAAACAGGTGAAACTAATGAGGGAAATTTTAAAAAGGAGGAAAAACAGACAACAGGAGGAAGTTAAACAATGCAACATGAGGGTGGGATCTTTTCAAAATAAAACAGGAAACAAACTGAACAAAACGTCAATAATCTATTTGCTGATTCTGACAAAATTTCACAGAAACGTCTGAGAAGATAAAAATGAAGTGATGATATTTTCTAACCAAAAGTCAGATCTGCACAAATATGGATGTAAACTGTGATTTGACTGGTTGACAAAAGACGCACAAGACGATGATTCTAGCTTTAAAATATGAACTATGAATACATTAGACCTGGAGGAACCAGTTTAAATGAAACCCTGTGAGGAAAAACTAGAGTTCAGGACTCAGTTACAGGCTGTCTCTTGTCTACAGTGTTTTTCTTCTTTCTATTTTTACAGCACAGATCACTGACACCCAGGGGTGGACTGGCCATCCGGCATACCGGACACTGTCCCGGTGGGTCGGTGTCTAGTAGGGGCTGGTCAACAGGTTCCCCCGGACCTGGAATCAGTAAACTGGAACAGAAGTTTAAATTTCACGCTTCTATTATCCCGGCGCAGCTTTTCCAGTGTTTACAGCATTTAGTTATCAGCTCAGGAAACACACAGACCAATTAGGTACGAGTTCAGCATCCCACGTGATGCTACTCAGCCAATGAAGTCTCTGCATCGTAGCCGCTTAACATCACAGCTCTGCGTTCAGAAAACAGCTGAGAGGGACAGACGAGAGGAGGAAACCAACAAGGAAGTATCGCTGCTCATGCTGGCTATGATCGGCTAAACATGCAGCTGTGAGGCAACTTTTTCAGCTATGAACATAACCCAAACTAAATATCGTACCAGACTCACCAATGAGCCCCAGATGTCTTGACCCTGACACCATTCAGACCACGATTCAAAATACTGGCAGGACAAGCTGCAGCTCAGTTCCCTCATTAAGCAGCAGGGATATAAGGGGACTGATGGAAGACAGGAAATAAACTAAACGAATCGAATTGTTTACATTTTTTGAGATTTAGGAATTGTTAAAGATGTAAGTTGGTTCGGGTTGTTCAGTCATTATTTTTCACTTCATTTTCAGACGTACACTTATATCAAAAGTTATTTATTAATAAAAGTTGTCAAAATGTTTCTGAACCATACTGAATTTGTTTGATTTGACGTCAGTTATTGATTACATGCAGACACTAATAAAACTACTAGGTTACATCAACATATATCACACTAATTCAAGTTAGACTTTATGATGTTCTGGACCTTTGCTTTAATACATTTTCTCTAACTGGACCTCTTTGAATTTTAGTTGAATACCCCTGCTCTACTGGTTTGCAATTTTTTTTATACAAATTTTTCTACAAGTTTGTATCGGTCTCTAAAGATGTTTTTGAATTTTTTTCTGAAAATTTGACCTTTCTGTCAGTTTTTGTCCTTGCATTCAAAAATCAGTGCTTGATTCAGTCAACTGATAATGTTGTGAGCCGGTCCGGGCCTAAAATGCCAGGGCTGATTTTTTGCCCCAGTCCACCCCTGCTGACACCTGCAGAACGAGATAATAAACCAACCGGCCTGCAGATAAGAAAACAAAGAGTGTTTGATGTCACCTAGCAACAGGAACAGCATGTGGTAGATGGAGGTTATTTATAACATGTAGACATAATGAGGTCATTGAAAACATGACATTACCTCAGGAGGAATTGGATCACTGAAGAGTCGTCCTTCTGTTTGGTTTCTGTTTGGTCTCTGAGTAACTCCAGAAAATGTCATTTCCAGTTCCTGCTGCTCACTTCTTCATCAAACCCGTTCAAACTCTATTTTCAGGATCCGAGAAATGATCATGAACTTTCTTACCGTCGTATCGACGTACCAAAGCCACATATGTGTGATTTTTAACAATCCATTGATCAAAAAATCATAAAACCCATCAGTTCAAGACTTTATTTCAGACAGATTTATTTTAAATGTGCACATCAGACTACTGAGCAACCATAAAGGTTAAAACAAGTGTACTTTTCACTTGTTATTCTCCATATATCGTCCAAACTTTACTGATTTTGGTACAAATATTGAATGCATTTGTCCTCCACAGTGAAAAACCAGAATAAAGATGAGAACTTGTGTTTAAATTATGTGAATTCTGCAGAGATAAGCTGCATAAATAAGAAGCTTTTCCATCATAACTTGAAGCAGAAAAGGAACAAAGTGGTGCTTAAAGATTCACCAGATTGTAGAAAAGATGATTGTTTGCATTCCTGGTCCCTAAAGTTGAAAAGACGAGCAGCTTCTGAATCAGATGGAATCAAACTGAAGGTTTCAGGATGACGTTTAGTTTTAACCCACATTTTATACGAGAAACACCCAGATTTACAGCAGTCTGAAACATTACTGACGTAATTCTTGGTTTGCAGCTGTGACGACGCCCAACTCCTCCTGATGTGAAAATGAGATGAACTCACCCAGAAATGTTGGAGAAGTTTCAGCTTCTCTAGTTCTTTTATTGTTGTCATGTTGGATTCTTCAACCTCCTCACCAACTTCTAATGATCCTCTAGGATTCTGATATACAAAAAATATGAGAGAATACTGATAATTTTACTGAATTACCTTTTAATAAAAATGAAAAACGAAACAGATGAAGAATCTAAAACAAATGGAATCTGCCCTGAGTTTAAAAACATTAACATTAAACCAGCTCAATGATCATCTCCTCATAAAGGCTCAGTTCTGGAAGTTGGTTCATTGGAAGATCTGAGAGACTTTAACAAACTGGATCAGAACATCTCCAGAACAGCAAGAGTTCTACAGCGGTTATTAAAAGTGTCCAGAGAAGGAGAACCGGAGAACCAGAGACGTGGACACCAGAGGATCCCTCATGCAGGAGGTCTGATCCCACAGAAGAGCTGCTGAAAACCTCCAAGCTGCTGATCAGAACATCTCAGAACATCTCAGATTGAGTCCATGCTGACTCCTGTCCACCACTGGAAGCTGCTACAGCATCACAGCTGGACCATGGACAGATGGAAGAAGGTGTCCTGCTCTGAGGAGTTTCCTTCTTCATCACGTGGACGTCCAGGTGTGTCGTTTACCTGCAGAGGAGATGAAAGAGGATGGAAGAAGTTGATGGGAAACCTGGAGTCTCATGAATTGAGCTCAACAAGAGGTAGTGATATTTGCATGTTATTTTATATCTTATTTCTTAGCTGTATTTATTGTTGTGACTTTTAAATTTTATGTTTTTATCCCAGAGATTGATTTTATTTCCCTGAGTTTTTTTTATTGTGTTTTGTTTTTATTTATCTTATCTTCTTTTTACCTATCCTTGCCGGTAAAATTTCCTCCCTGCAGAAGCAAAAACACTGAAAGTAAGCAGTGGAGAGAAGAATTTAAGTGGGAGTGGAACCAGAATCAGGGAGCGTCTGAAAGCAGCCAGAGGGAGGAACTGATGGGTCTGGAGCTTCAGATCATCTCCACCCTGGAGGTCCTGGAACCTGATACAGGCTGCTTCTGGTATTCAGATTTAACTCAGAGCCAAGGGCAACACATTCTCCACATTTCTTTGAACTGTCTGTATCTGAAACTTCATGTGTTACTGAGTGAAGCTTCTTCTGTTTTCAGAATAAATAACAGTTTCCAGTGAATCATCAGGATATAGTTTGGTTAAGAGGTGTGGCGCCATCAACAAAGTCCCAGCAGATTTGATGAACTGATGTTGTGGGAGGACAGATGAGCAAACATCTCTGCTACAGAACTATGCTACTTTAGAGTCTAAACATCACCTACCTGACTGCACCTGTCAGGACAGATGTTTACTTCAGTGTACTCCGGGTCTGACTTGCAAACTTCACTCTTTAGAGTCTTCATACGTGTAATTCTTTAAAATGGATTTCCCTTGTTTTGCTTGAAAAAGAAATGACGATGTGGTAAATACCCACAAAAACAAAAACTATTTTAATGTCTCAAATGTAGATCTTTGGAAAACGCTTCACAAAATCAGAAACATTAAACTCTCAGATGTCCTGTTGTCAGTAGAACAATGAACACGTCTGTCCGTTGTTTACAGTCAGACACAGTAACGTGGAAACCACCTTCAGTTCACTGATCTGAATACAGCGGCTCAGATGAAACAAACAGATCCTGTCAGACGTGTATCAAGTTATGGGAAATTATCTTTTACACCAGAAGAACACTGTAGAGAATGTTTACTGTTCTCTCTGTAATAACCCAGAATCACCAGATCAGTACAAAAGTCTGGACAGTTTGATCTGATCAGTAGTCCACTGGAACCATGAAGCAGCAGCAGCAGCAGCGTCTGTTGTGATGAGGATCACCCAAATAAAAAAGCCTGTTTCCCTCAGTTTTTCTTAGATGATTACTCCCTGCCTTTGTTCTCTTTTGTTTCTGATGGTTGTGAAAACATGAAACATAAAAATCTGTTATCAAGCAGTGGAAGTAAAATAAGAAAACAATCACCTGCTTTGTCTTTTGGTGGTTGTCCACTTGATGCTCTTCAAGCACTGCCAACTGATTAAAGCTGCAGAGACTGTAATGATTGCAAGTGCAGCACATCCAGCAAAGACTCCAATTATGATCCAATCTGTCGAACAAAATCTGAATATCAAGCAAAAGTCACCAAACAACATGTTTCAAAGATAAAAATAAACGTTAGAACTAATCTTACGATGTCTTGATTCTGTGTTGTTCTGCACTGCAGTGAAGTTCTTGCCACAGAACGTCTGAAGATCCACTAGAAGAGTCCTTTCTTCTGCAGGGTTTCCAGCCACACATCTGTAAGAGGAGCTGAGGTCCTGCTTGGTCACAGTGAGAGGCAGAGATCCAGCAGAGCTGCTCTGGTTCACCACCTCCTCATCTTTGTACCACCACAGTGTGATCTCTGCAGCTTTGTCCACAGCACACAGCAGATAGCAGCTGTCAGAGCTCACACTCAGTGTTTGGACAGCAGGAGGCGCTACAGAGTCTGCAGAGGACCAGATGGACACTGGAAATTAGACGAGTTCACAACAAAAACCTGCATCTTCTGGTTAGAAATAGGACTCAGAAAAATGATGGTTTCTACTGTGGTGATTTGAACACAATGACTCAAAATGTTTAAAATAACTTGACATAAATTACAAAAATGACAGTAAATTTGTCCATATACCATCAGAATTTGTCCTAAATGACTGAAAGTTTTTCAATAACAACTCAAAATTTGACTTAAATGACAAACTTGCCAAATTCTGCCCATAATGATCCAAATAAAGACCCTAAAACACAAAACTAAGGTCCACTGTGACACGAAAATTTTCCAAAATGACTCAAAATTTGTTAAATTTGCTAAAAGCTTTTCAATAATGACTTCATTTGATTGATATAACAAAGGTGTCAAAAATGACTCAGATTTTTAAATGAAAAAATGTATCCATAATGACTCAGTAGGAACTGTCTGGAACAAATTCTGTGAAGAAGTTGTTTGCTAAAGTTGTCTGGAGCATCATTTATTACACCTAAAGGAACCATTTTTTTAAAAAATGGTTCTTGAGGGACTTTGTCGTTCTTTATGGAAACCATTTACAGAAATGATTCTTGAAGGAACCTCTAGCTAAAAGGTCTTTGTGGAACTAAAATAATGTTTTTTTCTGTTGTATCACTGCCAATAACTGTTATTTTCTGACTTCAGAGACTTTCTTTGTCTTCCTGTTGATCCCAGAGGAAGCCAACCAGATATTGTTTCCTCTCCAGCAGCACATTAGTCTCTGCTTCATGATTCGATCAGCTGCTGATCTGAGCAACATGATTCCAGCTCCTGGTCGGTGTTAGATTTCAGACAACAGCTTCTAACTCTAAACTCTGCAAAGTCATCCAGGTCATTAGAGTCCTGCTGAGATCAGGAAGAAGCAGCTGGACCTCTAGTTGGGTTCTTCCAGATGTTTCACCTTCATTCTAGAGACTTCTCTGGACTGAAGTGCAGAAACCTCCTGGATGAAGGTGAAACATCTTCCAGGATAAAAGTCCAGCTGCTTCTCTCTGTGCAGCTTTAATGGACTTTTCCTTTTATACACTCAGGGGAAGATTTAAAACTCTGGATGCACCAAACACCACAAGATTCCTCTTTAATAACTTGTAGATGTCAAAGTAAATGATTTTCACTGACAGAGGTTCTACAGCCAAGTTCATCAGAGATGGAAATGATGTGGAGAAATCGATACAAGGAAAAGAACATTTAAAAACTATAAATGTAGAGAAAGTTCTAATGAGTTCCAGAGAGCTGGGTCATGTTGCAGTTAGAATAAAGAACCTTCATTTTAGAGGACATCATGATAGAACAGATTATCCTGCAGCAGTAAACAGCTCTTCTATTTCCACTGAAAACACGTAAACATTTGCATGGAGGTTTATCAACAGCTGAAGGTCAATCATTTATATAAACCATCTAAAAAAAAAAAAAAAAAGACAACTTCCTGTTTATGTTCTGCCAAATGCAAATCTTTGGTACTTTTACAGCTGTTTTATTATAATTTCAATTTATCTTCAGTGAATTTTCCGTTTTTATTTCACCTGAAGCTCCTTTCAGGTTCATTTATTGATGCTGAGCCTGGATCTGCTGATTCTCATTAACTTGGTATAAAGTGAATAACCAAAGCAGCTGCTGCTTTCATTTATGTCACAGGTTTCTGAATCAACTCTTTCAAAGCATTAAAAGTTTCTTTAACATTTCATTCCAACCTCAGAAATATTTACGTCTTTTCAATATCTCTCTATAAAAGTTCCTACATAGGATTGAACAGAAAACAGACAGAAATACAGTTTTTCTCAGTTGATAAGACACTAAATTCTATTCACTGCACACAGCCACCAACTGACTGCACACATTTCTCAAAAACAGGACTCTGCTGTCCAAATTTTGGACACTATTCATGGTTTGCACACAGTTTCCAAAACTCTTGCACTCTTTTTGCAAAAGACTGAACACGTTTTTTTGCTCATTTGAACACACTTTTTCACTCACAGCACACATTTTTCAAAAAGTGAACACTAGGAAGCAGAACTGGGGCACTGTTCCAACACTGCTGTCACAATTAAGACACAACAGGTCAAAACTGAAAACACTTTTACCAATGAATAACACACTATAAAACCTGCTGGGAAACAGAATTAGCTGTTCAGAATGGATGTCAGAGGAGCAAGACATCATGCTGGAAGAAGAGGACATGGACGACCTAGACCACGGCCAGAACCAGAACCAGAACCTGAACCTGTCCATGCACCTAATCCTGGACCAGTTTACATGGTATGTAAATGTTGTTTGTCACTTCAGTGACATGTCTATACTGGAACAATACAAGCAGTCAGAAATGTTCTGAGAATACTGTAAAAAATCTAATGTATAATTCTGCTTCACAAGTGCTGGTAAAATTACAGAAGGTGTACATGACTGACTTTTTCTCTGTTTGGTGTGCGTTTGTTCCAGAGAGTTTTTCAGTTGGATTCTGATGATACACATGAATACATCTGGGACAATGTTAGTTTTTATAGAAGACTGTTGATTCGGGAATGTTTCAATATGAACCCTCAAGTTATTGTGGTTTTTCTGCTGGCATATTCTCCTTTTCTGAATCCTATAGAAGAATTCTCCTCTATATGGAGGTGGAAGGTATATGAACGGCAGCCATACTTTGGGACAATCTCTATCAATCAGTGGTCTTGGCATGTGGTGATGTTTCTGTTGATGCATGTCAGGGCTGGATCAGACACACTAGGTCTTTCTTTCCAGAGAAAACATAGCTTGTGATGTTGATGAGGTCCTGTGGCCTGACCAGGCTGAAAGAATTGATGCAGACGTGGTGTAAATATCTGCATACTGTACTGTCTAACATGATTTTTATTTTATAATGTACAGTCAGGCACTGCAATTGCCCCTGATTCATTTATGGGATGCATTTGTGTTTAAGTTGTCATTTTTGAGGACTGTATCATTTTTTTACACATCATGTGAAAACAGTGAGAGAGGAGTGTTTTGTATTTAGCAGTGCAGTGTCCTACTTTTGCTTCGTGTGTCTTAATTTTGAAAAAAAAAAAGTTCAAATTTGACAATAAAGTAGACAATATTTTTTTTTTCTCATTTAACAAATAAATCTGTTTGAAGTCAATATTTTGTTCTCTTGTCAGTAATTGCGTCAAATTTTATAAATTTATTTCGATTAAATCTCGAATTTAACATTTATGTCAAACAAAAGGAAATGTTTGAAATTACAATAAGTTTGTCTTTTATTGATCTTTTTCTGCCACAAGTTTTTCTTTTTTTGTAGAATTTGTATATTTATTAACATTTTGTGTATCATTTTAAATCAGTATTCATCTGTTGTACTCTGCTCACACTCACTACTAATGCTTCCACCTGTTGTAAGACGTTGGTTTATGGAAATTTCTTGGCTTCAGTCCCATTCCATTGAAATCCTCTCCTCCACATGATCAGATTTCCTCATTGTTAAGACCAACGGTTTGTTGGGGGCGTTTTCCTGTGCTGATAAACCATGTCTCTCTGTGTTGACCAGGATACTGAGTCAGCTTGGTGTTACATATAGTAAAAACACCTGCACAGTTTATTGTTTTCTGCAGGCAAAACAGCATTAAAATAGTGTAAAAAATAAAGTCACACACTGAGAGAAAAGCTTTGATGCAGCCACATAACCAATCTGCTGCCAGCTCCACCTGAAAGAGTTCCTTTGTGCCATTTATTATTATATTCTGCTTCCTTTCATTCTTGAAATTTAATCTCCTGTCCTCAGCGTGTAACGAAAGCAGCCATGACGGCCAACATGAACACAGAACAAAGGTCTTAAAGGACCAGTTTGGGGATTTATGGGGAAATATTAGTAGGGTTGTGATCAAGAAGCTTTAAGACGTCACCAGTCTTCACATTTTGTCTCCATTTCCTTCAAAGTAGAGTTAATAGCAGTTCAGAGGCTGCATCCTTTGAAGGCTGAATGCGTCACGATGAAGGCCGTCCAGTTTCATGAAGATGTAAAGACCTTATCCTCGCTATGAACGATGTATCAGGTGGATCCTTCACCGCCCAACGGATCCCAAGATTCATTGGTGTAAGTTTGATCAACTTCTGGAGTTTTAACTGCTCACAACTTTACTGAAAACACGTCTTTATCAGCAGCTAGTTCTAAATATGCACCAAGCAGACAGAACATTCTGACCCCTGAGGTGAAGTGAACAACTCTGATCATCTCTTCATCATGGCTCCTGTTAGTAGCTTGGATTTATCAGGCAGCAAGTGAACATTCTGTCCTTAGAGTTCATGTTAGAAGCAGGAAAAATGTTCAAGCATAAGAACTTGAGGCAGTTTGACAAGACGACTGGATCAGAACATCTCCAGAACTGCAGCTCTTATGGAGTGTTCCTGGTCTGCAATGGTCAGGATCTATCAGAACTGGTCCAAGGAAGGAACAGTGGAGAACCGGAGACAGGGTCATGTAATCTCTGGTCAAAGATTCACAGATTTACAGTTTATCTGCACTCCTGCTGAAGACACTCCTTAATGAGGGAATCAAAGAAGACAGAAGGAGGTGGAGGAGCTGAGGCAGGTGTTGACTTGTAAAAATTCTTAGACACATTCTGTTTGTCGTCTGAAGGAGAAACTTCACTTCCTGTCTCTGAGCCAAACTCAACTTTGAAAGCTGTAGTAGCAGTAGTGAACAGTTAAACTGTCACGAAGATCTCAGCTCATGTCAAACAAATATTTAGTTTTCATAAACCGTCATAAACCGTGGGGTGTGTTTGCAGCAGAAAGCAGCTGGATGATTGATGAAATGGAAACATGGCAGCTCAGATCACTTCAGTCTCTGAATGAAGCTCAGAGTTTCCTAATAAAATTTTCTGAAAATTGTTCAAATTGACTCAGATCGTTAAAATATCTTTGATATTTGTCCAAAATAACAAAAAAATTGTCCAAGATGTTGATCATGATGAAATATTGGCCCCTCAAAATAGGAAAAAGTGCAAAATCTTCAATACTTTGATGGTATAGTGTCTCCATAAAGATCCTGTTAGTGTATATCTATGGATGGATCCATATTTCTACTAATATACAGTCTTTGATCCATATTTCACCAACTGTTGAGGCTCTAACATCAGTAGAATCTGATGTGTTCAAGTTGGACCAGACAAGGTTCCAGTTTTTACATATTTAGACATGTTAAAATGCTGATAAGATGTTTCAACAGGTAAAGGTCATTTAGTGATGCTGTTGATCAGCTGAACCACAGCTTCACTCACCGACTGTCGACACAAATATCACCATAAATACTGGAGGACGAGTCAGAAAGTCCTTTATTTAATACCTGAAAACGCTGTGAAGAGATGTTTATTATCCACAAAGAAACTCGACCAAGTCAAGACTCAACAGTTGGAGACGTGAACATGTATTTAGGGGGTATTTTGTTATTTAGTAGAAAAACCACAGTGTAGAAATACTCTGCTGCTCTGCATTAACGTTTTTATTAAAATAAAAAGTTATTAGCATCAAAATTTACTTTGAACAATATCGGAATAATGTATTAATTACACAAAAGTTAGAGTAAAAGAAAAAGCAGGACAGTAAAAACATCAATGCATCAAGTCTCCATTAAATCCAGTAAAATTAAATATTACAAAACGAACGTTTACATTCTGCAGTGAGATCTTGTACATATGAGCTTTTGAGCCTTCTCGTGTTTTAGAGTCAAACTTCATAAGATTTGAGTGTCATTTATTTTTACTAATAAATCAAGTTATTTTACAGATATCTATATTTTTCCACCAGATTCATCATTTAAATATCGCACAAGTTTAGGAGAAGAAGCAAAGAAGTGAGTGAAAACCTTGTTTTTAGTGCAAATCCTTTAATATTTTATTGATTCTACACAGGCTGCAACTTAAAGCTGCAAAAATATGTGAATTTAGAAAAATTATTCAATGTTTTTTTTTAAGTTTTTGTTGCAGTGAGAGACTCTAGTTCAGTAAAATCCTGTTCATGTTTCTGCTGATATTAAATGTTTTCACTGCACAGCATAAAAAAATTATTATTCATATAATATTCTGTATAAAATATAAAGAAAATATGTATAAAAATACAGTTTAATGACTAAAAACAGTCATAGAAACAGTCCCAGCGCCCTCAAACCATTCCGACATTTTAAACGTTCGGCTGTAAATCTGTTCATCATTGTCATTTTGTCTCATTTGTGTCCTTTTTTTTTTTTTTAGTCATTTTGTCTAATTTTTTGCATACCGTCTCATTTTTTGTAGTTTTGCCTGATTTGTTGTCGTTTTGTACCTTGTTAGTGTAGTTTTGTTGTTTTGTCTCATTTGCATCGTTCCTTCGTTTTGTACCTTTTTTGTCCCATTTTTTGCATACTGTCTCGTTTTTTGTTGTTTAATGTCTCATTCGTTGTCGTTTTGTGCCTCATTTGTGTCTCACATTTGTCGTTTTGTCTTATTTGAGTTGTTCCTTCTTTTAGTCATTTTGTGCCCCATTTTTTACGTACCGTCAGGTTTTTTGCTGTTTACTGTCTCATTTGTTGTCGTTTTGTGCCTCGTTTGTGTCTCACTTTTGTTGTTTTGTATCATTTGTGTCATTCTTTGGTGTGTTTTTTGTCATATTCTGTCCCATTTATGGTGTACTATCTTGTTTTTTTGTCATTTTGTTTAATTCATTGTCGTTTTGTGCCTCGTCTGTGTCTCAGTTTTGCCATTTAATCTCATTTGTGTCATTCCTTTGTGGTTTTTTTGCCATATTGTGTCCCATTTTTTGCGTACTGCTTTATTTTTTGTCATTTTGTCTCATTTGAGTTCTTCTTTCTAAAGTAATTTTGTCCCATTTTATGCGTACATCTCAGTTGTTGTAGTTTTGTCTCATTTGTTGTCGTTTTGTACCTTGTTTGTGTATTGGTTCTGTTGTTTTGTCTCGTTTGCGTCATTCCTTAGTGTGTTTGTCATTTTCTGTCCCAATTTTTGAGTACTGTCTTGTTTTTTGTCATTTTATGTCTCATTCGTTGTCGTTTTGTGCCTTGTTTGTGTCTCAGTTTTGCTGTTTTGTCTCGTTGGTATAATTTGTCTCACTTTTGGTATTTCGGCTTGTTTTGTGTTAATATTATAGCAAAAACCCTGCAAAATTATACAAAATACAAATATACCTTACACTGCATTATTAATTATGTAGATTAACCTTAACAATTTCAATAAGGTGTGGAGAGTAGAGTTAAAAATAATTAATGGAAATTAACCCGACATATTTAAAACTAAAGACTCTACCAAAATATACATGATGATATTTACAGCAGGAGAATTATTCCTGTAGACAATGAACAACACCAGAAGGATCTTCACTGACTCTGACCGGATTGTTGTGTTGGGTTTGCCAGCAGGCGTTCATTACTTTCCTGAAAGAAGAACATCACATGCACATTATCTTTGTCAGCATCTAAACCCAAAATGTTAGACGTAAGCTCTGCACAAAGACGATTGTTCTTCTCCTTCAAAGGGAAAAATACAAGTCTGGGAATGATTCTGTTACAAATCCTTGTTTAGCTTGATTTTCTACATCTATAATTTTCTCCGTATCTGTAAAATACCACCATCAGCTTTAAAAAACATGGGTAATTTGTGTATCTGGCTGTATCTCATTTTGATGCACACATAGAAGTCTGTGATGTATTTACCTCCGAGACATCGTCATCCAGCGGTAATGTCTCTTTGTGCCATTTCACCACCTCACAGCAGCCTACAACAAAAATAACTGATTAATAATAAAGACAACGTCTGGCCAAACTGCAGTAATTATGGACAGTAAAGGATAGAAATGCATTGCATTCACATACCCTGTGCTCCTTGTCTGTTGCTTCGTTTGTACAGACAAATGATCAATATGAGAAACGCAACAACAGCAACAACCACGACAGTGGCGACAAGAATCCAAAACATGGATTGATGATCTGCAAATGCATCAAAGTGATTGTTCAGAGACATGGCAGCAACACAGACAAGAACAAACACAGTCATTCAGGTAATGAGATTTCATGCAGATTCAGATGTTAAGTGCAAATTCACTGGAAGAGCTCAGATCTATGACATCTACCATATCTACACCATCTACCATATATCTAGACCATCTACCATATATCTACACCATCTACCATATATCTACACCATCTACCATATCTACACCATCTACCATATATCTACACCATCTACAATATATCTACACCATCTACCATATCTACACCATCTACTATATATCTACACCATCTACCATATATCTATACCATCTACCATATATCTACACCATCTACCATATCTACACCATCTACCATATATCTACACCATCTACCATATATCTACACCATCTACCATATATCTACACCATCTCTCTCATGTATACAATGCAGCTGGAGTGATCCAAATGAAGTATGTCTCTCCCAAAGCTACAGTTTTTAGTATAAAACAGCTCAGCTAGTACAGACGGGAGGAATAATTCCACTGGTCAAAGGACATACGACATGTGAGAAGCGTTTTAACAAAACAAATGAAAAATATGAAAAAACCCACAAAGAAACAGATCTGTCCCAAAAACACATCGGACAACTTAAACAAGACACAGATGTAGATGTAGACACGAGGCTGTAGACAATTAAAAGTCTAATTTTTAACTTCCTTTTGATACCAGGTTCAGGACTTCTTCTCTGTCAAGCTATCTTCTAACATATTCTGACACCCCCGATGTGTAAAATGTGAGATTCTACTCTGGTCACACATCATTCACAGAACATAGAACCTGAGACACTGTTTGGTGTTTCTGTAGGACGACCCAGAGCAGTTCACCTGAGTGATGAGGTGGACACCAGTCTGTGGAGTTGAGCATTACTGTTGCGTCACTGACGGGGTTTGCAGCTCTGCAGGTGTAGATGACTTCAGGCTGACTCTGGATCTGCAGAGGCAGCGTGAGGTTAACAGAGATGTCTGAGTCACTGATCTCAATTATTTTCTTCTCTCCTTGGTACCAGGACAAGAAAACTTCAGGTGCATTCCTAGCTGAGCAGCTGACGGAGCAGATCCCATCAGTCTGTGTGAAGTTGGCGGGTGCTGACGAGATTTGTGGTTTGGGAACAAGTTCTGTAAGAAAGAAAAGCGAACAACGTCAGGCTCATTTACGGTGGCGACACTTTTAATGTTAGTTTTTGGCTGAAAATGTTCCTTCCTGGATATTTTTAAACCACTGCAGCATCTGGCAGAGAACGTTCCACTCTTTTTTTAGGAATGTTTTCATCTCAGACAAACCACAGCGTTCTTCTGTAAAACATTCTCACAATGTTCCATCATGACAGAGGAACATCGTCACAGATGACAGAACGTTTTTTCATACAGAACATTTTCTAAAGTTCCTGTGATGTGAGACATTAGTTGGAACATTCGGTGTCGTCGTTTAGGGAACACAATACAGAACGTTCCTCTTTAAAACATTCCTATAATGATAGCAGAGGAAGGACGTTCTCAGTGCAACATTCGGAAAATGATTTCAAGATGTTACTAAGATGTCAAATGACAGAATGTTCTTTGTAAGACGTTCCTGTAATGTGACATTTTAGGGATGGAAGGTTTAGCCTTGCTGTTAAGGGAACATGCTATAGAACATTCTTCTATAAAACATTCACACAATGTTCCATCATCACAAAAAAAGAACGTTCCAAGCAACATTCAAACCATGTTTTCCAGATGTTGTCAAGGAGTCAGATGCCAGAACATTCTCTAAAAGTCATTCCTTTACTGCAACATATAAACAAAACAGGAACATTCTGGCTGCAATGTTCTGAAGACGTTTGGGGAGTGTTGTTGAAGGAACACCTTACAGGATCTATAAACTGTTCCCTTAATGTTCCAGAGTGTTCCATGATAATAAAAAAGGAAAAACTTTCTCAATGCAACATTCTGTTCTGAGCATGTTAGCGCATAACGCTCCAACAAACATTTTTGGAACATCTTTAGTTATTCGACCTTTAAGAAGAACATTCTGGGAACTAAAAGAAAACTTCCTGCTGAAAACATGAGTAGAATTTTGCAGAACTTTCTCAGAACATTTTGGGGACTTCAGCGATTTTATTATGTCTGAGCATTAAACAATCTTACGTTGTGGAAAGGTTTTTGTTTGGTTCACACTGAGCGAGACCTGTAAAATGTTCCTTATAGAGCACTTACCGTAGACCATGACAAGGTACTTTCTGAGGATGTGCGGATCGGTTCCCCACAGATTCTTCACGCAGTAAAACCCCTCCAGGCTCCTTGTCATTCTGTTTATGGTGAGAGCTCCAGTTCTCTCGTTCAGCTGCAGAACATCCTTGAAGGTTTCATTGATAAAAATCTGATCTGATAAAAATTTGAGTCCTTCCACTGAGCAATCAGCGTTCCATCGAAATCTGGACCCTTAGTCCACCTTACTGTGTGGTCCTTCTGTAGCGTCTCTATTCCAGGATCCAGAGTGGCGCTGTTCCCCTCCAGAACCTTCTCAAAAATAACTGAATTATCTGGAAAAATCACAAATAACATGTTATTGATGGAAACATAAAGGAAGAAAATTGCTTGATTTAAGAAAGCTTTACTAAAGAGATACGACTGTTCTCACCTTGGACGGTCAGGTTAAATCTCTGCAGCAGGGTTCCTGTTTCCGTGAGAATCTGAGCCAGAAATATCCCGCTGTCATTGACGGTGAGGTTAGAGATGGTGATCGATGCCGTTTCTATGTTTGTTTGCAGCCTGTTTCCAAACCTGGTCCCATTGACAGGAGTGACTTTTCCTTGGGTGACGATGGTTATGGCTAAAACGGGGTTATGTCGGCCGTAGGTCCACAGATAGTCCTTAAACCGAGGCTCTGTTTGGTTCAGATGTAAAGTCACCGTTTCTCCATCCAGCTTCGTGACTGCTGGTTCTTCAGAGAAGACCAAACCTGAAAGGAAGAATCACAGAAAATGATGGATGAATACATAAGAAAGTAAAACCTTCAGGAAATCCTCCTTTAACTCTCCTGTTATGCTTGTTTCACTCTTGGAGCTCATCCAGATATTTTTTCTAAATATCAGATGAACCTTTATGTTCTTTTAGGTCAGTAGAGGTTTGATCCTTTAACTCTCCCATGGATCCATTTTCTCCCAGAGTCTTCCTTATTGTGGAATCATGTAGACGAATCTGAACTGAGGCCAGTGAGGTCTGCAGATCTTTAGATGTTCATCTGGGTTCTTCTGTGACCTCCTGGATTAGATGTTGATGCTCCTGGAGAAATGTTGGTCGTTGGTCCACTCCTGAAGGCTCTCCACTGTTCCATGTCTCTCCATCTGTGAATAATGTCTCTCACTGAGGTTCTCTGGAGTCCCAGAGCCTCAGCAATGGCTTTGGAACCCTCCAGACTGATAAATGTCGATGACTTTGTTCCTCATCTGTTCTTGAATCTCTTTAGAACGTGGCATCATGTGCTGCTTTTTGAGACCCTTTAGCTGCTTCACAATGCAGACAGGTTCTATTTAGTGATGTTTAGATTCAACCAGCCTGGCAGGAACCATATGAAGGTCTGGATGGTGAAACTGAACCAAACTGATGAATGAATGTGGTCATTTGGTAGATTAGTAGGTAAGGAGGCAATTACTTTTTCACGTAGGATAACATAGGACAGCATTTTACCTTTAATAAATTAAATCAACAATTAAAAACTGCATTTTGTGTTTTCTTGGGTTATCTTTGTAAATTAAAAGTAGTTTGATGATCTGGTACATTTAAATGTGAAAAATATGCAAAAATAGAAGATTTTTGTCTCAGCTGTTTTGAAGGGCGGTCGACCCAGTAACTGAAACAGTTTTAGTGTGTGCAAAGCAAACAATTCGCAATTTTTGCTGTAAAGTAAGTAACCAAAGTTCATCAGTGCCATTTTTTACAGCAGATCTTTTAGGATTTCTTCAGTCTCACCAGAGTTCAGTGACAGTAATAAGTGCATTATGTATATATATATATATATATATATATATATATATATATATATATATATATATATATATATATATATATATATATATATATACTGAAATACAGAAAAAAATTTGCAACATTTTATTAAACTAAATCTAAAAACTAGAATTATGTGTATATTAACCCAAATATAAAAATAAGAATGAATAAATAAATAAAGCAAACCAAATAAAATTGAGTTTGTATTTTTTTGCAACAGTGGGTTTTACAGGGTTGATAATGAAAAAAAACTAACAAAACAGTTTATAATAATGTAGATCGTATTCATCACCTTTATGGCTGAAACATAATCAAGTCAAGAAAATATAACTTTGCTGGTGTTTGGTTTATTGTGTCGGATTCATCACCGAATAACTAAATACCTGATAATTTCTATTTTATCTGTTCACATGGTTATTGTCTGATGAACTTTTCTGAGAAGAAAACAACAACAACACGGACTTAAGTGTCAAACTAAGTTTCTCTAAAGTGTCTTTCTACATCAAACTTTCAGTCATTTATCGGGTTATCTAATTTATAATCTTCTGAAGCATTTCTTGCTATAAAATATCACTTTTGCAATTTAGTTTCATTTTCGTTTGCGCCTAAAGCAAAGAGTCACAGCGGAACAAGTTGGAGCAAAAAACGTGTAAATTCTCATAATAATTAAAAGATTATTTACCTGTAAGGACCACCAGAAGTAGCACACCTCCACCTGGACCCACCATTCTGCTTTCAATCAATCATCTGATCGAAAATGATCGACTCTCCCCTCGTGACAGGAAGTTCAGAAGGGTTGGGAATTGTAGTTTTTTCTATAAATGTTTCTTTTACGCTCCATCAAAGCTATAATTTAGTAATTTCAAATATCTTTTTCAGCCAGAAGAACCTCACAGGTCAGATAAAAATCACTATAAATTAAAATTTAACTGAATAATGTGGGAGCTGGAAGAAGAAAAGCTGTTCAGGTATCAGTGTTACTGTGATTATTACTGCATAGACCTTTTGCAGCTACTTCCTGTTTTACTTTGAAACTGCATTTCCCTGCGGGTTTACTTTTCACTCTACTTCCGGTTGTCGACCTATTCAGTCTTTCAGCGTCTTTTGTGCTTCTTTATATGTCGTTTCAAGCCAAAAGACCTCAGCTGAAGATTCTCTTGATTTTAAATCTCTCCCTGACATTTTGCAGCTCGATCTTCTTCGTTTCCAACTTGGTCAGAGAAGCTCAGTCACTGTCTCAGTTCAAAAAGAATCAAAAAACCTTCCTGGCATTTCTATATTTAGTCTTTCTAGTGTTTTACTGTTACCCTTTTTAGTTTTTACTGACTTTACTAGTGTTCAACTGTCTATCTTTAGTGCTTCCGTGTTGGTTTTAATGTTTTTAAATCTCCTTGTAACTCCAGTTGTAAAAAGGTGCTTTAGAAATAAAGTTTTTTATTGTTATCTTTGCTATCTTTACAAGACAGGATTGCAATAAAGACATAAACCTCCCACAATGTTGGAATGAAAAGTAGTGATTAATACAGGTATCGCTTTATGGGGAAATTCAGATAAAACAACAAGCTCAGAGGACAACTTAGCTGTGAATTTATTATTAGATGGTTTAAAAACTCTTCAGTCAAATAAAAAAATGTCAGAATTACACTTTCTTTTAAAGAATCCACAAAAAAAGTGAAAATCTGGAAGTGAAGATGCCAGAAACATACACGATCACACAGCATTAAAGAACAAATTACTGTTTATTTACATGTAATATGTACCGTTTTGGCTTCTTCTCTCTGTAATTTTTGAAAAAAAAATTCCCAAAGACAGAATTAAAAAATAAAAATAAAAAAGATTTCTATTTTTTGTCCTAAATTTACATAATTTTCTGTCAAAAATGGCAAATATCTGTGATCTAATGATGTTTTTGATGTATAAATACAGAAAAATTGTGTCATTTTCGTCAAACATTGTAAAGAACAAAGTAACTTTTTAAAAAAAGATAGATTTTTTTAAAATGTTGACATTATTTACAGTTGTAGAATGAACATGTAAATTTATATTTTTTCTAGTATTTTACTAATTATTAACTGTAATTTAGGAATAACTGTAAAACAACACAACATTGTTTTAAAACTACAATTAAAAATTATTTAAAAAAAACATTTACTCTTATCATTCTTAAATTCTGTGTATAAAGAAAAAACACTGAAAAACCTGAAAGTACAAAAGAATGACATACAGAACAGAAGCGCTTATCCCTGAGAAACATCTGGACAGATGTTACTGGAACAATCCTCACATCACAGCATAAGTTTTTAAATGCTCCAATGTTTAAATCAGTCCAACATTAAACAACAGACTAGAAATATTCTCTGTATGCTGTTTATTATCTCTGAGAGCAGCTGCAGCATCAGAATTATAATGAGAACAAACTAAATGTGAACTGAAGACACAGAAACAGCTCCAGGAGACAGCTGCTACCAGAAGTCTGAGTCTGCCAGAGGAAGATCTCCTCTGTCTTCTGGAGATGATGATCCTCAGGCCAGAGCTGGTGGAGAAGCCGTCTCAGTTTCTCCTCATGTTGCTCACAGAGACCCAAACAGCAACTGCACCCCCAAACACAACCAGAGGAACCAGGAACCACCAGCTGGTACCATCAGCTGGAGGAAACTCCGACATCAGTGGAGAAACACTGAGATCCACTGAGGACATGAAAGCAGAGCAAAACCACACCAAAACATACAATCCACTGATAAAACCCAGAGTTAGAACTGATCTTACCATGTCTTTGGTTGTTGTCTGAGCTGCTGTTGGTGAAGTTCTAGCCACAGAACGTCTGAAGATCCACTAGAAGAGTCCTTTCTTCTGCAGGGTTTCCAGCCACACATCTGTAAGAGGAGCTGAGGTCCTGCTTGGTCACAGTGAGAGGCAGAGATCCAGCAGAGCTGCTCTGGTTCACCACCTCCTCATCTTTGTACCACCACAGTGTGATCTCTGCAGCTTTGTCCACAGCACACAGCAGATAGCAGCTGTCAGAGCTCACACTCAGTGTTTGGACAGCAGGAGGCGCTACAGAGTCTGCAGAGGACCAGATGGACACTGGAAATTAGACAAGAGTTCACAACAAAAACCTGCATCTTCTGGTTAGAAATAGGACTCAGAAAAATTAAGTTTTTTACTGTGGTGATTTGAACACAATGACTATAAATGTTCAAATAACAAAACATAAATAACAAAATTTGTCCTAAATGACTAAAAGTTTTTCAATAATGACTCAAAATTTGACTTAAATGTCAAATTCTTCTGAAAATTATGCAAAAACAATGACCTAAAAGACAAAATTAGTGTCCACTCTGACACAAGAATTGTCCACAATGACTCCAAAATATGTGCAATATCATTGACATAAATAACAAAATGTGTCCTAAATGACACACAATTTGTCCTTATGTCATCAGATTTGTCCTAAATTACTAAAGGTTTTCCAACAAAGACTCAAAATTTGACTTAAATGACAAACGTGTCAAATTCTGCCTGTAATGATGCAAAAAATGACCTAAAAATAGAAAACTAGGGTCTACTGTGACACGAAAATTGACCAAAATGACAAATTTGTAAATAATAATGCAAAAAATGACATAAATGAGAAAATGTGCCCATAATGACTCAGTAGGAACTGTCTGGAACAAGGTTCTGTCAAGAACCCGTTTGCTAAAGTTGTCTGGAGCATCATTTATTACACCTAATGTCATGATCCCTGTTCCAGCCCCGGTTTCTCTCCTTCTTCCTCCTGTTCTGTCTGTATCTATCTGTTTTGACCTGTCTCTCTCCCCCTCCCTCCCTCCCTCCCTCTGTCTGTCTGTCTGTCTGTCTGTCACCTCTTCCTCATGTCTCTCTCTCTCCCTGTCTCTCGTCCTCCTGCTCTCCTTGCTTCACCTGCCGTCATTCTGCTACCTGCTGATTACTACAGTGAGTGTCAGCTGCAGTAATCAGTTCACTCTGGACACCTGTTCACAATCACCTCTTGCAGTATAAATCTCAGTTCATTCAGTCACAACTTGCTGGATCATAAAGACTCACATCCCCACTGAGACGCTGCTTCCCCACTCTTGGGCTTTGTTTCCCCCCTGGATTACCCCACATGGACTCTGATCTTCTCCCTGGTTCTCCCCTGCCTTACTTCTGTCTCCAGCCTGTTTGTCCTGTCTCATCTCCATCTGCCCCTGGATTCCTTCAGCCTGATTTCCCCCTCCGTGTTCAGTTTCCCCCATCTTATGAGTACCCGTCTTGAGCTTAGTTTTGTTAATGCAGTTTAGTTTCGTAGACTTCTGTTTTTGTATTCATAGTGTTGGTTTGTAGAGTTTAGAGTTGTTTGGTTTTGTTCTGCCCTCCTAGTTCAGTTCTCTGTTTATGTATTGGTTTAGTTATCTGGTTTAATAAAACTTTTATTCACTTGTCTGCCAGTTTTCTCTGTGTTTGTGCTTGGGTTCTCCAGCTCCCCCTGTAACACCTAAAGGAACCATATTTTAATGGTTCTTGAGGGACTGGCGTTCTTTAAAGAACCAGAAATGATTCTTGATTCTAGCTAAAAGGTGTATGTGGAACTAAAATAATGTTTTATTTATGTTGTATCACTGCCAATAACTGTTTGGTTTGTTTTTTTGGTTTTTTTTTGTTTTTTTTTTTAGACTGCAGAGACTTTCTTTGTCTTCCTGTTGATCCCAGAGGAAGTCAACCAGTTACTGTTGCTCTGAAGGTGATCAGGAAGCTTTAAAATGTTTTTTCTCTATATCTGACCTCCAGACGACTTGTGTGTCGACATTCATTCTCTGTCAGCATCTGACTGTAAAATAATCATCTGTAACCTCTGACCTCAGGAAACGAGACCAAAGCAGGACTGAGGTCAACATTAAGGAGCTCTAGTGGGTCAGTCTGGGTCCTTTCAGACACCACACTTTGTTTTTTGAAACCAAAACTGAGTTCTGGAAAATATCTTTGGCTGAATTTTGAGAATTTTAGATGTTTTCAGACTGGAGATTTTTACTATTTTCATCCTCAAAACACTGAATGAATGAATGAATGAATGAATGAATGAATGAATGAATGATGACGAACTGAAGCCATTTAAAAGGTTCAGTGTCTCCAGAAATAAAACCGGAACTCCTTCAGCTGTGAAATGTGGTGAGAACAGACAGAATAGTTTAATAACAGCAGGATGATTGAACGGATCCAGCAGAAGGCAGCATTTCAATTATCAACCGCTGAAAATGGAATAAACAAAATGTTGCATCCAGGCTGGTCTAGAGTCTCCATAAAGTTCCTGTAAGTGTATATAACTGGATGGATCCATATTTCTACTGAAATACAGTCTTTGGTCCACATTTCACCAACTTTTGAGGCTCTAACATCAGTAGAATCTGGAATAACTCAAAGTCCCAAATAAGTTGGTGAAATGTGGACAAAAGACTGTATTTTAGTGGAAATATGGATCCATCTATTGGAACTTTATGGAGACACTACACCATAAAAGGCTGAAAATTTTGCACTTTTTTCCATTTTCAAGGGCTGATAATTTATTATTGACATCTTGAACTTTTTTTTGTAATTTTGGACAAACTTCAAGGATTTTATGAAAATATCATTCTGAGCAATCTAAGTAACTTTTCGTTTAATTTTAAAGTCATTAAGGCAGTTTTGAGTCATTTTCTACAACTTTTTGTTTTTTCTTATTTCAAATCAAAGTAGAAAAAATCTGGAACCTTGTCTGGTTAAACTTTAACATATCAGATTCTACTGATGTTAGAGCCTCAACAGTTGGAGAAATGTGGACCAAAGACTTTATTTTAGTAGATAATATAAATATATTCATAAATATTCTCTGTCCAAAATAATTTGAAATTTATCCACAATGTCACAAAAATCCTACAAAATGTGCTTAACACAACCAAGAAAATTACCACAAATTACTCAAAAATGACCCAAAAATTGTCTAAATTGGCTCATATCTGCATTCTATATGTCTAAGTAAAACTGGAACCTTGTCTGGTCAAACTTTAATATCAGATTCTAGTGTCTCTGCTGTTGTGTTTGCTGTTGAAGTGTGTTTTGTCATCCAGACAGAAAAGGTCACACATAGTTTCAGTTGTTAAAACAATATTCTTGCCAACACACTGATCCTTACATTTTATTAATATTGATAGAAGGAATGTGACTCACCGTAAACTGTGAGGTTATAAATGGATATAGTGGAAACTTCTCCCTGTTTAGAGTCAATAGAATAAATCCCAGAGTCTCTCCCCTGCAGGTCTGAGAGAGTGAAGAGTCCAGAGTTATTGTTCCAGTGAATCCTATTGTAAATGTTATCTAATATTTTGAGTTCTCCATCATTCACCAGAGCAATATTCTTTCTTCCATATAACAAAAATCCAAACTCCAGTACAGGATCAGGCAGAATGATGTTTCCTCCCTTAGTTCCTTTCAGATTCTTCTTCTCTTTTTCAGCAGCAGATAAACTGATCACTGGAAAACATCAACAGTTAGTTCAGATGAAACCAAAAGTCTTGAAAAAGTTTGGAACTGGAACTTTTAACTTTGAAATGCTGCAAAAACAGTCTCAGGTCTGTTGCTGCAGTTTTAAACGACATCTGGCTTACTTGTTGTTCCTAGAATCTCTAAAAGTAGAATGGGAGGCAGAGCCTTCAGTTATCAGGCACCTCTCCTGTGGAACCAGCTCCCAGTTTGGGTTCGGGAGGCGGACACCCTCTCTACTTTTAAGACCAGGCTTAAAACCTTCCTTTTCGACAAAGCTTATAGTTAGGGCTGACTGGGTGACCCTGACGGGGTGAGCTGGTGTTTTCATTTGCACAACTGACTTCCCCTCTTGACGTCCCTTTAGTTTGCCCCTAGTTATGCTGCTATAGGCCTAGGCTGCTGGGGAACCTCTCTGGATGCACTGAGCCCTTCTCTAACTACCTATGTATTTACTATATATACCATTATTGCATTACATTCACTCTGTTTCTTTCTGTGTCCTTTCTCCGAGTGTCCCTGGTCCCAGAGCTGGATGCTGGATGCTTCAGATGTGTGGCTGTGTTTTATGGTCCTTGTGTCCCACCCCCCACCTCTCTATCTCTACCCCTCTATCTGTATCCCTCTATCTCTACCTCTACCCCTCTATCTCTACCTCTCTACTTCTTCTGTCCCTCTCAACCCGCCCGGCCAGCAGGCAGATGGGTCCCCCCACATTAGAGCCGGGTTCTGCTCGAGGTTTTTTTCCCTGTTAAAAGGGTGTTTTCCTTGCCACTGTCGCCTTTTGGCTTGCTCTGGGGGTCAGGCATATGGGTTCTGTAAAGCGTCTCGAGACAATTTGACTGTAATTGGCGCTATATAAATAAAATTGAATTGAATTGAATTGAATCTGTTTAAGCTGCTCTTGTGCAAAGTACATCAAAAATAAAAGAAAAGTGATGATAGAAAAAGATGAGGACCTTAAGAATGCTTGTTGTTTACTGGAGTCAAATACTCAGACGATGGCTGAGTCTCTGATTAGAACAGAAAAAATGAGTCAAAGCTGAACAAACTGATGAACAACAGCAAAAAGCCTCAACGTGACGCCTGTAGCTCATCAGTTATTCTATTTATTATGATCTACAGGTCATCTCAGCCCTTTAACTGTTCACTGTCAGCTGAACTGGGGACCACAGCTACTTCTGAGTTCTACAGTGGAAAGCAGTCATAAATCTAACAGTAATTAGCATAAATGATGATGATAATGCCTTAAGCATCCAGTAAACTGAGTTAAAGTGCAGCAGTTACCTGTGAAGCAGATGAACGTCCTCAGGTGGAGCTTCATGGCTCTTTGGGAACGTTTCAGACGCTGAAAACCTGAAAACTGTTGGTTCAGCTCCAGAGTCTCGCTGATGCTTCTTCCTGTTTCAGCCGCTGAGGTTTACATGAAGCTTAACGCTGCACTCAGACAACAGAACTAGTCTCAGTTCAGTGATGGAAATCAGAGGAATCTAGTCTTTATCTGGACCTTCATGGATTATTCAGCTGCTGCTTTACTTATCTGTGTTTAAACTGCAGCACTTTTTAATCTGCAGGTTTCTGTCAAATGTTACGTACCAAAAGTCAGAGTCAGACTCCTCAAATGTCAAAACCTCAATCTGGTTCTGGTTCTGGTTCTGATCAGTAAAAACCAGGAATTTGTCTGGTCAAACTTTAACACATCAGATTCTACTGATGTTAGAGCCTCAGAAGTTTATGACCGAAGACTGTATTTTAGTAGAAATATGGATCCATCCATAGATATACACTAACTGGAACTTTATGGAGACAAAAAAAAAAATAAAAAAATTGCACTTTCTTCTATTTTTAAGGTCCAATAATTACTCATTGTTGGCATTTTGGACAATTTTAAGTCATTCTGGGCAAGTTTCAAGTCAGGTTGAGCAGTTTTTAATCAAATTTTGGACAAACATTTAGTCATTCTTGGACAAATTTTAAGTAATTTTAGATAATTTTTTAATCATTCTGACAGATTTTTTTTTTTGGTCAGAAGACTAAAACAGTGGAGCATTGTCTTGCCAAACTTGACACAAATCAACTTCTACTGATGTTAGAGCCTCAGAAGTTGGTGAAATGTCGACCAAAGACTGGATGTTTGAGAAGAAATATGAATATGTCCATAAATATTCTGTCTGTGTTCAAAATAAGTTGAAAATTTTCCGCAATGCCAGAAAAATCCGCCAAAATGTGTCCGAAACAACTAAGAAATTACCCAGAAGTGGTCCAAATGGACTCAAACTCATATTTGACATGTCTAAATAGGAAAAAACTGGAACTTGGAAAACTGGAAATTCTCCAAAATGTGCCCAAAACAACCAAGAAATGACCCAAAATGACTCATAAATGGCTGAAAATGATCCAGAAATTGTCCAAATGTACTCATATCAAATATAAAGTCATAAAAGGCAGTTTTGAGTTAATTTAAAACTTTCTTTTTTGGTTTTTCTTATTATTTCAAGTCAAAATATCTAAAAACTGGAATCTTGTCTGGTCAAAGTTTAACCCATCAGATTCTACTGATGTTAGGGCCTCAACAGTTTACAACCAAAGACTGTATTTTAGTAGAAATATGGATCCATCCATAGATATACACTGATAGGAACTTTATGGAGACTCTAGACCAATATTGTTAGAAAATTTTATACTTTTTTTCATTTTCAAGGACCAATAACTGAAAATTTGTCCACTTCTGGATGAATTCAGTCTGTCATGATCCTGCTCCAGCCTCTGCCTTTCTTCCTCCTTTTCCCCATTTTTCCTCCTTTCTTCCTTGGGTCCTGATCTGTTTCTGTTTTGTCCTTTCTCTTTGGCTCTGTCTGTCACCTCTCCCTCATGTGTCTCTCTCTCTCTCCCTGTCTCTCGCCCACCTGCTTCTCCTGCCTGCACTCTGTTTGCTGATTGCTACGAGTCTCAGCTGTAGCAATCAGTTCACACTATTCACCTGTTCTCCACCTCACCTGCACCTATTTCAGCTCTTCCCGTTCATTCACTCCCTGCCGGATCATAGATTCACATTCCCTCATGGACTCTGTTCCCACCTGGACTCTGCTTTTTGGACTCTGTTTCTTGGACTCTGTTTCTGGATTCTGCTTTTGGACTCAGCTTTGGACTCTGTTTTCCCCTTCCGTTCAGTTCCCCCATTTTTGTGAGTATCCGTTTAAGCCCAGTTTGTTTTGCAGACTTCCGTTTTTGTAATCTTTGTGTTGGTAAGTACTGTGACTGATTTAGTTCCTGTTTTGTTAAAATAAAGCCCTTTTTCCCTTGAACCTCCTGTCGGCCTCTATCTGTGTCTGCGCCTGGGTTCTCTGACTCCTCGCCCCCCGTGACACAGTCATTCTGAGCTGATGGAATCTGTTCTTTCTGTGTCCTCATCCAGTTTCGTGGCTGTGAGAGTTATATTTCTGGAGATATTTAAATCTTAAAGTGGCTTCTCAGGTCTCAAAACATGAATTTCTCAATATTACAAAATTTAATTTTGTATCCCGAATAACAAAGAAATAAACAATGACAGATTGGGAAAGTTAGAACTCTGACAGTTTCTAGCCGATAAATGATGTCATTCTGATATTTTTTACAAAATATAATGTATGCGAACTTTTGGGTTCTGATGGTTAAACTGGAGTTTTTTCTCCTCACTGTTCTCAGTGCAGCTGATGTTTGGACTATCTGGTCTCTGTCCTGGGATATAATTCTGTAATGTCCTGACCTCATTGTGTCAAATGCCCTGAGATGACTTGTGTAATGAGTTTATAGTGTATAAATAAGATGAAACTGAAGCTGACTGATGTGTCTTTATGTTTTACAGTGATCAGATTATCTTATACTGAAGAAGAGCAGAATAATCTGACAGGAACTGAGGGAGGAAACATCACTCTGCCTGATCCTGTACTGGAGAGAGGATATCTGTTATATGGAGGAAATGTTATTGCTCAGGTGATAAACAGAGTACTCATCATAGATGAGGGCATTTATATTAACAAACTTCACTGGAACAATAACTCTGGACTCTTCACAATCACAGACCTGCAGAAGAGAGACTCTGGGATTTATAAAATTGACTCTAAAAAAGGAGTAATTTCTACTAAATCCATTTATAGCCTCACAGTTTACGGTAAGATGGCTTTCTTCTTCCAGTATATTGATTAGTGTGTGTTGGCAGGAATATTGTTCCAATAACTTCCTGTAACTATCTATGACATCAGCAGCACGCATGTGGCTCCATGATGACATCATCCGTCCTTTCCAGTGACCAAACCACAGGTCATGTGAGGTCACTGATGAGCAGCATCACGTGTTAAACCTTCACGTTTTCACCATGAAGCCGACCAGCGTGTGATTAACACCTGAGACACACCTGAGACGTACTCTTGTATCACAGTGGACACTAAATTAGTGTTTTAAAGTCCTTTCTCTGCATCCTTACAGGTAGAATTTGACATGTTTGTCATTTAAGTCAAATTTTGAGTTATTATTGAAAAACTTTTCGTCATTTAGGAATTTTTTAAATACAAAAATCATTTCTGTAGTTCCACAAAGACCTTTTAGCAAGAGGTTCCTTCAAGAATCATTTCAGGTTCTTTAAAGAACGCCAAAGTCCTTCATGAACCTTTAAAAAATGGTTCCTTTAGGGGCAATAAATGTTGGTCCAGACAACTTTAGCAAACGGGTTCTTTACAGAACTTGTTCCAGACAGTTCCTACTGAGTCATCACAGACACAATATTTCATTTATGTCAATTTTTGCATTATTATGAACAAAATCTGAATCATTTAGGATAAAATTTGATTGTTTTTGACAAATTTTGAGTCACTTTGGATGATTCTTATATCACAGTGGACACAAATTTTGTGTTTTAGGTCTTTTTTTTTTTGCATCATTATAGGCAGAATTTGATCCATTTTTGACATATTTGTCCCATTTTGAGTCATTATCGAAAAACGTTCAATCATTTAGGACGAATTCTGATTATATAAGGACAAATTTTGTGTCATTTAGGACACATTTTGTAATTTAGGTTTTTTTTTTTTTTTTTTTTTTTTTTTTTTTTAACATTTTGAGTCATTGTGAACAAATCACCACAGGAAAAACATGATTTTCTGAGTCCTATTTCTAACCAGAAGATGCAGGTTGTTGTTGTGAACGCTTGTCTAATTTCCAGTGTCCATCTGGTCCTCTGCAGACTCTGTAGCGCCTCCTGCTGTCCAAACACTGAGTGTGAGCTCTGACAGCTGCTATCTGCTGTGTGCTGTGGACAAAGCTGCAGAGATCACACTGTGGTGGTACAAAGATGAGGAGGTGGTGAACCAGAGCAGCTCTGCTGGATCTCTGCCTCTCACTGTGACCAAACAGGACTTCAGCTCCTCTTACAGATGTGTGGCTGGAAACCCTGCAGAAGAAAGGACTCTTCTAGTGGATCTTCAGACGTTCTGTGGCGAGAGCTTCACTGGAGTGCAGAACAACACAGAATCAAGACATGGTAAGATCAGTTCTAACTCTGATTTTTATCATTAAAACCTGTTTTTGGTGAGTTTTTCTTGACCTCCAGTGTTTTGTTTGACAGGTTGGATCATAATTGGAGTCTCTACTGGATGTGCTGCACTTACAATTGTGACAGTCGCTGCATTTTTAATCAGGTGGACGTGTTTCAGCACCGTAGAGAGAAACGGCAGGTGTTTGATTTGTTTTTATTGAATCCTACATTGATAACAGATTTCTCTCTTATTAAATGTATTCATATGTGATTGCAGATTATTTTTATAGGACTAATCATATCAGACAGACACAGTCACACCGTTTATTCATCACCTGCACAGCTGCTATCATCATCCACTGGATGTTGGTGGAAACATTATTTTAAATGTAATTTCAACTTCAGTTTTGTGTCGTTGCAGAGTCTCTAGACTCAACAACAGAAGTGGAGTACACTGGAGTAAATATCTGTGCTGACGGACACAGTCAGGTTGGTGCCTTTCTTCACATTAACATGATGTTTATGATCATGAAGAAAAAAACCTACATGCCAGATAGATTCTCCAGAGTTTTCAGGTTGAACTGCAGGCAGTGTTTCCACAGAGAGGAAAACCAAAGCTACTGGATGAATAAAATAAATGCAGCATGGCTCAGAAACGGTGAACAGAGCAGCAAGGTGTTGGAGATACATTCAGCATGGTGTAACATCTTTCTACTGATGATGAGCAGAGGAGAGAGGAAACATGGAGACAGAAAAACATCTACAGGAAGAAGAGAGAAGACTATTTCCAGTGTTGGTCACATCTGTGGACAGATGTTGGACATGTTGATTTTCTCAGTTTCTGTAAAATGCTCCGTAAAAGTCCACTTTTTTCTTCTGTTTGTGGTTTCTGTCGTTCTAAGTGTGTCACAGAACAACAGCAGCAGCAGGTGCCCTCAGTGTTGAAGAGTTTCATTGTTGACCTTCTAAGAACATTTAGAACCAGGAAGTGTCTGGTTCCAGTACAGGGACCTTTAGGGGGGAAGAGTTCCTGATCAGAAACTCTGGATGGTTCCTCTGACCACATTTGAGTCTCTCCACTGCTTACTTTGTGTTTTTGCTTCTGCAGGGAGGAAATTTCCCGGATTCACCAGGATCTGTTGAGCAGCTGTTGGTTTATCACATGATAGATCCAGACTCGGAAGGTCACGTCTGACAGCAAACAACACAGAATCAGTGATGGTGTTGATGTCTCCTCATTTATACTGTTAGTCTGCCAAAGAAAGCAGTAAGTATACAGTATTCTCCTGATGCCACAGTGAACCAGCTGGTAGCTTCTGATGCCATGTTCACAAATCATTTACTGCCTAGTCGATCATTACAGACTCATTGTCTTCCTCAGAACTTCAGCTGAAGGTATCTGGATGTCTTTTCTGGTTCTTATTTCATCCAAGAGGCTTCTACAGTTCTAGTTAATACAGTTCTTTATTCTCTCCATTAAATCACGTGACTCACAGCCACATATTTTAAACCCAGTGAAGGTTTCTGTAGACTGAAGCTCAGCTGAGCTGTGAGATCTTCAGTGTCATTAAACCTCCACATGGACAAAGTGGAACTCAGAACGTTGAACCTCTACAGAGGTAATCAGAGCACTGAGCTGCTGGTTCACACATGTGGACGACACTTCCATCTAAACCAAAGAAGTGGAAACTTTTACAGAAAATATCAGCTCTGGGTAGAAACATGAAGTCCATCAGGTTCAGGTTGGCTCCATCTCCTCAGGACAGAGGTAGGAGGTCATGTTCACTGTCGTACAGCTTCTCTCTGGTTTCAGTTCTCTAATGATTGGACTCTTTCTCTTAATCCCTGTCCGTTTGCTCAGATGGTCTTCATACATCTTCCTCTACCTGCCTCTTGTTTTCTTTCTGTTCATGCTGCCTTCAGTAAATAAATGCAACAATTCATTGTTTCTCGACATGTGACCACAACACGAGATCATTCTTGACTTGATGGCGTCCATTAACCTGGTTTCCAGAAGCTTTGCGTTGCTGATCTTTCTTGTCCAGCTGATGTTTAACGTTCTTCTCCAGCACCACAACTCAAATATTTCCAGTCTTTTTGTCACTTCTTTGTTCAGTGTCCCAGTTTCTGAAGAACCGACCAGACAGCACAGAACCAATGGCTTCCTGGTTGTTGTTGTAAACCTGTCAGAGCCATCAAGGAGGAGTTCCACAGGATTGCAGGTGAATGATGTAGAGATCTGTTAAATTAATTTTAAATCATATCCAGTTAATGACATTGTGCTGCAACCTCAGACTGTGATTAGTAAATTTAATTTCTTTTAGGATTTCCCAGTGTGATTGGCTGCATAGATGACACACACATCCCCATCAAAGCTCCCAAATATAATGAAGCTGATTATGTGAATAGGAAGTCCATTCACAGCATAAATGTGCAGGTAGGCTACAGGTAGATTGACTATGGTTTCAAAATGTTAAAGACTGCATCATGGTTCAACATCCATCATTCTCTGCACTGTCAAGATCATATGTGATGCTGCATACATCATTTCCAATGTGGAGGCCAAGTGGCCTGGGTCTGTTCATGACTCGAGGATTTATCATGAGTCTAACATGAGCAACAGACTGTAACGTGGTAAGCAGCCTAAAGATTTTCACAATATAATTCACTTGTCTCCCTCCTTTAATATACTCTAATGTATCCACTATACATTACAGGAGAGTTTGATGGCCTTCTGTTGGGTGACAGGGGTTACCATGCCAACCTAGGCTGATGACCCATACCCTGACCCTGAACCAGGCCCCCAACAGAACTTCAACCGGGCTCACTGCAAGAGGAGAGCCTGGGTGGAGATGACCATAGACCTGCTGAAAGCCTGTTTCCAGTGTCTACATCACCTCAGGGTGACTCCTGAGAGGCCTGTGATATTATTGTGGCATGTGTTGTTCTTCATAATATTACCACTATTAGAGGAGAGCAACACCCTGCCGTACAATTTGAAGACCCAGATGATGACCTCATCCACCTGCCAGCTATCCAGGACAGCAGAGCAGTCAGAGACACCATATGCAATAACCACTTTGGAGTTTAAGTCACCATCATCACCACCACAGCAGTGAAATAAACACATGACATACATTTCATTTGGTCTTCTTTATTTCCTACAAATAAAAGAGCTAGTTTAGTTCATGTTCCAGTAGTTAACATAATTCACCTGTGACCTGCATCCACCTCTGACTTGTGCTCCAGTATTTCAATTTCCAGATCTGCCTTCTTAATCTGGCGGTCCAAGTACTGCATTTCTTTATCAGTTTTTTGTATTTTTCTCAGCAAGTGGATTTTGTATATTTGTTTTACTGGTAACTGGGAATACATAAAGGACATTAAATTATACAGTTGCACATGAATTCCATGGACTGAACCTCTGGTGTTTACTGAACATCCATCTCACTGTGTCAATCTGTGCAGTGGAAGTTGAGGAAGCATCCTGCTGCTGTCCAGCCATGTTCTGTTAAAAAGGATGAGAATGTGCAATACTTCAGTGTAGGCTAAATGCCATTCTATATTCCACCAGAATGTTCAGAAATGTGAATGGGAAGAGAACTATCACTAACATACCTCTGTATGCCTTTCTGGATCCCCCTCTGTAAAGGCAGCAGACACAGTTTCATCCTCTTCATCCTAGATTAGTGATATGTTTCAGTGGACTTAAACTACCATTTGGCTAAATCTTTGGAGTATTGCCTACTTACAGTTACAAGGTCTGTTGTGGTGTGAAAGGGCTCCACCAGGCAGATAGTACCATCAGAATCTGTTGGGCCAAAAGAAAAAAAGACCCAAAAGAGAAATGAATATTTGTATGAATATGCTTGAAAACATTCCATATATACATATACATGGGCTATACACACAGAGACATTACATTTTATAAAAGCACTTGTGTCTTGGGATGTGGTCTCAGAGGATGAGCTCCCTCCAGGGATTCCCTCAGCCACTGGCCTTCCCAAATTCTGGCTTAGGACCAGCTCCTCTGCCTCCGTTACAGGTGGTGGTGCTGGGCCACCTCCCTTTTTACAGGCATCTCCTTTCTTTCTGTTGGCTGAGTAGAAGTCTGTGTTAGTTTAAATAGGCTTAATTGTTTAACAGAACATGATATGGATGCAGACATTTAGGCTATGTGTGGGATAAAACCACTGTACAGTCAAACAGCCACTTAATATTTAGGCTACTTTACAATGTAAAACATGATCAAAATGAGGTAGCTCCATGAGATTATGCCGACTTCTTACCTGTTTGAACAATGTTTTTATATTTCATCTTCAGCTGCTGCCACGTGCGCTTCACCTCCGCGGGATTGCACCTAAATGAGTGAACTTAATAGGCTACTATTCAAACAGTTTTCCTGTAATATTATTGTGATTTAAACTTACGCATTGACTCGGGCAGCAATGTTCTCCCACGTCGTCTCCCTCTCTTTTGCAGCCGCAGCAGTGTTGCACTTCTTTCTAAAAACGTGCTCAAACTCGCTATATAAGCGCATTAAGATTTCCAATTCAAACGGTGTAGTCCTCCGCTTCCCCGTTGCCATGGTGACTCGTCGAATCGGCGCTCCATTGATACTGGCTTTTCAGAGTTGTGGTGCACATGCTTAACTCCGGGTGAAACTACTCCGAGTTGATTTAACCAACTCAAATCAGCCGTTGTGAAACCGAAAACTCAGAGTTTTCTATCTCAGAGTAGATCAACTCAGAGTTCAGGGTTAAACTCAGAGTTTGTTGAACCTGCTTCGTGAAACGGACCCCTGATGGTAACTTTGTCTCTGGGGTCTTATTTACTAGCATGACGTTCATCATTATTACTTGAAAAAGAACAAATGCATCTCCTGATATTCATCATTTTTATATATAATGTATATTTGATAAACATTTCTTTTTTACAAAGTCTGTTGTTATTTCTATATTTTGTTTTTGCACTTTTAAACTTTTTACACCAGCTAGAGCGTCTTATTGCTGAGGTAAACAAAAGAGACAGTAAAGATGTTGTGATTCTGATCAGGGAGGATGAAAGAAAACAAACCTCCATACAGATGTTTCTGATGAAGCTGAACAATAAACTCTAACTGTTGCATTTGTCTTTATTGTTGTGTTCTTTGCTGTTTCTTTCTACGTGTGTTAAATCTAAGTGTGTCCAACATAAAAACACTGAATTTTGTTAGTGTGAGTGAAAACTGTCCCTACAGGCCAGTTTATTCAAACCAGGGTCACTAATATTACAGATTCAATGGTTTTGCTGCAGTTTCACATCAATCAGATGCAAACAAACTCTCTCGCTGACCATTAGACTGGTATTGTTGGAAAATCTTTCATTTTTTTCCATTTTCAAGGACCACTACTTGAAAATGTGTCCACTTCTAAATCCATTCAGTCATTAGAACCTGCTCTGTCTGAGTTGTCACTAAGTATCGTGGCTGTGAGAGCTTTATTTCTGGAGATATTGAACCCTTTAAGTGGTTTCTCGGATAAGATGTTTTCTGAATCACATTTCTGAGTTCTGACAGACTGATGAAAATCTGCAATTCAACTTTTTCTCCACCAGATGTCCTCCAATGATCCACTGAGTCGTGTCCAGGTTGTCTCACCTGGTTTATTGTTCTTTATCTGGTTCCTGCTTTTTATATCAGCTCTGAGGTTTTCATCTGTTTCCTCCATCCAGCCAGAAAGTCTGATCTCTGCTGCCTCAGAGGTCAAACGAATTTAGAAAAGTCCTGCAGACACTTGATCATCTGTAGTTCTGCAGAAACATGTCACTGAATTGAACCTGGAGGCAAAACAGGCCCAGAGACCAGGTGCTTATGCAAAACTTTGGCTCTTAAAATGTAACTACTGTAAACCAGTCTGACAACCTGCAGCAAATATTAGACCATGACAGAGTGTATTGACTGAAAACATGATCCACCTGCTGGCTTCAGCTTCTTTAACCCTTTGATGCACAACATGGTTCAAAAGTGACGATGCTGCACATCAAAGGGTTAAGAGTGTGTCCTTGTAGTTTCTATAGTTATCTCCACTCCACCATCTGTACATAAGATATAGCGTCTCCACTGTGGCTGCCTCACTGCTATAAAGTGCTCATTAAGAAAAACTAAATTCTAATGTTGACGCCAGCCTGTCTCTCCCATGACGTCCTCTGAGAACCTTTTATTCTGCTGAGAAAAGCAAACACCAGCTTGAAGCAGTAAAATAAAAGCTTTCTGCAAACAAAAGCTTTGAGATTAGCCAACAGAGAAACACTGAGTATGATTCTGTAAAGAAAATCTAACAAAACCATGAAAATTCCTGACATTTTCTACATATTTGAACGAACACTTGATCCTCTTTGAACCTGCGTCCATAAAAGTAGAAAATTCAAAAATTAAACATGAAATTTAGATTTTGTGTCATTTTCATGATTAAAATGAATAAATAAGCTTTAAATTTGTCCATTTTTGTCCAGATTAGAGTCCAGTGACCTTATTTAAACCTCGACTGTTGTCTTTGATGTTAGAGTCTCAACAGTTGGTGAATAGTCGACCAAACACTGTATTTTAGTAGAAATATGAATCCATCCATGAATATTCTGTGTGTCCAAATAACTTTAAATTCATTCACAATGCTACAAAAAATCCTCCAAAATGTGTCCAAAACAACCAAGAAATTACCCAAAATGACTCAAAAATGGCTGAAAATGACCTAGAATTGTCCAAATGGACTAATATTATGTATAAAGTCACAAAAGACAGTTCTGAGTCATTTTCGGCAACTTTTTGTTTTTTCTTATTTTTATTTCTAGTCAAAGTAGCAAAAAAACTGGAACCTTGTCTGGTCAAACTTTAACACATCAGATTCTACTGATGTTAGAGCCTCAACAGTTGGTGAAATGTGGATCAAAGACTGTATTTTAGTAGAAATATGGATCCATCCATAGATATACACTAACAGGATCTTTATGGAGACACTATACCATCAAAGTATTGAAGATTTTGCACTTTTTCCTATTTTGAGGGGCCAATATTTCATCATGATCAACATCTTGGACAATTTTTTTGTTATTTTGGACAAATATCAAAGATATTTTAACGATCTGAGTCAATTTGAACAATTTTCAGAAAATTTTATTAGGAAACTCTGAGCTTCATTCAGAGACTGAAGTGATCTGAGCTGCCATGTTTCCATTTCATCAATCATCCAGCTGCTTTCTGCTGCAAACACACCCCACGGTTTATGACGGTTTATGAAAACTAAATATTTGTTTGACATGAGCTGAGATCTTCGTGACAGTTTAACTGTTCACTACTGCTACTACAGCTTTCAAAGTTGAGTTTGGCTCAGAGACAGGAAGTGAAGTTTCTCCTTCAGACGACAAACAGAATGTGTCTAAGAATTTTTACAAGTCAACACCTGCCTCAGCTCCTCCACCTCCTTCTGTCTTCTTTGATTCCCTCATTAAGGAGTGTCTTCAGCAGGAGTGCAGATAAACTGTAAATCTGTGAATCTTTGACCAGAGATTACATGACCCTGTCTCCGGTTCTCCACTGTTCCTTCCTTGGACCAGTTCTGATAGATCCTGACCATTGCAGACCAGGAACACTCCATAAGAGCTGCAGTTCTGGAGATGTTCTGATCCAGTCGTCTTGTCAAACTGCCTCAAGTCCTTATGCTTGAACATTTTTCCTGCTTCTAACATGAACTCTAAGGACAGAATGTTCACTTGCTGCCTGATAAATCCAAGCTACTAACAGGAGCCATGATGAAGAGATGATCAGAGTTGTTCACTTCACCTCAGGGGTCAGAATGTTCTGTCTGCTTGGTGCATATTTAGAACTAGCTGCTGATAAAGACGTGTTTTCAGTAAAGTTGTGAGCAGTTAAAACTCCAGAAGTTGATCAAACTTACACCAATGAATCTTGGGATCCGTTGGACGGTGAAGGATCCACCTGATACATCGTTCATAGCGAGGATAAGGTCTATACATCTTCATGAAACTGGACGGCCTTCATCGTGACGCATTCAGCCTTCAAAGGATGCAGCCTCTGAACTGCTATTAACTCTACTTTGAAGGAAATGGAGACAAAATGTGAAGACTGGTGACGTCTTAAAGCTTCTTGATCACAACCCTACTAATATTTCCCCATAAATCCCCAAACTGGTCCTTTAAGACCTTTGTTCTGTGTTCATGTTGGCCGTCATGGCTGCTTTCGTTACACGCTGAGGGCAGGAGATTAAATTTCAAGAATGAAAGGAAGCAGAATATAATAATAAACGGCACAAAGGAACTCTTTCAGGTGGAGCTGGCAGCAGATTCCAGTGGTTATGTGGCTGCATCAAAGCTTTTCTCTCAGTGTGTGACTTTATTTTTTACACTATTTTAATTCTGTTTTGCCTGCAGAAAACAATAAACTGTGCAGGTGTTTTTACTATATACAACACCAAGCTGACTCAGTATCCTGGTCAACACAGAGAGACATGGTTTATCAGCACAGGAAAACGCCCCCAACAAACCGTTGGTCTTAACAATGAGGAAATCTGATCATGTGGAGGAGAGGATTTCAATAGAATGGGACTGAAGCCAAGAAATTTCCATAAACCAACGTCTTACAACAGGTGGAAGCATTAGTAGTGAGTGTGAGCAGAGTACAACCGATGAATCCTGATTTAAAATGATACACAAAATGTTAATAAATATACAAATTCTACAAAAAAAGAAAAACTTGTGGCAGAAAAAGACCAATAAAAGAAAAACTTATTGTAATTTCAAACATTTCCTTTTGTTTAATTGACATAAATGTTAAATTCAAGATTTAATCAAAATAAATTTATAAAATTCAACACAATCAGTGACAAGAGAACGAAATATTGACTTCAAACAGATTTATTTGTTTAATGAGAAATTAAAATAATTACAGAAGTTTTCTCATCAAAAAGAATGAATGTTGAGATTAGTGAATAGTTTAGTTGTGGAGGTTCGGTTTAACTCCAGTTGTTTTCTGAATCTGTAGTTTACAGATGTTCCCTAAACACCTCAAAGAGAAGCTTCTAGTCTCCATCAGTTACTGCAGCAGCTCAGACGGCCAAGAGACCAAACGCTGGTTTCAGTGGCGTTAAAAAAAAGTTTGTCAGATTTGTTGTTTTTATCACACAAAGACGGACAGAAAGCTGCTAAAGGATCAGAAAAAGAATCGTGTAGCTGCACTTCTGGCCTTAGTCTGGAGCTCTGCTGATGGATGCTCTTCTTACCACATTGATGGATCGTACAGGAAAGATGCAAATTCAGAGGCCAGCAGCATTCACTTTACAAAGCAAACGTTTGCAAATGTTTTCGCTGAGAGCTCAGAGTAGCTGCTGACATGAACTCAGGTCTCCCTCAGTCTTTATGTGTTCAGCACTTTTTATTCCAAGGAAATGCAAGAAAATGACTAACAAAGGCAATAAAATGGAGTGATGTGCAGCAGTTTGGTGGAAAACGAGAAGCTGAAATCACCTAGTATCCACAAAGATCTGTGTCATTAAGTTTACACATTAGTCACTGTGACTTTTCAGACAGTGACACACAAGCTTCTGCTTTATAATTTTAAAATGTGTCTTAATCACAAACTCAGACGGGGAAAAAACAAACTATTTTTAACTTAAACAGTAGGTTTGACTCAGAGCTGCGGGATTTTTGTCTTTTTATGTGACTGTGAGTAATTACTGCCTCAGTTTAATTATAGAGGCAGAACCTCCACATGATGCCTCAAGCTATGTTAGGATCCTGCTCTAGCCCCTGCCCTTCTTTCCCTTTTTCCTCTTTTTCCTCCTTTCTCCCCTGAGTCATGATTTGTTTCTGTGTTGACCTGTCTCTCTTTGGCTCCCTCTGTCTGTCTGTCACCTGTCCCTCATGTGTCTCTCTCTCTCCCTGTCTCTCACCCTCCTGCTTCACCTGCTTCACCTGCCTGCACTCTGTCTTGCTGATTGCTTCAATGAGTTCCAGCTGCAGCAATCAGTTCACACCATTCACCTGTTCTCCACCTCACCTCCACCTATTTAAGCTCTGCCCGTTCATTCACTCCCTGCCGGATCATCGACTCACATGCCCTCTGTTTTTGGACTCTGTTTTTGGACTCTGTTTTTCTCCTCCTCTGGATTTCCCTCATTTGGACTCAGCAGTTCTTTTGGATTCAAATTTGATTGTTCTTCCTAATCTCTTCCGCTAGAGGAAACTTCTGACATATTAGAGAGCTTTGATGAAGCACTAAAGGGAATTTCCCACCAAAACAAGGCCTTGAACTCACCAGCACATAAAACATCTGAGAGAACATCAGTTGAGCTGCTGCATAAAGCACAGCAATAGAAAAGATTGAAGGGAGGTTTTGTGTGTTTAAAAAGTTCCCTTCATTCGCCTCTTCACTTTCCATTGTGTGTCCTTTCATAGAATTTGCCTTTACTGCAGCGACTTCTGGCTGAAATAATGTAGCAACCACACAAGAACAGTTGGTTCTTTCACAAACACATCCTGCTTCCATGTGTTTGTTGGTCGTCAAACACTCATTGAAACAATTAAACATCATTCAGACCAGCATGTTTTACCACAGAGACACTGACCCCATTTATGGTTTCTACTATAACCTGACAACTCTCTCCACGGGTGGATCAGAGGCCAGTAAACGGTTAAAACTTCTGTGTGAGAAGCTCTGCTCTGTGGTTGGTTTCTATAGAATTGAAAGAAGGTTTGACGTGAGCTGATGGATGTCTGCTGCTCTGTAGCAAGGATGTGGTCAACCAGAAAGCTAAACAAGCGGGTGGACAGTGACCCTATAGCTGGTTTTTCTTGTCAGCTCTGAGGTCTACATTTAAAATGGAACAGGAATATACATGTGGTTTCCAGAGCTGCAGCAGCAACAGAAACACCGTTTGCAGATGATGGAGGCTCTAACTGTGTCATGAGCACATCAGAATCTCCTGTCAGTACAACAGTTTACTCAAAAAAATAACTTTTCTGGGTACAAATATAATTGTATGGTTTAAAAACCCTCAACACAAAGAGCTGACAGACCTTCTGCACAGTTTAATCAACATTTGAGGATTAGGAAGATTGATATTTATCGAAGAACAAGAGCAATGGTTCACATTCACTTCATTTTGTGTATGTCTGAGGTCAAACCGATAGATAGATAGATAGATAGATAGATAGATAGATAGATAGATAGATAGATAGATAGATAGATAGATAGACAGACAGACAGATAGATAATTCATGTTATAAAAGTCTCTAAATTCTCAAAGATAAGAGTTTTAAATTATTAAAAAAACTGATATGATAAGTGACTTTTAGCTCCTGGGTGTTGCACATCCATCCATTATCTATACACCGCTCAATCCTCATTAGGGTCGCAGGGGGCTGGAGTCTATCCCAGCTGACTGAGGGTGAAGGCTGGAGATACCCTGGACAGGTAACAGTCTATCACAGGGCTACATATAGAGACAGACAATCACTCTCACATTCACATCTACGGGCAATTCAGAATAATCAATTAACCTCAGCATGTTTTTGGACTGTGGGAGGAAGCTCGAGAAAACCCACCATGCACAGGGAGAACATGCAAACTCCATGCAGAAAGATTGCGGGAAGGCCGGGACATGAACCGGGGATCTTCTAGCTGTAAGGCGACAGTTTTAACCACTGAGCCACTGGGTGTTGCCCAGGTCAAGGTTTATTGGTTTTGGTTTCTAGTTTTATTTTATTTTTCATTTTTTTCACATCTCCTGTGTTTGTCTACATGTAGGTTCCACGTCTTTTCCAGTTACTTCCTGTTTTAATTATAATTTTTCCTGCTCTTGTGTGTCGCTTGTGTTTGTACTTCCTCCCTTTTGATTGGCCACTGTAGTTTGATGAGTCATCTGTATCTCCTCCCTAGTCATTGTCAGGGTATAAATAGTCGTGTCTCTCACTCTCTTGTTCACCTGGATTACCTCATGTTCACCTGGATGTTTCTCCTCGTGTTCCTCAGCTCTGGTTTGTGTATTTAGTTCTTTGTCGTCTCTTTGTGGACTCTGTTTATCTGCTACCTTGTGGATTCTGTGTCTTATCTTGCCTCCTGTTTCCATAGTTGGAATTTTTTTGACTTGATGATGTTTGGTTTTCCTTTGTTGGATCCTGATTCTCCAGGTGTCTTGCTGCTATTCAGTACGATTTGATGAACACTTAATGGTCTTTTCCTGATCAACCGTTGATGATAGAAATTGGCCAATGAAATGGACCCGGCATGATTCTCTTTTGAGGAAGGTGTTTATAGTCTGGTAGAGACTCTGGTTGGGGAGTAGTAAAAGAAAGGAAAATATCAAGAGCCTGCTGAGTTGATGAGCTTCACACAAGTTGAGGCTAAAGGACTGCTCACCTGAGTGGATTAAAGTTTCTGAACACTTCTGCTCAACAACCAGCCTCCAGGTCAGTCAGCAGTGATTATTCCACCAACTCTGTCACCTCACCGCCACTCTGTTAGCTTTAGCTTCAGAGCCAGCTAGCCATAGGCCTGCTAGCCTTCTGGCATCTCCAGAGGCCTCATGATGAACCAGCCGGTTTCCTGCCTGATCCTTCTAGAAGGACATTTGGCTCCTGCTGATATTGTGCTTCAAAGATCTCTAGAACCTCAGATGTCAACCAGTCCTGCATCCTGGATGACTTCTCACCTGGTCCTGGGTTTGCTGACACCTCCAGTGAGTCTGGGTGGATCAACACTTTGTCTGACTCCAGCTTTGAGGACTTCAAGCAACATCTGCCCTACAAAGACCCAAAGTGTCGTCATCCAGCCTCTCCTTAACCTCAGTTTGTCTGGAGAAGGTTCCTGCTCTGTGGAAAACATCTACCCTGATTCCTGAAGATCCGTCCCAGTGCAGCTGAAGACGACAGTCCACTAGTGTTGACCTTATGGAGGGTTTGGACAGACCGGTCCTGGATTCCCTCCATCCACTGGTTAAACCTTCAGGGACCTTCTCCAGTTCCCTCACCACCTGGATGAGTCCAGGAGGAAGAATCATGTTCTTTGGTTTGTCTTTGCCTTGCAGAACTTCTGAGATGATTCTTCAGTTGCTTGTTCCATCAGGGGGGAGGATGTCGGAGAACCAGATGGGGTTGGACAGCTCTAAGGACAGGAGCATCAGCAGACCTGAGGAACCGAGGATGGACTTCAGGAGATCCAGAACTGCTGCTGCTCCTCATGATGGACTACAAATATCTGGGAGTTCACTTGGACAACAGACTGGACCAGACCAGGAACCCAGCAGGTCTCTATAAGAGGAACCAGAGTGACGTGTCCAGTGCTGTTTTCCTACAACTTTAATAAATGCACGGTTTTAAGTGTGTTGGACATTTAATGAGCCTTGGTCCAGTGGAGCTCTAACTTCTGAAATGATGAAGATTGTCTTCAACAGTAGAATTTGTCCATTAATGGTTTATTTCTGGCAAGAAAGGTCAAGAAGTTCAACAGAGCATCAAGAAAGTGCACAGAACCTTTAAAGAAGGAAGGGAGGGACGGGTGGGTTGAGGACCAGCAGGTGTTCATTAGTGCATACTTTGGTGAGGTTTAGAAATATCGTCCATATCTCCTCGAAACTATCACTTCCTAAAACTAAGCAGGATGTAGTAACCATGGTTATGTCCTTCAGCGGTGTAGATCGAAGATTAAATCTGTTTCTGTTACATCTACAAAACTCTCAATTTCCATTGCACAAATTAAAACAAGAACTGCTACTTTAAAACCAACATTTTAAGTTCCACATATTATTTTGATGGTTTGTGCTGAAATGTGTTGCATCAGCTCAACGTTGTGTGTTGTTAAATTCAGATTTCTAGCTGATTTCACACTAATTCAAGTTTGTTATTTCAGATTGCTTTTAAAGGGTGGACAGTCTACTACAGCATCAGGAGGATGTTTTTAAAACTCCTCCGTCTGTACAGAGTTCTTATTGACCAAAGGAGCAGCCAGACAATACATGAATCGATCCATCAAACATCTCAGGAGACGCCTCCATCCTGTTTCCATCCTTCTTCCTCTTTCTGTTGAAATTTGATCATATTCTTTCAAACTCTGGAACCTTTATTAACTGTTACGAAGCAGTTTCCTTGTGAAGGTTGATGCAGGTTTACTGATTCTGTCAAATCCTAAATAATAAGCATTGATTTATGATCAATCATATTAGGAGGTATTGATGTCTGTGTTTAATGAATATGTTTCCATTTTTACACCTTAATGTTCATTCAACAGTTAATGTTTTAGAATATCTGACCTAGATTTGCGTATCTGCTGCAGTCTGTTGGTTTTGAGCAGGAAGTCAACAAGAAACTTTATTTTCTCGTCTCTAAACCAACCACTGACTTAACAAGTCAATTAGATCAGTTTTATTTCTCTATTGAACAGGAACTGCAAAGACCTTCATGCAACAGAAGTGGAGCTTTAACCTGAATTTAGCTGCAACATCTCTGTATAAATGTTCTCACAGTATTTATTATATTTTTTATATGTTTAAGTTCCTTCTCTCTGGAGGTTCTGAGCTCTTCTCATCATGTGTTCTCATTTTATATTCATCTTTTGTCAGTATTTCTGTGAAGTGGAGTTTATTTTTACAATTTGTGAAGTACCCAGTGATTATAACTTCTCTATTATTATTATTATTAGCACTTTGAGCTGCAGTTCCAGTATGAGAGGTTTTATAAATAAAATTTATCATTATTGCACAGATCAGTAGTTCAGTGTAGAGTCACAGACTGGGATGTTATTTCCTGTATCTGCAGTGTTGCATTATGATGCATCTACATGTAAAACCTATTTTAATGCATTTTAGGAGGTTTTAAAGCAAGAAATAGTTCAGTTCATTTATTACAACATCTATTCAATATTTTATCTCAAAAACATGTTTACATGAAACAGCATCAACACATCATCTGCATTGATCCTTTGCTATATTTCCTGTTTGTCTCCATAGAAGCTCCTCTAATGGATCCTCATGCATTATTAATATTATTAAAGTGGTTTTCAATTAGATGAATACAGGAAGTGGATTCATTAAAGCATTAAGATGGGGAGGATCCACTAGAAACCTGGAATGAAGACATTTTATCTGCAATTAAAAATATTTAGATTATAATTCAGTTAATTAATTTCATAAGTAAGTTATTTCTGAATAAATAGTTCAACTGAGTGTTGTACCTAAAACAACATCAGAATCCCTGATGCCACCCACACACAGAGAGAACTAGAAAAGCTTTGAGAGCGCAGTACTCCTCCAAGGCTGTTCAGTTGACGTATCATTTCGGATGAAATCTTTCATAAAAAATGACCTTGCACTGAGCACAAGCATGTGTTACGCATGTGCACATTATGTATGAATACCAAATTGTGTGTAAATTACTCTTATAAAAGTCTGTTGATCATTTCATCACTTTTGGCAAACCTTTGTTTTGCTACTGTTAAAATGACCGATCCTTCCATGCTTTTATTTTGAAGACGTATTTTTAACGTTGCAGGCTTTTATTTTGTCACCATTCGAGTGGCACAGGAAGTGTTTATCTAAGATGCGTTTTCTTGACATGACAAAGACGCTGCTGAAAAGTCCAAAAATTCACATAAAGATGAAAGACAACAGTTCCACGCTGTTGCTGTCTAGCAAATGATGTGTCTAAACTTAGAAGCACCTAGCTGAGATGGGGACAAGCTCTTACTGTGAAGGAATGAGTGAAGGACAGAAAGGTGAATTTGTGTTCAAAATAAGGCTGACGGCTGAACTTAATGTGCCTGGCTGGGGTTTGCTACATTGCGTGACCTAAATATGTAGCAGCTGGCAGGAATTGATGGGACTCAGAAACACCCCACAGTTTAATCATTTGTTCCTTGTATGATTTCCAGCTGATAAATCACAGTCAGTTTGTAGTAGGATCGCAATCATGTGATGGTCAGCAGGTAACTGACACAGTGTTCATGTGTGTTTGCTGTGCAGGCAGCTTTATCTAGCAATGGGAAATCCTTAACAAATCCGTGGATCCAGACTATAAGCCGCATCAATGCCAAAATCGAATCACTTGGTCCTTGTGTAATTTCTGGCCTTCCATGAAAATTTCAACTAAATCCGTTGGTCCATTTTTGAGTAATGTTTCACTCAGACAGACATCCAGACAGATTAACAAACAAAGGAACGCCAATCCTCACATAACGCCACTGTTCCTTGGCAGAGTAATTGTAACAGTGTATATGTAATTAAATAATTCCACTTGCTGTAGTTTGATCGTATTTATTGTTGTTGGCTCGGTGGCGCCCTCTCTGGAGCTGTGGTGTGCGGCTGGCGTTGGTGGCACGCTGTCAGTTCCGGAGAGGCGTGCATGAGTGAGCCTGCTGACCAGGGATCTCTGTATTTTGCCAGGTACATGTTCTGTTTTTTACCTTGGAACCACGAGTCCCTTGCCCGGACGCGGGTCACCAGGGTCCCCCCCTGGAGCCAGGCCCGGGGGTGGGGCTCGATGGAGAGCGTCTGGTGGCCGGGCTTCTTCCCACGGGGCCCGGCCGGGCACAGCCCGAAAAAGAGACGTGGGACCCCCCTCCAGCAGGCCCACCACCCGCAGGAGGGGCCATAGGGGTCTGGTGCCATGTGTGTTGGGTGGCGGCCAGGGGCGGGGAGTCTGGCGTACTGACCCCCGGCTACACAAGCTGGCTCTAGGGACGTGGAACGTCACCTCTCTGGCGGGGAAGGAGCCTGAGCTGGTGTGCGAGGCTGAGAAGTTCCGACTTGATATAGTCGGCCTCACCTCGACACACAGCAGGGGCTCTGGAACCAGCCCTCTCGAGAGGGGTTGGACTCTCTTCCACTCTGGAGTTGCCAATGGTGAGAGGCGCCGAGCAGGGGTGTCAATACTCATTGCACCTCGGCTCGGTGACTGTGTGTTGAAGTTTACCCCGGTGGACGAGAGGGTGGCCTCCCTTCGCCTTCGGGTGGGGGGACGGTTCCTTACTGTTGTTTGCGCCTATGGGCCGAACAGCAGTTTGGAGTATCCGCCCTTTCTGGAATCCTTGGAGGGGGTGCTGGAGAGCGCCCCATCTGGGGATTCCATAGTTCTGCTGGGGGACTTCAACACTCACGTTGGCAATGACAGTGAGACCTGGAGAGGCGTGACTGGGAGGAACGGCCCCCCCGATCTGAACCCGAGCGGTGTTCTGTTATTGGACTTCTGTGCTCGTCACAGATTGTCCATAACGAACACCATGTTCAGGCATAAGGGTGTCCATATGTGCACTTGGCACCAGGACACCCTAGGCCGCAGTTCGATGATCGACTTTGTTGTCGTATCGTCGGACTTGCGGCCGCATGTCCTGGACACTCGGGTGAAGAGAGGGGTGGAGCTGTCAACCGATCACCACCTGGTGGTGAGTTGTCTCTGATGGTGCGGGAGGATGCCAGTCAGACCTGGCAGACCCAAATGGATCTTGAGGGTGTGCTGGGAATGTCTGGTGGAGTCCCATGTCAGAAGGAGTTTCAACTCCCACCTCCGGTCAAACTTCAACCATGTCCCGAGGGAGGTGGGGGACATTGAGTCCGAGTGGACCATGTTCCGTGCCTCCATTGCTGAGGCGGCCGATCGTTGCTGTGGCCGTAAGGTGGTCGGTGCCTGTCGCGGCGGCAATCCCCGAACCCGTTGGTGGACACCGGCGGTAAGGGATGCCGTCAAGCTGAAGAAGGAGTCCTACCGGGCCTTTTTGGCCTGTGGGACTCCGGAGGCAGCTGATAGGTATCGGCTGGCCAAGCGGGCTGCGGCTGCAGCTGCCGCCGAGGCAAAAACTCGGGTGTGGGAGGAGTTTGGCGAGGCCATGGAAAACGACTTCCGGATGGCTTCGAAGAGATTCTGGTCCACCATCCGGCGTCTCAGGGGGGGAAAGCGGTGCACTGTCAACACTGTGTATAGTGGGGATGGTGCACTGCTGACCTCAACTCGGGACGTTGTGAATCGGTGGAAGGAATACTACGAAGACCTCCTCAATCCCACCGACACGCCTTCTGATTCAGAAGCGGGGCCTGGGGTCTCGGGCGTAGATTCTCCCATCTCTGGGGTCGAAGTCGCCGAGGTAGTTAAAAAGCTTCTCGGTGGCAAGGCCCCGGGGGTGGATGAGATCCGCCCGGAGTTCCTCAAGGCCCTGGATGTTGTGGGGTTGTCCTGGTTGACACGTCTCTGCAACATCGCGTGGACATCAGGGGCAGTGCCTCTGGATTGGCAGACTGGGGTGGTGGTCCCTCTTTTCAAAAAGGGGGACCGGAGGGTGTGTTCCAACTATAGGGGGATCACACTCCTCAGCCTCCCCGGGAAGGACTATTCAGGGGTACTGTAGAGGAGGGTCCGCTGGATAGTCGAACCTCGGATTCAGGAGGAGCAATGTGGTTTTCGTCCCGGCCGTGGAACTGTGGACCAGCTCTACACCCTCAGCAGGGTCCTCGAGGGTGCATGGGAGTTTGCCCAACAAGTCCACATGTGTTTTGTGGATCTGGAGAAGGCTTTCGACCGTGTCCCTCGGGGAATCCTCTGGGGAGTGCTCCGGGAGTACGGGGTAACGGACCACCTAATACAGGCTGTCCGTTCCCTGTATGACCGGTGCCAGAGCTTGGTCCGCATCTCCGGCAATAAGTCGAACTCGTTTCCAGTGAGAGTTGGACTCAGCCAGGGCTGCCCTTTGTCACCGATTCTGTTCATAATTTTTATGGACAGAATATCTAGGCGCAGCCAGGGTGTTGAGGGGGTCCGGTTTGGTGACCTCAGGATTCCGTCACTGCTTTTCGCGGATGATGTGGTCCTGTTGGCTTCATCATGCCAGGACCTCCGACTCTCACTGGATCGGTTCACAGCCGAGTGTGAAGCGGTTGGGACGAGGATCAGCACCTCCAAATCCGAGTCCATGGTCCTCAGCCAGAAAAGGGTGGAGTGCACTCTCCGGGTCAGGGATGAGGTCTTGCCGCAAGTGGAGGAGTTTAAGTACCTCGGGGTCTTGTTCACGAGTGAGGGAAGGATGGAGCGAGAGATCGACCGGCGGATTGCTGCGGCCTTCGCAGTAATGCGGGCGCTGTACAGGTCCGTCGTGGTAAAGAGGGAGCTGAGCCGAAAGGCGAAGCTCTCAATTTACCGGTCGATCTACGTTCCTCACCTATGGTCACGAGCTTTGGGTAGTGACCGAAAGAACAAGATCGCGGGTACAAGCGGCTGAAATGAGTTTCCTCCGCAGGGTGGCTGGGCTCTCCCTTAGAGATAGGGTGAGAAGCTCGGCCATCCGGGAGGATCTCAGAGTAGAGCCGCTGCTCCTCCACGTAGAGAGGAGCCAGATGAGGTGGCTCGGGCATCTAATTAGGATGCCCCCCGGACGCCTCCCCGGTGAGGTGTTTAGGGCACGTCCCACCGGGAGGAGGCCCCGGGGAAGACCCAGGACACGCTGGAGAGACTATGTCTCCCAGCTGGCCTGGGAACGCCTTGGGGTCCCCCGGGAGGAGCTAGATGATGTGGCCGGGGAGAGGGAGGTCTGGGCTTCCCTCCTAAAGCTGCTGCCCCCGCGACCCGACCCGGACCAGCGGTAGAAGATGGATGGATGGATGTTCTGTTTTTATTAACTTGATAGTGTTCTATAATGTATTGTATGGTTCTGTATGCTGTCAGTTCCGAAGAGGTGTGCATGAGTGAGCCTGCTGACCAGGGATCTCTGTATTTTGCCAGTTCCAGAGAGGCATGCACGAGAAATAAACGGCAAAGCAAGAAGACACGGCCTTCCGACTTTTCTATTCCAAAAAAAAAACAAAATACACAATGCAGAGTCGAGGGGTTTGAACCAGCCAGCAACCGAGTGTTACTGTGCATGGTTACATTGGTGCCGTGACCCGCTACTCTACGTGACCATGGTGGATCGGGACCTGTTTACTTCCTGGAGGAAGCTGTTGTGATGCGGAGCTGAGGTGTGCAATCGGGACAAAAGCGCGGGAAGTGAGTTGGGGTTTCAGACGGATCATCCTCGCCACGGTTACGCCGCAGACTGTGTTGCTACGCAGCGCCGTAGGGGAGGAGCAACGGCGTTTGGAGGAGCGATGCACATCAAAGTTTTCGCCGTGCCAGAGAGGTGGTAATTAGTTTGTCTGGGTGTACAACTGCTTTGAGCCACAGGGTGGCAGTATTGTTCTGCAAAAGACTCTAATGTAACTAAAGTGTATTTGATCTCATCTGTGTTGCTATTGTTACAAGGACAGGGTAATTTTGCATTTTTTTTCTTCCAATGTCTGTTTTGGTCAGATTGATGTTGACAGTGTGCTTAAGGTAAATTGCCCATTTTGTTTGATATTTAACCCTGATTCTATTTTCTATATGATGCAAGACATCATTTTTGGTTTTTTGAGTTTTTTTTCATGAGAGACTAAGAGGGATTTGCCACGGTGTTTTCCTTTGTTATTGAGGAAATTTGACCCCCCCCCCCCCCCCCCCCAAAATCTATTGTCTTGCTTCTTAGTTTGTCTGTTTTTCTTTGCTTCATTAGGATTCCAGACATGGAAAGTAGCCCATTTTTTGGTAGAGAGAGGGGTTCTGTGAGTTTCACCCCAATACCATCACTTGGAAGGGGCAGAGCAAGAGTTTTGTTTATCCCGGTTTCATCCACTCCAAAACCTAGTTTTGATAACATGAGGGTTGATGATGATATTGTTAAAGAAGCACCCCAGTGTGATTCACACATTCAATGTTTAAAGGACGGGAATGAAACTGAGAAACTGCTGACCGGTATAGCATCACAGATTGGACTCTCTATAGGTGAAAGTATAGCCTCTTGCATTGAATCTCACTTAGGCTGTGGGATGGGGCCTAGCCTGGTTGGGACTTTGGGAAATGCAATGGCGGATTCTTCACTGTTAAATGTAATAGTGAGGCCTGATGTTAGAGAGCCTGTGAGCTTTAAAGGGGATGGTCATGACACACATTCAGTTCAAGAGTGGGAAGCACTGATGATGACCTACATGAAAAAGAAGAGAATTTCTGTAGCAGAACAAGCTGAAGAGGTTCTCAGTAAACTCATGGGGAGGGCACGTGAGGTGATTAGGGTAGGTATATGTAGCCAGCCATCACTGTCATTGTCTGTGGGCCCAGAACCCATCTTTGAAATACTGAAGCAGCACTTTAGTGACACAGTTTCTTCCAGTATACCTTTAGCTGACTTCTATGCCACATTGCCTAGGACTGGTGAAAACTGTTTGGATTACTGGCTAAGGCTAAATAGAGCCATGGAAGTGACAGAGGATTGCCTTAGGAGGCAGCACAAGACGTTTGATAATCTCTCTCAAGACCTGACTGCTATGTTCATATGTCACTGTCCTGACCCTGAGCTTTCCCTCATATTCAAATGTAAACCACTACAACAATGGACAGTTACTGATGTGCACAAGAGACTTGTTGAACACAGCAAAGACATGAAACAGGCGTCGCAGTTGAAAGTGACCACACAGCAACAGGGAGCGAGCCTTGGTTGGGGTCATGTGACATCTGACAGTAATGTTGTGAGTCCACCAGTCTCTGTTACAGCTTTAGCTTCTAATAAGCAGGCAGAGGAATCCTCTGATCGCCTTGAGCGCCTCATAGCCATGCTCGAGCAACCAAAACAACTTGGACTCTTTAACAAGAATAGTGGACGGTCTCGTCTGAATCAGGCAAATAAACCCAAACCTGTTGTACTTTGTGACATTTGTGGGGATGTTGGAACACTCCACCCTTTATCACTGTAAAGCCAATCACCTGTGCTTTGTCTGCTATGCACCTGATCACACACGAGCTGAGTGCCCCAGGACGGTTGCCACCCGTGAGGGAAACTAGATGGCCTACATGTGATGGGGGCAAGTGTTAGGCCTGAGTGTGACCCCCCAATGACTGTTGACAATGATGACTTGAATTCTGTCTATCAGAGTGTATGTGAGGAGAGAGACAGAGGCCGCAGACCGGTCCTTCAGAACATTCAGAGGCTAGAACAACATGATGAACTATTCTATGAGAATGTAACGCTGGGTGGTAAGGTGTCGGTCAGGGCTATGCTTGACAGTGGCTCTATGGCTTGCACCTTGAGCTCGAGCATTATGCTTCAGTTGTTACAGGAAGCTGTGTTGAAGACCACTGATTTGGAACCCACTGATGTTGTCTTGATCGGATGTGGTGGATCAAAGACAACACCATCAGGCATGTGTGACCTGGAAGTGGAGCTCTACAGCTGTAGGGTGGTTGTGCCAACTCTAGTGGTTGATGGCCAGAGCGACGATCTCATTATTGGTAGCAACCTCCTGAGGTACCTGGTCAATAATCTGAAGGTAAATACCAGCTCCACCTCACATGTTAGTGATTGTGACTCACAGAAGAAACTTCTGAACTTGATGGCTGCAGTACAGGAGGGTACGCAGGACCTTTCGGACAAAGTTGGGACCGTTAAGATAAAGAGAGCAGTTACTCTGGAACCTATGTCTGAGCACTTGGTGTGGGGCAAGCTGCAGCATTGGAGTAGTGATCTGGCTGGTAGTGAAGTCATGATGGAGCCTACAAGTTCGAGGTCGAGACCTAGCTCAGTCATAGTTGGTAGAACTGTGGCTTTGCTGCGAGATGATGGGTGGCTGCCACGGAAAGTGATAAATCCTTCTGAGAGGCCTGTCACTCTGAGGCAAAACGCGAAACTGGCTGATGTGTATCTTTGTGGGGCACTGGAAAATTTCAGCAATCCTGGCGATATCAGTGACCCACAGCCCAGTGTGCGGCAAAATGTGCAACTATCAACGACTAGCCCTGTCTGTTGCCATGACGAGCAGAGCCTAGTCTCAGCGATCTCCACACTGCCTGACCGTCCTTTGCGTAATGAGCCAAGTAGCCAAGCTGTCACACCGCACTCGGTGTTGCGCAACATTGGACTGGCTGACATAGACATTGATTCATGTGAAGTGTCACCTGCTTGCAAAGAAAGACTTGTTCACTTAATTGGAGAGTTTCAGTCCATCTTTTCCAGGACAAGTTGGATTGTGGTAAGGCTACAGGATGCCTTCACCGGATTCAAGTTGTGGATGAGAAACCCTTTCGCTTACCATGCCGGAGGACACTGCCTACTCAGTATGAGAAACTGAGACAGGTGTTGGATGAGATGGAGGAGCGAGAAATCATCAAGAAGTCCAGCAGTGAGTTTGCATCACCTTTGGTGCTTGCTTGGAAGAAATCAGGTGATATGAGGGTCTGTAATGATTTCCGCTGGCTTAATGCTCGAACCATCAAGGATGCTCACCCTCTTCCTCATCCAGCTGATGCTCTGGCAGCTTTGGGTGGTAATGCCTATTTCTCGACCATGGACCTCACGTCGGGTTACTATAATGTTGAGGTGCATGAAGCAGACAGAAAGTATACAGCATTCACGTCCCCTTTTGGGTTGTATGAGCGTATGTGGTAGCGTCTGCTATTTTCTATGCAGTGGTCTGCTGGGGAGCAGGGAGCACTGAAAGGGACAGAAAGAGACTAAACAGACTGGTCAGGAGGGCTGGTTCTGTCCTGGACTGTTCCCTGGACTCCATAGAGGAGGTGGGTGAGAGGAGGATGTTGTCAAAGCTCACATCCATCATGGACAATCCCTCTCACCCACTGCATGACACTGTGGGGTCTTTAAGCAGCTCCTTCAGCAGCAGACTGAGACATCCACCCTGCAAGAAAGAGCGCTATCGCAGGTCCTTCATCCCATCTGCTATAAGACTTTACAACATCAGCATCACTGGCTGATGTTAACATAAACTGGACTATATCATTACCACCCCAAACCATAAAATTTGCACAGACATTCTTGCACTGCACATCTTTGCACTTTTAAACTTTATTTTTATTTTTATTTTTTCTGTTAAAAATTTTGCCACCCTTGTATATATTGTAAATAAAACTGCTGTAACAATGTAAATTTCCCCTGGAGTGGGGAGAAATAAAGAACTTTATCTTATCTTATCTTTATAATCGTATGCCCCAAGGACTGTGCAATAGTCCAGCAACCTTTATGAGAATGATGTTAAGCATTTTTGGTGACCAGAATTTTCTCAGTATGTTGTGCTATTTAGATGATGTTCTGGAGTTTGCACCCACAGAAGACCTGGCTTTGGAGCGGTTAGAGATGGTTTTTCAGCGGCTCAGGGCTCATAACCTCAAGCTTGCCCCAAAGAAATGCCATTTCCTGCAGAAGTCAGTGAGATTTCTCGGACATGTTGTAAGTGCTGAAGGCATCATGTCTGATCCAGATAAGGTTTCCGCCATCACTTCCTTAACTGAGTCAGATCTCATGGAGCAGGGCACCAATATTCCCTCACAGCGGAAAATTTGTTCATTTCTTGGAATGGTGGTGTTTTACCAGCAGTTCATTGAGAACTGTTCCTCCATTGCCAAGCTGCTGTTTGGGCTCACTACAGGCATGATATGTCCCCGTGGGAAGGGAAGGAAGAAGAAGTTTCAGAGAAAACTAAGTGCTGATGATTGGACTGATGAGTGCAAACAGGCTTTTCAGCAGCTTAAGCAGGCCCTGCTGGCCCAAGTCCCCTTAGCTCACCCGAACTTCAGTGAGCCATTTCTACTCTCAGTGGATGCTTCCACTAGTGGTCTTGGAGCTGTGTTGTTGCAGGTTCCTGCTGATGGGTCAACTGCTAGGCCAATAGCTTTTGCGAGTAAATCTCTGAATCATGCACAGTCCAGATATCCTGCACATAGGTTGGAGTTTTTTGCCTTAAAGTGGGCAGTGTGCGACAAATCCCATCACTGGTTGAGGGGTCATTGGTTCACAGTGTGGACTGACAACAACCCCCTGACTTACATCCTGTCGAAAGCCCGCCTGGACGCCTGTGAGCAGAGGTGGATTGCTAAACTGGCACCATTTGAGTTCGACATTAAATACATTCCTGGTCCGAAAAACATGGTTGCTGATGTGCTTAGCAGGGAGCCCTTTGTGCAATCAGGCACCTTTCATCGTTTAATGAGGGTGCCCTAATCCTCATAGTTGCTGCTGCTGCTGCTGGCTGAAGCCGCAGCAGCAGCATGGTCCACATGGTCCACATGGTGTTCAGGAGGCATTCCGCTGGTCGGCTCACCCAGTTGACAAGGCCCCAGAGTGTAGTCAGCCTATCAACTCGCAGTGTGCAGCCATTGTTCAAGGTGGAACTGTGTCATCGCAGGAGGTGACAGCAGTTTTTCATGCACACAGCCAGCAGGACTCTAGTGTGTATCCGCATGCCCTCTTGTTACCCCAGTTTTCTCAGACTGTGTTGATGTCTGAACAGATTGGCACAGAGATCCTCTCACATGATGTTTTGGTGGAAAAACAGCAATGTGACAATGTTTTAGAGCGAGTAATCTTCTATGTGGAGAGAGGACGGAGACCATCAAGGAGGGAACGTGTTAGAGAACCAGTTGAAGCAGTCAAGCTACTCAAAGGTTGGGACAAGTTAGTAATGAGGGATGGTGTGCTGTATCGAGTTGTAAAGAATATTGTGTCAAAGAAGAAATCCTACCTGTACATTGTTCCATCTTCACTGCGCTCCAAGGTTTTGAAAGGTCTCCATGATGAAGCTGGTCACCAGGGGCAGCAGCGGACATTGTATCTTGCTAGGCAGAGGTTCCATTGGTTGGGCTTGAGCAGAGATGTGGCAGAGTATGTGAGGTGTTGCAGACGGTGTGTTGTGAGCAAGTCTCCAGAACCTGAAGCTAGAGCACCTTTAGAGAACATCAGAACATCTGAGCCTCTGGAATTGGTCTGCATTGACTTCTGGATGGCAGAGGACTCTAGCAATAGGTCTCTGGATGTGCTTGTTGTCACAGACCACTTCACTAAGATGGCACATGCCTTCCTGTGTCCTAACCAATCTGCGAAAGCTGTGGCACACCAATTGTGGCACAATTACTTTTGTGTTTATGGTTTTCCCAAACGCCTGCACTCAGACCAGGGAGCCAACTTTGAGAGCGCCTTAATTACAGAGTTACTAAGTGTGGCTGGTGTCCAAAAGTCCCATACAATGCCGTATCATCCCATGGGAAATGGATCCTGTGAGAGAATGAACAGGACATTGGGGAACATGATACGTACACTACCACCCAGTGCTAAGCAAAAATGGCCTGAGGCTTTGAAATCACTCACGTTTGCTTACAACTGTACGGTTCATGAAACAATGGGCTACGCACCGTTTCTGCTCATGTTCGGACGGGTGCCTAGGCTTCCTATTGACATTATTTTCAGCTCTGTTATTGACAACCCAGAGATCGCAGACTATGATCGTTACATCCAGTCATTGCAAAGGGACCTTAAAGAGGCTATGGATATAGCACAAACTGTGGCAACCAAACAGTTGCAAAGACACACAACCTGTACAACCGAAAGGTACATGGTGCACCAGTGGAAGCAGGTGACTGTGTGTTGCTTGCCAATAAAGGGGAGCGAGGCAAGAGAAAGTTGGCGGATTGCTGGGAAAATGTGATATATGTTGTGGTCAGTAAGAATGATGAGAGTCACACCTTCAAGATCCAGCATGCCACCACTGGTCAAGTCAAGGTTGTGCATCCTAACCTGATAATGCCAGTGAACTTTCTTCCCCTGCATGATATGGCTCCACAGGATGAGAACCAAATGTCTACTGTGTCCAGTTCAGTGGATCCTGATGATGAGAGAGAGTTAGCTGCTGGTGTCGCTGTAGAGTCTGCAGACTATAGGACTAGAGTGTGGGTGTCTGTCCTACCATCTGAGAGTTCAAGATATCTTGAGGAGCTTGGGGACGTTGAGGTTGCTGAGCAGTCTGACCTGGCTTCTGTCCCTCTTGCTGGTGTTAGTCCAGCTGTGGCATCTGGTAGCCAGTCGTGCCTTGGTCCTTCACAGCCTGATCTCTCCATGGACATGGTTAGGGCAGCAAATGGTGGGGATGCTGACTCTGACCTTAGCTTAGCTGTACCTGACTACTCACTTGACCCCGCTTCACCCACAGAGACTCAGACCAAGACTGACACAGCTGTATGTGACACAGAAGCAGCTGTTAGAGATGTTGAAGTTAGGAGTCGTGCTAGATCCAAAGCAGGTAGATTGTTGAGACCTGTTACAAGATTAATTGAGATAATGCATCAGAGGACAGGGGTAGTTCAATTCAATTCAATTCAATTCAATTTTATTTATATAGCGCCAATTACAGTCAAATTGTCTCGAGACGCTTTACAGAACCCATATGCCTGACCCCCAGAGCAAGCCAAAAGGCGACAGTGGCAAGGAAAACACCCTTTTAACAGGGAAAAAAACCTCGAGCAGAACCCGGCTCTAATGTGGGGGGACACATCAGCCTGCTGGCCGGGCGGGTTGAGAGGGACAGAAGAGGTAGAGAGGTAGAGATAGAGGGATGGAGGTAGGGGGGAAGAGGTAGAGGGATAGAGATGGAGGGGTAGAGGTAGAGATAGAGGGATACAGATAGAGGGATAGAGGTAGAGGGGAAGAGGTAGAGGGGTAGAGATAGAGGTGTAGAGGTAGAGATAGAGAGGTGGGGGGTGGGACACAAGGACCATAAAACATAGCCACATATCTGAAGCATCCAGCTCTGGGACCAGGGACACTCGGAGAAAGGGCACAGAAAGAAACAGAGTGAGTGTATGTTGCGCCTTGGAATTATCCTCTAATTAAAATTTAAATACACCTGCTAAAAAGTTAAAAACACATGGTATTAAGATATAATTCATGATTCAAGACAAGTTAAAAACATAATTCATAAGTGTTTGCAAAGGTTAAAAAAAAAACATTTAATGCTGATATGTACAATAACATTGATTGTGAATGTGTACCTGCAGTGTTATTACATAGTCCTGTACCTTTAAGAAAGAGACGCGCAATGACTTGTGGGAAGACAAGTCCCGACAGTGTGTTGTAGTAGCAGAAAAACAAAAGAAATGCTTGAAGTTACTGAACCGAGGGTTGTTAATAAAAGTTGCCCAAAACGAAGATGAACCTGAGTCTGGCCGTTCATTTCATGGGTGCAACATGTAATGCAATAATGGTATATATAGTAAATACATAGGTAGTTAGAGAAGGGCTCAGTGCATCAAGAGAGGTTCCCCAGCAGCCTAGGCCTATAGCAGCATAACTAGGGGCAGACTAAAGGGACGTCAAGAGGGGAAGTCAGTTGTGCAAATGAAAACACCAGCTCACCCCGTCAGGGTCCCCCAGTCAGCCCTAACTATAAGCTTTGTCAAAAAGGAAGGTTTTAAGCCTGGTCTTAAAAATAGAGAGGGTGTCCGCCTCCCGAACCCAAACTGGTTGTGGGTAGTGTCATAGGTGATGTTATATGTGTGAGTTACACATCTCTTTTATTGCTGATATGTATTTGCAGACAGTTTGTTTTTTGAATGAAATATTTGGAGTAAGAGATGGGTCTTATGGAATCTCATGTTTTCTTTGCTATACTGAGGTGACTTATAGTTACAACGTATATGAAATATGTAACAGACATATTTTTCCCCATGTGTGCTGAAGAAGTCTGGCCAACTTCTTTTCATACTGACTTTTCTTACGAGTGGTATTATTACTGGGTGTTTGTGACTGTAATTTTGTGAAACTGTCCTCATTGAACATATATAAGAGTCACATGTGATGTAAATGCTTTTGTTTTCCATGTTTTACTGGATTGTTTATAGTTGAGGTTCTTGTGCCTGGTATAGTAGTGTTTTTGCTGGTCAGAATTTTTTTCTTTTTTTCCTTCTCTTTCTATTTTATTTTTCATAGGGTGCAAGTGGAATTTAGCAGGGGGGAATGTAACAGTGTATATGTAATTAAATAATTCCACTTGCTGTAGTTTGATCATATTTATTGTTGTTGGCTCGGTGGCGCCCTCTCTGGAGCTGTGGTGTGCGGCTGGCGTTGGTGGCACGCTGTCAGTTCCAGAGAGGCGTGTGTAACAGGGTTGATTATACAGTGATATATAAGTGTGTGTATATGGAATATGTTGTACATTAGTTATTGTGATAATTACACAAAATCTGTGTCTGTGGGTTTGTTTGTTTGTTTATTTTTGTTTCAGTTAATGCCTGACTAGTTGAGCCGCCTTGTCAGTAAGTGGAACTTTGGTTTGCATTTGTACCACTACAGTCACATTCTATGTAACACCACTCTCTATAAGTGCCATTCTCGCGCCAATTCTCTTCCCGTTTGTCGCTGATTTCTGTGGGAGAGGTAAGCGGCTTTGCAGTCTGGGGAAATTTCTGTTCTAGCTAGATTAAACTTGTTATGAGATGCTCACTTTGTTATTATTTGATGTGTAGGGGCATGTGTTGTAGCGATCACTGACAGGAGGATTTTGTGTTTCTACTTTAATGTCAGGTATGTTGTTTTCTGTTTGAAAAGTTTAATGTATCGCCCTTTTGTCGCTGATTTCTGTGGGAGAGGGGTATGTGTTGTAGCGATCAATGACAGGAGGATTTTGTGTTTCTACTTTAATGTCAGGAGCTGGAAAATAAATGGAGACGGCCTCCAAAAAAGATGCACGCCTGAATTTTTGCTAACACACACAACACAGAGACAGAAACACACCGGTCACACGTGCATGAGTGAGCCTGCTGACCAGGGATCTCTGTATTTTGCCAGTTCCAGAGAGGCATGCACGAGAAATAAACGGCAAAGCAAGAAGACACAGCCTTCCGACTTTTCTATTCAAACAAAGGCAAAATACACAACGCAGAGTCGAGGGGTTTGAACCAGCCAGCGACCGAGTGTTACTGTGCATGGTTACATAATCATGGTTCAGTCCAGCAGCATGTTCCAATGTTGCCAACTCCTCACTAAGGAAAGCAGCTATTGGCTGTACTAAAAGTCGCTGGAAGTCGCTAGATGACGTCATGGTCAAATTTGCGTAATTTCCCAATCAACATTGTAGGAGAGACAAAAAGTGAGTGTAAAACACCCAAAATATGTTTTTGAACTAGAGGCTAAATGCAGTGATTTATTTTAGTGTGATAGTGAAGAAACATTTTCATTTATATCCCGCTCTGTAAGCAGGACGGGATCTGCAGCGACTTTGCGCATGCGCGATTCATCTGCTGTCTGTACACGGAGCGATGTGGGTCTGCTCTAATCAGTGGGACTGCTGTGTATATGTCTATGTGCTGCAGGTTACTGGACTGACCGCCTGTGTTTTGTGAAGGGGAGGAGCTCACAGCAGCATCTGCTGCTCGTTGAGGACAGTAACTGCAGAACGATCCGAGCTTTCATTTCAGAGTCTCCAAAACACCAGAAAAAGTCGCTAGATTTGTCACTAGTTGCTTTTGTCAAAAAAAAAAAAAAAAAAAAAAACGTGGCCTGGAGGTTTTGGAAAGTCGCTAAGTTGCAACACTGGCATGTTCGTGCAGAGCTCTCCTCTGTTCCTTGTCAAGCTCAGTTTGTTTGCCAGCTCCGAGAAAAACCAGTTTCTGTGTTTTCAAGCTGTTCAGCATCAACAGATCGTGAAGAGACAGAAGCAGAATTATTCCATCATGAATGTTTAATTCTGTCATGGAGTCCTGGACCAGGTTTATTCTCCTTCTCCTCGGTAAGGTCATTTCTATTATTTCTGTGTTTCCTTCTGTTCTGTTTCTGTCAGGATTTAACTTCTAGTTTGGTTGTTTTCTTCTAAATATACATGCTGTGTTTTAAGACCATCCAGTGGATGATCTAGAAGATGTTTGATGAGTTAAAGAAGTTTTTCAGGTGGTTTGGAGGTTCGTGATTAGAAAACTACATTTGTAGTTCTAAAGCTGAGTGTATAAGTGTGTATATACTGTATGTATAATATGTATAAATCAATTTTATACATTTTACTGATCAACATCCAGCCTCCTGTGATCCACTGTTCGACTGTCTGTGTATTCAGAGCCAGTCAGCAACGGACTTTAACTATAATAACAATAATGATAATAAAAACACATCAAAATAACATCAAATATTAGTGAATCAGTGGTGTTTTTAGTTGATTTAAATGCAGTATAAAAGTTTAACTTTATTATTTCTGACTGGTTTCTGTTCAGTCCACTTTAGGAACATTTATAGAGAGAGATTGAAAAGATGTAAATGTTTCTGAGGCTGGAATGAAATGTTAATCTAAGAAACTCTTTTTATGCTTTGAAAGAGTCAATTGAGAAACTAGTGACCTAAATGAAAGCAGCAGCTGCTTTGTTTATTCACTTTATATCAAGCTAATGAGAATCAGCAGATTCAGGCTCAGCGTCCTGGACCTGAAAGGAGCTTCTGGTGAAATAAAAACTGAAAATTCACGAAAGATAAACTGAAATTGAAATAAAACAGCTGTAAAAGTACCAAAGATTTGCATTTGGCACAACATAAACAGGAAGTTGTCTTTTTTTTTTTTAGATGGTTTATATAAATGATTGACCTTCAGCTGTTGATAAACCTCCATGCAAATGTTTACGTGTTTTCAGTGGAAATAGAAGAGCTGTTTACTGCTGCAGGATAATCTGTTCTATCATGATGTCCTTTAAAATGAAGGTTCTTTATTCTAACTGCAACATGACCCAGCTCTCTGGAACTCATTAGAACTTTCTCTACATTTATAGTTTTTAAATGGTCTTTTCCTTGTTGTATCGATTTCTCCACATCGTTTCCATCTCTGATGAACTCGGCTGTAGAATCTCTGTCAGTGAAACTCATTTACGTTGACATCTACAAGCCAGTAAGGAAGAATCTTGTGGTGTTTGGTGCATCCAGAGTTTTAAATCTTCCTCTGAGTGTATAAAAGGAAAAGTCCATTAAAGCTGCACAGAGAGAAGCAGCTGGAATTTTATCTTGGAAGATGTTTCACCTTCATCCAGGAGGTTTCTGCACTTCAGTCCAGAGAAGTCTCTAGGATGAAGGTGAAACATCTGGAAGAACCCAACTAGAGGTCCAGCTGCTTCTTCCTGATCTCAGTAGGACTCTAATGACCTGGATGACTTTGCAGAGTTTAGAGTTAGAAGCTGTTGTCTGAAATCTAACACCGACCGGGAGCTGGAATCATGTTGCTCAGATCAGCAGCTGATTGAATCATGAAGCAGAGACTAATGTGCTGCTGGAGAGGAAAAACGTTCTAATCTGATCATGAGGTCGTCATAGAGATCTTCTCTGACGTCACCTTAAAGACCAACACATAGCACTTTTAATGTTGCATAATTAAGCTGAATTTTCTTGAACATTCTACAGAAATTCAAATAAACCTGGAATCAGCAACATTTATAATGTCTCCTCAGCTGTTATCAACACTGGAAGAATAAAAAGGCGACACTACAAACTGCAGACATTTAACTATTTACATATTTAGTGTATCGACATGCTCTGTGGAAACACTGCCTGCAGTTCAACCTGAAAACTCTCTGAATGTTGAACTCAGAAGATATGAGGTTTTTATAATAATAATAATAATAATAATAATAATAATAATAATAATTATTATTATTATTATTATTATTATTATTATTATTATTATTATTATTATTGTTGTTGTTGTTGTTGTTGTTGTTATTAATAATAATAATAATAATAAAAATACAGGATCTGGTGTTGCAATTAGAAGTCATTTTTCTAAGCTGAGATTTGGTTGTTTTTCAAGTACACATATGTTCACAGACTGTCGGAAAGTTGAAACTGGAAATTTATAGCTGATAAATGATGTCATTGTATTGTTTTTAAAGAATATAATGTTCGATTCAAACCCACTTTTGGGTTCTGATGGTTAAACTGGAGCTTTCCTCCTCACTATTCTCAGTGCAGCTGATGTATGGATCATCTGGTGTCTGTCTGGGATATAATTCTGTCATGTCTTGACTTTACTGTGTAAAGTTGCCCTGAGATGACATGTGTAATGAGTTTATAGTGTATAGATAAAATCAAACTGAAGCTGACTGATGTGTCTTTATTTTTACAGTGATCAGATTATCTGATGCTGAAGAAGAGCAGAATAATCTGACAGGAACTGAGGGAGGAAACATCACTCTGCCTGATCCTGTACTGGAGAGAGGATATCTGTTATATGAAGGAAATGTTATTGCTCAGGTGATAAACAGAGTACTCATCATAGATGATGGCATTTATATTAGCAGACTTCACTGGAACAATAACTCTGGACTCTTCACAATCACAGACCTGCAGAAGAGAGACTCTGGGATTTATAAAATTGACTCTAAAAAAGGAGTAATTTCTACTAAATCTATTTATAGCCTCACAGTTTACGGTAAGATGGTTTTCTTATTCTAATATATTGATCAGTGTGTGTTGGCAGGAATATTGTTCCAATAACTTCCTGTAACTATCTATGACATCAGCAGTCCTCATGTGGCTCCATGATGACATCATCAGTCCTTTCCAGTGACCAAACCACAGGTCATGTGAGGTCACTGATGAGCAGCATCACCACGTGTTAAACCTTCACATGTTTTCCCCATGAAGCCGACCAGCGTGTGATTAACACCTGAGACACACCTGAGTCAGTCCTGCATCAGCCCTTCATACTGACAGACTCACATCACACCTGGTTTCACAACTTTATGGGAGACAAGAAGCACTTTTAGAGCATCAGCATCACTAAGTTACTCTGCCAGTTTTCTTTCCATCATCACTGATCAGCTGAGACTGCTGCTGTGAATTTTATTAAAACTATAAAAACTACTATTTTCTAATTAAATTTAAATTAAAGGATCCTGAAATGAAAATTGTAAAAGTTAAATGATAAACCAGAATAATTGTGGGGAAAAAATGTAAAAATTATATATAAAAAAAGAAAAAATTCACCCTTAAGAAATAAAAAATCTAAATAATTAAAATATATATATATATTAAAAATTGTAATTAATAATATTGTTAATGTGATCATATGGTATATTAAAATGTCCATCCATCCATTATCTATACACCGCTTAATCCTCACTAGGGTCGCGGGGGGGGCTGGAGTCTATCCCAGCTGACTCGGGCGAAGGCAGGGGACACCCTAGACAGGTCGCCAGTCTGTCACAGGGCTACATACAGAGACAAACAATCACTCTCACATTCACACCTATGGGCAATTTAGAATAATCAATTAACCTCAGCATATTTTTGGACTGTGGGAGGAAGTCGGAGTACCCGGAGAAAACCCACGCATGCACAGGGAGAACATGCAAACTCCATGCAGAAAGATCCCGGGAAAGCCGGGACGCGAACCAGGGATCTTCTCGCTGCAAGGCGAAAGTGCTAACCACTACGCCACTGTGCAGCCCATATTAAAATGTAAAAAAAAAAAAAAATTGTGTTTAACTTATTTTTTGCTGAATTTAAACACAATTTACTGAACATATATATGTATATCTAAGTTAAGCATAATTATTAAATAGAAAACAATAATGTAAATATATGTATGTTTATATTTATATATGTGTGTGTACATGGATGTGCATCTGTATTTACGTGTTTGTATATTTCCATATGTGTGTTTGTGTTTTGGGACGAGCTGTTGATCCTTTTGAATCTGTCAGAGTTTATGGTAAAATCGGTCTACGTCCTGTTTTATTCAGGATTCAGGTTTTGTTATTGCTCAGGGAGGAACCAGCAGAGTCTTTAAACAGATGAAGCAACAATCATTAATCATCATGTTTACCTCACGGTGCTCCACAGTCTGCAGTTTAATCCCAGTTAGCTGACGGCTTTGTTTATTTCTGCACACATTGGAATGAAAAAAACATGTTTTGAACCTCAAGGTGACTCTAAAGTCCTGCAGAACCTTGTACAGAATGAAGAAACCTAAAAAACAACCCAGTTAAGGAGGTTAAAGATCTGGAGGACTCCATCCAGCTGGGAGGTCCACCTGAAGACTCTGGAGGGATTTTATATCTCATCTGGCCTGGGAACACCTCAGAACCCTCCAGGAGGAAACCAGAAAACACTGCTGGGGAGAAGAACATCTGAACTAAGACTGAGAAGCTGATGAAGAATGAAAACAGTCTTTAAAGGTTTCTGAGATGTTTTTGGACCAACACTCTGGAGAAACACCTTGTTCTGTGTGCAGATAAACACTGTTTAACCTGCAGGATGGTTTACTTCACCATGAAGCAGCCTTAATTTGGTTTATCTCGACATTAGCTGTGCAGCGTGAGACAGACTGAAGGTGGAAGTCTCTAAAACCAGAACATTTTGCAACCAAACAGAGTATTTCACCACAGATCAAGATTTCTCGTCTGGGTTCAGCTTCTTTCTACATCACTGCAATAAGTCAAGTGTTGCCGTCTGATTTTGTAAGAAGACCTGTCACCCAGTTGTGTCTGCTGGTCGACAAATTCAGGTTAAACCTTTTAAACATCACAAATATTGTTAGAATTCAGTTAATGCAGCCAGAAGTAAAGACACAGCTTCTCCTGAAGGTTTGAATCTGCTAAATGACTGTTTAGACTACAGGGGAATGACAGGAAGTACTAGAGTCTCTGCTGAACATCACATCTGATGACAAGCTTCTCAACATAAACGGGATTCAGAGTTTACATCTGAGCTCCATGTTTATATTCCACAAGTTCCACAGCTTCCAGAATGAAAATATTCCAAAACAAGCTGGAGGTCAAAGTTAGAAAATCGACGTTCTTCCTTTTATTTTGAAATTCTCTCCTCAGAGAGTCTTTACACTGAAGATGAGAGCAGAGTTGATTTTAACTCTTCAGCTGCTATTTTCTTTTAAAAAGCTGTGCGGCATAATAAACTTTAAAACTTTAAATATCTAAAAACCCACCAGCAGGTTTGAAATGAGTGTTATTTGTTTTAAAATTAGCCAAAATTCCACCATTGATCAAAGAAACCAGAAACAACCAATCATGAATCATTCAGTTTCATCAGGAAAATTACCCAAATTATACTTAAAATCATGATATTGCAGCAAAAATCACTTTATTCCAAGTTTGTCTTTTTAAAAATGCTTAAAAATAAAACATTTGAACTATTTGGATGAATCAAATAAATGCAGCACGGCTCAGAAACTGTGACCAGAGGAGGAAGTAGTTGGAGATCCATCCAGCAAGGTGAAACATCTGTATACAGATGGAATTATTCACATTCAAAATAGCTCAAAATTTATCCAGAACGACACAAAAAATCATGTAAAAAATTGTCAAAAATGACTCAAAAACTGTCTAAAAAGGCATAAACTTGTCCAAATGGCTGAAAAAATATTCACAAATGTATCAAAATGTGTTGCAAATGATCATGAAAGGAGAATCAAAGCTACTGGATGAATCAAATAAATGCAGCACGGCTCAGAAACAGTGAACAGAGGAGGAAGTAGTTGGAGATCCATCCAGCATGGTGAAACATCTTTCTAATGATGATCAGAGGAGAGAGGAAAAGTCTGGAGAGGCTGAAAACATGGACATAGTTCAATATCTACAGGATGTGGAGACAAAACTGACACCAAAACAAGAAAAACGAGACACAAAACAACAACAACGAGATGAAACTGTCCCAAAAAGACCTGAAACAGGACAAATGTCACAGAAAACAACAAAAACAACACAAAAAATGACCACAAAGAAGCAAAAGATACTTAAAGAACAAAGCTGACGAGTTGTTGTTGATACAGTCAGCATGATTCTGTCTCTTCCTTCATGTTGTTCTGGTTCTAAAAATGACCCACAGTGAGTAAAAATGTGACACTGTGGCCTTTATCCTTGTGACTGAGATGATGAGGAAAACTTGTGAAATCACCACATGGAGACGGGAAAGACATCAGTTTCCACGTGATGAGGAAACCACGAGGAAAGTCTGAAACTGTTTCAAACTAAATTTGAGAAAATCCAGTTCATCTACTGGAAGACTGAAGACATTTAATCTCAGAGGCTTTTTATTTTAGTGAAGCATAAGAGGCCAGTTTATAGAAACAGGAAGGAAGAATGGATTTAAAGGTCTCCTCACATCCTTAGTCACTGTTTACATCAGTTCCTGTACCTTCCTGAAACTGAAACATCAGCGTCATAGAAGGCCAGATGCATTAGATTAGATTAGATGAAATTAGATTAGATTAGATTGAATTCAACAAAATGCAGTTCAGCATCCAACCAGAAGAGCAAAGCAGCAATAAAAGCAGTGCAGTGTTAGATGTGTGGTTAACAGCTTTAAGGCAGTATGAATGTGCTGAGATATATGTACAGTATGAACATGTTTAGTATGTAAATAGAATAAGCTGCAGGTAATATCAGTGTGTTAGATGGATAAATGTGGATATAAAGACGGGATCCAGCTGGTGAGAAGGTTTTTTTTAAAGGTGCATCCGGTTTCTGATGTGGTTTTTAAAGTTCTTGTCTAGAATAATGATGTCTCATCTCCTTCTGTCTACATTCATTCATTCATCTGCTTCCAGAGGGTTTTATGAGTCAGAACTTGTCTTTCAGCCTCCCACTGACTCTGCAGTACCACCTGGTTCATCCATCATTACCTGTTTAGCAGCCGCTCTTCTATTTTCCATCAGCGTCTCCTCACTCCTGTCCCTGACTTCAACCTGAACCAGATCATTATTGTTATAGTTATAATAATAACATCTAGACCCCTATGAACACCAGGTTCTGGTTCCCACCAATGAGTCCACATCAACATTTAGTCTAAATATCTAAAAACTGGAACCTTGTCTGGTCTAACTTTAACACATCAGATTCTACTGATGTTAGAGCCTCAAAAGTTGGTGAAATGTCGACCAAAAGCTGTATTTTAGTAGAAATATAAGACTGTATTTTAGTAGAAATATGGATCCATCCATAGATATACACTTACAGGAACTTTATGGAGACGATATGCAAATTTTTTTTTAGATAAAAATTTAAAATTCTCCACTCTGAAAACATCTAAAATTCTCAAATTTCGGCCAAAATATTTTCCAGAACTTACTTGAGGGTCCCAAATAGTAAATAAATAAAGTCTGGTGTCTGAAAGGACCCAGACTGACCCACTAGAGCTCCTTAATGTTGACCTCAGTCCTGCTTTGGCAAAAATTCACTTTTCTTTGTGTCTGAACTCCCTTTGAAGTCTCCTGATCACCTTCAAAGTAACAATATCTGGTTGGCTTCCTCTGGGATCAACAGGAAGACAAAGAAAGTCTCTGAAGTCAGAAAATAACAGTTATTGGCAGTGATACAACAGAAAAAAACATTATTTTAGTTCCACAAAGACCTTTTAGCTAGAGGTTACTTCAAGAATCATTTCTGTAAATGGTTTCCATAAAGAACGACAAAGTCCCTAAAGAACCATTTTTTAAAAATGGTTCCTTTAGGTGTAATAAATGATGCTCCAGATAACTTGAGCAAAAACTTCTTTACAGAATTTGTTCCAGACAGTTCCTACTGAGTCATTATGGACACATTTTTTCATTTAAAAATCTGAGTCATTTTTGACACTTTTATTATATCAATCAAACTAAGTCATTATTGAAAAGCTTTTAGCAAATTTAGCAAATTTTGAGTCATTTTGGACAATTTTCGTGTCACAGTGGACCTTAGTTTTGTGTTTTAAGGTCTTTATTGGGATCATCATGGGCAGAATTTGGCACGTTTGTCAAATTTTGAGTCATTTTTGAAAAACTTTCAGTCATTTAGGACAAATTCTGATGGTATATGGACAAATTTACTGTCATTTAGGACAAGTTTTGTAATTTATGTCAAGTTATTTTGAACGTTTTGAGTGGATAATTGTTGAAAAATCACCACAGTAGAAAACATCATTTTTTTGAGTCCTATTTCTAACCAGAAGATGCAGGTTGTTGTTGTGAACTCTTGTCTAATTTTCAGTGTCCATCTGGTCCTCTGCAGACTCTGTAGCGCTTCCTGCTGTCCAAACACTGAGTGTGAGCTCTGACAGCTGCTATCTGCTGTGTGCTGTGGACAAAGCTGCAGAGATCACACTGTGGTGGTACAAAGATGAGGAGGTGGTGAACCAGAGCAGCTCTGCTGGACCTCTGCCTCTCACTGTGACCAAGCAGGACCTCAGCTCCTCTTACAGATGTGTGGCTGGAAACCCTGCAGAAGAAAGGACTCTTCTAGTGGATCTTCAGACGTTCTGTGGAGAGAACTTCACTGCAGTTCAGAACAACACAGAATCAAGACATCGTAAGATCAGTTCTAACTCTGATTTTTATCATTAAAACCTGTTTTTTGGTGAGTTTTTCTTGACCTCCAGTGTTTTGTTTCACAGATTGGATCATAATAGCAGTCTCCATTGGATGTGTTGCACTTGCAATTGTTCCACTCGCATTTTTAATCAAGTGGAAGTGCTTCAAGAGAAACGAGTGGACAGCCACAGAAAGACAAGGCAGGTGATTGTTTTGTTGTTTGACTTGCACTGCTTGATAACCGATTTTTATGTGTCATGTTTTCACCACTGTCAGAAACAAAATCGAGCAAAGGCAGGGAGTAATCATCTAAGAAAAACTGAGGGAAACAGGCTTTTTTATTTGGGTGATCCTCATCACAACAGACGCTTTTGCTGCTGCTGCTTCATGGTTCCAGTGGACGACTGATCAGATCAAACTGTCCAGATTTTTGGGCTGATCTGGTGATTCTGGGTTATTACAGAGAGAACAGTAAACGTTCTCTGCTGTGTTCTTCTGGTGTAAAAGATAATTTCCCATAACTTGATACACATCTGACAGGATCTGTTTGTTTCATCTGAGCCGCTGTATTCAGATCAGCGAACTGAAGGTGATTTCCATGTTACTGTGTCTGACTGTAAACAACGGACAGACGTGTTCGGGTTCATTGTTCTGCTGACAACAGGACATTTGAGAGTTTAGTGTCTCTGGTTTCCTCAGGTGTTTTCCAAAGATCTACATTTTAGACACTAAAGTAGTTTTTGTTTTTGCTGGTATTCACCACATCGTCATTTCTTATTCAAGCAAAACAGGGGAAATCCATTTTAAAGAATTACACATATGAAGACTCTAAAGAGTGAAATTTGCAGTATTCTAGTACAGATAGGAGTAACCAAGCAGATACATGGATTTACCCATTTTTACTTTGTGCGATGTCCATTTATCCATCCATTTTTTCCCATTTCTCCGGGGTCATGTCATGGAGGCAGAAGCAGGTCATTCCAGATGTCCCTACCCCTGGTAACGCTTTCAATTTCCTTCTGGAGGATCCCGAGGTGTTCCCTGGCCAGATGAGATATGAGAGTCCTTGGGTGGAACCTGGGGTCTTGTCCCAGGTGTACATGCTTGGAAACCTCCAAAGGAAGTCCCCCAGGAATCATCCAAATCAGATGTCAGAACCACCTCAACGGTTTCCTTTTAATTTCAAGGAGCAGTGACTCTAGTCTGAGCTCCCTCTGGATGTTCAAACTTCTCACCGTACCTCTAAGGCTGAGCCCATCCACACTACGGACTTTGTGCTGAGAGTCCAATCACAGTTCTTACTTTGGTTGTGTAGGATATGACTGGGTCGTATCAACAAGCCCGGTACCCCATATTACCGCAATACCCGCCACAGAGCCTCTGGAAGGACATAGTCATCGGCCTTTTCCAGACCCCCAAAACATGTGTGGACTGCCTGATCAAACACCCATGACCCCTTTAGCAGCTCTGCAAGATTAACCAGCTGGTCCACTGTTCCTCATCCAGGACAGAATCCACATTGCTCCTCCTGAACCCGAGGTTCAACAAGCAATCAGAGCCTCCCTTCCAGCACCTTGGACTAAACTTTCTTGGGGAGGCTGAGTAGTGTGCAGTCCCCCTTTTTTAAAAATGGGAACCACCACCCTGGTCTGCCACTCCACAGGCACCATACTCGATGCCCATGTAACATTGAAGAGACCTGTCAGCTAAAGAGTCCAATAATGCCCAGAGCCTTCAGCATCTCAGGGAGAATCTTATGCACACCTGGCACTTTGCTAATTAGGAATTTCTTAACTACCTCAGCAACTTCTACCACAAATATAGATGGATATTCCCCTGAATCTTCTTGCTCTGCATCCTCAGCAGAGGACCTGTTGACAGAGTTGAATAGTTCCTCGCAGTGCCCTTTCCACCACTCAACAGTGTTCCCAGTTTGGCTGTACACAGCCTGGACCAAGCCCTGCCTTCTCTTCCTGAGATGTTTAGCAGAACCTCCTTGAGACCAACCAAAAGTCTTTTTCTGTAACTTCTCCACATTGATCCCACACCTGAATTTTTGCTTCCACCACTGCCACAGATGCAGCCCTTTTGGCCATTCAGGACATGTCTGCTGCTCCAAGAGACCCCCAAGCCAGACACTCCTGAAAGGCTTCCTTAATCAGCCCGATGGCCTCCTTAACATTAGCATCCATCAGCAGGTTTTCAGGTAGCCACAACAGGCACCAGTGAAATTCTGGCCACTGCTCCCATCAGCTTCTTCTGCAATGGAGGGTTTGAACATGGCCCACTCAGATTCATGTTTCCAACCACCCCGGGATACAGGAGAAACTCCAGATGTTCCCAGCTCACTCTCACCAGCAGCCTTCCCCGCCATCAGATCCAACACAGCTCTTAACCCTCTCTTAACCTGAGTGTCCAAGACATTCAGCCACAGGTCCGATGACACGACTACAAAGCCGATCAAGCCTTTAGCCTAAAGTGCTCTGGTACCAAGTGCACTTATGAGCTACCTTATGCTTGAACATGGCCATATTGATGACTAATGCAGAAGTCCAATAACAAAAAACACCACTTGGGTTCAGAATAGGCAGGCGGTTCTCTCATATCAACCCCCTCCAGGTTTCTCCAGTTGCGTATGTGAATGTTGAAGTTCCCGAGGAGAATGATGGGTTCCCGTCGGAGACCCTTTCCAGGACATCACCAGAGACTCCAAGAAGGCCGAGTACTCCGAGCTGCTGTTCGGTTGTTCGGTGCAACAACAGTCAGTGTTTTCCCTCCATGACACCCAGTTGCAGAGAGGTAATCCTCTGGTTCTCCAGGGAGAACTCCAACAAAACGATATTCAGTTGGGATCTTGTGAGTATCCAATGCCTCTCACTCTGGGCAACTCTGGAAAAGGAGGTGAGCCCAATTCCTCTTCAGGAGTTTGGTTCCAGAACCTTTGCTATTCATGGAGGTGAGATAAACTGTATCTAGTCGGTACCGTTTCACCTCCTGCACCAGGTCAGGTTCCATATCGCTGCAACTAGTCTACACCTTCAGGGGGTGGCAGGCCTTGGTGTCCACTCCTGTCCACTGCCCAGTTGCCAGACCACCTAAACCCAGTGTCCAGCCCTTTGGGTGGTGGGCCCACTGGGAGGCAGTTCCAACATCTTGTTGTTTCAGGCTGTGTATGACCGAGCCCCACAGGGAAAAGCTTGGACACCAGACACTCGAGCTCCCCTCTTGGGCCTCCAGGTGGGAGCCCTGGTCCCTCTACTGCAGGTAAAGTGGCTTGTTAGTCAGTTCTGGACACTTTTAACTAATTTCAAACACTTTTTAAATCTTAGACAGATTTAATGCCTGTTGTGAAACACTTTGAGTCTTTTTGGAAACTTTTTAATCCTTTAAGCGCCAAAGTCGCAATATTGCATCAAGCAACATTGCTGAACATAACAAGCCATAGCTGCAAATATGGTACCTCATATAGTTACTATTTTACACCAGGAGATGGCGGACATCTGGAACTTCAATCAAGACAGCAAGCGAAAACTCACCATACCGAGCGGTCTGTTCACTGTTGACAAAGTACTTTGTCAAGTAATGGCTGACTCAGATTCTGAAGAGGGATATTCATCCTCTGATGAAGATGTTCATTTGTCCAGTGAGACAGAAAGTGACGCTGCGCACAGGCGTAACAGCAGCGAGTCCGTGCGCCATGACAGTCCACAAGCAGCACATACTGGAGCCGATGCTTTGCTTCACCGTGTCCAGGGTGGCAGGAGGGGACGTGGTGGGTGTAGCAGGGGTGGCAGGAGGGGACGTGGTGGGTGTAGCAGGGGTGGCAGGGGACGTGGTGGGTGTAGCAGGGGTGGCAGGACGGGACGTGGTGGGTGTAGCAGGGGTGGCAGGATGGGAGGCAGGACGGGACTTGGTGGGTGTAGCAGGGGTGGCAGGACGGGACGTGGTGGGTGTAGCAGGGGTGGCAGGAGGGGACGTGGTGGGTGTAGCAGGGGTGGCAGGACGGGACGTGGTGGGTGTAGCAGGGGTGGCAGGACGGGACATGGTGTGTGTAGCAGGGGTGGCAGGACGGGACATGGTGGGTGTAGCAGGGGTGGCAGGAGGGGATGTAGTGGGTGTAGCTGGGGTGGCAGGACGGGACTTGGTGGTTGTAGCTGGGGTGATCAAAACACCATTAATTGTGAGGAGGGCAGCGAGTGGGGATGCAAAAAAATGCAGAAATAGCAGCAGACGCGGTAGAAGCCGCGGGAGAAAATGCACTGATAATAGCGGCGGAGGCCGCAGTGGTGTTCACGGACCCGCCGTAAATGATGATGATGATGGCTGGGTTTGCTTAAGAGATGAGGAAGAGTATCACAACTGGATCAGACATTTTGATGAGCCTGTTGGGTATCGTGGAGACAGGAATCTGACAAATTCTGAGCCAAGCAATGCCATCCTGATTGATAAACATCTGTACAAGTTATGTAATTCGTAGATCCGCCACCTGGTGACGTCATAATATGTAAATTAGATGAATGAATTTTACTCCCATCACAAACTTTGGATCATACTGATGATTTCACTCATTTACAGTATGCCTTTATCTCTAATCATTTTCAAGTTACAACCTTTTGAAAAAGTGATATCAAAACTGAAAATTTTATTGAAAAAACTGTGGCGCATAAAGGGTTATGTCATTTTGTATTGGTTCATGTCATTTTCAACAAAATTCAGTTCAAATTTTTTTTAGATAAGTTTATTTAATTTTGGACACTATATTTCATTTTGGTCAAATTATTATTTTGAACATTTTTTGAGTCTGAAATAAACCAGAATGATCCTGCAAGTTTATTTCTGAGCAGTTTGGTGACTGCAGGCCTTCTTGTGGTCCATGCAGCTGCTGCTGATGGTGAAGGTAAAGATCGTTCTAGAGAGTAGAAAACAGGATGCAGGAAGGGGAATGAGTCACTCAGGCCATTTCAGACCGACAGAAACAGAAATCGTATCTGGACAAATGACCAGAGCAGTGGCAGAGGGAGGAAATGATGGGATGCTGACCAGCTGATTTCCCAGAACCATACTGGACTTTCCAGGCAAATATTGACCTCTCAGGAAACAGATGGTGTTGTGAGTTTAACCTTTGAAATCACACTTTCTTCTCAACCAGTCCAATGTACGCAGTGGAAACAAATCAGCACATTATCTGTAGATGAACTGAATGTTCCACAGAGTTCTGAGTGACTCTACCTGCAGACTCAATAACATAAATTAATTCTAAATCAGCATTAAAATCTGGTATTTGATTCGAAAATGAACCAAATCAAAGCTTGAAATTGAGATATTCAAGCAAAATTCACTGTATTCTACATATCTAGTTAAAAAATGTTTTAGGAATCCTAGCAAACCTGATTCTCCATGATGGACTCGGCTGTGACCAACAAAGAAAAACTGTAATAGGAGATCAATAATGCAGCAAAGAGGAAGTTTGCAGAGGAACACAGAGATTTTTGTTTGACGTTGACAGTTAACTGTAAGTCATTTATCAGGTTACAGCTTCCCTAATTCCAATCTACCTGGGAAACTGTGATATGTATGGGAGTCATTAGTTGCTAGCTTTGTTCTCATGACGCTAACTGAAGTGTGTGCTGCATCAAGTTACCATGGAGACACAATTTGTGCATGAACAGTTTCCAAGGGAAATGTTTTACTGCTGGCTAATACTCAACAAACATTTTCAGCTTCAGATCAGATGGTGACAGGATATTAAACTGGAACTTATCCTCTATACGCCTAAATTTTGTCTTTCGTTTTTTCAGTTCAATCTTCTATGGTTTGAAAAGTCACAAGAGTAAACACTGTTTTATTTCTAAAGTGTAAAAGTTGTCTCGAAATTGTAATTTGACTGAGAAAAGACTCTCTGAAGTAAGAAATGAAGATTTGTAGGAGTCTGAATGTAGTGCAGCTTAAAGTACATCTTAGTAAGAACTGAGCCACATGATGAAGCTATCAGACAAACAAATATCTCATTAGAGCATGGAGTTCCTCAGGGCTCCATCCTGAGACCCTTTTTGTTCACCTTCTACTGCTCATGCTCTCTTTATTAGTTCTCTTGTCCTGATAATAACTTTTGTTCTAATTTGACAGTTGTCTGAAGTTATTCGCTCTGGCATGTTTCTGTGCGTCATGCTAGCTTTCCCTGCAGCTCTTCAAAGAAACCACATTTTTCGAATCATTTCAAACTGTGGTCTTAGAGTCTGACTGAAGGAAAGTACAGAAGTTAGTCACCTGAAACATCTTTGTTCAGCCACAAAATCAAACTTAAAATGGCTGATGTAAAAATCAGGTTCCTGTGGAGATCTGCTGGGAGCTCAGGCTGAACTGTTGGTCTAAACATCGTTCACGTTCTCTGAATCTTTATATTGGAAGGTTTGAGTGCAGAGTTAGGACTACCCATAGAGACACAATTATGGAGAAAATAGCAGCTGGAATAAACCAGAATTCCGCTTTATCTGCCAAACTACACCCTTTCCTTTTACAGCAGCTTAAACATACCATGCATTGTTTTTTCTTATTAGAGAGTTCCGTTCTCTTGTTGACCCCAAGAAGCAGCACAGAACATTTAGAGATGGTTGAGAACTTTGCTGAGCGACAAAGACGCCAGTGTTCCTGCAGCTTTGTTACGCTGACTTCTGGTCAGATTCTGGACTGAATTCAATCTATTTTTCATAGTTGTTAGGGGTTTCGGCTGACAGTGTCTGTCCAGTTGAACCCTCAGCTCTTCAGGACAAAGCTGGTGCTGCTCTGTTTGAATGTTAGAACAGGAAGTCTGAGTGTTTTAAATCTCAGGAACATTTTCTTGATCCTTCTTATCTGATTTGTTCTGGTCAAGCTCTTGGTAATCCTGGTTTTGAAATGTACTTCATTAATAAAATTTTATTTATGTACAAGTTAATATTAAACTTTAACTTTGTGTCTTTGCAGATCCTGAGGGCACAAAGTCAGACGCGGAGTACACTGAAGTAAACATCTGTCCTGACAGACGCAGTCAGGTAGGTGATGTTTAGACTCTAAAGTATTATTTTGTGGTAATGATATTTCTGTAGCAGTGATGTTTGCTCATCTGTCCTCCCACAACATCAGTTCATCAAGTCTGCTGGGACTTTGTTGATGGCGCCACACCTCTTAACCAAACTATGTCCTGATGATTCACTGGAAACTGTTATTCTGAAAACAGAAGAGGTTTCACTCAGTAACACATGAAGGTTCAGATACAGACAGTTCAAAGAAATGTGGAGAATGTGTTGCCCTTGGCTCTGAGTTAAATCTGAATACCAGAAGCAGCCTGTATCAGGTTCCAGGACCTCCAGGGTGGAGATGATCTGAAGCTCCAGACCCTTCAGTTCCTCCCTCTGGCTGCTTTCAGACGCTCCCTGATTCTGGTTCCACTCCCACTTAAATTCTTCTCTTCACTGCTTACTTTCGGTGTTTTTTCTTCTGCAGGGAGGAAATTTACCGGATTCACCAGGCTCTGTGGATCGCTCCAATCTGACGACAGTTTATGACAAACTGGAGGCTCATCGGATGGTGCTGCCAGACTCGGATGGTAACGTTTGACAGCAGAAAACAGATTTCTACCATTATTGTGCAGCTGACTGAAACCAAAGATGAAGGAAAATGTACAGACCATAATCGACCAGTACTATTTGTAGATAACCAAAAATACAACTGTCCTGTACCCATTTCAATATTTGCTATTTATTTTGTTCTTGTGATTGTATTAACTTCTTGCACTGCTTTGTTACTGTCCATTGTTGCATTTCATCTGTTCTCAGAAGGTCTTCACATTTCATCCTTGGTGTTAATAAAGATGCTCTGTATGGAGACATGGTGTTTACTGTCTTCTGTGGTTCAGACATTCCTCCCTCATTCAGTAACACATTCTCTAGATGCTGCATCACAGCTGGCAGTAAGTCCTTGTATAGAAATAGTTCAAACATGAGCAGGACAGTGTTGTCATTCTGAAATACTGTCTCTGCAGAACCTCCCTGGTTAGAAGAAGAACCGACAGTAGCTCTGCATCGTGTTGTCTCTTAGATCCGTGAGTTCTCTACCAGAGGAACCACAACAACCTCCATCAGTACAATGCAGCTCATTTACAACTAATTCAACACAAAGTAGGAAGTGAGTCACCACAACCTGCCCCCAGGACAGCTCTGATTGGTCGAGGCCTGGAGTCCTCAGACCTCTGAAGACGTCCTGTGGTTTCAGGCTCCAAGACCTTCACAGCAGAACCTTTCAGGTCTGGAAGTTTCTGGAATCTGAAGGCTGAGTCGACACTTGGTTGGACACTCTCGGTTGTGTTCCTCTAACCATCAGTAGATCCATCTGGGAATGAAGCTGCCATGAAGGTGGTGAAAGGAACGTCCACATGAATGCAGGACTTCATGTTCCCCAGCAGAACATCACCTCCTTCCATCCTGCTGCATCTCCTCTGCAGGTATACGACACACCTGGACTTCGATGTGATGGAGAAGGAAACTCCTCAGAGCAGGACACCTTCTTCCATCTGTCCATGGTCCAGCTGTGATGCTGTAGCAGCTTCCAGTGGTGGACAGGAGTCAGCATGGACTCAATCTGAGATGTTCTGAGATGTTCTGATCAGCAGCTTGGAGGTTTTCAGCAGCTCTTCTATAGGATCAGACCTCCTGCATGAGGGATCCTCTGGTGTCCACGTCTCTGGTTCTCTGGTTCTCCTTCTCTTTACACTTTTAATAACCGCTGTAGAACTCTTGCTGTTCTGGAGATGTTCTGATCCAGTTTGTTAAAGTCTCTCAGATCTTCCAATGAACCAACTTCCAGAACTGAGCCTTTATGAGGAGATGATCATTGAGCTGGTTTAATGTTAATGTTTTTAAACTCAGGGCTGTAATGACATTTTCAGATTCCATTTGTTTTAGATTCTTCATCTGTTTTGTTTTTCATTTTTATTAAAAGGTAATTCAGTAAAATTATCAGTATTCTCTCATATGTTTTGTATATCAGAATCCTAGAGGATCATTAGAAGCTGGTGATGAGGTTGAAGAGTCCAACATGACAACAATAAAAGAACTAGAGAAGCTGAAACTTCTCCAACATTTCTGGGTGAGTTCATCTCATTTTCACATCAGGAGGACTTGGGCGTCGTCACAGCTGCAAACCAAGAATTACGTCAGTAATGTTTCAGACTGCTGTAAATCTGGGTGTTTCTCGTATAAAATGTGGGTTAAAACTAAACGTCATCCTGAAACCTTCAGTTTGATTCCATCTGATTCAGAAGCTGCTCGTCTTTTCAACTTTAGGGACCAGGAATGCAAACAATCATCTTTTCTACAATCTGGTGAATCTTTAAGCACCACTTTGTTCCTTTTCTGCTTCAAGTTATGATGGAAAAGCTTCTTATTTATGAAGCTTATCTCTGCAGAATTCACATAATTTAAACACAAGTTCTCATCTTTATTCTGGTTTTTCACTGTGGAGGACAAATGCATTCAATATTTGGACCAAAATCAGTAAATTTTGGACGATATATGGAGAATAACAAGTGAAAAGTACACTTGTTTTAACCTCTATGGTTGCACAGTGGCCTGATGTGCACATTTAAACTAAATCTGTCTGAAATAAAGTCTTGAACTGATGGGTTTTATGATTTTATGATCAATGGATTGTTAAAAATCACACATATGTGGCTTTGGTACGTCGATACGACAGTAAGAAAGTTCATGATCATTTGTCGGATCCTGAAAATAGAGTTTAAACGGGTTTGATGAAGAAGTGAGCAGCAGGAACTGGAAATGACATTTTCTGGAGTTACTCAGAGACCAAACAGAAACCAAACAGAAGGACAACTCTTCAGTGATCCAATTCCTCCTGAGGTAATGTCATGTTTTCAATGACCTCATTATGTCTTCATGTTATAAATAACCTCCATCTACCACATGCTGTTCCTGTTGCTAGGTGACATCAAACACTCTTTGTTTTCTTATCTGCAGGCCGGTTGGTTTATTATCTCGTTCTGCAGGTGTCAGCAGGGGTGGACTGGGGCAAAAAATCAGCCCTGGCATTTTAGGCCCGGACCGGCTCACAACATTATCAGTTGACTGAATCAAGCACTGATTTTTGAATGCAAGGACAAAAACTGACAGAAAGGTCGGATTTCAGAACAAAAATTCAAAAACATCTTTAGAGACCGATACAAACTTGTTGACAAATTTGTATAAAAAAAAAAAAAATGCAATCCAGTAGAGCAGGGGTATTCAACTAAAATTCAAAGAGGTCCAGTCAGAGAAAATGTATTAAAGCCAGTCCAGAACATCATAAAGTCTAACTTGAATTAGTGTGATATATGTTGATGTAACCTTTTAGTTTCATTAGTGTCTGCATGTAATCAATAACTGACATCAAATCAAACAAAATTCAGTACGGTTCAGAAACATTTTGACAACTTTTATTAATAAATAAATTTTGATATAGGTGTACATCTTGAAATAAAGTCCAGAACATCATAAAGTCTTACTTGAATTAGTGTGATATATGTTGATGTAACCTTTTAGTTTCATTAGTGTCTGCATGTAATCAATAACTGACATCAAATCAAACAAAATTCAGTACGGTTCAGAAACATTTTGACAACTTTTATTAATAAATAAATTTTGATATAAGTGTACATCTTGAAATAAAGTGCAGAACTTCAAAAAATAATGACTGAACAACCTGAACCAACTTACATCTTTAACAATTCCTAAATCTCAAAAAATGTAAACAATTCGATTCGTTTAGTTTATTTCCTGTCTTCCATCAGTCCCCTTATATCCCTGCTGCTTATAATGAGGGAACTGAGCTGCAGCTTGTCCTGCCAGTGTTTTGAATCGTGGTCTGAATGGTGTCAGGGTCAAGACATCTGGGGCTCATTGGTGAGTCTGGTACGATATTTAGTTTGGGTTATGTTCATAGCTGAAAAAGTTGCCTCACAGCTGCGTGTTTAGCCGATCATAGCCAGCATGAGCAGCGATACTTCCTTGTTGGTTTCCTCCTCTCGTCTGTCCCTCTCAGCTGTTTTCTGAACGCAGAGCTGTGATGTTTAGCGGCTACGATGCAGAGACTTCATTGGCTGAGTAGCATCACGTGGGATGCTGAACTCGTACCTAATTGGTCTGTGTGTTTCCTGAGCTGATAACTAAATGCTGTAAACACTGGAAAAGCTGCGCCGGGATAATAGAAGCGTGAAATTTAAACTTCTGTTCCAGTTTACTGATTCCAGGTCCGGGGGAACCTGTTGACCAGCCCCTACTAGACACCGACCCACCGGGACAGTGTCCGGTATGCCGGATGGCCAGTCCACCCCTGGGTGTCGGTGATCTGTGCTGTAAAAATAGAAAGAAGAAAAACACTGTAGACAAGAGACTATGGAGGACTAAAAGTGCCAAAATTAAATAAATAAATACATCATTAAATAATTAATTAAATATGTCATTAATTAATTAAAATTGGAATTAAATGTCATTAATTAATTAAAATTGGAATTAAATATTTCATTAATTAATTAAAATTGGAATGAAATACTTAAATGTGTTATTAAATAAATATATCATTAAATAATTAAATATGTCATTAATTAATTAAAATTGGCATTAAATATGTCATTAATTAATTAAAATTGGAATTAAATACATAAATGTGTTATTAAATATGTCATTAATTTATTAAAATAACAATTATTTTAAGTAAAAAACATATTTCATTATTTCACTATTTAATTAATTATTTCATGGTCCTTGCGTTGCAGTGGATCATGAATTTATTTTATCTGTCAACCTCGCCCGTCAAAGTCGGTGGGCGGATCCTAACACCTGATTGGTTACCCTGCACATCAAGTCAAGGCAAATCGATTCCAGATAATGGATTGACGCAGAGCTTGTGAACACATTCCGATACACTGGGTGGCGCTATTCACCTCTACGTTGGTTTGGATACTCAATAAAACAAAACTTTATTAGCAACCGCTAAAGACTCGGTCCTCTTTCCCAAATGTTGATACATGCGGTGCAAGACAAATTTTCCTTTAGCATTTCCTTTAGCATCTACTCGGGCGCGCCACGGCTCGTCTCGGTTTAGTTGTTTTTCCATTACATTGAGTACCACCTCATCGTGGGTTGAGTCGTCATAGCACGGTGGCCCGAAAGTCCCTTACCGTCATTTTTGTGCGACACAAACGCAATGCAACAATGTACATGGAGGCGATAGTACACCTGCTGCTCGGTCTGTGGCTTTCTGTCAGATTCAGAGTAACAGAAGAGTCGGAGAAAGCTGAGAGCGGCGAGTCGAAACACTCAGGAGACACACAGGAGAGTTTGGGAGGCGATACAGCAGTATCAAGCTGAAGACAAGAGGATATGAACGAGACGACATATAAGGGTAAGCTAATGCTAGTTCGCTAGCTATCGTGTATCAGTCCTGTGAACGACCCTGTAATGGCTGCAGTTTGTCGCTATTAGGTATTAAAATATGTATGCTGTGTATGTGTTTCAGATGCTCTCTGATGAGACTTCATGGGATTTACCTGAAGCAGCAGCACATGAGCCTGCAGTGGCACAAGGTGTAGAGGAGGAGGACAGAGATGTACAGGATGCACTGATGCACTACGTGTCATGCAAAGTTATTCTTCTTGTTATACTTCTGTTTTTCTGTCCCCGGACCGCTATTGTTTTCTTTAATGCAATTCTGACAATAAACTTTTGTAGATGTGTCTATGCTATTGTTTGTTTGTGAAGGTTAGCAAGATTAAATAAAAAATTAAACGCCAAAACATTAAAACAGCTGTTTTAAGAAAATTCCAGTTTGATAAATCAGTATTGCTTTGGTGTAATTCAGTCACCAGAATTATGAACCATAAAGGAGTTTGTGTTAAAACATGTTAAATCCCATTAAACACAAATACATTATTAGGGAATATAGAATTGTTTGGTTCAGACTGTTGACTCTTTTCCTACCAGTGTCTTAACAGACAAAATGAAAAGTTATGATGCAATCACATAAGTCACAAAATAGTTTATTAGTCAGCAGCAAAATCAAAACTATTTACAATGTGCAAAGTACAAACTGTGGTGGGCCTCTCCTACAGTGGAGGGCTAAAAGTAAAACTATATACAACTACAGGTGCTGGTCATATAATTAGAATATCATGAAAAAAGTTGTTCATTATTTCAGTAATTCCATTCAAAAAGTGAAACTTGTATATTATACTCATTCATTACACAGACTGATATATTTCAAATGTTTATTTCTCTTAACTTTGATGATTATACCTGAATACTAACAAAAATCTCAAATTTGGTATCTCTGAAAATTAGAATATTGTAGAAAGGTTCAATATTGAAGACACCTCTAATCAGCTAATTAACTCAAAACACCTGCAAAGGCCTTTATATGGTCTCTCAGCCTAGTTCTGTAGGCTACACAATCATGGGGAAGACTGCTGACCTGACAGTTGTCCAAAAGACAAGCTTTTTCATGATATTCTAATTATATGACCAGCACTTGTAAATCTCAAGTCTATGGGAGGTGGACTCGCTCACACTCGCCGGCTGCCCACTGCCTACCCAGCTACCCCAGCACACCCAGGAATGACTGGTTGAAGGCAGTATTCTGGGCCATCTCCTCCCGCTGCAAGGCCGCTTCATTCTCTCTTGCCTCGCTGAGGAGCAACCAGATGTTCTCATCATGCTGGGCATGACTCCACTCCTCCTCAGCCTGCATCTCCACAAGTACGCTAGGAAGGTCCAGTTTTCTGTGGCCCCCTTTCCTCTTGCCTAGACCAAAGACAGAAAAGTGATCAGAGTCAGCTTTAATGGCCAAGTAAGTACACAATATACACGGAATTTGGTTTCGGCTGTTGGTGTCATCCTAGGAATATGGAAGAGAATAATAAAAAATAAACTATAGAAAGAGGAACAGGGAGGAAAAAGAAATAGTAGTAAAATAGAACACAATATAAACAGAAATGTACAGCTAGACTGGAATGTATGAACACATTAGCAAAATGGTAATTGCTATAAACACAGTAGTGGTGATTTTTGTGTACAGGGCTCTGTAGTCCAAATGTCCAGGGTGAGTGGGGTCTCTGATGATGTTTTCTGCAGTCCGTACTATGGGCTGTAGTCTGTTTCTGTCCTGCTGTGTGGTTGATCCAGAGGTGCACAGGACAGATCGGATGACTGCAGTGTAGAACTGGATCAACAGCTCATGTGGCAGGCCATGTCTCCTCAGCTGTTGTAGGAAATACATCCTCTGCTGAGCCTTTTTCAGGAGGTCCTGAGAGATTGTAGTCCCCAGGAGCTGGAAGGACTCCACAGCTATGATGTGATGTGTTTAGCCACCCGTCCATCCATTTTCAATCATGATCATGTCTTTGATACTTTAATAAACTTCTGGCACTCTTCGCTTTAACCAAAGCACAAGCAGTAACTCCTCCACCACAAACAAAAACGACGTGGTGTGAACTTCATTTCATCCTGTGCACATTTTGGAGTTGCTAAGAAGAGCTGTGTTTTCTCATTTTTATGTATATTTTCATTCAGTTTCACAGCTACCTAGTGACTATAAGAAGAATGGTTGCAATACTACACTGCACCAGAACGTAAATTAATTAGAGTGACTTACTTGTTAAGTCAATGGAAAATAAATGCAGCTGCATGTGTTCTGTTTATGTGTCACTGCAGCTACATGTAGCTTTCATCAGGCGTTCCTGAGCTGGCTGCTGCACAGTTTGCATTTACACCTGCCTGAATTCTTGGTCGTTGGTCTCACTGTTCTGATCATGCTTGCAGGCATTTACACCTGTAGTAATAATAATAATGCGAAAATCAACCATGCTCTCTGTTTACCGTGTCTTACCGGTGATAAGACGGTGCTGTTGACAGGGTCGGTGTCGAAGCTGGTGCTGGAGAGGAGCTGCTGCTGGTGGTGGAGAGGAGACAGGGCAGCCGGGGGCTCCGCGACGGAGGTGGAGTAGGCTTCGCATGTGGAAAGGGATTCTTGAACAGAAATAAACACTCACTCTAAGTACAAGAAAAACACGGCATGCTGACTGAAGTATTAGCTTCTGAGAGCTAAACGTTAGAAACAGCAGCACGAAATACAAGCAGAGCACGGAGTTAGCGCCGATGGCTAACTAGCTATCTTATTGTCTGCTCCAGGAGACAACGACGTTACTTTCTAAAAATACTTGTTTGCTTAAAAGAAGCTTGCCACCAATGGAATAAATGATGTATAAGTTTCTTGAAGTCACAAAACACTCACCGTTCTCGAACGTCTCCAACAATGCAGCGGCTGAGTCTCCCTCCTGTTGCTCGCCGGTGCGGTGCCAGTAAATAGCTTCCATTAAACCTCTTCCAACACCTCCTGGTTGACCCACGCCGGCCGTTGTGGTCCTGGGTGGACCGATAGTCACTTTTGAGCTTTTTCAGCTTCTCCCTACACTGCTTCTGTCCTCTTTATATACAGTCTACTGTATATGTGAGCGGCCATCCGCTCAGAGACCTCCTGATAAACTTTCTCCGTCCAGCTCTCTCTGTATTCTTTGGTCCACCACCAAAGACAAAGTCTCGACCTCTTCATTCACCCACGGTACAGGTCTGGCTGTCACATTAAAATTATGAAGAACAGAGAGTTTCGTGAAGAGCAATGCACACCGTCGCTGTTTACAGTCATTTTTTAATGCAGGATTTTGTTTTCGTGCTGAAGTTGCTCTGTGTCGTCACTCCCTGTCCAATCAGTGGCCTGCACTATGTAAACGCCACATTATCGGCTCATCTCAGCTCGCTGGGAACCTCAGCCGAGAAGGTGCTGAAAATTAGTCCGTATGGAAACGCTCGCTAACAAAGATGAGACGAGCCGTACCGTGCCGAGTAGATGCTTGTGGAATCGCGGCTAAACAAAGACGAGCGGAGCCGTGCCGCGCCGAGTAGGTCCTAAAGGAAAAGCGCTCGACACTCCGAGCATCGCTGCAATTTGACAGGCTGGTAATCCACAAAGAACGTGATGTTCCAGAACTTCCCTCGGTATGCCAAACGCCCTGGTCCCTGTGTGTGCTCCTGTTGCACCCTGGTACCAGAAAACCGGCGGAGTACTTCCTCTAAATTTGCAGTCACTCTACGGTCAACATCTTGGTCGGAAAGTGCGGAAATAACTTCAACAACTTCAATAAATTCCTCTGCTTTACACGCTACATGCTCGCGGTCAGCAGGTCCTGCTTCCACATACTCTGCAAGGTCTAAAAGATCTCTCACCAACTCTCTAGAAAGTTCACAGCGACTCTCCCTCTACACAGCCACCATGTTTAGAAAGACTTCTACTTCCGGTTTCAAGGCAGACAAAAGCAGTGGATTAGACTAGATTCACGTTAGTCCCGCCCACGGACTTTGACGGGCGAGGTTGACAGATAAAATTAATTCATGATCCACTGCAACACAAGGACCATGAAATAATTAATTAAATCGTGAAATAATGAAATATGTTTTTTACTTAAAATAATTGTTATTTTAATAAATTAATGACATATTTAATAACACATTTATGTATTTAATTCCAATTTTAATTAATTAATGACATATTTAATTCCAATTTTAACTAATTAATGACATATTTAATTATTTAATGATATATTTATTTAATAACACATTTAAGTATTTAATTCCAATTTTAATTAATTAATGACATATTTAATTCCAATTTTAATTAATTAATGAAATATTTAATTCCAATTTTAATTAATTAATGACATATTTAATTAATTATTTAATGATGTATTTATTTATTTAATTTTGGCACTTTTAGTCCTCCATAGGTTCAATCAGCTGAAAAAGTTTGCAGAAATCTGTGTTTTCCTTCCTGATTCTACCTGAACAGAGGGAAGTGGAAGCAGTGGTTTTACTGCTGTAGAGCTTGTTGGTGGCGTTCAGGAAGCTCTGTGGAGGAGGGTGTTCAGCCTCAGTCTCACTTCCTGTCTGGTCGTCCATGATCTCCCACAGCGGTAACTCTCTGGCTTTCTGCTGGCTGCCAGAACTCAAAGAAAAGAACTCCACTTGTAGGTCAGGAGCTCTGAAATTTATTTTGGGATATTTTTTTTGTTGTCATCTGAAGAGCAGCTAGTTAAATGATGTCTGCTTGACTGACCGCTGACTGTAGCAGTCTTCCTCCAGCAGGTGGCGCAGTTGTACTGGAAACTGAACCAACCCTAACCAAACATCAGCTGTTCCTTCTGGAGCGTTAAAAGCAGCAACTCTACGTAAAGATGGACCAGCCCTCTGTGGTGTCACGAATAGGTTAGTTCTGAAAGTCACCCTGTGCTCTAAATCATTCTCTTTATTTTTTTTGAGTGGATGAAAACTTTAGTTGATGACTGATATGTTGCCTATTAATTAATTACTTTTAAATCACAATGACTTAATAGGTTAAATTTGTCTTGGAAATTGTCCAGCCAACTAGTAAACTCTGTTATATGCTTGGATTTTTGAGTTTTCTCTTCATTTTTTGGAATGTTCATTACAGGTTGTGTGTTTGAGCATATATTTTGTTGTCTGTAGATTCTGAGTCTTTTAGGTGATGGTAATTGTTGGAGCCATTTCAATCAGTAACCAGCAAGTGGCGCTGTGAATTAGTTACCTGTGTATTTAATGGCCACACTAATTGACACAGGTGTGGCGCAAAACAGGATGTAAATTGTTTTTGACCATGGCGTGGTGTGGCGTGGCATGAAAAACTGTTTATTGGAAAGACTTTGTTCTTTTTTACTTTTGATGAACTCCAGAAGGTAAATAAATTGATGAGTCCGTTCATAATTGTGAGTTTGGTCAGTGACTTTTTGAATATAGACTCTATTGGTGTTATTTTTGGACCACAACGGAGTAGCCACAAGCCACACGTTCTTAATGGAATCAAGTTTGCATCATCAGTAATCATAGGAACTTCAGTAAAAATCAACTGGACTTCTCGTGTGGTGTTTTTTTTTTTTTTTTTTTTTAGGTGTTTCCCCTTTAATTAGTGTTGACTAAACGACAGCTTCACGTCTCAACATAGAACAGACAAGACTCAGCAGTCCACCTGCATCTAAAGGATAAAGGACATTCCTTTGAGGACAGCAATGTCTACATTATGGACAGAGAGGACAGATGGTTTGAGAGGAGTGAAGGAAGCCCTCTATGTCAAACTGGAACAGTCATCTCTAAACAGAGGAGGGGGTTTGTGACACCACTTATCAAACACCTATAATGCTGTGATTAGATCTCTTTCCAGAAAGTTTCTCCATCGTTAACATCTTGAGTCTCTCCTGACTTGACAGATTCACATCCTTTGCTGTATAAAACTGGAAGCTCCACCACCATGATCGCTGTCATAGTCGGTGGATCGCCTGGTTTCACAACATCCATACCTGGAGACCGATGTCCTGGTTGTTAACGGGTCATTAGCCATGTGAGCTGGAGGAACTACAAACTCTGTAACTCACCATTAGTCAGTTGGAACTGAAGAAGAACCTTGGATGAAGGGGAAATGTCTTCAAGAACTGATAAGAGAAGTCCAGTTGATTGTTACTGAAGCTCCTACAATATATTTGTTGGTAAATCAGAAAGAATGAACCACAGTGAAACTAAAAGAATATGGAACATTAGTCTGATAAGGAGAAAATTAAAACCCTGTTTGGACTTAATCAGCTGTTAAACATCAGCTCATTTGATGCATCCATGCCATAATGCCACAATACTTTGCCTTAATATTTTAGAAAACCGAGCCTATTTTTGTAAGTTTATTGCACTTCGTCTCTGGTAGTTTCCAAACTTGATGCACTCATGAACTTCATCTCATATGAACTTTGAATTGTGTTTCCAATAATGAGGCAGAAGCTTCATCTTTGTTTTTTTCGTTATTTCTTCATGTAAGAAAACACTGCTTCATTTAAAGTGGGATATCTTCGGTGTCTCTATCAGGCAGCACCCTAGTGATTCTTCATGCTTCTAACCACCGTCACATGGTAGCCATCAGCATTTTGTCCTTCACCTTCTCCCTGAAGCAACACAGGAAGTGAGAAAAGACCTGAATCAGAATCAGCTGAATACAGCGTGTAGTTTAAGCTGCATTAGTTGAATTAAAACAACATCCAAGTTGTAGTACGTTAATTAAACTGGCTTGAAAACCTATTTTCCATCCTGACATCAGGATTTGAAACCTTACAAACTTGTCTGGTTGACTTCAAACAAATAAGAGACAGACTGAACTCTGAATAAAGATTCTAGTGTAAAATCTGACAGAGCTACAGCGTTCCAAACAAGGCTGGTTTAGTAGCTGTCTGGCCAACTTAGTAACTCCACCTTCATCATCACTAAATATCATCTTAATGTGGAAGAAAACTACCAACCTGATTCTGGCTGTCAGGAAAAGCATTTCCTTTAACATACTACACTACTGAGTTCTTCTCCGCTGAACCTGCAAAGACATAAAACTTCAGTTTAAACTGGAACATGGCAGTCAGTCAAACACATCTCTGATCTGAATACAGCAGCTGGTAGCACACAGACAGAAAACACAAGTTATAGAAAATAATATCCATATAATACAGAAAAATATAGAACACGATGTTTAAACCAACATCCAGAGGATGATGTCTGATGTTCTAAAGTCTACAGATGAATGCATTCAATGAACATATGTGGGATTCAATAAAAATTAGACCTGCCTCTTCTGTCTGTGGTTGGTGTGTTTTTCCTGAAACACTTCCAGATTGAAAAGGCAGCGAATGCAAGTGCAGCAGAGACTCCAATTATGATCCAAACTGTCAAACAAAACACTGAAGGTCAAGAAAAACTCAACAAACAACACGTTTCATTGTCAAAAATCAGAGTTAGAACTGATCTTACCATGACTATGGTTGTTCTCTGAGCTGCTGTTGGTGAAGTTCTCTCCACAGACCTTCGGAAGATGCACTGTAAAAGTCTCATTCTCTGCAGGGTTTCCAGCCACACATGCATATGAAGAGTTGAGGTCCTGTTTGGTCACAGTGAGAGCCAGAGATCCAGCAGAGCTGCTCTGGTTCACCACCTCCTCATCTTTGTACCACCACAGTGTGATCTCTGCAGCTTTGTCCACAGCACACAGCAGATAGCAGCTGTCAGAGCTCACACTCAGTGTTTGGACAGCAGGAGGCCCTACAGAGTCTGCAGAGAAAGGTTAGACTTTAGACAACAGATGTTTTGTACATAATTCTGCTCCACTCTGAGGAAAAGCCTTCAGGTAAATCTGAGGGTGTAGTTAACCCTCTACCACTAACTGTGGTGTTTTTAAAGAAGCCTCTTTGATGCTGAGTCTCCAGAACAAGGACTGCATCATGTGAACAAAGGCTGCTCCCTGTTGGGTTACAGCCCCAGAAACAACATTTACATGAACTAAATGATCCAACACAGTTTTCAGTGCTGGCAGTAGAACTGGAACTTACCGTAGACAGTCAGCTTGTACGTTACAGTCCCATCGCTGAAGGTGATACTCAGGTTCCCTGCATCAGTTTTCTCCAGATCATTTATAGTGAACCATCCAGTGGTGTTGGACCACAGATACTTGTTGTTTTTTTTTGAGTATGACTCACTGACATTATTCTGCACAAACATCACAGTTTCTTCATTGTGTTTAAGAGTTACAAAGCCTTTCCCACTATGGGGTGTTGTGATGTTCCCACCTACAGTACCATTCAGCTCCAATGATCCTGCCACTGTAAAACACAGAAGGACTCCAGTCAGCACAGACATGAATCCACCAACAGCTGCAGAGTTTAAAACCAGAATGACAATAAAGATGTGTTTTAAATGAAACAGATTCTTCAATGACCAGAGAGTTTGTGAGATAGTTTGGTTTGTTTATTCCCTGCTTTAGTTTGAAATCTTCTTTCCTTATGTGTCACTTTCCCTTTAGCTTGCCTTCTGTAGGTATGAGTCACCTGGATCTTATCTCCCCGATCACCTCTCAGTGTACAAGCAGATTTCCTCTCCACCATCACCATGGGCCTGTTTGTTCTCATTTTCATACCTCTTTGGGCCTCAGGTGTTTTTGTGTTACTATTTTATTTGATTCTGTTTTTGGATTTCTTTAGTCACCATTTGGGCTTTTAGCTTGTTTTCAGTGCTGCACTGCTCTTGAGTTGAAGGTCCTTCGATTTTACTTGAGTATTTCCATGTTCTCCACTCTATCCACTAGATTTATCTGACAGCATTTTAACACACTAACTGGTAGCATAACAGTTTTAAATACACCACATCGATTACAGCAGTGGTTTGGCTTCTTCCCAAAACAGTGTGCAGGTAGACTGACATTTCAGACGTCTGATTTCTCACATGGATTCATTTCAAACATTCAAATACAGACACTGAAACTGTAGTGGAATATAACTGTGAGAGAGTTTTTCTCCATGTTGAGAACAATGAAGGTCATGTAGGATAATCAAGTGTCTTTGTGCAGTTGCCTGAGGCTACTGACTGAAGAGTAAATAAACAGGATAACGGGCCACACATTAGGTCTTGTAAATGAAATATGTCTAAAAAAATGCAACCACACTAGTTTACACAGGAGTGTGCAACAACCCCACCCTTCTTTTTTTAGAAGTGAGTTAACGGGACACTTAGCTGCAGGAGGACATTGAACATTAAACTTCCTCAACATATTCTAACAGAAATATTTGGCACAGAACTACAGAAACAAATTAACTCTGCCTTTCTGCTCATGCTTTAACTTAATCTCTGTTCATTTTGTGTTTATTTGCTTTATTATCTGTCTTTATTTTTTGTTCCTTCATTATAATCCACTGATCTCTTGAATACAACCAGAACCACCCACTGGGTACAGAGTAATGAGGGTATTTTCATTTAAAAGATGTGGTTTAAACCATTCATAGTGTTTAGTAATTCAGTGGGTTTTATCTTAAAGATAAGCGATAAAATGTGATATTAACTGACAGCTGCTGAAATGTGAAATGAAATCAGACTGAGGTTTAGTAACAGAAGACAAACTACTACCAGGTTTAGATTCACTCTCACTCTGTGTCTTAGTTTTAAAGTTAAATTACTGCAGGACAACAAGAGAAAATGAACAGACTGTCTTTGACATGATATCAGATATAATCACACATGCTGGTGCACACTGATCTGCTGCTAATGAGCTCCTTCAGGATTCTAAAACTGGATCATCTGAACATTCACAAACCACCAGCTCATGTTTTAAAAGTATGGAAGCCCGTTTCCGCCACTTAAAAAAAAAAAGAAGTCACATGCTATCTCATAATTATGAGATCATAAGTCAGAATTATGAGATACAAAGTCATAATTATGACTTACTATCTCGTAATTATGACTTACTATCTCGTAATTTTGACTTTGTATCTCGCAATTATGACTTTGTATCTCATAATTATGACTTTCTATCTCATAATTATGAGATAGCATGTGACTTCTATTTTTTTTCAAGTGGCGGAAACTGGCTTCCATAAAAAAGGAACAAATATAAAAGTGCTCGGAAGAAAAAGTTATTACTCACGCCACGCGAACCAAAGCCAGAGTAGGAATCTAAACCAGTAGAGCATCATGTCAGCCATCTGTCTGCTCTCCTCTCTGTGGAACATGAATTATGGGATGGTATTTATAGAGACAGAGTCAGAGGGTGGGGCCTCCAGGTGTCTTTCCCCCTCCCTATTAGTTTTTTTTAATTTCACCGCTGCTAACTGTTTCATCATAGATTTACTCTCATGTGCACAGAAAACTATGAACAATGAAATTCTTACTTTGCTGATCCTTCTTAATCAAACATAGATAAGCAGACTTAGAGTGACAACAGCAGTGAACCAGTGATCATGACTCAGGGATTTTCCACTGTAGCTGCTCCTCTGTCCAGCCAAGATGCTGTGAAGATGGTCGCAGGCGTTGTTCAGGCATGACTGAACTGTGCTCTGTCTCAGCTACAGTCCCAGCAGTAGAACTGGTTCAACTGGTTAATAAAGAGAGGGGTTCATTAAAGAGAAATATTACTGTATGACTCAGGGAACTCTTGGGACTCTGTCTGCCTGATAAAGGCAAGTCAACCTAACCCACTGGGACTGAGCACTCCCTTGCAGAACTGGATCCTGGACTTTTTAACAGACAGGATCAGTACGTATGGGGAGGGAACAATAAGTCTGATACCATCTCACTGAGCACTGGTTCTCCACAGGGGTGTGTTCAAAGTCCCTTACTCTTCGCTCTGTTGACCCACGACTGTTGTGCAAAGTTTAGCACAAACCACATCATAAACTATGCGGATGACACAACGGTGCTGAATCTCATTCAAGGTGATGAAGAGGGTTTGGGGGTAGAGGTGAGGGTTTGGGGTGAGGGTTTGGGGTTGGGGTGAGGGCTTGGGGTTGGGGTGAGGGTTTGAGGTGAGGGGTTGGGCTTGGTGTGAGGGGTGAGGGTTTGGGGTGAGGGGTTAGGGTTGGAGTGAGGGTGAGGGGTTGGGGTTTGGGGTTGGGATGGGGGGTTGGGGTGGGGGGTTGGGGTTGGGGTGATGTTTTGGGGTGGGGGGTTGGGGTTTGGATGAGGGTTTGGGGTGAGGGGTTGGGTTGGGAGAGACTGCTGCCTCCCCCTGCAGGGGGAGCCAACAGTATGCACAGTCTCAGGGGCCACCTAGCTTCCTAAGACTGGAATATACTTTCCGCACGAACGAGCCGCACGGAAGTCAGCACGAGAGAACGTGTGTGCATTTATACTCTGTGCGGTGTCTGCTCCCAAACTGCAGGGGGCAGTGTATCTCAAACACACGTCTACCTGGTCTACTCTGGTACTAAACTAAAGAAGAAGTTTGCCATTGTTTACACCACTTACAACACGGCATTTTACTGAATAAAAACATTTTAGAAGTTAGTTTTAATTTCACACCATGAATTGTTCATAACCCAGTTACCACGGTGATCTCTGTGTGATGAATCGTATAAGTGCACGTATTTCTAGACTTAAGCTACGAGTAGGTCCTGGCCTTCTGCTGGCTCCGTCCGCATTGATTAGAAAAATGTGGAGGTGCGCGGAGCGGAAATTTTCTGCACGGAAAGGCTGCTCGAGGGGGCGTGGGTGTGAAAATGACGTAATTTTTCCGCACAGAGGCGCATGGACCTCGCGGATGCGGCAAGCATAACACAAGCTTTATAGTGTCCTTCCGTTAAAAAGGTCAAGAGATCATGGTCAGGGTGCCAAGAATTCTACTCTGCTGGGGGATGCCGGCTCAACAGAGTCATTTGCAAAAGTTGAAGGGGGAGGGGAATTTGTTCGGGGACAGGCCTAATGATCAGGACAGGGGGTTTGGGGTTAGGCAACAAGGGATCAGGATAGGGGGTGAGGGTAAGAGTGAAATATCAGGGCAGGGGGTTAGGGTTTTAAGGTCAGGGAGGTTAAGGTCAGAAATTAGAATCAGGGGGTGGGGGTAAGGGGTTAGGGTTAGGATCAAGAGGTCAGGAAGGTGAGCTAGGGTTAGAGGTCAAGGGGTCAGGGAAGGGGGTTAAGGTTACAATTGAAGGTCAGGGAAGGGGATAAGGGTTAAGGGTCACAGGTCAGGATAGGGGGTTTAGGGCTTAAGGTCTGAGGGTCAGAGTGGAAGGCCGGGGTTAGGGTTAGGGTCAAGGGCATTGAGGATCACCAAGGACCCCACTCACCCTGCCCATAGATTGTTTTCCTTCCTACCCTCAGGCAGGACGTACTGCAGCCTGAGATGTAAAACTGTCAGCTTCTGAAACAGTTTCTTTCCCATCACAATCCGTCTTTTAAACAGAGGACTGTAAATATCAGCATAGACACTCTACCGCCTTCACAAGTGCAATAACCTCTTATTTATTCTGTTTTGATTTATTTATCTTCATTCACCGCCCTACCACACCAGTATTTATTTATCAGTTATTTTTTAATTGTGTATGTTTTTTATTGTTGACCCTGCATCATCATTTCATTCTGTACTACATCTCTGATGTGATTTGTATAATGACAATAAAGAAATCTGAATCTGAAATCTAATGATTATGATTACAGTTTCATTTAGCAGACACTTTTATCCAAAGTGACAAGGTCGATGGGCAGGGCGGCACCAAAGACCTTACCTAAGTGTCAACTGTCCCCTAACCAGGAAAAATAATAACAATGATAAAAATAATAACTATCATATAAATAATGATAATAATAATATAAACCAAAATTTTAACCATCTATTTGCTGTGTCAAAGTTAGGGATGTTCATACTGAACTATGCAGAGTCAAAAGTCAGAAATCTCCTCTGGATCAAATATTGGAGTCTCCAGAAAAATATTGTCCAGAAAGTCTTCAGAGTTTGAAGTGAATCATGTTGATTGAGTCCAGAGGCTGTAAGAACAAACATGAGCAGAGATTTTTACTAACTACACAAAGCGTTAAGTTGTCTACTGGGTGATTGTATGAACTTTGTCTCAGCCAGCAGCAGCAACCTGCCAATATGGGATGAACTGAACCTGAAACCTTCAACAGGTTTTCTAAGGTATTAATGATTCTAGGTCTGCTTGTCAAACACCTCAGGACAGACATTTTGAGTTAACAAGCCCTGACAGACTCCACTTCAAATGAAAGAGGGAGAACAATGACAGCATTTTAACGGTCCTCAGGACGTAAACACTACATGTTGGAATCACTGGTCAAATCTGATGAAATAAAACATTTAAGAGGTTTTTTTCTCCTGACTACACCCTTGATTGTGTTTTATCTGCTCTCAGATGTACGTCACTTTAGATAAAAGCATCTGATAAATTAAACTAAAGAACTGTAGAATTGTTGAAGAAGTCAGTGACTTTGTCCCAAAATAAGGTTCAGAAAACATTTCACAGTGAATGCAGCACAGGTGGCTGAATGTTCTCGATGTTAGCTGTTTAAAAGCAGCTGTCTGGGGAAAAGATAAAAATCTAAATCGAGACTTCATATACACTTCCTATTCACATAAGCTTTTGTTATGTGATTAATGCCCCCTGGCAGCTCTGGGATTAGTCACATTTTCAACACACCCGCCACTGGAGTGATGATGGAAAGTTTGGGTCCTGGATCCTGAAGTTTGACGGGAGTGGATGTGGCACACAGAATTACCTTTCAGTAAAACCCCAGCAGCAGCTTCTGCCTTTATGTTGAACTATGTTGGAATAAGTTAGCAGGGCTAAAAGTTCAGGTTGGACACAGCAAGTTAACCGAATAGGATCCATCTTTAGCACATTATCACATTAAAGAAGAACCACTGAGTGGGCTCGGATTAGATGTCCCAATGCAGGTATGGATTTGGGCGTGTCTGTGTGCGATTACTGAGACCTGCAGCTTCCTCACACAAGCAGCAAAAGTCTGACAGATCTCCGTCACTTCTGTTTGAACAGTTAAATCCTATTTCAAGCAGTGCTGCTCTGTCTCCATTGTAGGGTCAAAAGAAGTTGCGCAACACACGATAGGATTTTTTTTTAACCCCCAGATGCCTAAGTAAACAGGGCGAGGCCGAGAACCTGAGGACTATATACTCTTTTGGCACTACTACCTGATTAACGGCACGTAACTCATCAGACTCAGGACTCCACTTTCTCATCAGAACCCCATTATCTAAAAAGAAAACAGGAGATATGCTGTCAGCAGCTAATGCAGAAGCAAAACACAGATTCTGAGCAGTTATCAACATGAAACGGTTCACATTCAGAGTTCTAAGTTGGTCATGGATGACTCAGACAAGTCCACAATTTCACCAAGTTTACAGGGAACAGATTTGGTTCAGAGAGACAGGTCCAGAACAACAGTGACCACGGGGTGAGGAAAAACGTAAATGGCCCCAACTTCTTTCTGCATACAGGTTGTTTATTCATACCAATACTACAGTTCACCAGTCAACTGGCATGATCCCGTATTTTTCGATGTTTGGACGGAAGCCACGGCTGGCGGTGGATTTGTTGTTGGGGGCCTAGAGTACAAAGGAGGATGATGTTGCAATGGGAGAGTGGGTACAGGAACATCAAAAGTCCCTGAGTTTGGCCTATGACATTGCAAAACAACTGTCAGAGGTGAGAAAAGCACAGATAGACCTGAAGAACCCAGGTCCATGTACTGGTCAAGGTTTGAGCAGGGTGGCTTGGTATATACTAGAAATCACTCTGTGAGAGGTCGTAATAAGATCCAGGATTTTTTTATGTTTTGATGTTGTGAACAAGCTCCACTGGTTCCCCTTTGATGAGGAGAGGAGCTGTTTTATGCTTACCACAAACTTCCAGTGGACATTTCCTTCATTGACAAATCCAATGACTCCATCGTAGTCATCAAATGTGACCTGACAAAATATGTAAGTGCAATAATTGTATTTTTTATGTAGTACACAGAAGCAAAAGAAAATTCCACATACACAGTAAACGTGATCTTTTTTCCTCTATGGGACCATATGTATTGACTAAAAACTACATTTCCAGTGTCACACCATGGCTGATAACACTAGGGCATGTGTACATCCACAATCAAAGAATTTAGTGTCCTATCTGAAGCCTACTGACACTCCCAACTACATTACTAAGTGTTAAAAATAAATGACTACAGTTATACTCACCTTTTTTAACAATTGCCTGGCCATCTGCTCTCTGGTGCCGTTTAAAATAACACCCATGATGTAGTGATCCATGTGGTACAGTCGGACAGCAGTGTCCTCAGAGATGAGTATGGCTCTAATGTAACATTCAATCACCTGATAGAAAAATTTTAGGGGGAACACAAACATACATACAAACATGTCAGGTAATATTACAGTTAAGTCATACCATGTCACTGTCACTGAACAAACATTTATAGAACATTTTACAACATTTTTTAGACTAATTTGTTTAAGTCATACTTCAGCCCTTGTGACCTGCTGGATAACTTGGACAATCTGGTACACAGACAGTTTTAAAAAGAAACTTGCCTCTCCAATGATGAGTTCATCAGGCCTTAAACTCTGAAATTCAATGTGCCGCAGGGTGAAATTTTGCTTCTCTTCTGCATGTCTGATAAGAACCACAACAACCTCTGCTGGTGTGCATGTCCAGAGGACATCAACCTACAAGAATATGAACAATAAACTCATGTCACATAATACAGCGTTGTAATCCTCTGGCTATACATTCTATTGTCCTCATACAGAAAACTGTCATTGAACAAAGCCACCTCATTTTGTATTCATTGATAATTCTTGCATTATTAAAATTTCAGTATTTTAACATGGACTCAATACCTATGTCCTGGGTCAAACAAACATTGGGTGTGAATAGATCTCACCCTAATGTTCATTAATGCTTCCCACAACAGCTCTGGTAAGTGACAAGTTAATTATGAATGATGCTTGAATGATAATGACTTAAAATTTTTTTTTTTTACATATTTTTTATGATAGTGATTTGCAAAAAAAAATGTAAAAATTGCCTCTGTGGCAGGCTTGGACTTTTTGCTTGTGACGTCATTGCTGCTATTCCCCTCATCAAGGTTTTGCAGAAGACTTTTGCCAGTCTTCAGTGTTGGCTTTGATTTTTTTTGACCTGGTACTGTAGTTGGAGCACTGTAAAATTTGGACCTGCCAGCTGGGGGCTTTGCTCCTTCTCTCTTTGCCCAACTCTCCTGATACTGAGTGATGTCTTTTGGGATGGTTTTAATAAGTAACTGCTCAGGGAATTTGTGGGCCATGATGTGTTCTCTGTATCTCCCCTGTAGAGAGCCATACATTTTTCTTACAAAGGTCTCTGGCCTCAGTCCTTTCTCCTTTTTTAGAATTGAATGTTTCACAATTCCAAACCATCTTTTCACATGGCAGTTTGTGTCCCTGGTTTTGCTTGGGCCAAAGTGTTCATCTTCCATGTCAGATGCGTACCTTTTTAAATTTCCCAACAGCAGACAACTCCAAAGAGGGAATATGCCCAGGTATTTTTCAAAAAGGACATCCACAGTAGCCGGACAGAAGTGTGGGTTTTCCTCACAATTTGGGGTCTCTTTTTCAAGTTCTGCCTGCACCTCCTCAAAGACCTGCTTGAATTCAGATGTGAATGGAGATCTACCAAGAATTGTGCGGGCATTTCTTCTGTCTTCACCATCTTCCTCCTGAACTAAAGGTGTGTCCTTTAGTTTTTCAGTGTCTTCCATGGTGAGGTTCTTTTCTTCTTTTATCAAGTCCTTCAGGGCCTTCAGATTATCAAGGACTTTATTTGTCTTGTGTTTTCCAGTCGACACAGTGCACAAGAGGCGGAAGATTTTGAGTGCTGTAGTCATTGAGGTACTGTTTTGCAGGCTGGCAAATGCAAATGTTGCAAAATTTTTCAAACCTTTGTCGGCAGTTTTTCTCCCAATTGACTGAGCAACTGCTTTGAGCACGTGTGCAGAGCATATGTGTAGCACTGTAAACATTCTGAGATCCCTCCATGTCTTCAGTTTAGAACAAATGTCAAAAGCCCTCTCCAGATAGCTGACAATGCTCTCCCTGTCGAACGACAGAAGAACACTTTGAACTAGTGCCCAGCTGTAATCTGTTTCAACTTGATGTACTCGTAGTTTTGTGTACTGCAACAGTGTTCGGAGGAACTGCATTAGCCAAAATGTGATTGGTGGTATGGAGTGTTCATTTGTCAGCATTTCACAGACTGGGAGTGGGGGTGCACTCTGACCACCTCCAGGAAGAGTAAGAGAGTAGTAAAGGAGTCTTTTGGTCTGACCAGGAACTTTGGAAGCAACACTACCTGTAGCATCTAAGTATAAGGTCAGTGGGGTCTTCTTTCTCAGGTGTTGCACAACTATGGTGGTATCATTTGATTATCCTGACCAAATATTGCTGTAGACAGTTCAGACCATATTTTTGAGGAATAGCCTGTATCTCTGCTTGCAGTGTTAGCACTCTTCATTGTTCTGGCCACTGCTTCCATTCCACCTGCCATTGCCCATAGGTCTTTCCTATGAGCTGTGCTTCCTTTTTTAACTCTTCCCATTGTTTTAAAATTGCACCTAACCCTGTGAAAGTAAAACAAGCAAAGCTGGAACTTTTCATCAAGATACAGTGAGTGGTCCAATATGTAAAGATGCAGTAAAACACATATGAATGTCATATCAAGAAATGTAACATACGGTAAAAGTACCAATACATTACTAAGAATTAAATTTTGTAAATCTAAAATATAATATTTAATGTTTTTCTTTGGCAATTTACATAATATTTCAACAATAGGCTAATGTTAGATTTATTTCTGGAATACATTTGTATTAAAAATTGTTTGGAGATTCGGTAACATTTCACTTTGGCAAGCACTGTCAAGATTTCAGACTCCAAAAGGTACACAAGCATAGCACAACTCCAGTAAAAACACAAAATATATAAAGATGAAACCGAACTGAAGGGGAAATTTCCAAGAAATCCAAATACAACCTTCTCCTTCATGGTGGTTATGCAGACTGAAGAGATGATCATCTCAGGTAGAGCTAAATTGAAAGTTCTTCCTGATTGGCTAGTGGCTTAGTCATTCTTTTGTATCCTTGTGTGATTGGTTTAAACAGTGTCCATGAGGCAGCAATGTGATCATCCACTAGCAACGATATGAAAATGAGCAGTAAATTAAAATTGCTTATGAAAAAAATGTTTCTATATCAAACCAAGAGTTGTAGTATGACTAGCAGCAGCCAATTGATGGCTCCAGTGATTTTGGTGACACTAAAGTGCATAAGAGTGAAGTTATTGAATTTTGTAACTAATAAAACAATAAGACAATAATAAAAATTCCTTAAAATTCAGATTTTTTTATTTAATATCAAACCAAGAGTTGTAGTATGACTAGCAGCAGCCAATTGATGGCTCCAGTGATTTTGGTGACACTACAGTGCATAATAGTGAAGTTATTGAATTTTATTACTAATAAAAATTCCTTAAAATTCATTTTTTAAAATTTAATGTCAAACCAAGTGTTGTAGTGTGATCAACAGGAGACAAATGATGGCTCCAGTGATTTTGGTGACACTACAGTACATAAGAGTAAAGTTATTGAATTTTATGACTAATAAAACAATAATATTTGAACTTTTGTGTGGACCAGGTGGTGCCTGTCAAAACAGTGAGGTGTTTTGCAAACAACAAACCATGGATTACTTCTGAGGTGAAGAAAGTCCTGCATATGAAGAAGAGGGTGTTTGGGAGCAAAAACGGTGAGGTGTTGAGAGATGTGCAGAAGGAGGTGAAGATCCTCAATAATGACCTGCAGCATTGGAGCACCTCAGGGTACGGTGCTGTCGCCCTTCCTCTTCACCCTCTATACTTCAGACTTTCGGTACAACTCAGATACATGCCACATGCAGAAGTTCTCTGATGACACTGCAATTGTGGCATGTATCGGGGGGGAGAAGAGGGTGAATATAGGCACCTGGTGAAAGACTTTGTGGGGTGGTGTCAGCGGAACAACCTTCAGCTGAACACCACTAAAACAAAGGAGGTGGTGCTGGACTTTCGCCGGGCATCACCCTCTCTGCAGCCCATCGGAATTAATGGATTTGCTGTTGAGATAGTTTCCACCTACAGGTACTTGGGGCTGCAGCTGGACAACAAACTGAGCTGGTCAGCAAACATGGACTCTGTGTACAAGAAGGGGCAGAGCAGAATGTACTTTCTTAGAAGGCTGTCGTCATTCAGGGTCTGTTCTAAGTTATTGTACATGTTCTATCAATCTATTGTGTCCAGTGTCCTCTTTTATGCTTTTGTGTGCTGGGGGGGCAGCGCTAAGAAGAAGGACATCCAGAGGCTGAACAGGCTAATACGTAAAGCTTGCTCTGTGGTTGGACTGAGTCTGGACCCTGTGGAGAAGGTGGTGGAGCAGAGGACACTCTCTAAAATCAGGGCCATCCTGTCCAATCAGAGCCACCCCCTGAACTCGGTCTTCTCCCTTCAGAGGAGCACCATGAGCTCCAGACTCCTGTCACTGAGGTGCTCCACTGAGAGACTGAAGAACTGTTTTGTCTCGCGTACCATCAGGCTGTATAATGCAGCCATTTCTGGAAGGAGCAGGAGAGGAGCGCTGGAGATGTCCTGAGCATTGTTTTGCTGTGTCATGATAACTTGCACATTTCAGTGTTGTATTAAATATTTATTTATTTATTGCATTTTTTAATGTGTACTCTATCATTTATCCTTGTTCTGTGTCTGTGTGGATGTGAGCAACAGACTGCTGTAATTTCCCTTGGGATTAATACAGTACCTTGACCTTGACCTTGATAAAATAATAAAAATTCCTTAAAATTCAGATTTTGTATTTAGTATCAAACCAAGAGTTGTAGTATGACCAGCAGGAGACAATTGATGGCTGCAGTAAATTTGGTGACACTACAGTGAATAAAAGTTAAGTAATTGAATATTTGTGTCTCTCTTCGCTGTTGCAGCGGTTTTGCTATTTGCAGACGGTCCCTGTTCACTCGCTGCACAGCCAGCTGCTCATAGACATCAATGTTATTTCTGCAGCTTGAAAGACAGCGACTTTTGATAAAACTGGCCTCATAACACATTGTCTACCTTACAACGATGGGAAAGAGGCATTGTTTATGTTATTGCAACGTATATCTCATGAGTTATTGATGGCGGAAGTCCGAATCTGTGAATATCTTGCCAACTTTACCTAACTAACTTGACCTAACTGGCATGAATCCGTGTTGGGCTGCGGACAGATGAGCAACAGAGGATGGGATGAAGTCTTGCTAAAGGTCCTCTCCGTGCGTCCTCGCTCTCCTCTTCCTCCAAACTCTCTCCTCCTCCTCCTCCTCCTCCTCCTCCTCCTCCTCCCCGCTCAGCAGCAGCGGTTTGTTCTGTGGCTTTAAGGGTCAGATGTAATGCTGCTGCTTGTAGTGCTGCTGCTGCTGCTAGTGCTGCTGCTGCTGCTTGTAGTGCTGCTGCTGCTGCTTGTAGTGCTGCTGCTGCTGCTGCTTGAAGTGCTGCTGCTGCTGCTTGTAGTGCTGCTGCTGCTGCTTGTAGTGCTGCTGCTGCTGCTTGTACTGCTTGTACTGCTTGTACTGCTGCTGCTGCTGCTGCTGGTGGTGGTTACTTTACTTTTTTGATTCGCCAAACATCCATAATGGCAAAAGAGTCTCCACTGTCAGCTGGAGCATCATCTGTTGGAGCTCAGGGAGGAAGAGCTGGAAGGAAACAGGAGAGAGAGCTGCAGATATCCGCTGATCTGCGCCACTGATGGATGATCTCTCCTTGGCCCCGGACTTTGAGGCTCTTTGATTGGAAGAACTAATACCTGCGGATCAATAGTCTGCCTGCTCCACGTCCTTGAGCTCCCTCACTCATATTTCAGAGACATCAAGCTCGTGATTAGAGCAACAAAAAAAATCATTTGAATTTTAAATCCATAAATAGGCACCATAAGCTGGATGGAGACGCAGGAGGCTCCCCCCAACTGGTTTATAGGATCAACTTCAAGCTTCCAGCAGCTTTGTTTCCGCATCAAAAATTTCTGTTTTTAAACCTGTTAGAAGGTTTTTATATTATCATTAATAGCTATGCTTAATAGCTATGGTATGAACTGTGTTACACTGTTACACATGATGTTTTTAGTACATAAGCTTACTGAAACCTGTACCTATTGTTTCAATGCATTTACCACCCCCACCGTATTTTACTGTATTTTTCCACACACACACAGACCACACCTCACATTCACACCCACTCGCATATCATTAACTTGTGAACCCAACTGTATAAATAAAGGACGGCAGGGACCACCTCTTTGTAGCTCACACGAGACGTGTTGTGTTGCACTGTGCGTGGGTTACCCTTGCTGCAAGTAAAAAGAAGCCACGTGTTGTTCATTACAGCGAGCGGTCCCTGGTTGGAGAGTCTTCCTCTCTAACAAAACCCTTCAACATGTGATACCTGAGAGCCTCTCTGGGACATCGTCAAGATTTAAAGGTTTCCGATGGAGATTTCATTCTTTTTTTGAGGACTTTTTAGGATCAGTGGCTTAAATCTGTTTCACTTACATCTGTTTGTGTTGGATGTTGTATTGTTTTGGACAGACTTTAATGTGTTACAGCATCACACTGCATTAATGTCACTGGTTTGCTGAATTGATTCATACACTGTATAAAAAATATAAATTAAAAAGAAATAAAAAAGAAAAAAAATTGAAAATGTGGCAGGAAGTGAGGCAGGAAAGTACTTTAAAAATGGTGGAATACTGTCATGTTCCAAAACCACAAATGTGGTGCAAATAACAGCAAATATTTACAAAAAAAAATTTGTAAAAAAAAAAAAAAAATCTGAAAAAAAAAATCTGAGAGCAAGGATGCCAGAAAAATAAACTAATGTTCAAAAACTATAGAAGAAAAAATAACAGTAAATATATACAAAATAATAATATATATTTTATTTTTACAAAACTCTGGCAGCAAATAATCAGTTGGTGGAATACTACAACGTTCAAAAATTGTAAAGCTGGAAAAAAATAACAGCAAATTATTTTGAGTGAACATATATATATATATATATATATATATATATATATATATATATATATATATATATATATATATATATATATATATATATATATATATATATATATATATATAAACAGTTTTGGTCGATTTTGTGTTTAAAGTCAACCTGTGACACAGTACTTTTTTCTTGTGATTATACTCAATGTGTTTTACTCAATAATATCTGTAATGTAACAAAACAGGAAAAATCTATAAAATAATCATTGACAATTATTTACAATTTTCTATAAAATGATGGCAAACATCTGTAAATGTATTTATTTATTTACTGCTCATTTACTGCTCATTTAAAAAATACCGATTTTTAATGCGGACATCAGTGTTTTAATTGTCGACATGTAGCCTATATTAATACTACTGTATTTTAACAAAATCAGAGAATTAGAATTTTACAGTATCGCAGTCAGGATGCCATATTGATCCCAGAGAGTCTCTGTCCTTGGATTCATTCTAAGAGCTTTTTTCTGGTGTAAATTAATCACAACTTCCTTTCTTCCTCATGTTCAAGAACCACAAGAGGAATTAATTTGGATACTGAAAGTATTCTCCATAAAGTTACAGCACGGTAAGGCTTTTCTTATGCAAAGCTACACTGTGCTTTAAGTAAAATAATATTACAGTCCAGTCCAGTTTATTGTCTATGTGGACACCCAGACACTTGTAGTAGTCCACAATATCCACCTGTGATCCTTGTATGGTGACCAGTTTTGGAGTCCTGTCTCCTGAAGTCCACCATCAACTCCTTCGTCTTCAAGATGTTGAGCTGCTGGTGGTTCAGTCCATGAACCTGTTCTTCTTCTTCTTCTTCTTATTCTTCTTCTTCTTCTTCTTCTTCTTATTATTATTATTATTATTATTATTATTATTATTATTATGTTTAAAATGTTCGTTCACATTTGCTAATTTACACCAACGTAGCTGAAAAACTAAAGCAATTCAGCGTATTTGATCTGATGGAGTTAGATTGTTTTCACTTTTATTGTTGATTACATCCCAAAAAACTGATGTCTGTGTATCAAAGTTGCATATCTAGACATTGTTTTAATATAATAATAATAATCCTGTTTTGTCTTGTAATAGATGTAGACACACTGATTAACCTTCTTCTTTTGTCTTTTACCCCCTTGACTGACTGCAGCTCAAGTATCAGTTTACTTACAACTCCGTTCAAACATGTAAAAGTATTTTTTGCTACACAATATGTAAGCTGTAAAACTGGAGTCATTTCATGACTGAAAATTGGACTAATTCAGTCATACATTCAAAACAGAATTCATTTCTGAAGAGAAATAATGACACAGAAAGTTCACTGGTTATTGATTATTTTCTATGAGCACCTACATCGTCCGTGTGCTCTGCTGCTGCCATGAGGCAAAATGCATTTTACATAATGAGTAAACAATCGGTCGAGTGTCCCATTTTCACCCCCAAACATCCTCTTCACATAGTTTAGAGCATCGGACCTGGTGCTTGAGACACACAGAATTAAAAGTACACTGAGCATTATTTCTTCTCTGTATTTTCAGTGACCTGTTTGAACAGACTGGACAAACTGGTCAGGAGGACCGGTTCTGTCCTGGACCGTTCCCTGGACTCCATAGAGGAGGTGGGTGAGAGGAGGATGTTGGCAAAGCTCACATCCATCATGGACAATCCCTCTCACCCACTGCATGACACTGTGGGGTCTTTAAGCAGCTCCCTCAGCAGCAGACTGAGACATCCACCCTGCAAGAAGGAACGCTATCGCAGGTCCTTCATTCCATCTGCTATAAGACTTTACAACATCAGCATCACTGGCTGATGTTAACATAAACTGGACTTACATCATCAGCATCATCTCGGACCATAATAAAATTTGCACAGCAATTTTTGCACCGCTGCATCTTACACTTGCAATAGTATTTTACAAGCCACTTTGTATTGTTATTGTCTACAGTGTAGTACAAATTGTTATTATTATTATTATTATTATTATTATTATTATTATTATTATTATTATTATTATTATTATTATTATTATTATTATACATGTTTGTTGCTGCTGTAACAAAGTAAATTTCCTCCGAATGGGAGCAATAATGAATTATCTTTTTTAAATTTGCTTTACACTGACTTGCTATTCCTGAATGTCCATATGTAATGAGCTTTGTGACATTTTTGAAATGTGATTTTATTTTTACTTAAAAGTTGATATTTTTCAGACTGCACTTCAATGCTCTAATGTAATGTCTCCTGTGTTCAGATATATATAGATATTTAGAGTCATGAACTAAAATGTACATACACTTGTAAAGACTGTGTTTATCATGGCAGTCTTGAGTTTCAAATGATTAACACAGCTCTTAATTTTCTATGATGGAATCACTGAAACACATGTATCTTCTTTCATCTCATATTTCCAGAAAGCCTGTAGTAAATTTATGAAAGTGTGTTTTTTGCGACAAAGATGCATGTATTTCAAACAATCCATCGTAGAAAATTAACAGAAAACTCAGGACTGCTATGACAAACATAAGTGACAAACTCAGATGCACCTATTTGTGTATTCAAAGCTGTTCTAATCACAGTTTTCTTTTGTCTATTTCAGTGTCTGTATTTGATTGTAGCAGTGGAGAGCGACAGGAAATATGGGGAACCAGTATAAATGAATGAGATGCAACACATTGTCTCCACTAGGGTTGTCACGATTTCAATTTTTTGAGCCACGATTATTGTGGAAGGAAATTTTGCGATTTTACGATTATTCACGATTATCGACATTATGAAAGAAAAAAAACAGTGTTTGTATTTAAATAAACTCTTTAATAATACTTAAACTTTTAAACATTTACTGTTCTTATAAAATAAAATAAAATAAATTGTTCCAACACGTCTTTGTAGTAAATAAAAGTGCAAATTGCATTACAAAACAGTCATTAACTTGAGGAACTTAAAGGCTTCTTTAGCTGCCATCATTAAAACAAAATAAAATTATAAGATTGGCATTAAAAACTGTGCTGTTTTCTCTATAATATTAATAATAATTAGGGATGTGCCGATCAGGTTTTTTGCTGCTGATCACCGATACCGATCATCCTTGAATGCCGATTACCGATATCAGTATCGGCTGCGACGGGCGGGGAACGGGAGCGCAGGAGGTAACCGGAGCTCCCGACCCGCCGGTTGTGAAAAATGTGACGAATATCTATTTATAATCGTGGTTATTGTAAAACCGGTTAACCTTGACAACCCGAGAGTCTCGGGTTGTCAAGGTTAACCGGTTTTACAATAATCGTGGTAAACCGGTAAAACCGGTAAAACCGGTTAACCTTGACAACCCGAGACTCTCGGGTTGTCAAGGTTAACCGGTTTTACAATAACCCGAGAGTCTCGGGTTGTCAAGGTTAACCGGTTTTACAATAACCACGATTATAAATAGATATTCGTCACATTTTTCACAACCACGATTATCCGTAGAAAAGCCTCGCGAGAGGTGCAATGCAAGAAGCGTGAGCTGCGCTGAGTGGAGAGTGGAGAGAGAGTGGCTCCTTGGCCTGTGCGCGCGCTCCTGTCTAATCGGCATCACTGCGCGCGCACACACACACAGACAGACACACACACACACACACACACACACACACACACACACACACACACACACACACACACACACACACACAGAGAGAGAGAGAGAGAGAGAGAATTATATGATCAGTTATGACAGATTCTTTACTAGAAGTGTCCCTAATATTGTGGCCGCTGTGCGCAATGAGGTTGCCAAGATGGGACTGTCCGCCGCACGCGCGGTAACTGTCGGTTCCGAAGTCAGCGGTCCGGCGGCCGGGCCACCCCGAGGACCCCCCGTGCCCCGAGTTTCCTCCCGGAGCCAAAACAACCGGCGGGTCGGGAGCTCCGGTTACCTCCTGCGCTCCCGTTCCCCGCCCGTCGCAGCCGGGCTGCTTTCCTGCGTCCGCAGGCGAGGGGAAGGCGGCGGGCCGCGGCGGGTGGGGAATGGGAGCGCAGGAGGGAACCGGATCTCCCGACCTGCCGGTTGTTTTGGCTCCGGAAGCCCGTGCCCTCCTCCGAAGATGCTGTCGGCCCGGTCCCCTCAGCAGGGAGTGTGGTCCGGGAAGCCCCGCTGCCCGCTGACAGTGGTAGTGGAGGAGACAGTAACCTCCAGGACAGGGAGGCTGTCTGTCTGCCTGGACCTCCTGTTAGACTCTAGAGTTTTCCTTGGGAAATGATCCGGGTGTTTTGATTAATTGTTGTAAAATTAGTGGTGAATTGTTTATATAAACGTTTTAGTAAAAATAAATAAGACTCCCATTTATCCTTTTTTCTGTAGTTATATCGTCTAAAATTGTGGAGGATATTTAAAGCTTAAAATGAAGTGTTTTTAGAATCTTTAAATGTATTCTTTTTATGTCTTTTTGTTGTGTTTGATTTACATAGTAAACACTACGTTATCAACCATACATTAAATTGCAACATTCCATAATACATAAAAGTCTCAAAGAGGCACTTCACGAGAACCAATAAATACATATTGAACATAAATAAGTAGTAATTATACATCATTTACAAGATTCCCAGACTGAATAGTTGCTGTAATGTGCCTGCCAGTTTTTGTAAGCATATTTTTGTCTAAATTAAGGCAGTATTTGCTCATTTTTTCCTACATCATATAAGCAGCAGCACTCATATATAAATAGAGCATTTAAATCCAATCCATGTGATCAGTATTGGTAATCGGCATTCAAGGATGATCGGTATCGGTGATCAGCAGCAAAAAACCTGATCGGCACATCCCTAATTATTATTAATATTATAGAGAAAACAGCACAGTTTTTAATGCCAATCTTATAATTTTATTTTGTTTTAATGATGGCAGCTAAAGAAGCCTTTAAGTTCCTCAAGTTAATGACTGTTTTGTAATGCAATTTGCACTTTTATTTACTACAAAGACGTGTTGGCACAATTTATTTTATTTTATAAGAACAGTAAATGTTTAAAAGTTTAAGTATTATTAAAGAGTTTATTTAAATACAAACACTGGGTTTTTTTCTTTCATAATGTCGATAATCGTGAATAATCGTAAAATCGCAATATTTCCTTCCACAATAATCGTGGCTCAAAAAATTGAAATCGTGACAACCCTCGTCTCCACCTGGGAAAACTTCTACTTTTCTACTTCTACTGATTTTTATTTTGTTTTATTTTATGGCTTGCAAGTATGAATCTCCCAAGCAGCAACTTCTGAGGCTAAAAAATTTAGCCAAAGCTGAAGTGCCACAAATTGCAGTTCCTAAAATGACCACTTGAGGCTGCCTCCAAAAGACAGACCCCATGTTAAAATGGACATGTTTACAGTAGAAATAAACATGTTTACAGCCTGGTAGATAAATGGTTTTGTTCTCTATAGCTAGTTTCCCTGTTAATGACAAGTATACAGGGGGTGATTTTTTTTTTTTTTTTAATCAACTGCAGTATCTATGAGGGACATAATGGAGGGTTTGTCCATTTATATACACTACCATACAATTTTGGACACACCTTTGCATTAAATGCTTTTAATTTATTTGTATTATTTTCTACATGTACATTCTACAGACAATGTACAAAATAATTAGATTAAAAACCATTTAATGAAAAGGTGTGTCCAAACTTTTGACTGGTAGTGGACAGTCCAGTCATTGTCTCAAATGGTAGTTCTACTTCCTTTAACTTTAAATAATAATAATAATAATAATAATAATAATGGCACATAGTCCTTTCTATTTGAACTTTCACTAAAAGGTATCAACATGTTCTTCAATGTTTTTCAATTTTAGGTGCAAGCGTAATGGAGCTTTTATGTTTTTGTAACAATTTTCCCTTTTTCCCGAAACTGCAGTTCACAAAGCAGTTTTACACAGCATCTTAGCATTTTTTAGTTCATTGTTTTGATTTCATGGCTCGTCCATCCCATCTGTAGGTGTGGATCTCTCAAGCAGCAACTTCTGAGGCTGAAAAATGAAGCCCAAGTGCAAAGAACTGCAATTCCTCCAATGACCACTTGAGGATGCCTCCAAAAAGAATTAATACTTATAGACCCCCATGTTAAAATGGCTAACTTCACAGCAGAAATTTACATGTTTACAGCCTGCTACAGACAACAATTTTGGTCTCTACATCTAATTTCCCTGTTTGTGACACCAATGTTGAAAGTGATTTTTTAAAATTTGTGTTGAGGAAATCTATGGGTGGCATCATGGAGGGTATATCCCTCTTCATATATAGTCCAAAGCGTTTCCTCAGTGCGAGCGCTACCTCTGTAAACGGTTTGGCTTTTAGAATTTAATGGCACAATAGTCCTTGCTATTTCAACTTCCATTCAAAAGAATTAACCTATTCTTTGAGATTTTTTTAGTTTTAGGTCCAAACATGAAGCAGAATTTAGTTTTTATGGCAACTTCACCTTCTTCATGAAACCTACAGCTCATGCAGCAGTTTTAAACAGCATCTTAGCGACTTCTAGTTCATCGCTTTGATTTCACGGTATGCAATTTTAGCAGAAGAGCTCTGATAAACACCACTGCATCTAACTGAATATTGGACTTAGCCATGAGGTGGAGAGACATATAGTTGTATATGAATGCTTACTGTGAGCTCATCTTTTACAGATGTCTTACCCAAACATGCTCCATCAAGGAGTCGAAATTTACTTTCTCTCAGTACATACTTGCTTGACAGGGAACATCGAGTAAAGAAATGATCTAAGGCAAACATATTATTAATGAAGACCATATTCATTGAATGTCAAGACATCAATTTTCAATTCTGCAGTGCATTAAGATAAGAAATCAAGCCTCATACTGACACTTAATGTATCAGACTCGCACTTGGTGTGCAGTGTCAGCAGAGGACAGACTGTGTGTTTGTGTGGAGGTTAAACTGATGAAGATGTTTGCTGAAAAGCTTTAAAAATGGTTTTAAGGTTGCAGAGTATACTTCCCTCAAGGCTGCATGAATAAATAGTCAGGAGAGGAAGCACTGTAAGAGTAGGAAACCAAGCTTTATTTAAAAAAGAAACATAAATATACCTACAGGAGTTAAAGATGAATGAAAGAAGACTCACTTCACTTCAAGAAATTGCATAATTCAGATTTGCTTTCAGTCCAAAAAATAACCAGTTCAAATGTTCTGAATGAGAAAAAGCAATGATGAGTTCAAAAGGTTGTATGCATGGATTGTTTTTTCACTAAACTGACTTTACATGTGCCAAAGACACACCAGCAATGATGACTTTTACATGACTCAACGTTTAACCACCACACAGTTTTCCTTCTAAAACTATCAGCTCACTTCAGTACATTCAGATTAGTTTGTTAAAATGACAGAGAAAGGATTTGTGCGACGTACAGTAGTGGCTGTTAGTACTGGCTCTCCAAAAACAACAATAAAAAGGTTTTCATCACTTCAAAGCTTCCTTGACTTGATTACTTAAACTGCTCTACCCCTTAGCAAACATGGAAATACAAAATACTTTTAGATTTGTTTTGAACATGTAGAGAAGTAATTTAACATTCACGCGACAAGCACTCAGCCGCAAAGAAAGAGTTAATGCTGTAATTCAAGAGGTTCACCAAACTCAGAGATGCTCAGCGTCACTGATACCATTGTTGTTAGGAAGGAGAAGCCTAAATCTTCTGCAATCATTAGTAGAGAGAAAAACCATATACTGTGATTAGTTGGACACCAGGAGGGTGAAATGGTTCACCTTGAATCAAAACTTTCATGTGTCAGTTAACAGTCCAGCCAATACTGCTGATTGCACACGAGGAATAGGTGCAATATGGGCACTTTCTTAAATTATCACACACACCAACGACCTCAAAGGATCAAAGTCTGGAGAGGTTTAAGGTATTTTTCCTTCATGTGCATCCAGCCTTTCAGTGCGTCTCTGTGGGAGAACCTTCCATCGTTCAGTTCACAGGAGACATGAAGAGTGGAGGGAATGAAGGGATCAAGATGATTTGTGGCAAGAACAATCGCGGATTGTACTGGTTGGTGTTTGAAAGTATGAGTACATGTCCACATGCACAAAATGAACTGTGTATGTCCATCTGAAGGGAGGCGGAGGCTGGTGTGGGTACGTCTCAGGAGATGGTGGAGAACTCTTTGAGCAGGACGTCCTGACTCAGCGTGTTCAGAGAGACATTCTTCCTCACATTCAGACTGATGGAGCGAACCTGGAGACACACAGATTTATTACTAGGCCGTGTGTTGATGTAAAAACATGCACTGAGAGATTAAATCCCATTCCCCATTCCTCACTGCACTGGGTTTACCGCATTAAAAACAGCGTCAAATCAATTTATGATTTGATGCTTCATTTAATTTATGTGTAGCTGAAGATGAATATAAAATCCTCTGACAGCAATTCTGCTGACTCTGCCACCTCTAAACAGAAACACATTTGCTAGAATTTGCAGGAGACTTGCAAGAAAATACAATTCCTTCCAGCAATTTTGTCAAGTTGAACTGTAAAACATTTTTCCTGCTAATTCGATTGACATGAGCTGTTCAGAGGCAGCTTACCAAAGCTGATCAACTGATTAAAGTAGATGGGAATATATTTGTATGTCAAACAGGTGACTAAAAAACATGACAAACAATTTGTGTGGATGTGCTGTAACATGTTGTTTTACATTTACAAGGAAACTAACCAAAATCGGCTGTTTTAACCTCTTGATGCTGCGTATCAGTTTGTTTTAGTAAAGATGTTACTATTAATTTTAAGCTCCTCAATGGCCTCTTTTACAGTTATGTTCCCAACCATTTAGTACCACATGCTCCAGTATGCACTTTAAGCATCTCTGTCTTTTGTCTGTTCCACGGGTTCGACTGAAAACTAAACTAGACAGGGTGTTTGTAGTCAGGACACCGAGACTCCAGAAAAATCTGCATGAGAAAATCAAGGCAGCAAAATAAGTAATTTCTTTTAAGTTGCTTTTACATACTTTTCTAAGTTTATTTGAGTCCTTTAAACAATTTTCCAATTAGCCCTATAACGTTTTTTTCACTCTATATGCCCTGTTATGTTTTCATTCACTGGTGAGGTGTGCAAGGACATAAAACTGGGTTTTAAGAAAATGATTTAAGTTAACAATTTATACTCTCCCTTTTCAGATTAAAGTTTTGGTTATACTCACTTTCAGGTGCTCACGAGAGGCTGTGGACACCGCAAATGCTTATTTGTTCTTCTTATTATACTACTTTCTGGTACACTTTGAGGATGACACATTCATGAACATTAGATCAGTCGCTATGTACTGCAGTGCATGTGCAGTTGTAGTGCAGTGGCTGCACGTCAGACAGTTAGAGGGTACGTATACGTCCACAAAGAGCCTCTCGTACACGGTCTGATGATGAAATTTACACTACTCGGACTCTAGACCCTCGATTACTAGCAAACATGCAAAGGCTAACACCCTAATAGGCTGACTGAATGTCCCCAACACTCACAACACTCTGCCCTCTCACTGGCTTACCAGCTCCTTGAAGAAAGCAGCCTCTTTGGGTTGTTCCGAGTATCTTTCAAACTGGTCCAGTCCATCCTGAAGTTTGAGGGTCAGTGTGTCATAGTTGGACCGTACCACCTCCAACACCTAAAAGGGGAACAAACAAAGGAAACAAAAGATTAACTGTCGCATAACTACTCAATACAAAGTGAACTCCATAATACAGAGTGGATATTGCATCAGTGAGCAGTCAAATGGTCACAGAGTCAAATATTAATTACCGTAGTGTTTAATAGTTCATTACAATGTCTTCATGAGGGATCATGCAGGATCGTGATACTGTGACATAGTTACTTCAAGCTGTGAACTGCTGATGAACTGTACCAAAGACGTGTTTTGTAATGTTATGAAAGAAGACATATGTGATCTGCAACTCAGTGTGTTTCTGTGCATTTTGTTTGCCATTTGCTTGTTTTGTCTCACAATTGTACACCATTAGTCAGGGCTCTGACAGCTGTGCCCAACCGCTGTTGAATTATTATGCTTTTAGAGCATTTGTTTTCTTGAAATGTCTAATAAAATTGAGGCAGTGCATCTATGTTCTAAACCTGTGATACTTTGACCTGCAGACTTTAAGAATAAGAACATTCATGCATTGAGAGGACTCATTCATTTAAGGTGAAGGTATGAATGCAATCAAGCTACATGTAAAAGAGTATGGTGAGCATTAGTGCATGTGCACTATGGCTAAATGTACACAGGACACAGCTGCCTGATGTAAAGTCCAGTTGAGATAAGAAGGTACCCTGAGATCAGAGGTAATTATGCAGAGATTCTCCACACTTCCACCCCTGCCAGTCCTCCTATCAGCTGTGAAACAGCCCCTCACCACATCACCATTTTCATTATTTTATTAATGCCCCTGAAACACTCCACAGAGCATGAAACATTCACAGCGAGACACACGAGCTGCACTTAGTCATGCTTCCCAGAGAAGCTCTATAAACATGCACACTCCTCTCAAACAAGTCTAGCCTTTATCCACAAAGACAAACAGATGTTGACTTGCATGTAGGTCTTATTGCATGTATGCGCACACACAACACATGCATAATTCTATTAGCTGCGGGAGTAAATCAACTGTACAGCTGAATCTACGTTTTTAAATTTATTAGCAGTTAAGAGCAGGAAAGCATTCTTCTTCCTTTTATTTTCTTCTAATAAATCCACAGCTCTGTTCGGGAAAAAAACTGGTGTGTTTATTTCAACCTCTGATGAAAAATTCATACCCATATCTCTCCCTCCCTCCCTCTCACAGCTCTCCACTTCTTTCCTCTGAAAATGTGGAGGCAGGTTTTAATAGTAACCTTATTATAAAACTGAAAAGATGAAATAGGAAATGGCAAGAATGTGGGAGCTATGACAAACTGTTTAAAGGTAAACCATTAAAATGAATGAAAAGTAAATGGTGAATCAAAGAAAAGCTTTTATCATATGATGTTTTATCAGAGGTGGAGATGATGAGTGTTCAGTTCACTGTTTTGCATCCGCGATTCAGCTGAGTAACTTTCTGCATCACTAAGTAGATATGATTGTGTGCTTGCCGCCGTCATTGTGTGGATTCAAAAGCAGCCTTGTGTACTGGTGTGTGTTAGTGCTGGTATTGCACTGCTGTACTGTACTTTGTATGACGGACACAGAGTACAGCAGTTCATTTCAATGCTGTGTGTTTCTGGAGGCCATCCATCTTCAGGTGTCCCTGCAGAGAGTGAAGAGGCTCCAGGCGAATGGAGTGCAGGTGACTGTTAGTGTGTGTGGAAGGACTACATGTCACAAGACAGGAATGGAAGTTTCTTTCACTTCGTTAAAAAACAAGTACATAGGAATAGAACCAAGCAGGAAAAAAAAAAGGGCCTAGTCTGGAGATGTCAGGGGTTCTTGCTTTCTTTATCTGTATTCTGCCTTTTGATACAGTTTTGAGTCCACAACTGTGGATCAGCTACTAAACGGCTGCTCTGGTTCATCAGTGAGACGCAAAAGGTTGTCTTTTTGCTGGTGGATTCAAGAAGAAAACTTCCACGGTTCTTATTGTCCATGACTATCGTATTTCAATTTCATTTTCACGTGCAATATAACTTTAGTACCTCAGAATCTTTGTCAGTATTACCTCTTACTTTTGACTAGTTTATATTTCTGTTTGTAGGAATGTAACATACTTATATCTTATTGTTTTTTGATAAGATATTGTATTTATTCTCTTGTTATGCAATTTATTTTGAGCAATATCTGACAGACATATTTCTTTTGGGATTAATAAAACTATTTTATCTTATCTACGCCACAAGACAAGTCTCGCCAATGTAATATCTTTTACCCAGATGTAAGGGTTCTTGGATGCCCCAGGTAAAGATTTTTTTTGTTATTTCATTAAGTTGTTTTTTTTTTAACTGTATTTACAATGCATGGAGTTTGGCAGATCGATGGATAAGCAAGGAACAGGAGAGAAGCACTGCAAAGGAAAAATTGGTTGCAATAAAGAAACACGATGTGAGCAATTAATGAAACTTTCAGCACGATTTTGGCTTCCCACAATTAAATGCACATGGTCAATACTGAAGTTTAAAATGTGTGGAGTGCAGTCACTCAGTCATTTTGTCTGATATTGTCCAGCCCGACTAATCATGCATCTTTACTTTTGTGCCTATTTGTTTTGCACTATTTTATCGAGACTGAGGGAAGCTGTGATTTGTTTAGCTGAGAATTTTTTCCTCTTATCACTCCACCAAAGAAGACGGCGGAGTTATGTGACGATCGGCATACGTTTGTCCTTCTGTCAATCTGTCTGTCTGTCTGTGTGCAACATTACTCAAAAACAGATTAACGGATTTGGATGAAATTTTCAGGGAAGGTCAGAAATGACATAAGGACCAAGTGATGAGATTTTGGCAATGATGCGGCTTACAGTCCGGATCCACGGATTTGTTAAAGATTTCTGTATCATTAGCGGCACGGCATCACTGTAACTATGACAACAAGTGAACACTATGTCAGCTGCCTGCTGACGATCACATGACTGCAATCCTACTAGAAATCTAACACTGCGGACTTATCCTTTGGAAATCATACAGTGACTGAGCAGCCTTGGAGTACTGGCACTCCAATTCGATTCCACTACCAACCGTAAACGAGGCCCCGCCCCCTGTAGTGATGTCATCACAGACTCACCCACTCATAAACGTAACAGGATGCTCTGAACTTTTCCTACACAACTGATCCCTCCTCTGTCCTCTCCTTGGTGGCTGACTGGACAGCTGATGGAGACTGATGCCTTGCCCAATGATGGAAATCTTCCTTCTTAGTTGCAATGCTACGAATAAAGAAAAGCGTAGCTTTTCTTGTTTACAATGTGACCAACATTTCTATAAAGCCTTAGCGTTTCAACTATACTGCATTTTGTCATTCATATCCATAAAAATGATTGCTGGTATGGGCTCCCTAATAATCACAACTGCATAGAAAAACCAATAAATATTTTCCCAAATCAAAATTACTATTGTCTGAAAGTAAGCTACTCACATTAGAGATCATGTTTTTGCTCTCAATTCAAGTCACTGAGTGCATTGAATATTTACTGAGGAGAGCCTCGCACACACAATGAGCTTACAGCATTCAAAACAATAACGGATGTTTATTAATCGCTTTCTATAATATTGTGCAGAGTATCCAACAGTGTTCAGTATAACCTCTGTGCAGAGAGAAGCGTCAGTTGGTGTCAGAAGGTTTGGACAGGACTTGGCCTCTTCAGTCTTTCACTGCAGCATGCTGTCAGTGTGAGCTTGTGCTGATGCTGCTCTGTGGTTTATTCACTCACAATGGTCAGTGTTTAACAACAGTATGTTTTAGACAGCGGGCACATTTGGGTTGTGATATGTTGTGGTATGGGGGTTTAAATCAATATCTCTACTACTAGGGTATCTTTCTGCAGCTGTATACTAAACATGTCAAAGTTTAACAAAAGTTCAATGCAATGAACAGTTCTGCATAGTTCGTCAGACAAAACGCATCGCACTAACCACAATAACTGATTTCATAAATGTTGGAGAAGTTACTACAATGCATAACAATCCACTACAGTCATGTTATTACCATATACAGTACACAGAGCAACAAAAGCGAGTACACTCCTGTGCAATCACTTGAGCGTCAAATGATTCAGAATTGCATCACCTCTGCACTATTTCTAAGATTACAAGTAGATAATTTTTTTTCACTACGAACAATCACAAACAAATGCGTCAAAAAAACTATTTTGAAATTTCATGCTCCAAAGTAGAAACTCAATGGAATAAAATGTAATAGACTTGTGGTTACTGAAATTAAATTTAGTCCACCAGTGACATGGCATGGATTCCGTTGCAAAATGACATGTTAACACCAGAACTTTGGCTCTCTAACTTGTCTCTATCTGCATGTCTAAATCATGGCATCACATAGAAAATAATTGCCAAGAGGAACTGAAGCATCTGACTGTGAGTACTCACGAAGATGGAAAAGGACAAAGAAAGATCTCACCAAAAATATGTGAAAATACCTACAGCAGAAATCAGGAAGTACAGAATGAAGTATAGTGCCATTAATTAGTGCTATAGTGGTCGTCCTCCTAGAGTGACAACACTGACAGTGTGGTAATTGCATAATCTAGCTCTAAAAAAAACGGATGGACAAGTGCTTCAAGGTGGCACCGGGGTTATCAATGGAAATCAGAGTTCCTGTGACAGCTCAGACAGTGTGAAGGACTGTGCATAACGTTAACCTCTATGGACGGTGTCCAAGAAAAACGAGCCCTTGGTTGCTCTTCAACACAAAACTGCTAGAGTAAACTTTGCTAAAGAACATTAAAAAAGCCTAAATAATACTAGAAGCACACTATTTAGAAAGAGATAATGTAGCTGAGGTCCAACATGTTTGCCGTGAGCCTGGCCTGGACTACCACAGTGAGTGCATAGTCCTGACAGTGAAGTACAGAGGAGGAGTGTGATATATGGAGCTGCATCAGAGCCAAAGGTGCTGGGGAGATGACATTTACAGATGGCACTACGAATTCCTGTGGATACACCAAAAAAATACGCTGACAAGATGACTTCCAGTCTCCATAAGCGTGGCAGAAAGGAATATTCCAGCATGATTATGATCAAAAGCACATTGCCAGAACAGAAACACAAAAACTATGATGTAGCCAAGTATGTCACCTGACTTGAACCCAATAGAATAGCATTGGCTTATTTTATATAAATATTTTACTACATATAAAGCAGCACAACTCCTTCAGGAAAGAGCAGCCGGAAAAAAGCTTTCTCTGAACAATGTCAGAATACATGCCAAAACAAATAGTGCAAGATTGCTGAGGAGAATTGATTCTGCAGTCAATAATAAAGGTGGACGTACAAAGGATTTGAAAAATTAGATTTTAATATCTAATGATATGCACTAACTTGCACTGAGTTCTTCCTGAGGGGCCTGTATTCTTAATTTAGTGAATCTAAACTGTTTGGCATTTACACGATACTGCACAGGGCTGTGCTCACTTCTGTTAGTTTGCTGAAAGCATTTCGAAGCAGTTTTCAGTACAGTTGCGCAACCTTGGCATTATCACTACATTTTCGGACAATTATCAGTTTATAGCAGCTTGAAGGACGCAGCTGGAAAGAATCAATTCTCAAAAAGTTAATTTATCTAATTACAAGGATGTTAATGCTGCATGTACAAAATGATATAAAAGCACTGGCAGTTCATTGACACCAAAGTTAACTTCTGCTGTTCTTCTCTGTTGTGAATAAATCTAGCAGATAAAAGCATAGAGGTATTTGGGGAGTATAATGACTAAATCCATCACTCTCTTACCAGCTTCTGAAAAACAGGGTTTTCCCATCCTCACAGATTTGACATAAATGATACAGTCGTAAATGGAGCTCATATCAGTTCAGCCTCCCATGAGTCCAGCCTCACTTTTTCCCTATAATGATGAAGAAATGACTCCGTTTCAAAAGTTGTCTGCTTTTTTTATGACTCAGTTCAGACTCTGTTTATGTGCTTTCACACCAGTTTGACTGTCATTAATTCTCCAAAAGAAGCTGCAGACAGCAGATAAACTGCAGAATTTACTGTAGTTTAAATATATACACAAATATCTAAAATGAGAGCAAGTCAAGCTTACCTTTTGGAGTAATGTCTCCCTCAAAAGTACAGTAAGAAGTTTAAGAGAAATGTATAAATGTTGCTGGCATTTCAGGGTCCCCAAAATGTGGGTAACTATATAGCTTATATTTTTTATGAACAGGGTCATCCCAGCAGCTATGAATTTTTGTGACAACGAACATCTGCGTAACTCATTTTTCCTACTTAGCTGTAACTACTTCTTGATGAATAGGCATTCTTTCAAAATAAAATAAAGCAAACCGCTTCTCCAACACTGCAGAGTTTTCCACTGTTTCCTAAAAAATTAAAACGATTTACTTTTGAAATGACAAAAGTGGTGTTTCAGTTCAGCCCAAATGGCCTCATGATGTTGCTGAAGTTTGCTTTTATTTACACGCAACTTTTAGTCGGAGTGCAAAAAGAGGTGAAGGGTGTTTACCTGCTCTTCTGACAGCTGGGAGATGTGGTTCACAGCAGCGTACGACTCAATCTTGGGGTTGAAGTGGTTGATAATGGCCCTGAAAGACAAAAACACAAGCACTTCTGAAATGACACAGAGGATATTTTTCTCAGATTCCAAGTGTACATTTCTAGTGTGCGTGCACCTGAGCAATACAGATGTGATGGTAACACATCTGACTCCAAAACTATCAGCAGTCAATTACTGTTGTAACAGTCTTGGTTTTCCGAAGACATGCTACAGGATTTTCGAACTTGGCTGCTGGGTGTTAGTCCCACTCAGCCATACAGTGGGTACGGAAAGTATTCAGACCCCTTTAAATTTTTCACTCTTTGTTTCATTGCAGCCATTTGCTAAAATCAAAAAAGTTCATTTTATTTCTCATTAATGTACACTCAGCGCCCTATCTTGACAGAAAAAAACAGAAATGTAGAAATTTTTGCAAATTTATTAAAAAAGAAAAAATGAAATATCACACAGTCAGAAGTATTCAGACCCTTTGCTCAGTATTGAGTAGAAGCACCCTTTTGAGCTAGTACAGCCATGAGTCTTCTTGGGAATGATGCAACAAGTTTTTCACACATGGATTTGGGGATCCTCTGCCATTCTTCCTTGCAGATCCTCTCCAGTTCTGTCAGGTTGGATGGTGAACGTTGGTGGACAGCCATTTTCAGATCTCTCCAGAGATGCTCAATTGGGTTTAGGTCAGGGCTCTGGCTGGACCAGTCAAGAATGGTCAGAGTTGTTCCGAAGCCACTCCTTTGTTATTTTAGCTGTGTGCTTAGGGTCATTGTCTTGTTGGAAGGTGAACCTTCGGCCCAGTCTGAGGTCCAGAGCACTCTGGAAGAGGTTTTCTTCCAGGATATCTCTGTACTTGACCGCATTCATCTTTCCTTCAATTGCAACCAGTCGTCCTGTCCCTGCAGCTGAAAAACACCCCCATAGCATGATGCTGCCACCACCATGTTTCACTGTTGGGATGGTATTGGGCAGGTGATGAGCAGTGCCTGGTTTTCTCCACACATACCGCTTAGAATTAATGCCAAAAAGTTCAATCTTGGTCTCATCAGACCAGAGAATCTTATTTCTCATAGTCTGGGAGTCCTTCATGTGTTTTTTGGCAAACTCTATGTGGGCTTTCATATGTCTTGCACTGAGGAGAGGCTTCCGTCGGGCCACTCTGCCATAAAGGCCCGACTGGTGGAGGGCTGCAGTGATAGTTGACTTTGTGGAACTTTCTCCCATCTCCCTGCTGCATCTCTGGAGCTCAGCCACGGTGATCTTTGGGTTCCTCTTTACCTCTCTCACCAAGGCTCTTCTCCCACGATTGCTCAGTTTGGCTGCACGGCCAGATCTAGGAAGAGTTCTGGTCGTCCCAAACTTCTTCCATTTAAGGATTATGGAGGCCACTGTGCTCTTAGGAACCTTGAGTGCTGCAGAAATTCTTTTGTAACCTTGGCCAGATCTGTGCCTTGCCACAATTCTGTCTCTGAGCTCCTTGGGCAGTTCCTTCGACCTCATGATTCTCATTTGCTCTGACATGCACTGTGAGCTGTAAGGTCTTATATAGACAGGTGTGTGCCTTTCCTAATCAAGTCCAATCAGTTTAATTAAACACAGCTGGACTCCAATGAAGAAGTAGAACCATCTCAAGGAGGATCAGAAGAAATGGACCGCAGGTGAGTTAAATATGAGTGTCACAGTAAAGGGTCTGAATACTTATGACCGTGTGATATTTCAGTTTTTCTTTTTTAATAAATTTGCAAAAATTTCTACATTTCTGTTTTTTTCTGTCAAGATAGGGTGCTGAGTGTACATTGATGAGAAATAAAATTAACTTTTTTGATTTTAGCAAATGGCTGCAATGAAACAAAGTGAAAAATTTAAAGGGGTCTGAATACTTTCCATACCCACTGTAAGTGCATCAGCAAGGTCCAGTATAAGCATGTTAGGTGACTTGGTTTTTATACGCTATATCAGGAGCATATAGAGGTACAAAAGAAAAACATATTCATTGTTCAAGCATTGTTCAACTTTAAGTTGTCATATTTTCCACAAGAAAATGGAGCTACGAAAAGTGGATAAATCTTAAACTAAATTTTTGGTTTTGTCTGTCTGGGGAAAACTAAACTTCAGTCATCCAATGTTAGTCATCCCTGGTATTACAGAGAAGAGAAGATATTTTGGGTCTCTAACTTTCACTAATATTGTCCTGTAACTATCAGACTATATTCTGGTAACTAAAATTATGATTTGATCGACACTGCAGTGCGGTACAAGACATTAATTATAAGCTGCAATCAAACAAATATGTCAAACCCATTCCACTGTCTAACAATAGATGCAGAAAAATATGTAAATGAGAGTTAGATGGCTTTATGAGAATGTGGTCTAAAATATCTTACTGTGCATTCAGCATGAAGAATTTGACTGATTGGAATGAAGGGTACTGGCCCAAGCCAAATAAAACACTGCCAGCCCGTAACTACCAGAAGACAGGAGATTGCATCCATCCTGCCACACAGTTTAATGTGTGCATCACATTGGGCTCATGTCTTGTGAAAACTTATAATTTGACGATATTCAAGGTGTAGAGGTTACAGAGAAAAGTTCTGGACAATACTAGTTACAGACATCCCGTTAACACCAAAACTCATCACTGGTCAATTCCATCTCAGTGCCTCGTTCATATTGTGTGAGCTCACAGGGGAGTTTCACATGTAAATTCAGAGGCAGTCTTTTCCAGCATTAGCATTAATTTTCTAGGAAATAAACTGCTTCATAGCTCAAATATAAGTTGATGTAATAAGCACAGCTGAGAGATTAAATGGCTTATTTTGTACTGGCTTAGAGTGCGTCATCTATCAAACAGATTATGGTGACAAAAATGCAGAGAATTCTCGGTAGTGTCAATTCTGCTGTGATTTACGTGTGGGGAGTCAGTCTATAGAGAGACAAACTGATGGGAGTAAAATGGAACTGGTCCCTTTATTATAGTTCATTACAACACAGCCTCTCTGGGTTCTTTATACTTCTCTGCCTTCATTCATTTATTCATCTATTCTTTCCATTATTGCGCTGTTCATATTCTTACTCCCCACCTTCCTTTCAACCCTGGTGGCTGAGTATTTATACAGCGTGGTGGGTGAATCCTCCTGTTAGAATTGTTGCCCTCAGGGGCTTCCATTCCAGGGTGACCCCTCAGAGGATCATCTCTTCACAGAAGATAGAGGGTTAAAGAGAGATTACAGGGGGAAATGATGGAGAAGAGCATGTGTGTTGGGTTAGAGTGAAGGACATAACAGCTTTAAATCTATCAAATAGAGGGACCCAGGGGATGTAAAAATAATTTTTAAAAAAAAAAAAAAAAAAAAAAAAGGTCATGACGGTGTTTTACAAATTACAGTTCCAAAGGCTTCATTCACTTTATTTCGACCTTTCTCCAACACGTTCTTGTTGCAATTCCCTTCAATCCACTCTTTTTTAATTCTAAAGATACAGCATTAGTGTGTTAAGAGTGTGTGCATGTTATTACCGAACATTGACAAGGGCATGTGTGACTTTACTGGCTGCCTCCTTCCACTGGCCTGTGTTGGTTGAGACTCTCAAAACTGGAGGGGAGAGAATGACAGAAACAGACAGAATTAGATGTACCTATAGAGGCACAGCAGCCAGTAATTATGTGCCTTGGCAAACAAGCTGACAATTATTTTATCCATTAATAATGTGGTGTGTTAAACTGCAGAAAATAGTGAAAAGCCACTGTTACTCAGGCCACAGCATGATAATTTACATGATTTCTGCCAAAAACAACGTAAAGAGAACAGTGACAGTGAATTAAAACATGAGGTTACAGGCTACACAACAAAACCAATAAGCTGAAAGTAACTACACAACTCTGCAGAGCAGAGGGCCATTGCAGATTTTGGATGATAAGTGTCTCTGGTTAGCAACCCCATTCACTGTACATATAGCTATTTGAAACGAAGTAATGGTGCATATATTGATTGTAACTGCTTCAAACAGCCGCTTTGTATGAGAATTTATGGAAACCACTTGAACTTTGCTCCAATTTGGTCCTAAGACCTCAATTCACTGCAATTTGAAAGAACACGTGACTAGACCAGTAAATTACAAAACCATTTACACAGATTTGACAGCACAGGGGCAGCATTCAACAAAATGCAACCAATTACAGAAATGCTGAAAATAGCACAGGAAACAACAGACACATTACCAGCAGGGGCACTAGAAACCAAAGGACATGGCTGGGACACACTTGGAGTCTTCTCCAATACCCACCATATCATATTACATTGTACCTATATCAGTATATATGTATATAGTAGTGTATCAAAAACAAATTCTGAAAAATGCCAGGTTTTGCAGTATACAAGCCAACATGCTTTTCTGGCAATTCAAACCAACAGTCTCCTGCACAGCTGCATCACATATGTCATGGTGTCGTGCACGAGTATAAACAAGCTCGAGTCACTGAGAGCGCACAGACAGATGACAGGTCATTCAGCATAACAGACTAACGAATTTATGAGCAAGATGGTCAGAATTTATGGCGCAATATTGTGACCAAGTAGTATGCCCCAGCTGTATACATACTGTTGCATGCAGTATGTACTTTGCACGGGAAGTTCCAAGACATATAAAAAGGACAAATAAAAAAGTAGGAGGAATGGAGCCATTTTGCTGCAATAATCTGTGGCAAATGAAGCAGTGGTTAAAAAAAAATCTAATGGCAAATTTACAACTTACCTTACTCACAGTTCAGACCACTGACTGATTGACTGTATTTGCAGCTTTTTTTAAAATGCTGCACCTGTCCTATCAATTCAGTAAATCATCTTCGTAACTTGCTTGTATTTTATTTATTCACGTGTTTTCTCAAGTTGCACTACATTGAGCTCTCAGGGTCACCATACTACAACAGTGTTTCCTAACATACCCATGCAGTAGAGGTTGTCGAAGACCTGGTGCATTCGTACGATTTCATAGTACAATTCATCGTAACTGTTGGATGTGGGCAGGAACGTGTCGCCGTATGTTATGAACATGTTGAACAGGTTCACTACCTGGAGAAGGAGACACACATTGGGATGAACTGACCAGTGTGACCCAACAGGAGAAAAACATATCAAAATAGGTATTCTGAAGGGAAATAAAACTTATACTTCATCCGTTTCTGCATACGTGGACTGTTTGGCTGTTTTAATCCCCTGAGACAAGCTAATAGAACAACTCTTGAGTGTGATTCCAAACACTCATACAGCTGGGCGACAAGCACCACTGCTGCTAGAGCATCTGTCTCTCCTGTTACCACAAGATCATACAGTATGTCTTTAGAACTAATTTCATTGTAGATTGTGTTCTGTCAAGCTCCCGTCTCAACATCTGTCACTATGTGTGTGTTTCTCACCAGTAAGGCCAGGTGAAAGATGTTGTGCTTGGCCAGCAGTGTGGTCTCATTTGACAGCAGGAACTTCAGCAGGTTGATGAGAGCTATGTAGAGAGAGACGTGTTTGTATTAATGAAATACTCTGGAGTGTTGATAATCGCCTACCAATAGAGGTATATGGCAGCAGTCTGCTTTCCTCAGTCTGCATCTTTATTAAGGCAGATAATGGAAACACAGGAGGGGGCGAACCTTTCAACACCAAATCATGCCTGTTCACAAGCTTTTACTGAGGAAAATAAAACCCATAAGATGAGCCAAAACGTGCACACACAAAGAAAGCTTTTAACAACTTCCACCACAACTTGGCGCAGCAAAATGTTGAAAGAAGATAAACACAATTGTTGCTTTAATTTGGGTAATTTTTTCTCTCCAGTCTTATTTCATGGTGTGCTATTATCACCACCAGGAGGAGAGGTTGGTGTTATTCAGGGAATTAAGCTGATTATTGGTCTGATTAGAGGAATCTGTATTCTAATGAGACACAGTGCAATGAGGCCATTAGAGGCTGAAATGTTACCCCGTACTGTGTTGACCAGGCTGAAAACAAGGCCACCAGGATGCATTGTGCTTTCTTTAGAGACTCATTAGCCAGTCTCAATGATGCAATACATTTCCAAAACAACGGGCCCAATGACTTCAGGAGGAAATTGGCTTTGTTTAGCAGTAACAAGTAATTTAGTTCTGAGGAGATGTCCACTAAATCTAAAATTCCATAGATGTAAATTATGACCATTTGTGTTAAATCTGACACTAAATTTGGAAAATCAAGTTCTAAGTACGTTCTGTTACTAAACTTCCAAAAAAATATTTATTTAATGTGGTGTATTTGCAAAGTCCTCATAGATCCATCAAAAACTGTTAAAAAACAGCATTATCCCTCAATTTCATACTTTTTAAGTAGGACATGTTTGAAAATGAAATTGCCAACTTAGTAGTAAAATAAAATAACATGATTATATGGAAGACACACAAAAAATAGGGAAATTTGCTACTAAAAAGCATTCATCACCAAGATCTGAGAGGCTGTACTTTGAGCTAAATGGTACTGTCAGCAAGGTAGCATGCAAAGTCAAGGATCAACGTGAAAAAATGCTATCAAACACAGAAGCTGCTGAGATGTAAATTACGGGAGATTTGCAAAGTTTGTTGCAGAACAGTAGGGAGCTTTTGTAGTAACTTGTACTGCGAGGTCCACAAATTACTCACATACATACTTTAAAAATTAAAAATCACTCGCCAGGGAAGTAATATTAACATCAACTCACACCAGGAATAAATAACACTATGGAGAAAGTGAGGTACCTTTACCTGACCAAAGCTCTCTCCAGGTGTAGTGTAATCTGATTCTGCATTTCTTCTGGTAACAGAGAAGTTTGTGGATGATCTGTACGCAACGCCTGCACAGGAAATCACCACATAAACCTGGTTAACACAGGTGAATAGAGGATGAGTCACAATAATGTGTGTGTAAGGTCTAAGTTAATGTGTTCTCACAAGTATAAATCCATGGGGAAATCCTTCATCATATGAGTGACAATAAACTCCACCATCAGATCTACACAAAGGGTTACAGAGGAGAGAAAAAAAATTATTAACCTTTAATTTCAAATATTAAATTGGTCGGAACAACACCTATAATGTGGACAGAGAAATGTAGCAAGAAGAATACAACAGTTTTCTAGTTAGTAAATGTTACTAAACTGTAAAAAAAAAGCAAATGAAGAATAACAGTGTAGATGCAAACAAAAAAAAAATCAATTCTGAATTTATTCACAAATGCTGACCATTGATTTTTGTGATTCTGTTACATAATAACTTTGTGTTGATAAATATGAATCAATGGAACATTACGGCTCAAACTTAATGTCAACCATCACATTTAACAGGTTTAAATATTCTTCATACCTAGAACAGCACACACAAGCGGCCGTGAAGGGATGTTCTTGTCCACTGCTTTTTTCCTGTGCCTCATAGGCTGGAAAAAAAATACAGAATTAAAATACTTATTTCTTAAAAACACACACACCGATAGACACACACACACACACACACATATATATATATATATATATATATATATATATGTGTGTGTGTGTGTATGTGTGTGTATGTGTGTGTGTGTGTACACACACATACTTGCAATAACATGCAGTAACACTAAAATATATATGTTGGCATTTACTGATATGTTGGGAAAATATTGTATACTTGTATTGCTGTCCCTATGACTACACCAACACAAATACATTTTCAGTTTAAAAACAAAAATAATCAAAGGAAGAGCAGCAATGGTGAAAGTAAGAGACTTTCTCTGATTTTCCCTGAAAACCAGAGAACTCCTTGACTGCACAACTCCTGCTAGCATAAACCCCAAGAGAAGTACTGCCTGTAATTTGTTATCCATGTTGAATTAAGTACTGGTAGTCAAGGTTGATGTCTTTGTTTTCTTTGGTAAAACAGTGTGATGAATCCACTAACAAAACTTACTGACAAAGACAAAGCAAATGAGTGTCTGCGTTTTTCCACAACTGTCCATTTCTGCCCATCCAGACTCCAACGCAAACGCAAAATAATATTCTTGGAAATGTCGTCTGCAGCATATTATAGGGGACACTTGGCATAAACGGAGCAGAAAGTGCTAGTGTAAATGTAGCCGAAACAGACTGAAATGTAGCCTCTTAATTAGCTCTTTTCCCCTGCTCACTATGACTCACAAATGTGAACTCACCATTCTGTGGAGATTGACTCTGAAGTTCATATTGTCATCATGAAGAAAGGCATCAGCATACTGGTCCTATCACACAGAAGGGGGTTAAAAACAGAGTTGGAAAATGCGGATGGATGTAAATGTTGCGACACTGTTGTGGCTCCTACCTCGGCTATGCAGGTGAGAATAATCAGGCACAGTCTGGCACTGTTGAGTCGGTGCTCATCTGTAACCATACAACTAACACTTAAAAAGGTAGAAAGACTGCAAAATGTTATAAAATGTGAAAGCAACACAATGACAGAAGAAATTTGCCACTGGTGTCTGGAACAAGTGTCTACTGTAGGAGCACTTCTGGACACAGATGGAGGATAAAATGAACAACAGAATGAAAAACTGTAGGAAGGCAGAGTGACAAAGAAAAGCAGAGGACATGAGGTTTTGTGTTTACCTTTAGTATCCTGCATTACAATGGAGGCATACTTGAGGAAGGTGATGAGAAGGTTGCTGGTCTGCAGGTTGGGATCCAGGGGAAGTTCTGGGTTGTTCATCACTAGACAAAAAATTTACAAATAACACTTTAAATAAACATAATTGCTGTGCTTACAGTGATAAAACTAGTATTGTGTGATTTCTACGAAAAAACAAGACAGAGGAGTCACAATTATTCAAACTCTGCATCCAATATTGAGTCAGATGGTCCTTAGATAGTGACTTCCCAAAGCCCTGAACTAAAGTTTACCATCTAGAAGCAGGAATAACAAGAGCTGTCTTTGTTTGGGCGGATGCAGGGCTCATTCAGGCAATAACAAAATGTGATGTTTTTGTCCCATTACTGTAGCTAATGTATATCGCTGTGTTGTCTAGACAAGCATCTTCACCCCTTTAAAAATTTCTGCTCTCTGAAACATTCAGCCTGTTTCATAGATAAATAATGAGCAGGTCATTTCTATCTCACTCACACAGTTAGAAACATATCACATGAGGGGCTGTACTCTGAAAGGAAATATATATTCCTAACATGTGATTTCAAGCACATATGTGGAACCATTTCTGGTCTGAGTATAGCACCTCATGACATGGCATAGTGCACGTTGCATGTGAAACATTCATCTGTATTTGAAGCTGGAGGTAAATATTTTATATAGAAATGGCTCTTAGGTTTGAAGATAAGGAGGACAAAGGTAGCCAGATAGAAACATGCACCTTTTAACAGTTACAGCATGTGTGCATGCTAAATGGGCTGCCTTGTTTGTGCTAGCAACAACATACGGCTTCCACAAAACTGAAAATGACAGCCATCCACTCACTTCCAAAGAGAGATTAGGAGGTATCTGGTATGGTGTCATCGTCTGATTACTTAGATTCAATGAACTCACATGAGAAGTGTTATTTGCTGTATATGAGTAACTTGCACTGCTGGTGTAGGTGCATTTGTGCATTTGTGCATCTGTAGGAGAATTTGGTCGGCATGTTTTTAAAAATGCATAAAACAGTTCAGATTAAATGGAAGCAACGAGGTGGAGACCCTTAAAGCCAAAAAGCATTGCTCCATTTTCAGCTCCTTCAGGTGCTTTGAGAAGATCAACATTTCCAGAATAGTACGAATCTGTGTCAACCTGAGGTAGTGTAAAATAAACGTAAACAAAAAACCTGCAACTTAAACTCACCTTCCCTGTGAACTTTGGTGTCATCAGAGGTGAGAAAACATAATAACTGATTATTGAATTAAGTACTTAAGGCTATAAGAGGCAGATTCTGTAGCACCACTACACGTTGCTTAAACTACTAGTGCCTAGAGTTAAATGCCATCTAGTGGTGAGGTTACACAACTGAATTCCTTTCCCAAACTTCTCCCTTTCTAAGCCACTTCAACAAAAAGCCACCATTTGGGTTGACTTTTCTGGGCTACTGTAGAAACAAACAACAGCTGGTTAAGTTCCTTGGAGGACTCATTCTACATTAAGGAAAACTCAGTGATCTGTAGACGTTACTATACATGTACACTGACGAAGACGTCACTGTGAATACTACATTCTATTTCTGTTGATAGAGCTCTGTAAATCCTACAGTACATATTGAACCTTTCAAAAAAGACTGTAAATAAATACTCAAGTCAATACATAACATTGATTTCTTAAAAAAAAAACACAAAGAAGGCAGAGTTTCATTGTTAAACCCAGTTTAACCCTGTTGGGATCTGAAATCTCATTTGATCGCTGTTTTCTCATTTCTGTCTTTATCAAAATGTTGTTTCAAACAGTGACATCAAAGCAGTAAGAGGTAGACTTTCTGTCACAAATCAATGAATAATGTCAAGGACACCGTGTATGTTTTCTATCTTTGACTTAATAAAACATGAAAAGTGCACGGCTTACTGTCGAGGGAGGGTGGCGTTGTGCCAAGTGGTGTTGTAGGTGTGGTTGGAGTGGGGGTGGTGGGTGTGACTGGGATGTCGATCTCAGGGTGGCTCTGGTGAATGATCACAAACACATACAAAAGTTATTAATGGTGTACACTGTCCTGTAGCGAAAAAAGTAACAATGTAGCTTAGGAAGTAGATACAACTCGAATGGTAATTCAAATAAGAGACGTTTTGTGAGAAAGAGATGGCCCTGAAGTCCTGAGTTATGGCTGCCATCATAACTTCATTGGACCCATCCTCATCTCATAAGAGTTAGTCATGATAACTCAAACACAGACTAGGAAATTCCTGATAAGGATTTCAAAAAGTGCAAACATAGTGGATTGTATTACTAGAGATTTTTAAAAGTGAAAAAAAAGTAGTAAAAGCAGCACTTACGTACAGGATCTAAAGGTAAACAATGCATGTAACAGTTAGAAAAGAGCGTTTTAACAATTTTCTTCAAGTTTTGTCAATCATTACTGGATGTCAAATCATATCAGTGACACCACGATGAGCAGAACATTATAAAGATTATAAAATGTTGTGTACACAAAACTTACGGAAAAAGTAAGGGAGAAATTACCTTCCACTACACCTATAACAAACTTTTCAAAAACATCCAAAAAATGCAAGCATATGCACATGAAGAGTTATGTTTCTTACTTGTGCTAATACAGTGATGAAGTTGCGGTTAAGGTGCACAGCCTCGTACAGTGCCAGCAGAATCGCCTCATTTGTCCTTGAAGTGACAGAGAAGATGGTTTAAGTACGCACACTAGCTTTTGAAATAAAATCTCCACACCTTCGCATAATGTTGAACTGAGACGCCAGGAAAAAGTGGAAGGGGAATGCGGTGATTCAAGTTTTTACCGCTGGCTTCATGTGTCAGCAGGTCACTTTTTTAATTTTCTGTCATTAACTACCACACAATGTGTGTACAAAGTAATGCATGAAATCTCTTTACATCATTTTTTTATGTTGATAAATGAGTTAATCTAACAATGTGAAACAAAAGTAAGAACTGCTTACAGATAGAAATAATTGGCTGCATTTTTTTATACTGTCAATTTTTTCAGTCATTTATTTTAAAAAAAAAGGACGACAGCAGCAACAATCAGTTCTTGAGTGCAAATGTTAGGAGAGTCTTTTTTCTGTGTCTACGTTGTAACTTTGAAAAGCGTGTATTTATTTTATGCTGCTGACTCAGAGCCATTGTGTGTAAATGTCATCCTCAACACAAGATGAAGTCATGTCTTCAGCCAATCAAAACCGTATTCTCAAAGTTAGTTTTGTTTTTTGAAAAAAATAAGTCGGAATTTACGGTAAAGCGGCTGAACTGAAGCCACTCTGAGTAGAAGTATACGACAGCCAGTTAGGAGTTTCCCCAAACAGCATGTAAAGGCCTCTGACAGCATGAAGAAAAAGATTCTTATGATCTTATGTGACAAAAATCCCATTTTTTGTATACAACTCTAACCATCAAATAACTGGTCAGAATTTAGTGAAAGATGAATGCAGCCAATTACATGCAAGTCCTTCAAGGAAACCTGATCCAGAGTGACACTGCAGAGACTTGAGCAGCACAGTTAAAGCCCAGATTTAAACCCCACTTTGGTATCAGGAGTTTTTGAGTGCAGATCGATGGGCAAAAATACTGATTTTATCCATCTAAATTTAAATCTCCAACACAATAAGTTGCAAAAACAGAAGGGGTATGGGGTCTTGATGAATTTACTGGATTAAATGCTAAAACAATGCTAGCAGATGTCTGAAATTTTACCAGGAAAATCACGTGTTACTGATTCAACAAAGTTCTGACAGATGAATTCAAAGATACTTAATACTTGATGAAATGTGCTGTGATAAGGCAGGTATTTTTTGAGCTATACTCCATAATCTCATACTGTTTTGGTATACTACCGCCACATATGTCCATTTAAAGTTTAAAAGGGAGCTGTAAGCTGAATTGACTTTGAACTTACTGCACAGAGAGCTTCTCATCAACATCTGCAATAAACATGCTTCCAACCTGTGAACAGGAGAAAAATCTATCAGCAAACTATAATCATGACGAAACAATTTCTACTACTGCAAAAAAATATGAAATCATCACAGGATCTTACCATACTAGTGAGGGTAGAAAAGAATCCACCCTGGTTCTCCTCCTCTTTGTCTTTGTATTGCCTTAAAGATACAACAATAAGCAGAGATAAAGGTGAGACGGACAGAAAGCAGGAGGCAATGAGAAAGTGGAGAGAACGACAAATACATTTAAGACAGGTAAAACACACACAGCAAAAGCAGACATGTTTTCACTCAAACACAGCACTTGTAACCTAACACACGTTTACCTAACATCGCTTCCCTCTTCCTGCAATTTATTATCTACGGAGCACTCCGTTTGTGCACAGAAACAATGGAGCATATAGAGCCATCATCAATCACTTTGATGTGTTCGTCTATGTACGTAGACAGACAAGACCTCCTTCACAAACAGCATTTTAATTTCAAACCTTGCCTCATCCAAAAAACATTACAGACCACCGAAAAAAAAAACTGTCAGATATAAATACCTGAAAGTATAAAGGGCCTCTTTGTTTAGGGGAATAGAAATAGAACATTTGCGGGAGACATCAAACTAAATTGATGATGCCAGCAGCCCCAGCACACCAAGCACTGCATCATTAAAAACACTTTTTTTGACACATGGAAATTTAAAGATCTCACCTGTTATATTCTGTCAGAGCTTGGTGGACAACCATACCCATTCCCTGGGAGAAAACAACATGCAGTGTTTCAAGAAAAACCTGTGATAATCTGTTTGATGTGAAGACCGCCTACATAAGACGGGCTACTCATTATTCTACAGCTAAGAAGATACAGCAAGCAACAACATACTTACATCGAGTGTTGGCTCATCATCCACAATGGAGAGTTTCACAATGTATGGATTCACAGACTAAAAACAGAAAGTCAGTGAAACAAGAGGACACACACATATCAAAGTTAATACTTCATTAGCAGCTAAAAGACAATTCCTTGCTTGTATCTGCATATCTCAGTATATACAGTCACTTCAGATCGCAACTGTTCAGGCGAAAGGGCCTCTTGCAGAAAAAATTCAGTAATACAACTAAAAATACACCATCCTTTTTGTTCATAAATGGAAAGTTATCCTGCAGGATAAACACAAGGACATTACATTTGTGTCAAGCAGTCCTGTTGATACACAAAATAACCCAAGCCAAAGTTTTTATGAACATCCATTGAAAAACAGAAATGTCCACATGTTGATTCAGCTGATGAAACCTCCCTGATGATGTTATCTTGGATGTGCTTTATTTTCCCCTTTTCTGGCAGCAATTTGACTCACTGAAGATTAGCAACATTACCTTTGTGGAAACAGTGTTATCAAAACAGGCAAATTCAGTTTTTAAGATGTGTCCTTATAGTGTACCTTTTGAGGAGCATTTCATCAAAAAAAAAAAAAAAACTCCCACACTGAGGAGCTTTGTTTCTATGACAACAATATCTTAGCAATAAATCACCATTCTAACCGTGGTCATAAGATTTGATAAGATATGATTGGTTGGGAGCGACAATTACAACATCAGGCCCATTCTGAAAAGTTCAGATTCTCAACTAGAAGATGCGGAGCACTCTGAAAATACGCTCTCCTCTTTGGAAACAACTGAAAAAAGAAGCTGACACAATGCTGTATGGACACTCAGCTTTACTCACACGTATTACTCCTTTGCCTTCGATGTGGTGTAACAGACGACACACCAGTACTGTAAGCTATTGTAACACGAATTTCAGGAACTGCTACTCCAGACGCAACAACAGCACATGTATCAGTTTCTGAGTCATGGCAAAAAAGAAAAACAGAGGAAAGGAGGGCTAAGGATTGTTTTTGGAAATTAATGTCTAATCAATGACTCTTAAGCAGGTTTTATACCAGAGTATATTTTTGAGTCCTTGCTCTTCAAAAGACTTCATAAGAAGAGAAACCAAAAGCAGTCACCAGTCAGCTTGTGTACAGTGTAATACACACCTCATATTTTCTATAGTTGACTAGAAGGGCCAGAAGCACCACAGCATCATAACCATGCTGCCCTCTGCTGGATACATCTGACAGAATCTGAGCAGTGGAGAAAGGAAGAGAAGGTTTTACCAAAATGGGTGGAGAGAGAGATTTAAAATACAACCAAAATTCCAGAGTTACACTCTCTAGGCTAAACACTTACCTGCAGAATAGCTTCAAAGATGCTGTTGATCATCACATATTCCAGTATAGTGTTTTGGCTAATATTGTCTGTGACCTGTAAATACATTTTTTCACATATGTGACACTGAGCTTTATTTTAACTACACAACAAGCATTCCTTTAAGCGTGCAACATTATATTTCCACATGCTCTGTCTCACCGTAACCAAACATAGCAACAGTTTGAGGCAAAGACTCTTAAGACTCTCTGAGCTGTCTCCACAAAGAAGGCCGTCCAGTCTCTCCATCAGATCCTGTAGGAGACATGGACACAAGAGACAGTGTGAATGAATTATAAACACGGCATCTTTTCCTTTCTCGCTTTAGTATGAAACTATCTCACTCAATTCTTCTCCTTTAGAGTCCCACACACCTTCATCCTTTGCTCAGCCTTGTCAAACCCCATGAGCATGTTGATGATGTCGAAGCCAGACGCTGACTTGTTCTTCTGGTGAACCCCTCGGAAAAGTGCACAGAGGGTCTGGGAAGAAAGACGGGGAGCACAGAGGTTGCTGGACAATAAGGAATACTTCCTGAATCCTACAAGCTAGCAGTAGTATGGTAGTAATGGTGGGCATGGGGATATTAAAATGTTATTGTTACTGTTGCTGCATGAAAGAGTAAAGCAGTTTGTTGTCTTTCCTTGTTATGTAATTCATCATCATACACTGTCCTCCTCTCACCTCCATGCACTTAACATGGTGTACTGTACAGCATAGAGACATTTACAGACATATGTCACAGTCTTGTCTCTGTAGTTTCCGTTGCACATCACCTCTTTTTCTTTTCTGTAATCTCACATTGGCTTTTCATAATTTGTCTCACACTTTTGTCACATATAAACAAAAGGATAAAACAGAAGAAGGGAAGTCAAGATGATCATCAACATACTTAAAATAATCTAATTTATATATTTTTACCTAACCTGTACTTGACCAAGAAGTCCCCTTAAAATTAAAATCTCTTTTTAAAAGGAGACCCGGTCAAGAAAGCGAACCATTATGAAGCTACAAGGTATTATAAAAGCAGGCATGACAAACAATTGACATGGGACTAAAGTACAGCACATAAAAGAACCCAGGCTTCAAGATATATACAGAAAAAAACAACTCAGGAATACCAATTGTACCTTTCAGCTATATATCTTTTGATCAGAGATTTGAACTCTCCCAATGAGACTCAATCATTAAAGCTGTAGTGCATTCTGAAGGTTAATCCAAGACCAGGGTGGAAAATAGGAGATGGCCATTCTACCAAGTTCACAGCAAATGTTGGGCAAATTGTATGGCAGTCATTTAGATAATTGAAAATTATAACAGCTCTTGGTAAGTGATAGGAAATGTTATAAGAAAGAAGGGACTTAATCCAGTACTGCGTTGTAAAAAAAAAAAAAAAGATACTACTGATGTTGTCTCTTTAGGCTTGATTAAGGCCAAGAAATCAGACAAAACACAGAATCAATAAAACAAAGAGCTAAGAGTAGAGGTTTTTAGAGCCTAAAACACTATACTATGCATGTGTGATGATCACATGTACGATGTAACATGCAGCTGAAAATCCAGATGATCATCCTAAGATGTAGTTACCTGCAATGCATTGACCACTTTGATCTGGTGCTCCTCTCCCAGAGCCTGAACGCAGTGATGGAACAAAGAGTTGATGTTGTCTTGGATGCGCTGGACCTCCTCCCCATCTACACTCTCCAACTTTGACTCCAAGTACTCGAGGTTTACCTGAAACAAACGAGGACGGACCAAAGTGGAATAACAGGACAGGAAAAGATCATTTTGAGCTGCAAAATGTAGAAGTATATCAATACGCATAAGACTAGAGTATGATTAAAAGACCAAAGTCATGAAAAGTTCACTTGACAATTTCATCATACCCTCCTGTTAAAAAGGTAGCAGCTTAACCAATTAGAAATGCTGTGAAGCAGAGCAGCTGCACAATCACTGCAAATTATACCACATGACAATTTCCAGGCTTCTATGCGGAGGGTTATCTGAGCAATGTTTGGACTATATCTGATTTATGCAAATCAGTACTTCCTCTTTATCTCCGCTAACTGTGTGACACCTACAACCACAAATAAATGCTGAATGGTTACGTATAAACTACTAATAAATACCATATATCTCTGGTTTATAGCAATTCCATGTTTTCATGCTGCCTTTACAAAGACAGTGTTATTCTTTAAGTCTACCTTTGCTGCAGTTTCTGTGACACCCCCAGAGTGCCATGACAGATTTCCTGTTATGCAGAGCACATGTTAACTTTACTGTACCTTCATAAGAAACAGTTCATCCCAGAAGCGAGGGTTGTTTTTGGCTGGGTCTTCTTTCTGTATCACAGCAGAAACAACGCTGTTAACACTTCAACATAAGTTTACTGGTCTAAACTTGCACCACTGACATTCTTTAAATGTGATACTCACTGCAAAAATCTCATCATACATCAGAACCACCTTCTCTTTCAAGGGTTTTTTAGAGGATGACGTTCTCCTCAGCAGCCCTGCCTTCTTCTCAACCTGAGACATGACTAAGTCTGGGGAGAAAAACACAGTGAGTGAGAAGTACGTATAGAAAGTAAAAACAAGAGGAAAAAAGTTCCAAGATTTCTTTCAATTTGGTAACGCTAATGAAATTCTGTATTGTTCAATGACATCCAAAGAAAACACCAAAACCAAGAAAAGTTGGGCTGCGGTGGTATGCAACTCAATTGTTCACTGCTCCAGAATGGTTTATGTGGCTAGATGAGCCACAGTGTTTAACTTTATCTTAGTGAAGGCATGTTTTAAATTGTTTTACATTATTTTATTATTTATTTATATCTATATATATCCTATAATTTTTGTATTTAATGCGTTTCGTTGGCAAGTTCTTTTATTTTCACCAAACCAGGCGCAGAGCCTTTGGAGGAAAGTGACAGTAAACACAAAGTATGCTTACACTCAATACATCAACTTACTGACAACTACAGTCTCTCTAGCTAATATTTCAGTCTAAAACCTACTGCCGTCAACATGTACACACTTGTCATACCAGTTCTTTTTTCTTCCCTTTTTTTTTTTTTTTTTTACAAAAAGAACAAACTCCCTTTACTGCATTACCAAACTATACAGCCAGTTGACCAAAACAGTTTGTTTTAATGACTACTTTACAAACTTACTCTGCTCAACCGTACATTAAAGCTCAAAACTAACATTAACAACTTCATACTTGGCTGACCAAGTGAAAAATGTAAAAGATATTGTAGTAATTTACACATCAGCAAGGGTTTAAGTTAGGTTAGCAGAGAAACCTATTACAAATAATGAATGTTTGAATAAACTTGGTAGTACGTCTGCATGTGAGCTGTTGTGCCAGGCTAGCTTTAAACAAAAAATCAACTGATAATTGTTTAAATTGATAGACTTTATCATGAGAGGTAGTCTAAATCCAACTGGGTGTAAACTGGAATGGGTTACAAGCTAGTTAGCTAATATTAGCTACCTCACCCATCGCTACCCAACCTGGTTCAAGAAGTAAACGACAAACAGCAACATTGTCATGTTAACCACCAAGCACTGTTGTCCAGTGGACACTCTAAGATCACTTAGTCTACTATCAGTCAGGTCACCAAAACGTTTATCCACCAAAATGTTCAAAAATGTTATTCGCAGCTAAAGCTAACGCTGCCTAGCTAACCTGTCAAACATGGATGCTGGCGTGAACGCTGAAGTAGCGTTAGCCATCTAGCTAATGTCTGTCTGCGATTATTGGCCGCATTACCGTTTTATATAGTTTAATTAAGTGAGTGTCATGTGTTCTTACCTCAATTAAAGTGTTAAAAGTCGAAAGTGTGGCTCATGAATCCTTGTGGTGACAACAGAATCTGCTAGCATACTGAGAGCCGCCTGCTGGCTGCTGCTCTGCAGGGTCTCAGCGCCCGACAGGTTCGGCATGCTTATTTCTCATAGACTGTATATATACAGTCTGTTATTTCCATGATGGTCACTGGGCTTAATTCGGTCTAATAGGACTGCAGCGATCAAAGATTTTTCCATCGATGAATCCGATGACTATTACCAATTAATTGATTTATCTGAACGATTAATTTTCATGCAAAAAAAGCAATTTGACTACTTTTTTAGGTCGATTTTATTTTAAGAAACAGAGTACCATTGTATAGTAACACATGTAAACAAATGTCTATATATTAAATTGTAAAACTGGCAACTTCAACATGATAAGTATCACCTTTGCTGTTTTTGTTTGTTTGTTTGTTTGTTAGCTCGTTTCTTTCATTCTTTCTTTCTTTCTTTCTTTCTTAAATGCAACATGGACACAGTGGATATTTTACAACCACAAGGCTGCTAAAGCAACATATTTTCCCTTATTGTGTAATCATTTCCTGGCTTTGGTAATAGTTTCAAATTCTATGAAAAGTTACAGAATTCGCAGTACACGACATTGTGGTTATAAAATCAAAGTTTTTTTGCAGCACAGAGCAGCAGCTTGGTGAACATTTAGCCTTAATGAGTCACATTTCAGTCAGCATTTTATGATAATTTAATAGTCTGACAGCAGAAACAGACAATGTGTAAATGAGAACAGCTTTATTGAGGACTGGGCTGTATTAAAGTACAGTATATCCGAGCAGAGCGAAGAGGAGAGAAGCAAACACACGTCAAAGCCTGTCCTCTCTCTCTTTAGGTGGTGTGATATAGAAACTTGCAAAGTTTAACTTTTTGTTCTGTGACAACTTGAAGTGCCGCCATACTTTTGGAGCCTTGGAAGTTTTTTACACTGATCTGAGTTGGACTCTGCTGACACTGCAGACGGCTAAAATTGCAGCCAGCTATTGACCTGAGCTAAAAACCATTTACATCATGATGCAACAAGAAGTAAAACTAAAGAAGCACAGTTGTTATAAGTGGGAGAAAAAAGCATGCGTTGGCATTTTATTATACGGACTGATCACAGCAACTCTAAGGTCTAACTGAAAGAAATTGGCATTTGTGGGACTGTGTTGTGCATGATGGTAATATTCACAATTAATTAATTCTTAATGCAGTGTTGAACTTCCCCTTATACAGATAATAAACTGAAAGAAAAGATCAGATTTCACACATGTACTCATGACAAATCATAAACTGGTGCCTATATGTCTGTCATAGCAATTTAAACTAAAATCAAAAAAGACAGTGGAACCAATGTGAACTTTAATGCAAAACCATGCATATGTTAGTCATTTAAAAATACAATCGTTACCAAAAAATAAATAAAAAAATCCACAGCACAGAAAGTAGGATTTTGCAACTAAATGTAAAGCAGACAGACAGTCTCAGGAGACATAGAGTAACATGCATGAATATCTGCTCATCTAAGGGAAGCACAATGACAGTAAATACATTAGCAGACTTTCAGTGTGCAGATTACTTTAAAAGGTGTCTAAGAAGATTCTATGTATGTTTACACTATGTTCCTCTCTCTGCTGAGATATAAGCCTTGAGTGATTAGGCAGTGTGTCTGTCATCAGTGGAAAGTCTCACCATTTGAGGATTTTTTTGTTTAGACTAGTCTAACACAGCTGTAGGCCTTAGAGGTCCAACAGAGCTGTGCACCTTGTACTCCCATTGACACTGGTGACTGAAGACTGGCTGATTCAATCTGATATGAAGGAGATGGTGTGTCCTTTTTTTGTAGCTGTTGCAGTGATTAGTTCCAAAAAGCAGCAGGGTAGAAGTGGGTTTACTAAATGTGCCCAGAATGAGAGCAGCTGCAAACATGGAAGATTTTTGTCTCTGTGATCTGTGGCCACTTGTAGCTAATATGAAGTACTTAGCCATGTTGGACGTTGAAGATAGCCAAGATATTTACCTCCTTACATATGTGCCAATAAATTTCCTTATTTCATTTTCAGTACATTAAAATATCAGAGCATAATTTTATCTCTGATTTTCATGTTTTTTGCTCTAATTACAGTGTATTAGTAGCTTTTTCAGGAGCAGTTTTATGTCATATTTATGTGGCTGCATCTTGAGCAACTGCATTTAGGAAATTAGACCAGACAGCCAGACAAAAAAATAATGAACTGCCTTCTATCTCTTACAGCTTGAGGATTCTTTTGGTCTACATTTGTGAATTAGAATAAGTGCCTAGCTGTACATTTTTTTATAAACAAGTTGCCCAGTGATTTTGGCTCCACTTCAAAGCAACAGTTGATGCTTCCGTGTTTTGACCTCATGAGCTTCTCGGTAAATTAACTTTCGCCATCAAGGGAGCAATATTTCTGGTAAAGACTGCACGGAGCACCTCGATTTCCAGAATAAATGAGACAAGCTCTGCTTTTACTGTGTCATTAGACAGAGAGGGAGATGAGGCAGGAGAGAGGAAGAAAATCAAAACATAATGAGAAAGTAGAGAAGAATAGCAGTTGAGGAGTGTGAGAGAAATTACCTCACACACAGAAAAAGCCTGAAGTTACACAATAGCTATCTTTTTAAACTTTTGCGTACACACTTATGACAGCTTAAAACTTACATTATATTTTGTAGTTTGAAAAAAGCAACTTATGATGCTACTGTACAGATATCAGTGTTTCAGCAGCTTGATAGTTCTGTTTTTGTACAATGTAATACATCAGCAGACAAAATGACCTTTGAAAGGCAGCCTTCCCCTGGATTTTATGCCGGTTTAACTCAGTCTTGTTTAGTTTATTATTAGTTTATTTAATAACAGCCACACAGCATACAAGCTTTAGTAAAACATTAGCTATATATCTCATTTACATCCGCAGACAGGAAGATGTTGAGAACAATTCAGTGCCTGTTAAGGAAAGAGCCAAGTTGAAACTCATCCTCTTTTTCTCTCTGTTTCTGGGTCTCATGTTTTTTGTCAAGCTGAGATCTGCTTCGACCCGCAGAGACTCTCGAGGTCTCAGCTGGTAGAAGCTTAACTAAGAGACCTTATAGCTCCGCAGGCACCATGTGAAACAGAGTGGAATAAAAACCAGAAGAAAAAGTGTGAGAGTTGGCAGGTGGGATGGATGTGCGAAGGAGGTGTGGAAGACAAGTGAGGCACCACAGAGTCACAGCGTCTGCTCCTGACCTAACTTTTGTAAATAGAAGAGGTGAACAAACCTATATCTAAAATACTCTTACTACTGTAGGTTTGCTTTTGTGCTTTTCTGGTTGTTATAAACACAAATCATTGACTATAATCTTCAAATGTTCTGTACTTACATTGCTCCTTTGTATCTTAGTGCTACTTACTGGGTTCTACATCTTGCCCATAAGGACACTTCATGCAGAAAGGACTGAACTGCCAATTAGTGGACAACCTCCTCTAAAACACGAAAAAGTGATTAAATGAATTTATTGTGATCATTTAATTCAGTGAAAGATAAAAATTCTAATTTACTGTTTTCGATAAACCCTTCAAGTTGCAAATATTATTTTGCTAGTTCACATAATAATGTTGGTAATTGCATCAACCTAATATTGTTTGTAATTTAAACTCAAATTTCTGTGTTGTTTAATTTAAAGTTAAATTCAAGTTATAGCAACTAAATAAAATTGACTTGGTAAATTAATTTTGTTCAACATGACTTCAGGATTTCAAGTTCCTTCCCTTATCTACTAAACATGCCTGGATAATTTGAGAGCCTGTACAGCCTGAACAAATGTGATACAAAGGACATTTCAAGGCAAGTGTATTGTGGAAGAAATTCCTCTAAAGCAGTGAATTTGGGAATGTTTTCAATTGTGATATTACCAACACTGGACTCCTGTAAAGAGATAAGACTGCACCTGCTAATTAATTTCTTAAAAGCTACTACACGGGCAAAAATACAAAAAAAAGTCAAGTAAACAGTGGAAAAATTGGAGCCAGTTCTTTTTTAAAGTGTATGTCATCTTAAAAATGCTTTCTCATAATTAGGCTAATTAAGTACACAAATATTCATTTTAAATGGTGTGGTAATCTAGTTAGAAGAATTTAATTCTCATGAGTAATCAACTCAAAGGCTTGTGTTAATCTTCCCAGTCATTAAAGAAGTGGTAATTAAGTATACATTTGATTGAAGTGGAAAGATAATTTCCCCCAATTCATTGTAGTTTGTTGGTTGGACATAGCTTCAGTAGAAGTTGTATTAACCCAAAAAAGATTGATGAAAACTGTGGGGAGGCAATTTTTTTTTTTTTTTTTTTTTTTTTTTTGTTGAGCCTAAACATTATTTTCTATGCCACTTGAATATATATTTTAACAACTTTCGTTAATTGGGGTTTCATTTCCTCAGGCATAATATACCTTTTTGTTCATCAAATTTTCAGAATAGACAGGAAAATACATAAATTTATGTCCAATAAGGTAACTCAGACTCGTTTTCTCTTTACGTACACAGGCTAATTATGATTACTGTTGCATCTACTCACCCCTAAAAGATCTGTTTTGAGCCAGGAAGAACCCTAAACCCTACATATAATTTAGTGGAGGTCCTCTAAAGATGTGACAGATCTGACCATAAAACACCCCAGTGACCAAATTTTTGGTTGAACTCTCAAGTCATTACATCGGGAAGTTCATCATAATCGAATTTTAAAAGCAGAAAACGAAGACCTGCAGAATACTAGGAGAATGTCAGAGTCAGTCCCACAAGTAAAGCCAACACTTCTGGTCGTTTGGCATCAGAAGCCTGCTAGTTCTCTGTTCTCACTGTCAGTTTCATTCTAGCTGTGTTAAAGAACTGATGTAAACATGGGTCGACGGGTGAAAGCAAGAAGTCACACAGTTGGACAGAATCTGAACAGGCTTTCGGACAAGATTTAAGGAGCACCTGAACATCCAGCAGCACATCTTGAAGTCTGTCTGACAGCTCAGCGTCACACTGACAGCTTAGAAGAGCCGCACAGCAGAGGAATGAGGAGGTTGTTTCAAAGGAAAAGAAGAAGAGTGATGTGCTGCTAATCATTCGGAAAAGAATGGAAAGACAAGTTCCTCTCTCATGCTGGTCATCTGTGACTGTATATACACATATGTAGAAACGTTATGAGGGGAAACCACACTGATTTTACATATTTAATTCAGGCATCAAGAGGAGTACTACCAAAGTCCTTATCGTATGTCTTGCTACCCAGCAGCCTTCTTGGTAATGCCTCTGGGCAGTTACTTATGACAAACAAGACCAGGTCCCTATCTAAGTGAATAGGAAAAGAGACATAACTGCAATTTCAGTGTTCACTGGGACATGAAAACTCTAGAAACATCGGTTAAATCTGATTAAAACTGCTAAAGAGTTTGTTGACTTTGGCACAAAATAAGGATTTAAATATGTATTCCCTCACAGACTATACTTCTACAAGGGATACACATGGTTTTATGCTAATGTCAGTGCAATAAAGCGATTGTCCAGATGTTCCCTGGTTTGACTGTTACCAAACATCGGACTGGTTTCTTGGGGGAAAGAACAGTTTATATGTGTCATGCAAATGCCATCTTTGGCGAGTTCTCCTATAGATTTCTATTCAGGGCTCTTTAAACAAGGTAATGGCGTCTCCAGTACTACTCAACTGTGAAAACAGTGGTTCAAGGAATGAGGAGGAATGATCACAGCAAACTAAACCTATTGCGACGCTCAAATTAACACTTGAAATGGTGAACTTACCCTTTTATGTCTACTGAGATGAACTAATAACCATTGGTGATATAATCAGGGTTAACCCGGCCCTTGCTTGGGGGGCAGAGGAGTCTGATAAAACTGAATTATGACATATGTAGGACAGTGTTTTCGGACAATGACTCCTACCAGCAGCTCAAAGATTTTCTTTTTCAATCTAAACGGGACACCTATTTAAATAATCATGTGTGTAATTAGATTTAAAAGGTAAAGAAAACATTTGTGCATGTACAAATATTTTTTAAAGTCTCTCTTTGGGCATTGAATAAACCTCTAAAAATGGATCTCTTTGTATCAAAGTTGCATATTTAGAAACTTTTTTTTCCACAAACATTGTCTATTCCTGCCTTACAATGGCTTAGATGTAACATTACACCATTCTCCAGACTGTGTAGATCTATGAGGTTTCTGCCTTTTTCTCCTCACTCAGTGCAGCTAGAGCACTGGATCAGCTCAAAACCTCTGCTATACCACTGTAAAACTACTCTGTGGTACACAGTTGGAATATTGGAGTAATTCTGTGGGCTGCACAGTAGCTCAGTGGTTAGCCCTGTCGCTTCACAGCTGGAAGGCCTGGGGTCTTTCTGTGTGGAGTTTGCATGTTCTCCCTGTGTATGTGTGGGTTTCCACCAGTTTCTTCAGCTTCCTCCCACAGTCCCAAAGCACACTGAGGTTAATTGGTGATTCTAAATTGTCTGTAGGTGTGAATATGAGCGTGCTTGTTTGACTCGCTGTGTAGACCTGTGATAGACCGGTGACCCGTCCAGGTGTCTCCTGCCTTCACCTAAATCAGCTGAGATAGACTCCAGCTCCCACGTGACCCTAATGAGGATTAAGCGGTGTACAGATGATGGACGGATGGAGTAATTCTGTTATACTTTTTTGACACAGAAGCTGGTTGTGAAGAAGAATAATGATACAGAAAGTCCCACCCTGCAAGATGATACGATTGGTTCCTTAGATATGTCTTAATCAGTGCGTTTGAAAGCGTCATCAGTAAATTACTGTTTCAGGGAGAGAAATGCTCAGCTATACTGACTCCTTTTTTTTTACTAATGACATGTATTCCAGTATGTAAAAAACATGTGGACATGTTAAACTCAAAAACTTGAGGGTCACTAGAGGCCTTTAACGCCAAGAGTACGAACATTTACTCTATTTAAAGTCAGTTATAATGCCTTCAAATAGTTATACATTTATGTTTTCAGAAAGGATATTCATTATTTTCCTTCCGTTCACACTGAACCCGAACAGTGTCTCATTCTCCAGCTTACTCTTGCAAGGAAATCTCCTGTTACTGCTACCAGTAATGCGTCAGAAAATTACATTTCACGGTTCAAATGTTCAAAGTAACCAAAACCCAGAAACATCATTCTTCAAGTGAGCTGTAATATTCACAAAATGACCAGCTAGACAGAATCCTTTAAAGTGAAAATGTATCATTTTATTGGTACCATACATTAATTATCAAGGGCAGAAACTAACCAAATCAAAAAATATATATCAAACAATGATTTTTCTACAGGGTTTGGAGAAGGTACAAGTCACCATTCAAACTCAATCGTAACTGCTGCTGGAATCAACTGAAACAAAATGGAAATGTACAAATACAATAACAGAAACTCGGCTGTTTTTAAGTAGACTTTACATAGTCAGCGTTGCTACGAAATACACAAACTGAACATAATGTTAAGCTGGTTTAAAAAGATGTGTGTATGATTGACGGTTATGAATGTGACCATACAAATAAAGACAATGTGGACAGAACACAAATATTCTTTTAAAAAAGATTTGTTTTTGGCCAGTGACAACACATGAAAAAGTCACTGGAAAACTAAATGTCGGTGAACATATTTACTCGACATGAAGCTGAAAGACGTAAAACTGTGATGAATGTTAAAATCATCTCCTGTATGAATGAAATAGACGAGTGAAAACTCCAAAATAAATTAAAAACACAAACTGAAAAAGTAAAATCATCTCTCCATGGTGCCATTGTACCCCCAGGGGTTTTTGTAATTTAATTTACACAAGTTTTAAAAAAGAGGAAGGAGGAAAGAGAGCAGGTAGGAAGGTAGAGGGGACAGGTTCATGGGTGTTTTTTCTCCTTTTTCCTATTTTTGTTTCTTTACATTAGATCGGGATGGCTTTAGGTAAATCTAAGTAAGAATACATTTTATTACAGTCAGACAGAACTTTGCTACTACCTTAAATATACAAGCACAAATACACAAAAATTCAAATCTCCAAAAAAGGAACAGAAAGACAAAATAAAAACATCCACGCTAAATTATTTCTCTTTTATAAACATAAAAGATAAAAACAATATATTTTAGAGGGGGGAGGGATAAAAGTCCTGTGTTGCTCCTTGGTCTGTAGCTTTTCAGTATTGGTAGAAAATAAAAAAGTAACAATTGAAATGAAGGCGTTTAATACAAATTAAAAAACATTCTAGGGAAATATATACTGTATAAAAACTCTTAAAATGTGTAACTGTGTATATGTGCATGTGTGTGTTGTAAATGCTCTCTGTTTGAAAGACTGCATTCAGTCTAATCAGAGATGGCTCGGGCACTAGGGGACTCAAAATCCTTCAATCATTGTGTTTATTTGCGTGTGTGTTTGTGTGTGATGTTTCCCTAGTGCCACATTTCAGCTCTCCTACTAGTGTGTTAATTTCAATGGTTTTGTGGACTGATTCTAAATTCTGGTCCGTCTGCTTCAGCAAAGCCACAATTTAGCTCACGCTGCCTCTTTTCTCTCCTCACACACTCGCGCACACACATATACTCTATTAACAAACATCACGGGCGACTTGCGCATTGACAGAGCGGACCAGGATCCAGAGAGCCACATTTAGAGGATGGGTGGACGAGTCGTCCCTAAGCAACTCGCCACCATCTTGAAGCCCCGCTGCCACCATTCCCTCCACCCCACCCGTTCCTACATGTGAACTTCAGTGTGGATAGTTTAGTGTGCACAGTTCTCCCACAGGGGTTAAATCCCTGCTTCTGCTCGGCCACATCTACCCAGCCGACAGCTAAACAGAAAATTTGCAAGAGCAGATGGGACTTTTTGTGCATGAAATGAGGAAAAAGGGAGACAGTGGTGGGACACAGCGCCTAAATGTTGGGAAGTCACAGCAGTAATTTAAAAAAAAAAAAAAACTTCCTCTGGCTCAGTGAAACAGTCCGAGAAGGACAGACCGAGCTCCCTCAGGCTACCTGTGAGTGAATCTGAGCACTACAGTGGTGTTTGGTTCGGAGAGCAGATGATGGACTGTTGCAGTCATGGCTACTGGGGTGGGGTGGGGGCTGAGGAGTGACAGAGAGGGGTTTGTGTTGAGGTTGCGGGGCTCTGGGCTCTACTGTGATGCCTGTGAGGTGGGGTTGTCGCTCTTGCTCTCCTGGCTGGAGGGAGCCTTGTTGTTCCAGGGCGAGTTGGAGCCCAGTGCTGGAGAGTTGTTGAAGCTGTCCTCATCGTCGATGCCGTTGGCTGCGTCGAACTGCGTGTTCTCCAGCCGTGTGATCAGACGCTCGTCCTCGTCGCCGAACTCCCCTCCCATCAGTGTGGGCTCTCCCACCACCATCACATCCTGCAGAGCCACAGAACAGCAGCAACCTTTAGAGCAGATCGCTTCCTTAGACCACGTGTATTTAGTTTGTTTTTACCAAGCATTGCACTCAATACTGATGAGATGTTTTACCATCGTTTCCTTCATTGCCGCTTTTAGTTAAATTCGTCATAAGCCATTTAAAAAGCACCTTTGTCTTTTTTAATGTCAGTTTTGCAAGCAGACGGACCAACCAACTGTTCATAATTAAAATTAATTTATCCCTCAATCCCTTTCCCTACCTTGATTACAGTTAAATAATCTCCATTAACCGACTTTTAAAAACTGGCTGCACCAGCGACTATTAATACGCACAGCATCAGTTATCAACTTTAGTTTTTTTGCTTTAACATTGTTTTGTTTCACTGTGTCCTGCTTTGCTTGCTTTTGTGGTGTGAACTTCTCTCAGTGAATCAATGCAGCAGTCAGGGCTTTAAGCAAATTAACTCTCTGTTTTTGCTCCTTCCTTTCCAAAAATGTGGCTGTGAATTGGAAGGGTTCATGAAACTAAGAAATTAATTGCCAGAAAAGGAAGGTAGGTAAGTGAGCTATAGGCGACAAGCAAAACAGATAATGGCTGTGTTGCATATTTTGACCTGTTTTACAAAAACAAGAACATCAGATGTAATTGTTGTCGAATCTGAATCCTCACACTAACTTGAAAAGTCTAAATTGGGGGAAAATGCATTGTATACTTACCCAGAAATTGTAGTCTGCTAATTGCTTTTAGGTCCAAGCACAACATTCAATGCCATAAAGAATATCCAATAGGCCTACCTTCCAAACTTTTCAGTGTTCATTGCTCTAAAAACGATATATGCTGCATAACAGGCCTTCTGTTATCAAATGATTGCAACGATGCTTAAAAGACAAAAATACAAAATATTCCTTATTGCTGAATTCACATATATTCAGGCATATTCTTGTCACACGACAGGACATTTATCACAGATATTTTATCCACAGAAAATTTATTTAATTTTATTTTCAAATTAAAAACTGTTCCCACATAATGATGCAGAACTTTAAACCTTGAGCACTTTATCTATGAGCCAGTTGCCAGTTGAAGGTGTAGCAGCAGAGTACTGACACTAGATGGCGCTGACGTACTCACCGGAACTTGGCTGGACAGAGGGAAGCCACTTCCAGGGCTCTTCTTTTTGTTGTTGTTGTTATTATTAGTTCCACCTCCTCCGCTGATGGTGCTGCCACCTGACATCTTGCGCTTCCGCCGCTTGTTGGGGGCCTGTCTTGAGGGCTCAGCTGCACAGAACAGATAAAGACAGTGAGTTACACATACGGTTGGAGTGTGTTTATGTTGCTGTGTCTATATCTGTGCAAGCTGTTCAACCTACCGGGTGGTGCCACCATCCTCTGCCATTTCTGGAAGAGGCAGGTCTTGAGGCAGTCTCTGGGGCTGAGGCTGTATGTCTTGTGTCTGGACATCAGCTCCTGCATGGGCTCCAGAATCACACACAGCTGGAGGAAGAAATAGAGAAATGCAACATGTATTCAAGATCAATAAAGATGCTCAAGCTAATTGACAAGCAGTACTATCTGCCAGTTATCAGCAAAAATAGCATCTCTGGTTAAATTTGAATCTCTCATGTTTAAGCAATGTGATTATAGTACATGAAGCTAACAGGGCTGTCACTGATCAGCCAGAGTACAGGGGCTTAATTGCACCAACATATTCATCTGTAGAAGTTTATGTTCCAGTTAATCTCCCTATTAACTTGAGGTGAAGCAGCTGACATTGCTTGAATTGTGCAGGACCTCAGATGAAGACAGACAGGCATTACTTTTGAACTGCTAGTATTTAACTGGGCTTGTGTTATGGCTGTACCAGAAAGTTTAAAACATAATTGTCCTGCTGGGTAACTGAACCAGCCGGTTGTTACAGTAGGTTTCACACAGCGATGCAAAACTGGCTCACTGTGACCAATCAGTCATTAAGGCAGAGGATGAAGACCAGTTCATATTTTTGGGAGAAAAGGTACAATAACTGTTGAATGAAATTACCATTAACAGGACACAGCTGCAAGATAATGACAAATACAATATCACTTTTGAAGTCTTACATGTGCCAAATTGAATAAGTCCACCCGACTGGCAGTTCCATCTAATCCTATGTATGCTGGTTGAGCATGAGATACAAGCAATATGGGGACCTACAAATCAAAAAGCTGCTCCACATAACCACTCGTGGTCAAAAGTGTACTGATAAAGTTGCAAAAGAAGTCCATATTTGGGTGAACCTGGACCACAATCTATGCACACGTTTTTTAAAGCAGATCAGCTCACACACATTTCAAAACTCTCAAAAGGTACAATATTGAGGTGTGCTAAACATTTGACAGCAGAAATGCTCTGAACACAGCTTCTACTCACAACTTAACTACATCTATTAACACATAACTAAATAGAGGCTTAAGAGGGCATCTGTTGTGGCGGATGACAAATAATTAGATCTTTAAATGCTAAATAGAAAACAACTTAAAAATTCAAAGTCAGGCACAGCTATACATCGACAACCTTCATGGTATAAAGTACATTTTTTCCTACTAAATTCAGATTTTTCTGCCATGAAGACAAAAGCTCTGTTTCCAGATGATTGTTACGCAAATCTGAACTGAATGTTTAAAAAATTGAACATGTGAATTTAGCTTTTTTTCATGGAGTGAATAAACTAAGCTGCATAGCGTTGTTCGAAGGTGATGGTACAGGCTACGTATAGCTGTAATATACAAAGCAGAAGGGCTGAAAACAAAATTTGTTTTTTGCCAACTGCTAAAAAAACTTAAGAGAAGAAGCAAACAAACTATAAGAGAAGTCTGTGTGATCTATATCCAATCTGAAATGTAGACAAGTCTTCAGAAATAGTTTTCAATAAGGCAAGCTGTAATTGTACTGTCATGTTAGCTGGAACTGGCTATGTTGCACAAAAGAAGCAACAGCTAATCAGTTATGTGAGATAAACGTTCGCTACTTCAGAACTTCAGGAAAATGTGTTTTCCTCCCCCACTATGTGTTTTAACTCTTTTTCTAAAAAATAAAATACCACCTCAAGCGAGCATACAAACCGTTTTGCAAAACTGGGTACGTTTCTCACCTTTTATCATTTCCATTTACTTTTCCTACTGTGACACTTCAAAATGCACATATAAATATGGAAAAATCACAGACAAAAGAAAAACATTCCATGCTTCACTTACTCGGAGGTAGTTAAGGGTGGAGTTTGAGAGGCCACATCTTGTTATGTTTTTGGACAGCTGGTCCAGCATCTGTGGGTCCTGGGCCTGTGACATTCATAGAACACAGGTTAATAAACTAACAATTACACACAGCATGCACCATGTGGATTCTTACTCCCTCTGTATCCACTCACATGCATGGCCAGTATACTGCGGGGGATGAGTTCACGATGTTGTCTGATGCTGAAGTGCCACGTCTTTATCCTCATCATGTCATCAAACATGAACTCCAGGTACAAGCGGCCTTCTACACACACCTACAGAAGTTCAGAGAACAGAGGTCAGCATACAAAAACTGAAGGATAACATTTCTGCAGAGTTGGGTACATGTTGCACAGGCAAAAGTTATGGATTAGTTACAAGATTCCGTACAAGGAAGGATATTGGGAAAAACTGACACTTTTCTTAGCCCAGTGACTTCAAAAATGCTATCTGTCTAAATAGGTGTATATAGAGACACATCTATACTGTGTGAGAATGCATATAAGCAGAGAGATGAGGATGAGTGTATGTATTTATTTTATTTTTTTCCTTTGTAAGTTGTGACTCCCTGACCTTGCTGTTTGTGTTATGTATGTTTAACCATGTTTGCAGTTTAAAAAAAAAAGAAAAAGAAAGGAAAAAAATAATTCCTTACATTGTATAAACTTTTTAAATCTTACTGCACACAGCTTGCTTCAAATGTTCTACTTTGTTGTGGTTGTTCAACCCCGACACATACACACCTGTGTGAACATGGGCTTTCCATTCTGAGTGACCATGGTGCACTGATCACAGTCGAGGGACACAAAGTTATTGTGGAAGGACTCCTTAGGATGTTTCAGCACATAGTAGAGTTCAGTGGCACCGCCCTCAAATATACTCCGGAAGTACCTTGGAATTAACGTCCGTCCAATTGCTGAAAAGAAAACATGCGAGGCATTAAGACAGGAAGACGTTAGAAGTGGTGGTATGTGAATGAACACATTACTAATTAGTCTAGTGACTATTTTTCTAACTGTAACGTTTGGGTCCATCCTCCAGACAAAAAGTAATGGTCAACATGGCATCGTCTTCAAAGAACTCTGTAGTAAATGCATCCCACCACAGGTTGTCACACTCCTATATGGTTGAGAGAGGAAAATAGTCAGTTACCAGCCATATTTCTGGATTCTTTTCGTGTCTGTGTACATGGCTGTATGTGCATACAAACCTCTGTCCAGTTCTGTAGCCGTTTGTTGAGCTCAAATATTCTGTAGTCTGTCTGGTTGCCATATGGTGTGTGCCGCCTGGACGACCACAGAAATATACAAAGAAAATAAAAGGAAAAAGGAGGGCAGTGGTCAAGAAAAGCTGGCTTTCAGTAATATCAAAGACATAAGTAAACATCAAATAAAACACCCTGGGCACAGTAAGGTTAACACTTTTGTGGCTTCTGTACTTTTAGAGCTATTTAACAACCTGGTTTAGTCATTCCACAGACTAAATGCAAAATCTCTATTTAACTGAGATAAGAACAATTTCTCACGGCCTTATCTATACTGCTGTTTTCACACAAGCTAGAAGATAATGGGAAATAATGCAGTCTTACCCTATTCCTGGCTCCAGGTATGTGGGAGGGTACATTGGAGTGGGACTGGAGAAACAAGAGACAGAGAGATTATTACATTCAGCTGTGGTGATAATACGCCTTCCCTCCAGGAGCTAGTCAGTCTTTACAACCCTGGGACACGAGCCAAACAAGGCACAAATTGGATGATACAAGCAGACAGTAAATAACAACACCTCTCAGATACATAAACACTTTCACCAACTGCAGCTGATTCACTTATTGCAGAAAGACAAGTGGTGAAGCAGAGAACACATTTCTGCAGAGTATAACCTCTAACCTTACTGAGATGCACAAGGCAAATCAATTTTAGCAATAAACATTAGCCTCATAGATTAGGGCAACAGTTTTCAATTTAGTCACTCTGGCTCCGCAAGTATTTCCTGAGAAATCGAATTGTGTTAATAGTGGCAGAATACGCTTACACTGAACCACATTATGAGGGCAACTGGATCAAATTTTCACCAAATGACAGATTGACAGCTGCCCTTCATGCATCCAGTGATGTTCCCAGAAAAAAAAGCTTTACCTGCATGTGTGGTAATATTGTATACTGTAAGCTACACTTTCTGATTCTGACAAGTGGCATTAGATGAAAGTGAAGCATGCTGGTGCAGAATCACTCAAGAAAGCACAGGTCAGTTGGCTACGCAAACATAACACTACTATGACTGTACTTGAATATTACCCCAGGTGTCTAAACTGCATAGCAGTTCTGAAAACCAATATTAACCAAATTATTCAGTTTAAACTGATAAATTTGAAAAAAGAAATGGGTAGTACAGCTTCTAAAACCTAACGTGCGCCTGTACATCTTGATTATTTGTTCAAGAACTACCAGTCACATGCTTTGCAATTCAAATTACTAGCATAATATTACTGGTCAACCTGCCCGCTGACTTATCAGTGGATGTTTCAGACTAACATATTCTTGCAGAAACTAATCTCATGATATTTAGGTTAGTTTTCCAAGGGTATATAAACAATGCAGGTATAAAAGTACAAACACCTGTAGAATGTCCCATCAAGAAAAAACTTACCCCACGTCTCTGTCCAGCATGGTGCCGGGGTGGAAAGGGGGAAAAGTGCTACCGTTAGGGGGCTCCTTGGGGGAGTACAGCTTGAATGACTTGGAGGAACAGCCTGGAAGAAAATTGAGAACAAATATTAGACAGAAAATAAACACAATGTTTGCCTTTTTTTAAAAACAGGCTTAAATGATGTGTACAAGTGCTTTCAGATTACACCAGAAGAAAATACAGACTGATATGAGAGGTAAACTGTAATACAAAATAACAAAACGTGAAATTTGTATAATTTTGAATCAAATGCAATATGAATCCAAAAAAATGATTACTGACACAGAAAGCATGTCAACACATCCTAAAAAGCAGCTAAAGCAGGATTGTAATTTTTTTTTCAAAATATAGGTTCTAAGTGCAAGAACTGAAACAATGGTGCTTGACATGAGCAGTACGGTCAGGTCTGAGCTGGCTGCACTCATGTATGGGCATGAAGATGGTGTAAGACAACATGTAGAGGAAGGAACTGCCTGCTAAACTTAAACAGAAACTGTTGCCCTCCCTCTACTCTATATAAAATAACTATCAAATATCAAACACCAACAAACCAGTATAGATTGCAGAGACAGACACAAAAACAAATTGACAACTCTCTTTCACACACAGCTCCAGTCACTGTCCTACTCTAAATGCCCAGCTCTCCTATAAAGGCCATCCAGGCGTGCTGGCCTCCCGGTCACGACCCCTGCTGTCACCATGGTGAAGCCCCTCCTCCTTAATGTGTCTCTGTCTTGTCTCTGCATATTAAACATATCTGTGACACTGTCTGCATATGAGGGAAAGACATAAATCTACAAACACAGACAGGCTTGTAATAAAGCAATGGTTTTAGGAAGATGAATTTGTGGTTTGAGAACACTGCAGCAGGCCTGACCAATTAATGAAAAATATCATCGAAGTCACAATAAGGCCAAGAGCAATAACCCAACAGTGCAATATTCAAATTACAGGACCTGCAAGTTTTTTTGATAAAATCTAAGATGTGTCTCAAAATATCAATCTAGAAGTCGCACTGTGGTGCTACGAAGATGCCCAGGCCTACAAATGTTGTTTTCAAAACATGCTTGTTTGGTGCAGACTGTGGCAAACATCACATCATAATTTTTACCAGTGGAAAATTAAAAAACAAAAAAAAAAAAGCATTCACACTAAAATCATTACTCATATAATAGGGTCAAAATACACACAATCTGGTTGTTTTTGCAGAGCATTCAGCCCTTAAATCTACAGTAAACATTAAAACAATTACAAATTACTTCTATATTGCTGTCAATAACACAGCATACAGATGTCAACAGAGACACTGTTATAGGATGGGCCACAGTGATGCACATCAGGTTGTTCTTCTTAAAGTCACTCATATACGATCATAGCGATCTAAAAATCAATCTTCTATTCAATAACAGCAGCTTATCTTTATTTAATTGGTTCCTACTGTGTGTATAAAAGTATTGACACAGCCTACAACTGCTCCTACAGATCTAAAGATAAATATATAATAATAAAATACCACCAAAGTTTTCCATGAGGAGGAGCACACACATATGACTTTCATCTTCTCAATGGGAAAAAAAGCTATAAAGCATCCATCCATTTGAAACCCTGCCTTCACTTTGAGCATAAACAAGTTGTTTACTGTTTGAGCCAACAACACTATGCTATGGGCTGGATGCACCACCAGACCATTGATAAATAAATAAATAATCGATGGTGATGTATCCATTAGTTGTTGAGAGCTCCATTAGCTTCTCTCCTCTCCTGTTAGCGGTTAATGACAGGCAGTCACAATCACATCAGCTGAACTCCACTTCCTCCATTGGGAATCATGTTCCTCTCTCTTACAGGCAGACACCGCTCACAATATACATATACACACATTAAACATGCACATATCCCCTTGGCTTCAGTAATGGACAGTCAACCTTAAGAGTAAATCTTCTCCTAAAGTGACCTGGATTCCCCAAAACACTGTTGTTTGATTTAAGTTTATTATCAGACAACAAAAAACATCCAGCATTACACAGTCTCCTCTAAACAAGAATAACCTGTCGTAGTTGTGGATTTCTGCCACTCCAGACTGCCACCATGATTGCTAGTAGGGGAAAGTATCCAGCGAGAATATAAGCGATAGCTTGGTTACACTGTGGCAAGGGATAGATAGCCTTCAACCCGAACAAACTGGTGTTTTTAAGCCACGCTTAAATGTCCTTTCGACATCTGTGTTCATTTCTTTAACGGTAAAAGCACACTGACGTGGAGTTGTCTGGTTACAAAGGCAATTAGAAAGGCAGCAAGCGCTTAAGGCTAGCTGTTAGCCGTTAGCTAGGCTAAAATCACAGATGATTTCGGGACGCGAGTCCTCTTTAAAACAAAACGCCAAACAGTGATCATTTCAAACATGCGGAGTGTTGATTTAAACACGAACTATACACGATAAACAGTCTCGACATATTCAACCACCGAGACTATGTACAACACTGCCTCGTAGGCCTGTAGGGCAAGCTAGCGTTAGCTAGCCCGCAAACAGTTGGTAACCAGCTAGCTGGTTTTAGCCTTCGTGCTAACGCCTGAGCGTTAAATCCCCTTTCAGCGAGAAAGCATCGAAAAAGGACGAGAAATCACAGCTGCGGCTGTTCGTAAAGCACATTTAATCGCCACAGCGACTAGACATTACAGTCTAAGTGTGTGTTTGGGAAAAGCCACCCTTTACCTGCAAAGAAGTCCAATCAGAAAATTGATGTTTACAGATCCGTGATGATAGACCGTGTGTACGCTCCGTGCGTAAAAACGGATAGGCCCGCTGGACGGCGGTTGGCTGGACGCAACGTACCCACACAATACGTCCCTTTGAATAGGATCAATAAAAAATCTCCTCAAACCGCGAGACTGAGACGGAATATGGCCTAAATTGCGGAAGTCGGTCGGTTATGTTTTGTCCCGCATGAGGCCTTGTCAGTGGGCTGAAGCCTGCTGTGGGTTTACATACGGACCCCGATGAGCCCTTTGTTCACGGGAGGACATGAACAATAGCTGTAGGCCCTCCTCCTCCTCCTCCTCCTCCTCCTCCTCCTCCTCTCCCTCTGCAATGCATTTGCTCCTCTCTCCTCTGCCCAGCACCGTCAGCCGCCCTCTCCCCCCTCTCTCATCCTCCTCCTCCCCCCACTAATGCACAACTGCATATAAAGGTTGTCTGGTAAGCATTTTTCCCTTCCTCCCTCCTGCATCCTCCATCCCCTTCCTTGCAACTGACACAAATGAGAATTAGCCTGATGCAGCCAAGTGGAAATGTGTGTGGAAACAAAGATCATGCTGACTGCAAAGTGGTTTTCATGTTCACCTAATTAGTGCACATCAGCTTGCTGTAAACAACTGAACTGAGACGGTGACAGCCAAGACCCCGGTCACATGCAGTGAGCCCAAACAGCGGTGATGATGATGGTGGTGAAACAGCCGATGCAGGAAAGTGTAGATTAAGAGCTTATAAACTTTCACAAAAAAATAACAGACCAGGTCACCTACAGTTAATTGTGTCTTTGACTTTGCTCACTAAACTCTCTCTAAGATGGACCAGTAAATCCACTAACATTTGGGAGTCTCTCGCTCTTCCTCTTCTCCGAGTCTACACACACACACAAATACACAGGAAGCGCTAAGCCAAGAGGAGAATCCCACAGGCCTCTAAATCTGCTTAAATCGCCTCAAATTATAATCAGATATTTAGATCACAGCCAGCGAGATCTCACCCATATGGCCAAAGTTGGGATATAAAAAGAACAAGCGGTATTAGGTGGGCAGTTTGTCTTTTATTTATGCAAGTCTATGTTATGTTATATCTAATTTGACTTCCAGAATATATTTGATCCCTAAAGGACAGAAATGACTGACAGATGATCCCATATTGTGGTGAAACAATCGTTTCCCTTCGACCACTGAAGGACTTTTCCCCCCCTGCTGAACACTTTAGGACGCTCCAGGCACCAGCGTGAATGTGGCGCTGATTTATACACAACTCGTGCACAGTGGGAGTGAAAACACAATGTTTTATAAATGATTTATTCAGAAATTAAGCTGCTGTTGTGAGTCGCTCTCTGGAAGCAGCAGGCTTTCACAGAGGTTGTTGCACAACTAAACAGTGGCGCTGACAGGCAACGCTGCATTATTATGACATTCAGCATCACTGTTTGGTTTAAGTGACCCTTTGCTAAATGGTGTATACTTTTGTATACAGAAATCTTATTAGTATTTTAAACATGGATATAAAATCCACAGTGACTGCAGAGAATCATGACCTTGAACAACTTTTCATAATGTTTTTTATAGATGTGGACGTGTTGGATAAAGTTGAATTAGGATTTTGCTCAAGGTGCATTTCGAGCATTAATTCCAGAAGTTGTCGCAGCTGAAGAATTTTAATGTTTTAATCTCAAAAAAAAATTATCTTAGTTATTCAGAAATAGCAGAGCTACACACTGTCTTTGATATGGACGACAGCTTGTGAATAACTGGTTACTTTTGAAAAAATGTTAATTTACAAACATTATGAAGCACAAATAAACAAGTTTAAACCATATAATTTGATGAATTTTTGTTATTTTTCCACTGTTATCTAAGTATATATATATATATATATATATATATATATATATATGTGTGTGTGTGTGTGTGTGTGTGTGTGTGTGTGTGTGTGTGTGTGTATTAGGGCCGGGCGTTAACGCGTTAATTTCGCTTACTTGACTACTGCGAAAATAACGCGTTAAAATTACTAACGCAATTAATTGCACCCTTCTCAGTTCCCTCATTTCTGGCACACTGGTAACTCTGATGAACACTCCAGCCCAGTAGGTGGCGGTAATGAACCTAAAGTCTGTTTGTAGCCATGAAGAAGAAGCACAGGAAGCACTGAGTGAAGTCAGGCACTGGTGAACAGTGAAGGACTAGATTGAGCTTGTTGGGCAGAAGGTTTTCTTTTAAAAATTTTCCCGATGGCAGCTTGGATAAAAGCCTGGTTGTGTGCAAATTGTACAACAAAGAGTTTTCTGATCACTGCGTCACTTCAAGCCGATGGTATCACCTCAATGTAAAACATGTTGCTGTTAGCACCAGAGCTAACGTTAGCTACGAGTCATGCTAACGGTGTAGCCATCCCATAATAGACCACTTTTCTAGACAGTGCTTGAGTTTACAGAAAGTCTTAAAATGTTGAATAAAATCGCTATAATTGCACTTAGATTTGCAGTAATCTGTGAATGTAGCAGACATGAAAAATGCAGATAAATAGAAATGAAACATTTTTGTGGTTTAAGTTTTTACTCCGTCGAGGCTCTGCCTCCTTGGAGGAGGAATAACCTAAACAACAAAAATATCTCTTTTAATAACTTAATTATAAACTTTTTGTTATAAAAAAATGACATAAATAAAAACTGATATTCCTATAAAAAAGAACCATCAAAATTACACCATTTATCAGACCCAGAAAAGATGAAAACAGAATGAATCTCTGGATTTTCAACTTTCTGAAGCTCCTTGAACTACTTATGCTGATTTTATGTGCTATACAGTGGAAAAAACAACTAAATTCAGGCTTTAAGTCATTAAAATCACTTTTCTGTATGTCCCATTTTCCTTTTTTTAAATACATTTTAAATTATAAACACGTACATGTCTATTCAATGATTCAACTGTCAACCACAATATATTTGAATAGAAAAACTTCACTTATTGTGTCAAATATTGCTATTTGACAAAACTGCAATTAATTGCGATTAATTAATTACAACGCCTGTAATTAATTAGATAAAATTTTTTCAGCGCATCCCACCACTAATATATATATATATATATATATATATATATATATATATATATATATATATATATATATATATATATATATATATATATATATATACATATATATATATCCGTATCAAAAATCCCGTATTGATGGGGCTCTAATATAAGATGCAGTGAATCCAACATGTAATGTCACATATGAGGATGCAGGTTTTGAGGATATTCTTCATCACATGAGTGCACAAATTACAGTTTTTGTTGCTTACATGTTAATTATATATGCTTGTTTTAAAGAAATGACCAAAAAACAAAGAAAATGTTACAATGAAATATTTTTATATACATAATTCTAACTTTTTTAAAGGAACAGATCAATAATGGAAATATATTATCAAAATCAAGAAAACAACAATAATGATTAACTTATTAATTAGAGTAGAGTTTTATCTGTATTGAAGATAATACCAACAAAGTTACCAACGTATTTTGTAATGAAACCTTACTCTATTTTTTAATAATATTTTGACATTCTCAGAGAGTGAAGCCTGGTGTAAAGATATTTAATTGCATATTTATTTTTTTCCTTCTTTGCCCACTTTGCTTTTTTTCCCTCTGCCTTTCAATTTATTTATCTGAAAAAGGACAATGTGCATTATTCAACATTCAAATAAATGCAAATGCACTCGAGTTATCCAAAATGCTCATTTTCGTCAGCAGTCCTTTTCCCTGATGCTGTTAGGGAGACAAAATATCACATTCTTGTGAGATATTTTGAGATATTCTCTGTCTGGATCTGTAAACTCTGAGCATAACTCTTCTATTTGCCAAATGAAGACAGCAGCTCGAACGTCTTGGCAGACTCTCATGTATGAAATCTGGAGTATGGTGAAGTGCAATGTCTCCCAGAGCCAGACATGTAGAGAGGATAAGCTGCTCTGAGGCCTGTCTCTCACCCAACCAGCAACAAAGATGCTCAGGCTGAGTTTATGTACATTGGTTTGACCATGGTAAGCCTGTGACACGAGCACTTCACAGCTCACGAGGCTCCTGTCAGTCCTTTGGCAGCATCTTTGTGTGTCTAGTACCAGGGGGAGGTGTAGTCACCAGTAGCTTAGAGTGTCTGTTGCGGGTGACTTATGTGGATTTGCCTATCTCACATTCACTGGCCCCTGTCACCATGGCAACACGAGCAGTCAATGCTGACACAACCGGAGAGAGGCTAAGAAACATCCATGGAAATGGACACACAAGGGTTAATCCTGTGTGTGTGTGTTTGTGTGTGTGTCTCCAAAGCTCACCCATTGAAATGGTACATGATGGGGTTAATCCCCCGTGAGTGTGTGTGTGTGTGTGTGTGTGTGTGTGTGTGGTGGGGTGACGGAGAGGAGGTGGGGGTGGGAGGTGTGTCAGGATAAGGCTTGAAGGGCTTACACACACCGTCTCTTTTGCTTTCAGGCATAGGGCAGGCCTTATCTTCCACCAGCACCCCAACCAGCCACGCACACAGACACACACACACACACGCTGCTGCCTAACCTTCACTTCCCTAGTTAGCCTCGTTTTCCAACCTGCAGTTACACATTCACACCTAAAGCCACAAATCCATGTATAATAAGTGATCATGCAGTGCCTGACGAAGCTCCTAATGTGCACAGTGTGGTGTTTTTTTGCTAAGCTCACACCTAAACCCACAAGTGCAACCTGTTTAAGTCAACAAAAGAGGAGGAACTTCTACAGGATTTATCCAGACATTAACAGGAACCGGTGATACATTAAAAGAATAGCAGTTCTTATTTAAAGGTTTTGCTTTTTGCTTGACCTCAAGAGATTTTTGCTGCTGAATCAGCTATGAGACAAAAAAAGGGAAAAGGTCAACAAGAGACACTTACCTCCTTCAGATTCTAGCTGTTCTGACATCGCCATTTTGTCACCTACAAATGCACTTTCACAGCTATATACACTGATCTGACTCAAAAAAACTGGGTCTCTGTTTTCATGCCTCTCCCCCTTCTCTGATATCTCCCATGTCCAGACTGTCAGGCTCAGGGGCACGAGGAGGGGGAAGAAGGATGCCTACAGTGTGTGTCTGTGTGCGCGTGTATGTGCATGGCAGTGGGTGTGTATGTGTGCGTGCAAATGTGTGTAGTGTGCCACTTCCACTTACTAGTCAACAGGAAACTGAACGGCACATGCATCTGCCAGAGTTGTGATAACAACCGTCCCCGTCGCCCTCCCTGCAGCCCGGCCTTCAACACTGATCTGAGGACAGTCTGGTGCTGCTTTGACTGCAGGAAAAGCTCCAACGGAATTGATCCCAGCTCAAAGATGAGTGCTAACTTCATAATGAGTGACATCAGTTATGTGTTTTTTCCCCCGAACAGGAAAACAAACATAACTACTCCCTTTCTCACACAGGAGATTGCATTCACTGTATTTATTTCCCCCAAGTGTAAATGAAACTATTCCATGGCTTTTTACCACTTCATAGTATCAAATTAATATTTTAAATACATCAGTGGCACAGATTGTCCTGTTTCCTCACATGGCAGCCACTGCATGTCTCCAGGGCTCTTTTCTCTGGTCACTGCCTGCCAGATTTTACACATTTGGCAGCTCGGCCTTCTTTACGCTATTACTGGATCAGATGGGGAGGTACAGAGATCTCGCTGTCTGATTCAGCTCTGATAAAAGATCCAAAAGACAAGCTGACATTTTTTTGGAGGAGTGAGTTCTAATAGAGTAAAGCTACTGACCAACTTCAACTCAAAAGTGGACCGTGAGTCAGAGGAAGCATTCATTAAACTGCAGCACAGTTATACTTATTCACTGATTTATGTTGTACATACAGATCACTTAAATATAACTGAAATATGATGCACTGTCAGCCTCCAACAATATACGTAGCAATTAAAATGATTTTCACCTCAGCCAACAACAACATAAAACTGCGACTTACACATTAATTAATGGCACCATGAGAGGAGGTAACTTTGTCTGTCAGACATTTTTGCCACAATGTTTATACTGTGGTATTGCAATTCACAATTCAATTCAATATACTTTATTCGGCATAAATATTAAAGTTTTTTATATTGTATGTTTATTTTTAATTATTTTCTTTCTCTGATTCTCTGTTATTGCTCTTTTCAGGGATGCACTGTCTTTACTAATGTTTTATTGACTTCTTTTAATATTTTATCTAATGTTTACTGTATTCTAATGTTTTGTAAATCACCTCATAACTCCAGCTCTTTGAAATGTGCTGAAGGAGTTTTATTATTATTCCTCCTTTTAATTTATTTATTTATTGTTATTACTATTATAGTAAGAACATAATATAATGATAATAATTAATAACGTAAATATTATAAGGATATTTTTAGAGTATTATTATTATTGTAATCAAAATGATAAAAAAACACAATTTATTAAGAGGAATAAGAATTAAATAAAAGGATAAAAAGAACAAGAAAATGTCAAAAAGAAGAAAAAAGTAAATGTGTTTTGTGTTATCTGTCTGCCATAAGTATAATATGTCAAGATAATTGCCATGTCAGTGATCTTTTAATTACGTGTCATTCAGTTCATGACATGTAGTCGCATAGTACACGGCTACCTGTGCTGCATGTCCATCAATTAATGTATTTCTGCATTTCAGTCAGCAGACAGAGTGTGTTTTTATGTTCAACTCTTGGGTTAATAGTGCCTGAAAGCTTAGTCTTTTTGGGGGGATTTAAGATATAACCAAAATGTGTGGGTTTTTTTTATGCCAGTAATCAGTTCGATAGAGCCTAAGTTTGTCTTGCATGCATTTTTGGGTCTTTTTGTTTGGATGTTTAATATGGATCTGTAACATGCTGCATGCAGCTATCAGTTTTAGACTGACTGGACATCAGATTTCACTTCTACAGAACGGTTGATTTTTGTAATTGGTATGTCTGTTTTGTCAGTGTTCCACTAGTTACACAAAATACTCTGCATGTTATGTGTGTCAGGGCATTCACTGCCATCCAGAATCACCTGTCACACTGTGGGTGGTTTCCTGAGATCTGGGTTACTTTTGAAAGATTATAATTTTAGATGTCATTGACATAGTAGATTATCTTGTCTCTGGCTGTTTTAGGCCATTATTATCATTGCTGAAAACCAATGAGTGGACTGTTTATATTCCATAAGATAAGATAAAGTTCTTTATTTCTCCCCACGCCAGGGGAAATTTACATTGTTACAGCAGCTTATGTAACAGTAGACGTAGTGATAAGAATAAAATAATAATAGAACAATAGTAATAATATTTACAATATATACAAGGGTGAGAGATGAGGATAAAGTGGCTTAACAGAAAAAATAAAAATAAAGTTTAAAAGTGCAAAGATGTGCAGTGCAAGAATGTCAGTGCAAATTTTATGGTTTGGTGTGGTAATGATATGAGTCCAGTTTATGTTAACATCAGCCAGTGATGCTGATTTTGTAAAGTCTTATAGCAGATGGAATGAAGGACCTGCGATAGCGTTCCTTCTTGCAGGGTGGATGTCTCAGTCTGCTGCTGAAGGAGCTGCTTAAAGACCCCACAGTGTCATGCAGTGGGTGAGAGGGATTGTCCATGATGGATGTGAGCTTTGACAACATCCTCCTCTCACCCACCTCCTCTATGGAGTCCAGGGAACAGTCCAGGACAGAACCAGCCTCCTGACCAGTCTGTTCAGTCTCTTTCTGTCCCTTTCAGTGCTCCCCAGCAGACCACTGCATAGAAAATAGCAGACGCTACCACAGAGTCGTAGAATGTCCTGAGCAGAGTCCTGCACACTCCAAAGGACCTCAGTCTCCTCAGCAGGTGGAGACGACTTTGGTCCTTCTTGTACAGAACCTCTGTATTGTGTGACCAGTCCAGTTTATTATTGAGGTGAACACCCAGGTATTTGTATGTGTCCACCATGTCAATGTCCAAACCCTGGATGTTCACCGGTTCAGTCTGGGGTGTCCTCCTCCTGCTGAAGTCCACGATCATCTCCTTCGTCTTACTGGCGTTGAGCTGCAGATGGTTTCGCTCACACCAGTCAACAAAGTCAGAGATGACCATCCTGTACTCCCGCTCGTCCCCTTCAGATACACACCTGACAATGGCTGTATCATCGGAGAACTTCTGGAGGTGACAGCTCCCAGAGTTGTAGTGGAAGTCCGATGTGTACAGGGTGAAGAGAAAGGGGGAGAGCACTGTCCCCTGTGGGGCCCCCATGCTGCTGACTACCACATCAGACACACAGTCCTGAAGCCTCACGTACTGTGGTCTGTTGGTGAGGTAGTCGATGGTCCAAGCAGCCAGGTGACAGTCTACTCCCGCTCCTTCAAGCTTCACCCTAAGCAGAGAAGGCTGGATGGTGTTGAAAGCACTGGAGAAGTCAAAGAACATGACCCTCACAGTGCTGCTGGGTTTCTCCAGATGAGTCAGTGATCTGTGCAGCAGGTAGACCACTGCATCATCCACTCCAATGTTCGGTTGGTAGGCGAACTGCAGTGGATCCAGATACTGGCTCACCTGGGGACGGAGGTTCTTGAGGATAATGACCCCTCATTGAGGTGTTTATGCGTATGTTTAGATAAAAACAATAAGTGGGCAGCAACGCATGTTTCCTGGATATCATAAAATACAACATAACAATAATAATAATAATTTTAAAAGTAATGATGAGTAAATGAATAAATAAATGGGCAAATGCACAAAAGAGGACCCAAACACATTATGGTAGTAACTTAAGAGAAATTTGGAACTAAATAAATAACTTTTTTGGCAGAATTTGCCAGACTGATGACCTCATCTAAATTTTAACAGATTTGCTCTATATACCACTATAGACACTAAACAGTCTGTCGTTAATACACTCCATGTTATCAGAGCTCATCTTTTACCTAAATTTAAACTGAAAGTCTGAAAATGCCAGAAATATGAAAACCTACATTCACTGATTATGTTGTTAGAAAATCTGTTTTGGCTGATAATTTTCTATTTTTGTATATCTTATTTTTTTTACTGCCTAAACTTCTAAGACTTGAAATGAGATCAACTGTGATGTAAGCCATTTCAATAAAGAATTTTTGATTCTGACGCTGATTTATAATTATCATGATATTACATTAACAAAAAGATTAAGATAAACTCATTACAAGGCATGTTTGGGTTGTATTGCATGACAATGTCCACAGGTAATCTTAATCTGCTAGCTTTCTTTATCACAGCAAGCATAGCTCTTCTAGCTTCTTTTACTTGTTTTATAGTTTTGCTTTAATTAAATTTTATATAAAGGAACATTGCAGTTTAAAGTTATGTTTAAAAGTCTTGTGTGTAGGATTTAGTGCCATCTAGCAGTAAGGTTGCAGATTAAAATCAACTGCAAACCTTCTAAAGTTTTGGGACTGTATTGATTCCGCACAAAACCTGTTGCAGTCACAAGCTGTGTTTGTGTTATGTTGGTTTTACCGTAAGGACCCTTTAAGCAACCTTTCAATCAATCAGCATTCAACGCAAGTATCATCGAGTTGTCAGGCACTGTTGTCTTGTTAAAGGATTATACACAAGTGCATCACGATACCCTCTGTGTTAGTTAAATTCCAGTAGTCATTAACTCTGCATACATGGAGAGCTCAGGAAACGATACCGATGTGGAAACACAAATCCAACTTCACCTCTCGCTTCCACTAGGAGTGGAAGAAAGGCGACCACAAAAAATACAAAAGCTCTTCTCTAAAACCAGTGTTTGTTTTGTCTGTTCTGGGCTACAGTAGAACATAGACTGCATATAAAAGATGGATGTCGCCTCTGGGTCTGAAATGTGAAGCCAATGCAGATGTGACATAAATCTGCAAGCTGCATAATGGCCAGCAGGAGGGAACTCCATTTTTTTGAACAGAAGTCTATCAGAAAATTACCCTACTTCTCACTTTATTTATTACCTCAGTAAACACTTTCCTCACAAGTTTTTTGGTCTCTGTTGCTTGTTTCAGATCTTCGTCAACACAGCATGATGTTAATTTTGTAAATTATGGTTCCATTTCGAGTAAAATAAACAATGAAACATGATGTTTTTGAGAATGTGGCTACCTCGTAATTTACAAATCATTATCTATACGTAGCTGTACATTGCTTTGGATAAAAGTGCTTGTGAAATGAAATTGTAATTGTAATTATCATATGGGTCTGCTACTCAGACCCATATGATAATTGTGGCTTTAAAACAGGATTCTACAAACCAATAGTCAGTGTCCTGATTACCACATCTATCTTTTACATACAGTCTATACTGTAGAAACACAGCAGTCATATACATATATCTGTAGATATAAAGGGGTCATTCTTAGCTAATAAAAACACAGCTGGTATTATTTTCAGGTAATTGTACACTAATAAACGCATAATTATGAATATTTTATTATACCACTACAAATAGATTGCTCTAAATCACACACAAACTGGGCCTTTAATTATTCAAAGTTGGAGATGACAGGACATTTTTTAAAAGTAAGTAAATAGCTTATTTTCCTTTGAGTTTATTTACTACAGTAGCCAAAAAGCAGCAATTTCCATGAGTTTTTAATCAATAACAATTTTTTAAACTTCACATGTGTATATTAATATTGTGATTGTATTGATATATTTATACACGTTATGATATATAATTATGACTGTATCCCTTATTATATAATCAAAACAGTTAAAATGTAGCGCAACATTCCCAGAGGCCTATTGTGATGCATTACACCTACATTTAAATACACTTTAAGTGCATTTTTACTGCCTTAATCAGACGACTGGACTTTTGACATTGCTGGATCATCATTTTCCAGCACTGCTTAACTGTCAGGCAGGACATTTGTCACTGAGCCAGCTCGTACACCAGAGCAAATTGAAGCACTGCAACTTTACATGACAGCAGTAATCAAAGCTGTTTCACAAATTCTGCATCTCAAGTAGAACTGTATGCAAATAATGCTGGTTTTCTTCTGCACATATCCGTCACCCTCCATCTGCTTTACAGTCATTATATGCATCATCACAGACTCTAAACTGACCTACAATCTGAGGTTGTCCTTTGATAGCAGCGCCCTCTTGTGGCCATGCCGGGTCGGTGTGTTTGTTTTCATCCTGCCCTACAGTGTTCTCTCACTCACTGGGTGAATTCCCCACTCAGGATTTTCTCTGGCAGGCGAACACAGACACACTGCAACAAGGGAAGTTCAGCGGCAAGTGCGTCACATGTTGTAACAGGCCAATGGGTGAAGGGATTAAATTAGAAAAAGGCTCCTCTCTGAGCCATTTTGACATTAATATGCATCTACATGATCAGTGTTTTATAATAAGTGTTTAAATAAAATAGTGTTGCAAATTAATGATCAGGACTGTTATACATCATCTCCAGCATCACAGTCTCACACACACACACACACACACACACACACACACACACACACACACACACACACACACACATACACACACAGGTATTTTGCAGATAGCTCAGATTTAAGAGAGAGTGTGTGTGTAGTGTGTGTGTGTGTGTGTGTGTGTGTGTGTGTGTGTGTGTGTGTGTGTGTGTGTGTGTGTGTGTGTGTGTGTGTGTGTGGCTGGTGTCAGCTGACAGCTGTGTGAGCGGAGATGACAGTGCCCTGATGCTGCGTTCTCTGTTCTCTGGGAGCCATTTTGTCTGTCTCTGATCTCAGAGTCAGGTCTGCCCCCCCCCCCCCCCCCCACACCACCACCACCACCACCACCACCACCACTCACCCACCCTCCACCACCACCACTGCCGCCGCCTCCCCCCTTACCTCCCCCTCAGCCAATCACGTCACCGCTCAGCCTTGCAGAAAACATAGAAACACAGTCTGATCTCTCTCTCTCTCTCTCTCGTTCACTCTCTGTCTCACCCACTCTGCCTCCCCCTTCCCACTCCTCCCCTACACTGCTCATCTCCCACTTCTCTTGGCTCTTCTTCTTCTGCTCTCTGCCTCTCTCCATCATCTCTCCTGCTTTCTCTTCCTTCCTCCTTCCTCCTCTTCTGCTTCTTCTTCTTCTTCTTCCTGCCTTAATCCACATCTTTCCTCTCAGTGTCTGCCTCACCCTCCTCACCCGCCTCCTCCCTCCTCTTCAGGCTCCTCTCCTGTTGTGCAACCCGTTTTTAAACAGTTCAGCCTTTGTGCGTTTTTGTCTGTTGCCATTTCAGCCAGGGCTGCAGTCTTTACTCATTTTCCTCCAATCAGGGACACCATGTGACTCTCTGCATGAGAGGGCACAGTCCCTTCCCCCTTCTCTCCTCCCTCTCTTTCTCCCCTCTCCCTCCCTCCTCGCCTCCCTCATCTAGCCAGTCAGCCATCCAGGCAACATACGCTAGCAATCAGGGGAAGTCAAAGAGAAAGAGGGAGTGAAGGGGAGGAGAGGAGGGGGGAGGATGAAGAGCAGAGCGAGATGGTGTGCAGAGGGCAGATCGGGGGGCTGGGGGGAGATATGATAGAGGTGAGGAGACAGTGGGTGAGGAAACGGAGGGGAGGTTATAATGTATGGTCTGGAGGGGTCAACACAGAACTGGCTGCAAAAGCACAAAACATATGTAGCCTCATAAAGCTGACTGTACTGTAACTTCTTTTTGTGAAGTCATTCCCATACACCCACGGTTTATGTCATCCACATGTCGGGGCACATGGTGTGTGTGTGTGTGTGTGTGTGTGTGTGTGTGTGTGTGTGTGTGTGTGTGTGTGTGTGTGTGTGTGTGTGTGTGTGTGTGTGTGTGTGTGTGTGTGTGTGTGTGTGTGTGTGTGTGTGTGTGTGTGTGTGTGTGTGTGTGTGTGTGTGTGTGTGTGTGTGTGTGTGTGTGTGTGTGTGTGTGTGTGGGTGTGTGTGTGCGTGCGTCCACACAAACACACACTCATGTACAAACTCGGAGCCCACACAAGAAGGGGGAGGATCCTTCTGTGTTGAACACGACTGTGGAATGTAAACAACAGAGAACAAGAAGAGAACGACTTTTTAGATGGATTCTATAGCTTTGTATCTTAGTTCATCTTCTATCATAGTCAACCTGCACAGCCTCACTGACTTATTTTAAATGCATTAAAACAGTAGAAGGGGAGGCAGTAAGAGCGCAAATTAACCAGCATCACTCTAGGGTCAAGCTGTGGGTTCATCCGAAGTTGACATGAATGAATGGAAGTGATTGTTCCAAATTTGGAGGCAGTGTTTACATTGGTTTTCAGTTACCTCATGTTGTATATAGACGTGCATATGTGCGTAAGTAGAGGTGAAGTTTCATTAATAGCATGCGTTCCTTAAGGGCCCCCCAGACTTGCATGAAAAACAGAAGTTTAAATCTCACTTGTGGTGTGTTGAAGGTTCTAGTTTTGCTCAATCTGTGTGACATCAAGGAAGCCAGTGGTTGAAATCTAAAGATGTTCAAATAAGACGAGGAAAGCAGCTCTATATCGATAACGTTTTTCTTTAAACCGCAAAGAAATCTGTTGGAAAAAACAAGACGAAGAAGAATACAAAAAGCAGAGAAACTATGGCAGCAAAGAAAGGGGAACACCAGAGGGAACAACATGAGAGCAAAAGTGGAGCGCTCAAGAGTGCAGTCATACGTCTTTTCGGAAATTTCCATGACCACGTTGATTAAGTATGCAATCTGACCGCAAGATAGCTAAGGCCCGGTTCTAAACAAACGCTCCCGCCTCTGCTGCACAGGCTTGTTTAACGGCTGAGGTGGCAGCGTTTGCCTTTGTAGGACGGAGCACTGCAGAGATTGAAAACACTCGCACACACAGATACACATTAAAAAGTGTGTGTGCAGTTACACTGAACACAGATGAACCACGTTTCCCCAGTGCCATTGTGAGCTCCAGACGAATTGTTATCTGATGTGTCTGGAGAGCCGCCGATGCCTGGTTTGATCGCAGCACCAACATCTTGCGGCTTTCTAGACCCTTCATCCTCAATCACGCATCATCTGTTCCTCTGTCCGCGCAGGCGAGCCAGGATGAGCTGGCATTGTCTCTCCATTTGCCCCTCCTAAACTTTTCCGCCTTTAAAAAAATCTGTCAGCTAAAGAGTTTCCAAACCGCAAAACATGGAACCAGTTAGTGTTCCATCTTTTTAATGATCCAAGTGGAGGCTGGCACCAGAGAAATATGATCCAGGATGAGTGGTGGGCTAAATTTCTCTATCCACATCTCCGGCTGTTTGAGGGTTGACCACTGTGGCCGCTGTGGCCTGGTAGGCAGGAGAGAGAAGAGGAGGCCACGTCAGGGTTATGCAGCACCCTTCATGCACTCACACAACTCTATCACACTTTCTTCCTCCTCTCCTGCTGCTGAATATTACACAACAGTGGATTCAGAGTACATCTATCATGATTATGAATACATTTCCAGCTATAGGATTATATTTCATGTCCTACACATCCTATCAGGGGTGCTACATAAATCGCTGTAACACTTAATAATACATTGCCTGAGGCTCCGCAGCACAGGGTTTATTTCTAGCCCTTTATTCCTCTTGTTCTTTCCACCTCCATCTGATTAAAGCCAATAAAATGTGAAGAATTATCTGTTTGCTGTCGGGCGCTTCAACATCTAAAAACCACAACCGTTTGAGAAGCGTGGGGAGTTCCTCAGAAGTCACACACCTCTCAATGTGGTGGTCTATAATATGACGGATATTACTCCCTCCAGGTCGTTCTCTGTGGCTCAGCTCCCAGAAGCCCTGTGGCTGTTCCTCAACTTTAACCAATTTTATTAAAAACGGCGACAAGCAACAGTCAGACTGTGGAGTTGTTATCGTGGCATGAAATGAAATTAGGCTACATGGGTTTGATACTTCGTTCCCCTCTAAAGACAAAGAGTGGAAGTAGATGTGGTAGAAAACGGCAGCAAATGGACAAATGGGTGTGCACTCACTGACCTCCTTCCCTCCTTCCACAAGAGAAATTATAGGTCAAAAGAAGACTCTAACAAGGCCATTATGTATCTGTTTGGGCATCAAGTCATGCTTGAAAAACAAGAGTTGCATCTTTGGGATGCCAAATCTTGTGCACCACTTATAGTCACACAAATGTAGCAATGCTGCATTTCCAGTGGTATCAGGTAAAAGAAACTGTTCCTGCACCTTGAATGACTGCATCTGATTCATCAGCCTTTTCATGTGTCACTAAACGATATACTCCTGAGTGAGTGGTGAAACATAAAACCTTCATTAATAACTCTTGTGTGGGAAGAGCCGTGGGATCAATCATGCAAGCCTTTGATCCGTGCCAATGATCTTTGCCCTTTAAATGTCATGTTTCATCCTTCTTTTTTGATGTTCTTGACAGGGCAACCAGCTTTTCTGCAGGACTGTCTACTGTGGATAAGTGAGTGCAACATCTGCGCCGCCCTTAAAAGAAGTCTGTTGTTAACCCGAGCTGTCAGTCAGAAACCATCAGCATCTGCAGCAGCAGAAGCAACAAGAACAACAACTGGTGGAGGAAGCGAGAAGTTGCATCAGTGGTGCCATAGCAACAACTTCATGCCCAGATGTGTACACTGCCAGCAACAATCTGTGTTCAATCTTCAAACTAAACAGCAAACAGTAAAAAGCTGAGGATAAAAGTGAGACTGAAGCCAGACTACATGTTGATCCCTTTATTCTAGTATTTTCTCTGCTCTCCATCCTGTCTGTCATCACAGAGGGCAACCTCCCATGAGCCTTTGCAAACAGAGCTCCAGGGCCCCAGGGCACCTCTTACCCCCATCCCTCTGCCCCACTCACGCCATGGCAGTGGCTGCAACCAAAACACAACAACAACAACAACAACAACAACAATGACTAGTAAAAGTCAGCGGCTGGCAGCAACAACAACAGCAGCAGCAGAAGAGGCAGCAGCAGCGGCAGCCAGGTTGTCGTTAACAGCAACCATCACCACGGCAGCTACTTACCGGGACACGCGCAGCCGCCCACGGACATCTTCTCACATGTCTGGAGTGAATCCGATCAGAATGATGGTGGTTGGTGTCTCTGTTATCCCCGCTCTCCCTTCCTCTCTCCTCTTTCTCACCAGTCACTGCTGCCGCCACTGAGGCTGCTCACATGAGCGTCTGTTATCCCCACGGTTCACACACACACACACACACACACACACACACACACACAGAAACACACACACAGAAACACACACACCAGGGAGGGAGGGAGGACGAGTGACGAAGAGGGAGGAAAAAAGAGAAAGAGGGTAAAGAAGAGGTTAAAAAAAAGAGTAGACACACACACACACACACACACACACAAAGGGATCAGATTCTCTCAGTTGTAGCTGCTGTACACTGTGAATCACACTGTGTGTCAGAGTGAGTGTGTGTGTTGGAGTGAGGAAGAAATTCTGCTCTGCCCTCACCCTCATCAGCCCTGCAAATTACAGCTCAGGTGGGAGGAGAGAGGGAGAAAGAGAGGAAGAGAAAGGGAGGGAACAAGAGGCTGAGTGCTCGAGAGAGAGAGTGTGTATATGTGTGTGTGTGTGTGTGTGTGTGTGTGAGTGTGTTAGACGGAGGGAGGGTGAGGGAGGGAGAGTAGACTGTCAAAGTGACCTGAGAGGCAGATTTGAGAGAATAACAACCATGTGATGTGGGTCCTTTTTTTCCCCTTTAAATATGTAGAGGCTGTTTTTTTTCCTGTTGCTGCTGCTACAATCACACACACACACTGACACACACACACAAACACTCGAGCAGACACACACGTGCAAAAGTGCAAGCATGAAGCTTTAAATGATCTACACACAATCTTGGCTGTACTACACCGTTGCATGCGTGCTGCAGCCGTCTGAGTGGCTTGTTACCATCCAGTGAAGGTCTGCTACATGGCAGTGAGGGTAGAGGGGGGAGGGAATGAGGTGGGGGGGCAATTGACGTGCCTCCTCACCCTCTCCCTCACCCGTTCACTCTCTTGCTCCGTTAGTCTTCCTGTCTGCAGTATGTCACACAGTGTTGCTCTCTCGCTTCACTCATCTTCCTGTCTACTGGGCCATTTATCTCCCTCTGCCCTCCCACCTCCTCCCCCTCTCCCTCTCTCTTTCTTCCTTATTACTCTTTCTTCCGTTCTACCTTTCCCTCCCACTGTGTCCATCTCGCTCTGATCTTTCCTCCATCACTATGTCATTTGTCCTTCCCTGTAAGATGCTGGAGTGGGTGACACCTAAAGGATGCACCTGGTGTCATTCAGTAGTTTTGAAATTGCAAACAAATCCCATTAAAAGGTGCCAAGACTGACAATGAATTGATCTTATTAACAAGTATTGTGGTGTTATTCCTCTGTGCCAAGGAGCTCCATTCTTGTCCAAAAACTATTGAAACACATCACTGAGCCTTACAGTTGCACTGGGAGACACGATCAATCCTGCACTGTCCTGCTGCTGTAAATAATCAATAAAAGGTGTATTATAATCCACAGCTGAAAATAGTCAATGGTGAATTTTATTCTGCTTTTGTTGAAAGCACAGAGAGAGTCCAGGAGTTTTACAAAATTATTTAGTCTTTTTTAAAAGTTAAAGTATATATTAGTGACCCACTTTTAGAGATCTAAACAAGTGGGTTTTGTGGCTGAGCAACACAGACAGGGTTGGATATGGTCTTTTCATGGTATTTTAAAAAATCTTTTAAGCTTTGAACATGGCTGTAGAAACAGCAAAGAAATCACAGTATGAATCTGAGGCATCATAACACCATTTAAGAAATGGCTCAGTATTCTGAAGAATTCTTTACTGAAAGTTAGTATCTAGTTCGCTTATCTTAAGAGGCCCCAATATGTTATTGCACCTGGGTAGGAAGTAGTTACAGCCTGTAAATGTCATTTTTAATCTGTTTTGTGTGTAAATTAGATCAACAGGATGTAATTTCTTAATTAGTTGCATGCAGGTGGTTTTTATTACTTTTGGACAGAGCTAGCGTACTAGTTTACCCTAAGCTAAGCTAAGCTGACTGTCTGCTTCATATTTACTGAACTAAGTGTATTTTTCAAACTGTCAAACTATCCTGCTGTTCAAAATTACATAGATTTTTCAGACTTTCCCCATAATTATTGCTATTTTGTGTGAAAATATCTGACTCACTTGTAGATGTTGTTATGCTTTGTTTCTACATAGTTTTTGTTGGTGTCCATAATTCTGTATGGACACCAAGTTTATTCAGAATATGCTCCTTGGAGTTAAATGCAAGATATGATGAGATGGAATATGCACACAGAGCACGACTGCAACAAAACAGGACCAGTGATGCATGGTAGGAAATATGTTGGAGGTTGTTCTGCCAAGTGTGGAGCCAGTTTTGTAAAATGTTTAGTTACAAGACATAAGCCACTACAGTGTGTGTACACTCTGTACTTCACACAGCCAGCAGTTGTTAAACTGGTTAGACATGTTTGTTTTTTACAGTTTCACTGTTAACATAGTCAAGCAAATAAGTAACTTGGTAGCCTGTTGACTAATTCGGCACACAGTGCATACAGTTTAATTTATGTTGTGCCAATTCACAATATGTGGCAACTGTGGGGAGAAGAAACTCTCCTTTGCCTTGAAGAACCTACGGCAGAACCAGGATCAGAGAGTCATCTGCCTCTACTGGTTTGGGTGAGGGGAAAAAGGGAGAGAGAACAGGATAGCAGATAAAAAACAGACAAACCAGAAAACATAGTCAAGCAAATGAATAAACTGCTAGCCGGGTGACTAATTAGTCTTTCCAGCTTTCTGGTACACAAGGTGGTTCTTCCAAAATTCAGTGCAAAATTTTGAATTTTTTAACGTACTTGAGGCAATTTTAATTCAGCTCAGTTATTTTTATGTATTGCAAACTCACAACATGTGTCATCTCGTACTTGGCAAAGGTAGGAAGAAAAAACTCCCTTTTTTAGGGAAAAACCTCCAGCAAAACCAGGCTTAGGGAGGACAGCCGTCTGTCTCGACTGGTTCAGGCTAAAATAAAGGGGAGATAACAAGATAGAGCAGATAGAAAACAGACAAAGTGGAAAATTCCAGACCAGAAAAACACAGAAAGGGGAGCTTTGCAAACTTATCGATAATCACAGAGGTTCTCATATAAATTAACAGATTCTGGTTGATTCGTACACATACATTGTGAAAACGAGGAACTGACATACTATTTTCTACTTCACTGTGGGGACTCCATTAAAAACATGCACAGTAGATCAGTATATATATACAGCCAGTCAAAAGCTTGGACACACCTTCTCATTTAATGGTTTTTCTTTATTTTCATGACTATTTACATTGTAGATTCTCACTGAAGGCATCGAAACTATGAATGAGCACATATGGAATTATGTAGTAAACAAAAAAGTGTGAAATAAGTCAAAACATGTTTTGTATTTTAGATTCTTCAAAATAGTCACCGTTTGCTTTGATTATTGCTTTGCACACTCTTGACATTCTCTGGATGAGCTTCCTGAGGTAGTCACCTGAAATGGTTTTCCAACAGTCTTGAAGGAGTTCCCAGAGATGCTGATCACTTGTTGGTCCTTTTGCCTTCACTCTGCAGTCCATCTCATCCCAAACATCTGGATTGGGTTTAGGTCAGGTGACTGTGGAGGCCAGGTCATCTGACACAGCACTCCATTAGCCTGGAGGTGTGTTTGGGGTCATTGCCCTGTTGAAAAATAAATGATGGTCCAACTAAATGCAAACCTGATGGGATGTCATGTTGCTGCAGGGTGCTGTGGTAGTCATGCTGGTTCAGTGTGCCTTCAGTTTTTAATGAATCCCCAACAGTGTCACCAGCAAAACACTCCCATACCATCACACCGCCTCCTCCATGCTTCACAGTGGGAACCATGCATGTAGAGATCATCTGTTCACCTTTTCTGCGTCGCACAAAGACACAGTGGGTGGAACCAAAGATCTCAAATTTGGACTCACTAGACCAATGCCCAGATGTCCACTGGTCTACTGTCCATTCCTTGTGTTTCTTGGCCCAAACAAATCTCTTCTGCTTGTTGCTTTTCCTTAGTAGTGGTTTCTTAGCAGATATTGGACCATAAAGGCCCGATTGGTTCAGTCTCCTCTGAACAGTTGATGTAGAGATGTGTCTGCTACTAGAACTCTGTGGCATTTATCTGGGCTCTAATCTGAGTTGCTGTTAACTTGCAATTTCTGAGGCTGGTGACTTGGATGAACTTACCTTCAGCAGCAGAGGAGACTCTTGGTCATTCCTTTCCTGGGGAGGTCCTCATGTGAGTCAGTTTCATCGTAGCACTTGATGGTTTTTGCGACTGTACTTGGGGATACATTCAAAGTTTTTGCAATTTTCCAGACTGACTGACACTCAGTTTTTCAAGTAATGATGGACTGTCGTTTCTCTTTACTTAGCTGATTGCTTCTTGCCATAATATGGATTCTAACAGTTGTCAAACAGGGCTGTCAACTGTGTAACAACCTGACTTCTGCACAACACAACTGATGGTCCCAAACCCATTAAGAAGGCAAGAAATTCTACAAAATAACCTTGACAAGGCACACCTGTGAAGTGAAAAACATTTCAGGAGACTACCTCATGAAGCTCACTGAGAGAAGGCCAAGGGTTTGCAAAGCTGTCATCAAAGCCAAGAGAGGCTACTTTGAGGAATCTAAAATATAAAAAAATATAAAAATATAATAATAATAATAATAATAATAATAATAATAATAATAATAATAATAATAATAATAATAATAATAATAATAATAATAATAATAATAATAATAATAATATAAAAAATATTTAGAGTTATTTCACAGTTGTTTTCTACACAATTCCATATATCTTGCTTCATCGTTTTGATGTATTTAGTATGTATCTACAATGTAGAAAGTAGTAAAAATTAAGAAAAAACTTTGAATGAAAAGGTGTGTCCAAACTTTTTACTGGTAGTGTACTCATTCAGCACATGCACCCTGCTGCTGAGTATGTGTACTACTGTCCTTGGACATATATTTGCACCCGGAGGAGCCTCTCTTGGACCCTGGTGTATTCATAGACATAATATACCACTGACCTTATGCAAAGATGTAGTGAAGCAATCACAGAAGAGAAAATCTCTCATATATCATAAGGGGTCAGAAGTCAAAAAAGTTGGGAGCCACTTCTTTAACCATCACATATACCAACTCTTAAGCTTTACAAAAGTTGTGACCCCTACTGAGTTCACAGCTCCCACTAAAACAGTGTACACCTCCAGGCTAAATACATTACACCTATCAGACAGAAAGGCACGTCTATACACATATACAAGCAGCCTGTGCTGTTTCCCTCCAAAATGACATGACAGAGTTTTGTCTCATCAGGTTCTCCCTTTACATGCTAACAGGAACACAAGTCTGCATAGATCACCTCCCACACATATTTCTGCTTCCTTTTTTTAAGACACTTGCTCTTTTGTCCCCCTCCCTCCTTCTCTCTCTTCCTCACCCTCTGTCTCATTAGGCAGTATCTCATTTTGAGGAGGAGAGTGTTAAGCCAATCAGAGAGGGGAAGAAAGAGCAGTGGAAGGAGGGAGACGAGGGAGAGGCGAGGGAGACGGCGAGGTTGCAGGAGGAAGAGGGCAGAGATGGAGTGAGTGAGAGGTGGAGGGAGACGAAGGAAAAGAGAGGGCGATGGATGGAGGGAGGGAGGGAGGGAGGGAGGAACAGAGGGAGGGAGGGAGGAAGAATAAATAGCTCTGGCGCACTCGTCCCCCATTACCCCGGGAGGGCACTGTCGCCATGGCAATGTGGCAGAAAAAGGATAGCACAAGCATGATGAGATTCTACACACACACACTTTTATAAATGAAAACTGTGATTCACACATCTATCGGCCCACATTAACGGTATCACGGAGCCAATTCTGACAAGTTCATACTTTCAGATGGATGCGTGCACAAAGCAAACTGTCTTACACCTCGCCATAATTATTTATATACAAGCGCACACACACACACACACACACACACACACACACACACACACACACACACACACACACACACACACACACACACACACACACACACACACACACACACACACACACACACACACACACACACACACACACACACACACCTTAGCAGCTTGCCAGTTAGCAGATAGTCAAAGCCCACATAACGCAGACAAATAACAGAGACAAAGAAGGCAGTGAAGGGAGATTAAAGTATAAAAGGCAGACAGTAAACACAAAACAAGAAGGTGAAGAAAAGGCGTTGGAGAAGAAAATAACAAAGCAGAACAGGAGAGCAATTTTTGGATCTAATCAAGTATCACAGTTGCCTGCTGTGTTGCCCTACAATAGGCTTTGTTGGATTATGATGAACGTTTCTCCCAAATCTTTCAACTGTTCTTTCTTCTGCTTTCCTTGAGTCTTGCAAGTATTTATCTATAAGACACCTTTCAAAAGCATGCATTAATTGATTACTTTGGCAACAATCTGTAAATACAACACTGACGAATCGTCGCCTTTTAAAGCTGTTACAGCAAATGTGTTGCCAGTGTATGCATCAAGAAGACACAGAGCACCACTAGCTTTCATTTGAAACAGTTTACTGTCCACCTGATGAATGTTAGTGCAATATTCACTCTCGTTTTTTTCTCTTGTGTGGTCTTGCATAACTCTTGAGGGACATATTTGACTCTAAATCTCATAAATGTTCTGATTACATCTGTTGCTAACATTATTATTTGGTGCGCGACAGGTAGCGTTCAGGTGGAGGAATGTCATCACTTTAGCAACACCTACAGAGCAAGACTGCGTAAATTGTTAATTGATGGTATGTTATAGTTTATTACAGTGTTTGTTTTTCAAAAGACAAGAGCCACATTAGTTAATCTCAGTAATAAATGAGTTCTCTATGAAATATAGGTGTAGTAAAAGTTGTATGACAATTAAGTTAACAGACGTCCATAATGTGTGATTCTCTCATGTATTTCCATTTTCAAAATGCATTATTATGAGTTGTTGTCATGTCCATGTTTTTGTTTGTTGGCAATCTTAAACAGGAATGGAACTATCATATTTGGAACAATTTAAGATAAAAACTAAATTTCAGTTTCATTTTAGTTCAATATTTTCATTGAAAAGCGAAAAGTTATCAAAAATTCTAAATATTAATAACAGAAAGCATCTGTTTTTTCACAACAGATACACAATTAAGTAGAAGCAAATGTCCCTTTTTTCTATTATACGTATACTATAAATAGCAGAAACATTTCCTTTTTTTGTTAGTTTGTTTTTTACTGTGGAGACACTGTTAATTTATATTTTATTAATATGTAATTTATTTTTGCTAATAATGGGGAAAAGTCAAGGTAATGAACTGCAGGTAATTTTTCTGTTATTGTAGTGATTTATATCTTAGGGCAACCTTTGCATAATTTGACAAACAGATCAGATAAATGGTTTCCAATCTGGAAGATTTTTGTTGTCCTTTGCTGACCTTTGGCCTGTTGGTGAAGCCCAAGTGACCCCCGACCTGACCAGAGTGGACATTACATTGTGCAGATACCAAAACAAAATGCACCATCCCTGTCATAAAGCATGGTGGTGGCAGCATCATGATCTGGCCATGCCTCTTGGCAGCAGGTCCTTGAGGGGAAAATCTGAAAACAACCTGATGCAATCTAAAAGGGAAATGTGACTTGGGACAAGATTTAGTTTTCAAGCAAGACAATAACTCAAAGCACAGAGTCAAAGCTCAACTAAATACTAACTTAACGGATGTGAATTCTTATGCAATCACTTATTTGAAGTTGCATATTTTAAATTAATTGACACTACTATGGTAAAAAAAAAAAAAGCCAAATTAAATGTGGAAAAGCAATAAAAGGGGAAAAATGCCAAAGGGGGATGAATACTTTCTAAGGGCACTTTAAATTCTTTGCTGAGCTTCTATTATATCTCTGTAACCTCTGTGACCTTAACCAACAATACGATGTGCTTTGGCTCCTGGCAGCTTTAACAGTATCAGTTTGTCCAAAGCAGCAGAGACAATGTTCAGTTCCCAGGTCATTAATGTTGAAGTGTTTTGACAACACACCAATGATGCCTGTTACAAACAAGCCTTTTACAGCACTTTAATTATGCAAGATCCAGCAAATTAACAACTGTGGAAGCACCGCTGAAAACCTTTCCTCCGCACAGTCAAACAAATCACCTAAAGTCAGTAGACTGAGGTTAAAAATGGCTTTAGCACCACACTCCCGCTTTTGTTGCAGCACAGTTATCTGGAAAAGTTGTTTGGAAGGCAAATGTGGTTAATTAGCTTAAGAAATCTTGTGTGCATCCAGCCTGAGGGCAAAGCAGGGAATGAAAGAGCCAGGCCTGATGTAAGGCAGAATCTGCATCCTGTTTCTCTCAGCTACATTATTGATGTAGGTTTCTGTTACCATGCAGTGTGTGTTTGTGTGCATCCGTGCACGACAGCATGTACACCTGTAAGTCACTACCTCTTGCTGGATAGTCTCTAACCTCTGCTGTTCTCTACAAAGGGAGGAATTATAGGGTGGTCTCCTCCAGCTTGTCACTTTCTCTCCTCCCATTCCCACCTCTCCGCCTGCTCTCTTGTTCTTCCTTCGCCTCCTCCTGTATTCATGTAAGTCTCCTTCCTCCACCTCCTCCTCCTCTTTCTCCCTCTCTCCCAGGCCTTCATTTCTCACAAACAGATGTTCTCTGAACCACGTGGGAGGGCATTCCTCCCCTCTGCTATGAAAGCAAAAGAAAGAGAAGACTTACTTGGAGTAAAGAAAAAAAATCAAACGAGGACGAAGGCAACACAACTCCCTCACTCAGCAGTCTCAAAGTAATGCCTGTGTGTCCTGCTTTTCCCCAGCGGAGAAGGTGTCAAGTTAAAGATCAGAGTGCTTTTGCCTTTTTATAACACACTGCTCCCAGCGTTACACAATATTTGAAAGGTCACTGAAGTGCACACACGCGCGCAAGAAAATATTGCATGACTGAGCAGCCAAGATGACTGGAAGTCATAAAGAAAAACACTCACAAGCACACACTGACAAAGCCAGGAAAGTGTGATTGAGACCGAGAGAGGAAAGCATATACCCGACTCCCTGGACCTCATGGGTTCTTTAAAAATTCAAACGTGCCAAAAGAGCACTGTGGGAGTCCTGCTGCAGGTCAAGAGTGAGGAAGGCATGAGACGCACGGGAGAGAGAGTGAGGAGACATGAAAGAAAAGCAGGAGAGAGGATTTTCTCTTGTTTTCCCACCACCCTTCAAAGAATGAGAGTAAAGTCTGGCACTCTGCAGAGCTTGAAAGGAGTGGAGTGAGCAAATTTTATGTTTCCTGTGAAAAAACAGTGGAACAAAGAGGCTATGGATGGGAGAGTGGGTTAAATTGGTGTTTGTGCGTGTGGGGCCGTGTACTGACAGGATGGCTGGGCGCTGGATGCTGCAGTAAGGTGACCCACTTACACAGAACTCCCCCTCCTGAACACACACTTACACATGGCTCCTCACCCGCTGCAGACTGGAGGATGCTTTGGCCCCATTTCAGGCCGTAATGCGTTTCAAGAGTTGTGGAAGATGAGACGGGAGGTGGTTTGTGTGTGGCGGCGCTGAAAAAGGATGAAGCAGCAGAAGCCACAAGACTACAGGAGACAATAAAGAGGAAGATGTGATGCACGGTAGGCAAGATGTGGCCACCATATATATGGAAATCAGTCCTAAACAAACAGAGAACATGTAGCACCTTGTTATAACGTCTGTCTGTGAACACATTTCCTCCCTACTAAACGAGTGCACCATTGACTTGACCGTGACATTCAGCAGAAAGGTCAGCTCCTTGCTGGCATGCGCAAGATAACAGGCCAGACACATCCATAGTCCACCACAGGAAAAAAAACAAAGCAAGATAATACAAGATAACAGAAATAGAATTGTGATCAACCTGCACTCATTACGCATCCATTTCATTCACTGTCTGAATATCTGATTGGCGTTAGGTGGCCGGCATGAAGCAATCAGCTCACGGGGAATTAACTCATTCATAACTTTAGAAGGCTAATGGAAGAGGAGAGAGAGGAGAACTTTATGGGAGGTGAGCAATGTTACCATCTAGTGGAGAAAAGAAACAACAGCAGGCATGTCTATATTAGACAAAAATGTGATAAAAAAGCATGAAAGGTGCTAACTGAAAGCTTATTTGCACAGTCAGTATCTTAACATCATGCATGTAGAGGATTAAATAAAAATTTAAATCATGACGCTATTTGGATTTTTCATCTAGAAGGAGAAAATATCTATATCTATGCAATGTGTGCATTGTGTGCTGCTCTTTTTATTCAGACTGTTTTTCTATTTGCTGCTGTTACGCCGTAAATTTCCCCGCTGTGGGATCAATAAAGGTGTAATCTATCTATCTATTAGTGATAAGGATTTCTGCATGGATGATCTGATTTGTGCACAAGATCTGTCACATAAACTCTAACTTTCTCTTCTGGCCTTTTCAAAAACTTACAGTATAGTTTCAGATACAAGACAGTAATAACTCACATTTTCTTTTTTTTCCCCAAGTGTTGGACAGTCACACCTTCAGTTTTAGCTTGTTGTTCAACAATGTTGGTTAAGGTCAGTTTTTAAAAATTACTTGTAGATTAAACAATTGCTGTCCAGTAAAAGATAGCTCATTACATTATAGCATTACCTATAACTTGTTTAAAAAAAACAAAGAAGAACCCCATTTCCAGTGTAATTCCTTGCATCCTTGCACAAGGTGGTTATATTGCCCAGAGGGAGTTTTTCTTACAACTGCTTTTGAATTTATTGACTCTCCCTCTTGGCATACCATTTTCTACAGACCATAATTTGCAAATATGCAAGCCAATAACAGGAATGACAGATGCATTATCCCTTCTTCATCTTTTGGTTATCAGTTATGTTTGCTGGTGTGTAAATGGAGCTGAAGCCTTTGTATAGCATCTCCAAAGCTTTATTCTCTTTCAAATGTTTCTCCTCCATTGATATTTAAAAATAGTAGTTTAAAAAAAAAAAAAAAAACTCAAGACATGAATGTTTTCTATAGCTTTTGGCTTTTTGGATGGCCCTAATATTTCATATTTCACTTTTTTTTCCTTCTTCTTCTTTTTAAGAAATTGATCTTCCAGGTTGCTATCCTGTTTGCCTGATTTTGTATTTTATTTAATTCTGTTTTGTTTTGCTTTACAATTCGATTTGACTAGTTTTATCCACTCATGTTCTCATGTTGTCTGAATGATAACATGTAAAGCGCTTCTGTCAACTCACATTATTTTAAATATGCTTTATAAATACATTTGATTCAATTTGATTTGATTTGATTTGATTTACAAGTTAACAGAATTAGAAGGGTTGGGCTGAGTTCCTACAACATGTTCCTTTTTTTTTTTTTTTTTTTTTACAATTTAATTGCGATGAAAAGAAGTTGAATTATCTAAGGCACATTAAAGTAAATAGAAACTAAGAGAAGCAGAGAGGTGCCAAACGACAGCAAACAGGGCAGAGACACACATAACAGTATCACTCACAGCTGCTCTATGAAAAAAGTAACTAACAAGTTACTTTGTAACACGTTATATGAGGTCCTCTGTGACTCTGCTGGGGCTTTGACAGAAAGACTGTATAACAGAATATCTGTGTTGTGTTACAAACAGAAATGCTCTGAGTGACATTATGGAAAATGTAAGATGCTGGTTTTTTAAGCTTCCTTCATTAAAAATGAGAATTTCTCTTTTGCTCATTTTGTTATTACAGAGCAAAGTTAATACAACACAATGGCTACATGCTGTGTCTCTTCCAACTACGTACCCTCTGCAGCAACAACGACATGCGATGACATAGATAACCAGAAAATTTCAAATAGAACAAACACCTCCAATCAGAGCCTGAAAGGTCTTCATTCAAGCATTTAAAGCCTATCATCCATCCATTATCTATACTCTGCTTAATCCTCATTCGGGTCTTGTGTGTGTGTGTGTGTGTGTGTGGGGGGGGGGGGGGGGGGGGGGGGGTACAAACCGGCGACAGGGATAACCACTGAGACACTGTGCAGCCCTCATTTAAAGTCTCATTGAAATACAGAATCACTTTTACAAGAACATCCTGGTCAAGACAGGAAGTAGCACAATATAAAAGGCTGCAGACACACATACACCTAACTATTTAAGTTACATTTACATAAAGATTTAAAATACAATAATGTTTCAAATCCCAAAAATATATGTCACAATTCATCAGTGTCTATGAACAAACAGGGAAATGGGAGTCAATCAAAATGACCAGTTGTCAGAACTCCAGCAGACCAGAGGGAAGAAGTATCACATACAGGTGAAGTTATTTAAATGATTGTTTTATATTTCAATTCACACAACTAGAGGTTTTAAAGGCTGCTTACCTGGTTGAAATGCACGTTTAGACATAACAAACATGATGCCAGTCCGAACAAGAAAACCCTCCAACTCCTGCAACATGAATTTACTGGTTAGTGAAACAACTTTGGCACCAATGCACAATTAGAAACATGGTGGTATAATGACTACTACAGTGGGAGATGAGAGGAAAACACGTGGCTGCTGCACTGAATATGTAAATGTAATCAACCACAGCTGAAAACACCCAATTGGACAGTTGTGTTTATTACTCAGGCATTTAATAACAATTCGTCATACAGCTGAAGCAAAAACGTTTCTGATTGCCATCACTCCAGAGGCCGAGTCACGCTGGGTCTCGACAAAAGAGGAACTTGTGTGAACATGAGCAACAAATGCATTCAAATATATTCACTCAAATGCAGTTATCTACAGTACAAAAGCTTTCTGAGGCGTGAACGTATTTAAATTTATGTGAACACAGGGCCGGAATAACTGCACCTCAGTAGGTGCCATTTCAAGTGAAATGAGTTGTTGTTCAGCCGAATCATGTCAAGGTGGGGGCAGCTGTACACAAGATAATAAGCAAATCAACACATCAATACTACACCGTCTGAACATGCAGATAATCTCTATTTATCCTGGTGAAAGGGCAGGAACCAGGAGGCAGATATATTCAATAATGACACCACTTTAAGGTATGATTATATTAATGCAGCTTATTATTATTATTATTATTATTGTGTCTATGGTGCTGGCGATGTTCAACACTTACACTGATATTTTCATGACACTCTCAGCAATTATAATAGAAGAGATAATGAAGCACTCCAAGATAATTCCCACTTACACCATTAGCGCTCTCTCCATCAAAGCCTCGCACCATAAAGGGAAAAAAAAAACGATACAAGCAAATCGTTAATTTTATAATGTGAGGCAGCCTGAAACACCATCTGACTGTTTTTGCTTTAATAATGCTGAAATGTTACTTTCTAAATTGCTGCAGTTAATTTCTATGAGGGGTTAACTGAGTATCAGCCTGTTTGTAATTATTGATATCATTATTTTTTAAACTGATTTACTATAAAATAAGTTTGGAATCTGATGCAGCTACCTCTCTCTGTTAGTTACCAATGAATGCATTATGAATTAAAGCCTCCAAACACCGACAGATAAACGTTGCAAAGTTGTCTTTTTTTATGGAAAATTTAACTAAACAAAGAAATTGCAGTGAAGTTTGTGTCATTCTAAATTTTGACAACAAGCCTTTCATTTTTACTGCAAATGTTGAATCTGTCATGGAAATATTCCGGAATATCAAGCCCTTATAGAAAAGCATTCACCTACTTTTAAGTTTTACCTTTTAGTTACTTTTCAATAATGAAATATTTCTTTTAGGGTTTTTTGGAAAATAATTGACAAAAAAGGCTCTTTCATGTCAAAGTGAAAACAGATTTCTGGTTGGTTCTAGAATTAAATGGAGATCATCAGAGTGCAGTGAATGTGTCTCAAGTGAATGTAGTATAAAGTCACCTGTATCTGGGGAATCAGAATCAGAAATATAATAGTCAGTCAGTAACCATGGATATTCCTACACTAAGAGGACAGAAGAACACTCCTATCAAGGGAAGAAGGAGGATTATAGCACCCATGTAGATCTGCATTGAGCAGGTCGTCCTCAAGAACTGAGTAACTGTGCAAGAAAGACACTAGTGACAGAGGCCACCAAGACAACTATGACTCCACTGATGGAGAATCTCAATTAATGGCACAATGAGAAACCTGGAGAGAACCCACGCATGCACAGGGAGAACATACAAACTCCTTGCAGAAAGATCCCAGGAAGGCCGAGACACAAATCGGGGATCTTCTAGCTGCAAGGCGAAAGTGCTAAGCACCAAGCCAGTGTGCAGCCCGAAAAATAAAATTAATAAAGCCTTGAAATATTTCACTTTGCATGCAATATGTGTAGAATATATAAAAATGTCCCTTTCTTGTGTAAGTGGTGGAAAATATGAAACTTTTTGAGCTGCACAGGAAGGTTTTGTTGACTGAATTTGTGTCGTTTGGACGCTAGGTGTCGCTTTAGAGAAACATAAAAACAGCAGGAGACATTTAATGAGTCTAGAATATATTAAAATTTCATTTTTGTGGAATAAGTGATGAATATTATTAAGCTTTTTTCAGGATGTTTTAATTTTTTTAGAGGTGAAGTAAGTTTAGTTGACTGAACTTATGTCGCTGTTTGGCCACTAGGAGTCGCTTTAGAGCAACAGAACCACAGCATGAAACAGTAAAAACCTTAAATTTAAAGTTCTAACAAGAAATTCTGATTTATATGACTGAATCCATGCTAATAAAATGATATGAAGCAGTGTAGCAAAGTATATGTAGCAACAACAAAAAAATCTGTTTCTTAAATTAGTCTGTGAATTTATCAATCATATTATCAATTCAAAACAGCGTCTTTGTGATAATAAATCGAGTGTCTTCGTAGCAAAATATAATAAAATCAGCTATTTTCCGGGTTAAAACCAGTTCGTGATCAATGAGAACCACGTGGGCCGCAGAGCTGACTGCGGATCAGATTTCTCACCGTCTCCTCTGTTTCCCGTTACATGATCTGCAGTTCCGGGTCTGATCTCAGATCGGTGCTCTTTCCCGCGCCTCCGGCCGGTGGCCACGTGTCTCCGTCCGGCCTGCCAGCGGTCCATGTGGAGGAGCAAGATGGCGGCGCGGTGGAGGGGCGAGGACGGGGCGTTAAACGCCGGCGGCAGCGCCTTCCTGACCGGCAACACTCCCGCCGAGGTACCGGTTTCCTCACTTTAGTTAACGGGGCATGCGATGAGGCACGCGGGGCCGGTTTTCGGTGATTTAATCGGGCGCGTTTCGCCGGCACGCGAGGCCACATGCGCGCAATGGCGACACGTGGCTGATCGAGGCTCATAGTAGAAGTAGAGAGCCGATCAGAGGTGATCAGAGCTGATCGATCAGCTGCTTTGTCCGGGCATTAACAGCCTCGTGGACAGCGTGTTGTGATTTATTTCGGTGTGACTGGACATTTACAGTTGATCGGTTTATTTCTGCTGTGGTACAAGATGTTCAGACGAGGCTGCACCCCGATCTGATCTCACTGCTCTTCCTCACCGTGGACCGTCCACGTTTCATTCTGGGAAGCCTCGTTTTAACAGATTTCCCCGCAGGCACAGGGTTGAACTGCCCTCCTGACTCATAAACGTCTCGTCAGAGTCCCGCGGGTCCTGGCAGCTGTCCGATTGTCCAGATGTTGACCTGCTGCTTCATTTTAAACTATATGATCAACTTCAGCAGCTTTAATCTGAGGTTTCAATCTGCAGCTATTTTGGTCTAAAATCCCTGTACAGTGGACCTGTTGCTCTTTATATGTAAATATGTAAGACTTTAATTGTAGTTAATTCACATTAACCATAATTAAATTCAGTTTTAGAGATATTTGTTGCATGATCCATTTAATCTACATTCCACAGCATTTATAGCAAAAACTGGTTTCTAATATTCCTCCCCAAACCCATCTTCATAATAAACTTGTGTTGTCAAAAATGGGAATTTTTCAGTATCTCTCGCTTCTGATCATTTTAAAGTATTTCAATTATGGCGGAACAGTTTGTGGAGTGTGTCGAGTTGAAGTTTTTCCTGACAGATAATGATATTAGATGTATTTTTTACAATCTCATGTTCACTGTGTGGTAGATAGAAAACATTTGATAGAGCGTGACATGAGACGCCACATGAGGACAGCGTGAAACTGTAAATCTATTGACAGGACAGTTTAACATGTTCTGCATGCTATGTAGATACATAGCATTAATACATCCATACTAGCTTTACTAAAACTCTAAGATTACAATATTGGGTTTCTGCACAAAGCTAATGAGAAAAGTAGTTCTAGAAAATACACAATATCGCACTGCTTTTCTATTTACTTGCACTTTATTGCTTCCTCAAAGTATGATAGTAGACGACCTCAGAAAGTTTTCATGAGTGTAAAGATGCACCTTATTGGCGCGTTTTACAATTGGTAAATTAACCATGTAACAACCAGGTTTTTCCTACATAGAGGAATTGTTGGCGTTGCCCAAAGGTGGTTTTAACCAGCGTGAAAAAGGGAATCACCTGCACCAGAATGATCCGTTTTGGAGAATAAAAATATCAGTAGAGTTTTCAATTGGGGCTTCATTTCCTGAATGGACATTTTTGTTTATGGAATTATCAAAAATGTCATTTAAATCTATAGATTTCTAATTTTAAATAACAAAAAGTAACAGACTCATTGCCTTTAATGTGCAAGAAATCATCATGCTTAGTGTTATGTGTATTCTCACTACAAAGGCCTGTTTTGAAGCACATTTTATACCCTGTCTATTGTTGAAATTTTCAACATTCTTTATATGGTGTTACATATGAGTTTGAAATGTTAGTGAAAAGTCTAAAATGGACATGATGTGACAATGAAATGAGTACAAAAAGAACTAGACTCATTGAACCAGTTTTTTCTCTGCTAAATTGTTAATCAGAGACTCGGAGCTCCATTATTTTCACACAATTTCTAGATTTTAGATGATCTCAGTGTTTGTTTGGTTTTGCATCTATTTGTGTTTATTTTTCATCTTTTTTATTGTTTTTCTGTCTTTCTATGGTTGTTTTGTGTCTCTTCCTGCTGGTTTTGGTCAGTTTTAATCTCTTTCTGGTCATTTTGTGCGTATTTGTAGTTGTTTGTCTTTTCTGTTGGTTTTTAATCCGTTTGTGTTCATTTTGTGTCTATTTTGAACTCTTTCCGGTCATTTTGTGTGCATTTTTTGTAGTTATGTTATGTCTATATTTGGTTCTGATTTTCCGTGGTCATTTTGTGTGATTTTCTGGTCTTTTTGTGTGTCTTTGTAGTTGTTTATATCTGTTTTATGATCTTTTGTTACTCTCAGTATTTGTTTTCAGTCATTTTGTGCATCTTTCCTGTTGTTTTGTTTCTGTTTGTATCTGTTTGTGTTCATTTTGCATCAATTTTAATTGCTTTCTTGACATTTTGTGTTTGTTTCTCAGCTCTTTTTTTTATTATTGTTTTGTGTCCCTTTTGCAGCCATTTTGCATCTTTGTTTGTCTAAAAGGTGCTTGTGTCTCAGTTGGCATGGGGTTTTTGAGCTCTTTCTGGTCCTTTTGGTACCGTATTTGGTTCTGTCTTTCTGTGGTCATTTTGTGTCATTTTCTGGTCTTTTTGTATGTCTTTGTAGATGTTTATGTCTCTTTTTTGGCTGTTTTGTAGCTCTCAATATTTGTTTTGAGTAAGACATTAAATCAATGTAAAAGTTTCACAATGCACTGTTAGTTTTTAGTTATTTGCATATTTATGTTTACAGAGGTCTCCAGTTGTTCAGTAATTGGAACCAGTTTTAATAGTCAGTCCATTTTCAGATATTTTTAAAGACCAAAAGTTGAATGGACTGATCAAGAAAGTTGTTAGTTAATGGTTAGTTGCAGCACCACGCCTTTGTATTATTTTATGAGTTGATTTACTGTCATTCTAACGTCCAGCGAGGTGTCTCTCTGTCAGTCGGTTTAATTAGCTTGTTGCTTTATAGCTACAAATCCAACATGAGCTCTGCTTTGCATTTGAAGCGTTTCCAAAGCAGGCAGTTCTTCCTGTTTTTCCTGAGAAAGTTAATATTGAGCTTATTGTGTGCTCAGCGTCTGGTCGCACCCAGAGGAAGGAGGGCGATGAAAGGAAAGCAGGAGGCAGAAGTAGGCCTGATCAGAGTGCATGCAAATCCACGTAGCATGAGATAAACAGTTCACTAATGTTTCTCTGTGTCTGCAGTTGGTCCTGTGTGGAGGTGATGTGGAAGGTGTGGACATGGACACTCAGTCCTGCGTGGATCACTCCATCCTGGCCATTTTTGAAGACTCCACTGTTGCGTCAGAGGTCAGAGTTACAGAAGATTAGTCTAAATGGTTGTCTGAACCATCCCCTAACCTGTCTGTGTTGCTGTAGTCACACAGTTAAAGCTACTTCATGCTCTCTGCGTACATTTTTGTATCCATATGGGTAGCCTTGACTTAAATTTTTCTCATCCATTTGGAACATCCATGCCTATAGCTCACCTATTGTGCAAATGTCTGAAAACAATGTTTGGTATGAGATGAAAATATAGGAAGAGATTTTCCATCATCTTTACCTTTCTAATCCATCATGTAAAGGATGTAATCAAAGTAGTCGCTGCAGGACTTTGGATGAGCTTTGATTTGTACTTGGTTTCCATTGACGGAGCCCAGACGCAGTAACACGTCCTGATTTCTCCAGATATCTCAGGAATAATCGCATCTGGTGCTGCAGCCCAGTCTATAAGCAGCTGCTGTTTCCTTGTGTGGTTTTCTGTATTCGATGAGAGGAAATGCAACTGGCCTCATAGACCGACGCGGCTCTGTTGTGGTGTGAACAGAGCTGCATCTGCACACAACCGCAGAAAGCATGAACTGGCCATTAGTCACTTCCATCAGGGTCCAAAGTGAACACATAGCAAAGAAAACCCACTGGTAGAGTTTGACCGTGTATCACTAAATTTGTTTTTGGTTTGCCTGTTTCAGGGTAAGATCGGAGCAGAGGAAAGTGAGACTCTGCTGTCGGCTCTGACTGAGATGCTGGACAGTGTGGAGGACGACGACCAGACTCTGTCTCCCTTCGACACGCTGCCGGATACGAAGCTTCTCAACCACACTGAGTTCAGGGACACTTCAGTGGTGGGTACCAAGAATACTTTAAGTTTAAGAACAATTACCCAGAATTCAGTTCCTCACGAACACACGGCTTGTGTCAGCTGGCGATCAGACAATTGAAGAGACAACTCTTGTTGTTAATCTGCTCATTACTAGTTGACTTTTTTACATCACATATACATAGTCTAAAATGAACACCAACTAAGCACCAGTTGCAGGTAGATTTGCTGTTTCCTGAGTAAATTCTTAGAAAGCTATCTGCCACCCTTTTGGATAAATACTTGCACCGAAATGGTCATGTAGTACTAAACTCTGCTGAGAGTCTCTACAGCACTTTGGTGTCATTTGCAGACACATTGCTTTTGTCCACTGCTGTTTATGTTGGTGTTGATTAGCATGATGAACGAAGCAGCCGAAAGGTTTACAGAATCTTTCATCTTTACTTCATGTTTGAACCTGAAGCGCTTTCAATCGCAAATATTGTTGATCAATGTACTGAAACTAGTCTTTATGTAACACAGTAAGGCAGTTTATTAGTTTGCCATCAGAAAAACTGCTTGGATGGTGCATGTTCTAATCTACAGGCCGTCATGTACCGGTAAATTTCAGACACTGCACAGATACATCGCACACAACTTATTTTGTTACGACTACATTGTAAAATGAAGCAAAATGCAAGTTGACAGCAGCTGTACTGTAAGACCGACTATATTTAAAGTGAGTGATGCAAGAGAAATGTCTGCATTGTCTACTGGCAATCACAAATAGTGGTTTTATAATGATACAAACGCTGATGACTGATCAACCCCACTCACATTATTCACCTTTTCAGCTGCCAAAAGATAAAACTCAGAAGATGTAAATGTTCTTTTTTCTTTCTCTCTTCTCTTTAGGAGCTTTCTCTTGCGCACAGACTCAGACCAAGACTCAAACCAAATGTGACATTAATGATTAAGAGTGATGGAGAAAAGGACCAGGAGAGCAAAGAAGAAAAACACAATATGTCGCAGATGTTTAAAAAACCAAGCCAGATGTTGTTTCAACCAAAATCTAAAAAGGCCGAGGCCGAAGTGGAGGTTTTCACCTCTACTTCTCTTGTCAGCCTGGTGAGGATCATGCACCCCTACTGTCTGAAGCTGCATGTGGAGGAAGAAGGGGATAAAGTGGGTCAAAATCACACCATATTCTCCCAGGAAGAGGTGTGGAAGTATGAAAGACCTACTGAAGAGAGCGATGAGGAGATAAATGTTGTGTCTGATGATGAGGCACCTGCGAAACAGACAAAGGAGGAAGACGAAGTAGATGGGAAAAGAGATAGCGGCCTGAAGAGCGTGTTGCTGAATAGAAAGTCGCCGAGAGCTACAGCGTCCAGAGAGAAGAAAAGAGTGAGCTTTGGCTCTGTTCAAGTGGTTTCGTTTGATGACTCAGTGGAAGAGGAGCTGAATGAGAAAAGTCTAACAAGTGAACACACAAGTGAAACTGAACCACTGAACAACACAAAAGCACTTCAAAGTCCAGCAGATTCAGCCCTTGAACCCCGAACATCCTCAGAAATGAGTTGTGATGAAACTGTGGTTCGAACACCTAAAGGTGAGACGAAGGCCAAATCGCTGAGCCTTCAGCAGTACAGGCAGCTGAGGCAGAAGAGGCTGCCTCTGGTGGAGCAACAGGGGAACTACACCACCAAGTGGCCATCTGTGTCTGAGCCGCCCAAGGAGCTGACCCCTATCCTCTGTTTACAGGGGCAGAAACATCCCAGCTGTAGATCAAAGACAACACGCCATTATCCAGAAATCCATAAACCTGATTACAAGACTTCATCCCCTTGCTTCCCTCCAAACCCCTCTGAGGCCAAACCATCCACTCGCACCGGATTAAAGCGTCCAAGGACCGAATCAGAAGTCATCTCACCTGCTAGGCCGCTGCCAGACGTCACAGCAAACCCGAATATCATCGTCCGCGAAAGCAAGAAAAGTCCAGTGAAGAGGCCGACACTGTTTAGTAGCGATCCACCAAATCCTGTCCTGCTGCCTCTGCCAGTTCTTCAGATGGCTTCACCATCCACTGCCTGCCGTAAAGTGGAGCTCAGCAGCAGAGACTCCAGCCTGCAAGAAATCCAAAATGAATCCTCAGCTGCATCCCTCTCAGAACCAAAACGCCAAATGTCATTACTAAACACAGATATAGTCTCGCTGATTCAAGAAATTAAGGCCAAGTTTACTGAGACACCTCCAGATGTTTCCTCTGCATCTCCAGCAGAAACTCAGTCTGCTCCAGAGTGCAAAAAACCGCAGCCTCAAAAATGCAGCGCAACGAAAGAGACCGACCTGCCACCAAAGATTATTCCGTCATCAAGTCCAGATTCAGTGAAACCAACAGAGTGTCCGTCCAGTCAGCCACTTTCTCCTGCAGATGCTCCTACGCCGTTACAGAAGGAGCTACCAGATGTTCCCCACAGTGTTCGTCCTCCTGTGGAACCGGCATCTCCTACAACCTCCTGTAAAGGGCAGAGTGCAACAGTCGACTCAGGTAAACTGTGGAGAGATGACGGTTGACTTAATCTGATTTACAGGAATAGTGTGACATCATGAGAAATAGCCAGGAGATGGTTTACTTTTGGTGAAGCTACTGCCAGGAAAGAACAGAAACAGCTAGTTCATGTTTAAAAGTGATAAGCAGAATCTGGTTACTACAAAGAATTTATTTTGGACAAATTTTCAAATGGGAAAAATAGAATAACATGATTTTCATTTTAAAAAATACGAGTTAAACTTAGATTTGGTTGTTTTTTCCTGAGAAAACCACAAATCAACATGATGGAACCAACAAAGGTGAAAATCTGACAATTCGTCCTGTTATTCCATTTTCTGGCTCTAATAAATGGTGTCATTTTGGCATTTTTTAAAAAAGATAACATGTCTTTCAACTTATCAGCATGTTTCGGGCTTTAGAGGGGAGAGACACTGATCTCCTCATGGAACTGAACAAAGCAGATTGTCCAAAATCTTCACCGATTCCTAAAATAATGATCTAAAACTGCTTTTGTTTTAGTGATATATTGCGTTAAAGATGATGATATATATAAGTAAGAGGAAACTGAAAGATGGCAGATTCCAAAGCAACCGTTTTAAGTCTGTTTGTTCTTCTCCATCAGGAATCGAAGCTCCTGATCTGACCAGCCTGCTGGAACAATTTGAGGAAACACAAGGTGAGCAGTCAGGCTACTGATGATACTGTATTAAGTCTTTGTCCACAACAGCATTTTTCACAAGCTGAAAACACCAGGTGCTGTTGTGTACAATATCAATGAGAAATCTAAAAGCTTTAGGTGCAATTAAAAGGAATATCTGCAGATGTAATGTTTTTGCAAGTACTGAACAGATGGTGAACTTGGTAGATTTACAGCAAATGCACCGTATTTCCAAGCATTATTTGCCATATTAATATTTTGACAGTACAGGGATGTCATCTGGTAGACATGGACACTGAGAGGTCAGCCCTCCGTTTTTGTTAAGCACCTGCTTATCTAGAATGTTGTGGTTTGTCAGTGTCACATTTGTGGCATCCCTCCGCTGTAATCTTTCAACTAAATAAAAAGTTACAGTGAAGAGTGCAGCATCGTACCCACAGTTAAACAGTTTTAACGTCTTGGCAACCAGGAATAAAGTATGTGCCATGCTAAAGACGCTCAACACCTCCTCACACTGCTGCTGTATTGTTCATTGTGCAAAACGCAGCATTCCCTCTGCAAACAATAAAAAAATAAACTGGCCTCAGAGAGAGACGCTTTGGCGTACGCTCTCCTAACAGTTGTTCACATGCAGTCTAATGTAGCCTCTTTCTATTTTTATTTCCTCTAGCTAAAGAGGAGATCATTTGTGAGACCAAACCTGGATGCTTCGATCTCCACAGAACTGAGCCTGTCGTCTCAGATAAGACTTCCAGACTACAACCATCCGTGGAACCAGCTGATTCTTTGAGCGCTTCAGAAACAGCCGTAACACAAAACACCCTCAGGAATCTGCCAGATATCCAAACGTTAGACATCCCCGAACCCCTCTGCCCTGAAATCATCCTGAGCTCTCAGCAAGAGCAGCCTGCAAGATGGAAAAGCCCTCCATCCAAGGCCATTCAGATAATCGACCCTCGCCCTCTGCCGCCCAGGAGGACTCACACAGAACCGCCTGCCGCCCAAACCTCTCCTCACATGTACTCACATATTTCCTCTGATCACGACTATTGCGTGCCGATGGATCATTCTAATGCAAGTGCTTCTCAGCGGAGCAAAGTTAAGAATGTTTCTACAACCACTACTGAACAGCAGGTGGTCATTCAGGACTCAAATGCTGCTGTTGAACGCAGAAAGCAAATCTCAGTGAAGTCAGAGCAAACCAGGAACAGATCAGAGGAAAAGCCATCTACAGAAGCAGCTCTGCAGTTTTCAGAAAAAGACGGTGGTTTCAGCGAAAACACAAAACCTCAGTGCACCCTCCCTACACCTCCACCCAGCCCTCCGGTCAGAGGGAGGGACAGGAGGAGATACCGGAGAAGATCTCCACGGTCTGACTCCAGCTCCAGCTCCTGCTCCTCACCATCATCGTCCTCCTCCAGCTCTGCATCTCGCTCTCCAAAAAGGCGAAGGTACCGACCCTCTGTTATTTAACCGTTTAACACCCAAGGCTCATACAGGCCGCCTGGATATTTTTATTTGGGCTGTAAAAGAGTCAGAAATCAGACTATGAGTGAGTGCTTTTACCCTTTTTTTTCAGAACAACCTGAGTTTTCAATATCTGGCAATATCTGACATAAACTATGTAGTTTAAAGTGGGAAAAAACAAAAAACTGACTTTTTTTCAGGATTTTACTAAATTAGGAACTGGAGTTGAACATGAACAAAATATTAGACAACAAAAATGCAAAATGTGAACTATAATAAATATTTACAAAAAATGTAATTTTAGAATACTTGTAAAATGGGAGTGGTGCTGCTCCCGTGGGATTTTGTGATGGACGTCTTTGCACGTGGTTCCTTTGACATGCCACAATACCCCGTAAAGTGCATCTTCTCTTCTTTCAGGAACCGTTTGAATTTTCTCTGTAGCGCAAATTTTATTTTTTTTTAAAATTTAATTTAGCCTTTATTTAACCAGGTCGGTCCTGTTGAGATACAATGACCTCTTTTTCAAGGGAAGCCCGGCCAAGACAGCAGCCAGAGAAACATTAAAAGTGCAACAATTAAAAACAGACAACACTAACTCACTCAACAAAATAAATAAAATGCGTGCTAGATTAAAGCACAGGATTAAGAATTTACATTAAAACAAGTGTGAAAAGTAGCTGCTGCAAGATCCTTCATACGGTTTTTAAAAATTCCAATAGTGATGAGATCCTTCAGATTAAGTGTCTTCTGCAGTGAGTTCCAGGCAGCAGGTGCAGAATACTTAAAACAGTGTTTCCCTAATTCAGAAAGCACCTTTGGTACGTTTAACAAGTATAAATCATTGGAGCGTAAGCAGTAATTGTTGTGGATTCTGGAAATGCAGTCACACAAATAACGTGGAAGTAGACCTAGGATTGCTTTATAAATAAAAGTGTACCAGTGGATAAGACGGCACGCCATCAAAGAGGGCCATTCAAATGGTTGAGGAGTTACGGTAATTTAAAGAGCGCTCGTAAAATGGGAGCGGCGCCGCTCCTGTGGGATTTAAAGGGTGAAGTTTAGTTTCTGTACAGTTATATTTTCTGCATCATTTTTATCGTGTTTTTTTTCCATCTCACAGGCTTCATCACAAGCGGTCAGAGAGCAGCTCGTGCTCCTCGTCTCCATCTTACTCCGTCTCCCGCTCCCCTCCTCGGCGCTACAGGTTGTCTTATTCCAGGTCCAGATACAGCAGGTCAAGATCCAGATCCTGGTCCCAGTCCAGGTCTCCTTCACCGCAGATGTGTTGCAGGCGCTGGAGAGATGTTTGCAGGTCAGTCAATGTTGTTGATGGGGCATGATGTAAGCAAAGTCAAAGTAGATGTTTTTTAGTTGGTGGTCAAGAGTTTAATCTGTAATCATCTTTCTCACGTTCGCTGCAGCAGCAGAGAGTCCAGGAGTCTCAGGAGGGAACATGAGATCAGGATTCAGAAACTTAAAGCCATAGTGAGTAAAAGATAACAGCATGTCATGTGTTGTGATGTGCTTGTGGTTTTCAGGAGGCAGCAGTTCTGTAATATTTAACCCCTTTCACACAGGATGAGCGGAGAGTCGTGTACGTCGGCCGAATCCGTAGATCCATGACGCACGATGAGCTGAGAGAACGTTTCTCTCAGTTCGGAGAGGTGGAATGTGTGTCGCTTCACTTTAGAGATCGAGGGTAAGAATCAACACCTGTATTTAATATAGCTTTTACATTTATCAGTTAGTGTGTTTATCAGCATTTAAATCTGCCATCTTTGGTTCTTCCAGCGACCACTATGGCTTCGTTACGTTCTACACCATGGAAGATGCATTTGCTGCCATCGATAACGGCGGCAAACTACGGAAGCCGGATGAGCTGCCATTTGACATCTGCTTCGGTGGAAGGAGGCAGTTCTGTAATTCAGACTACGCTGATCTGGGTGAGACTTTAACAACAACAAAGTCACATCTCTGGACTGATGGACAGCGTTCTTCACATGTCCCAGAAGTCCAATTTTTCAGACCTTGAAAACTCATGAAAATTTACAAAAAGAGAAATTGTCGTTTATTCTTTTGGATCTCTGCACCAGAAATTATTCTCGGGACGTAGATGAAGTTAAATTGGCTGTGTGACAGTGGACAGGCTGAAAACGCTCTGACCACCCTCCAACTTTGTGGGTGTTTGAATGCAACCAATCTAAAGTCAGGTTGGTGGGAACAGTGTGGGCTGCAGAATGAAGAACATAAAAGTTGGACAAGTTTATCACGAACTGGAAGTCAACAGAGCCTTTAAATTTTATTAACTGCGGGCTGTTTTACTTTTAAATGTGCTCATAATTGAACACTTGTCAGTTTTTCTGACTTATGCTGTCATTTAAACAACAGTGATAATGTTGAAGAATGGAGCTTTGTCGAGTGACTTCACATAGAAGTGAGCATGATCGGTAAAGTAAAGGCAATGAATCTGTGTTATCGTATTGGACAGAGAAAAGTAATGTTAGAAGTGAATGCAGCTCCTCTAACTAGGTGAAGATGACGGATGAGGAGGCAGCTAACGCAGCCCAACAGCCCAAATAGCTGCCTCCCATCTCATTTTCCAGTTTGTACATCCTTAATTCCTTCCCTCGACTCCAGTCCTCACTTGTTAGTTCCTCCCGCCAGAGGTCCGAGCGGAGCAGGTGATGAAGAGACACGAGGAGACTCGAGGCAACATGTATCTGACAAAATGACCCATCTTTCCTCAGGGCTGCTGTTTTAAAGCGACATTGTTAAATATGGCATGTGGTGTAGCTGCATCATCTGTCTATTGTTTCATAGTCTACCGCTGTACTTTATGATCTCTGTCAGATGAGCAGAACAGTGGTCAGGATGGGGATGATATATACTTTCATATTTTATTAGACATTCATGTGCAGTATAGTAGGAAAGAGTTGTGGCACATAAAAGAGTGGCTACTAAACAAATAAATCGAGATTGCTATGATTGAGTGATACGCTAGCTTCACAGACTCAGTTCCAGTCAAAAAAAAACATTTCAGCCTATTTGACCTAGCCTCATGTTATGTTTGTTGAGCTTTTTGTAATTTGCTAATTGGAGAGAATACAAATTACCACCCTCATCTGCCATTTTTACTCGGTACTCTACTGAAATCGAATCCAATAATGACACTGTATAATATGCTATCTACTTTCATTGAACCTCTAGATTTCAGTTTTTTGTTGACGTCATAAAGGCAACAATCCTGCATTGTTTTTTTATTATTGTCTCATTTTAATGTACCACCACTTGCATGGAAAATGAGAGTTCAGTAGGTGGTCCATCAGTACACGCTGCTAAAAAAAGATTTGCATTTGCAGCCTAATTGGATCTCAGTGTGTCCTTGGTACTTTGGTCCTTGGGTGCATTTACACCTGCAGAGAGCTGTCCTCTTCTGTTCGGATCGCTCAACACACATGCAAATGCCAGGTGTGAACAGGGTCACTGACAAGTAATTTATGCAATCAGCACTAGAGAAAATATAAGTTAAATAAAATGATTTTGAGTTGCAGAGTCTCTGTTGGTTATGATTCTCACCTTCATATACAACTTCATGCAGGCTCAGGTTTGAAGTGAACCCATTTTTAAAAATTTTCAGTACAATTTGTTGGCTGTAATGGTGTTGACGTGAACTGACATGACTCTCTACCTCTGACACTGTGTAATCAGATTATTTCATCCATTTGGTAACTCATTAAACATCACAGTAAATCTGTAAATGTCCCTTTTCCTCCTCAGACGCTAACAGAGATGCAGAAGCGTCTCCTTCTAAGAGCCGCTTTGAGGACCTTGACTTTGATTCGCTGCTTAAACAAGCCCAGAGAGGATTAAAGAGGTAGCAGAGCCTCTGCAGGACCAGAACACCAAGCTGGACGCGTTGGAGAGGAAGAGCTGACCTCAGAGCAACATGCTCGTTCTCATGTAGCAGAACGTTTTTATGTTTTTTCATGTTTTCACTTTAATATACTGGAAATGCATGTAGTTTTGATGTGTACAGTTTATATGTACAGCTATGTAGCACTCTTACATGCATGCAGTTTTAGATGTACAAAGCAAATTTGTATAAATATGTAGCACTCTGAATTTGAAAACACAAGATTTTTGTTGCATTCCCTAGCACTGATAACATTTTTTGTATTAAAATAAAGACTGTTTATTGGAGTTATTTTCACATATTGCATTTATTTCCTCATGTATGTAATTTGTAGAAAGGCTGAAAACAATCACACTAACAGCGACGTTAAATATAGGGATACCAGTTGGCAACAACATGCCCTGCAATTGAATTTTTTTTTTTTAATTTTTAATAGTTCAAACTGTGTTTAGCAAGTCGATCTGGAAACTTAAAGCTGCAAGTTTGACCAAGAAGACAACCTCAGTCTCACCTGGTGTGTTCTGATTCAAACTACCCTGTATCTTACTGCTCTTGGTAGCTTTCAGTGGCATAATTTTTTTAGTTTCTGTTCGTATTTGCTTGATTCAGATGCCCATTCCTATCAGCAACTTAATGAGCACTCACCTCATTGTTCACTTGGAAATTTAAAGACTACCCTAAGAAATATCAAAGATTTTATATAAAATATGGATTTTGCTTTAAAAACAACTGTCTCAGGTAAGTGTTTCAAATTTTACCATCTTCTGGCAGATGTAATAAATTGTCAAACAGCGGTGTAACATAAGTGGATATTTTGTGCCTCCACTGACTCATTGTCACGGCTTTCCACCAACCTAATGAGAAATAGTTGCACATTTGTCTCTGCATTAGGGATGTTAAAATGTCAGCAAGGGAACTTCTAATTATGGGCCACTTGATGATGTATTTCTACTAATTGTATGGTTTGGAGTGTTTGAAACACCTTAAAACTGCAGTGTTGTGATGACAGTCTTCTATTTCTGGGGTTTCATTAGTAATGAATCAAATGAACCAATTGTCAACTTGCAAGATGGAACTTTTTGCATCAGTTTTCTTCCTCTGTTTCTGGTTTTAATATGTATGGCTGCGTTACTAGAAATATTACAGCTTGCCATTTTGTAGCGTAGAGTAGTTTGACGGAGCAGGGTCGTAAGTGAGCTGGTGTGCTGAGAGTGGCAGGGATTTCATAGATCTGCATTCTAGAGAAAGCAACTGTAAGGTTTTAGCCATTTTAGAATGAAAGGAATTATTTTTGTAGAAAAAAAATCCTGAATGTGTCTCTGTTCAAGGGCTGCACAGTGGTGTAGTGGTGGATGCTTTTGCTTCGCAGCTTGAAGATCCCAGGTTTGTGTCCCGGCCTCATCTTTCTGCATGGAATTTGCGTGTTCTCCATGTGCATGTATGGGTTTTCTCCAGGTACTCCGGCTTCCTCCCACAGTCCAAAAGTATGCTGAGGTTAATTAATTATTCTAAATTGCCTGTAGGTTTGAATGTCAGTGTGATTGTATCCACTGCCTTCACCTTAAATCAGCTGGGATAGACTCCAATTTATATTTAGCTCCGATTTGGTCGCCTCCAAAACCTTTTAGGGAAAAACAGTCAATAATTTTGACAATAACCTTCATCAAACCAAACTCTATTCATAAAAGCTCCAATTTAAATCCAGAAAGAAAACATTTATGAATTAATCCAGATTTTTATCCCCATTATCCATCAATTTCTGTCTCGTGGGTTGTTATGTGACGTTCAGTTGGAGGTTTTTTTTGTTGTTTTTGAGGGAATGAATAGTTGATTGTCTGTATATGTAGCCCTGCAACAGACTGCCCACCTGTCCAGGGTGTCCACTGCCTTCACCTTAAATCAGCTGGGATAGACTCCAGCAATATATGGTTGGATGGATGGATGGTTTTAGTCAACAACCTGACAGGCACTTACACTTTGCAGAATGACACATTCATGAAGGTTCTCACTCATCTAAGAGATAAAATACAACACAATATGTTGCTGTCAATTGCTTTTGGCATCAGTGGTTCACCTAAGACAAATGTTTTTGTTTTTTTCCTGGAGGTGGGGGTCTTGATTTTCTTGTCCAACTTGCTGAACTGGAATGTGGTCGACTCTGGTGTGTCAGGTCTGACTTTGAGCAGGTAAATGTAACACAGCAACACACACTGGCGTAGATGTAGTTTAAACGCTGTGAGCAGATTTCTGGATGTCCTCCCCAGGACATTCTGAGCATCCAACACTTCATTTCATGTATTCTGGAGATTTTTTTTATGCAACAGTTTAAGTCTCCGTTTATGTAAAAGAGAAAACAAAATTTGTGCACAGTGAGTAAATGTGACACGGTTCACCAAAATAAAAGTCCTTTGCTCCTTTCTTGTTTTTTTTAAAGAAGACAAATGCAAATGCACTCCTTTAAAGTTCTGAATAACTGACACATGATGCTTGATTCAGATTAAAATCAAAACTGGTTTACATGGTAGAATCTGATTTATAATCTGATCATCTCTACTATTAGTGGCAAAAAATATTGTACGAATGACACACTGATTTGGATCAATGAAAACCTGACATTTAAATAGAAAATGTCCAAGCTGGTGACTTAATTGTGCCAAAAAACATCTTTATTTTACAGGAATAAATCATACTACAGACTGCCTTGTAAAAATACTTACACAGGCAGCCAACATGGGTGCTGTTGTATTATGCTGACAGTTTATTTTTTTTACATCAGTGGTGACTAATAAGCCATTTAAGCTGTTTATCATTGTGCATCAGTATTTATTACTGGTAATAATTATTATACTCACCACTGTGAGCTGTATGCTAAGGTTGGGTCCTCTGTACAAGGTAGGACAGACACTCGGTTTTATTTATTTAAAAGGCTCTTACTGTTTTTTTTACCCCCTTTACTGAATTTTAATATGAGCCTTTAATATACACACAGGTACCTGCTGTTTTTATTTACTGTGCTCCTGCACCCTCGAATACCACACAAAATAAAATACAAAGCACTTGTTTAAGTTGATTCATTGGTTGTTTTAATTGTTTTTTGTTTGTTTTATTGTTGCTGTTATTCAGGTTTCTTATTTGTGTGGCTCCATTTTTGATATTTTATTATTATTAGTCATAGTTTAAATATAGGTTGAATAAATGGATGCAAATGAATGTTGAAAAGTAATAGGAGGAGAGGCGAATACTTTTTATAGGCATTGTGTAATACTCCATTACTTTGAGATGTATGCTGAGGTTGGTTATTACTGTCTTTTAATGGGGGCCCTTCACATACAAGGTAAAATGAGCAGATTATGCTGCAGGAGCAGGTTGTTTTTACTCACTGTGCATCTGCAAAGTGGAATAACCTGCAAAACAATATAAAGCTTGCCTCGTTTTCATCCTTTGGGCAATTCAGGTTAACAATTTCATCTAATTTTACTTCCAGCTGCTTTTGTTTTAGTTAATTTGTTTGTTTTATTTAAATCTTAAATGCTCCATTTAATTTTCATTTTAATATTTTTATTGTTGCTATTATCCTAGTTTTTTTAAAAATAGATTTTTCTGCCTACACCCCAGAAAACGTGGAGAAAAAAATATATTTTCACGGCGAAACTTCTGATGTCCACATTTTCAACATTTTTAGGAAATTTCTGAAAATTTTTTGGTGGAAAAAAGAAATGTTAAAAATGTTTCTTAAGAACATTCACATAAAAATCAACCAATATCCAGCGAAATTCGCTGGATTTTCTCAAAAACAACAAAAAAACCTCCAACTGAATGTTGCATAACAACCCATGAGACAGAAATTGATCCTGATTGTAAAATCTGCTGGATATTGGGGCTAAAAATCTGGATTAATTCATAAATGTTTCCTCAAAGTACTGGAGTATTACACAATGCCTATAAAAAGTATTCACCTCCCCTCCTGTTGATTTTTTTGTCAATGTTCTTAAAGAAAATATTAGAAGTTTTACTGATACATGTTTATATATATATATTTATATTTTTGGAAGATTTTTACTAATTTTTTAAAAACGTATTTACAAGAATTTTCTTGCCAAATTTGGGGGATTTTTTTAAAATAATTTTTTTTAAGGGAATTTCCTTCCTGATGGTTTTTACAAATTTTCAGAAATTTGGGGAATTTTTTGGCCGAATTTTTGGATTTTTTTTTTTCAGACAAGGAAGCAACATTTTTTGGTGCCCGTAAATGAGGACAAGAGAGTTAAGCCTGGGGGGACACTGTCCCTTTAAGACGTCCACCCGGAAGTGAGGACACGTTCAGTCAGCATGAATCTGAGGTGAATTTCAGTCATCTCCAGTCATTCCTCCTCCTTAACTGGACTGTTTCCAGCTTTTAGACTTTAGATCAGGTTTGCATGATTATGCGCAGTGCTGCTTTAAACACGTCCGTTCTGCGCAGGTGCGAGAGGACGGAGCAATAAAAGTGAAACAAGCTGCAGGTTGAAGTTCAGAGACATCACAGAGTAGAGCTGCTGTCTGAAGCAACACAGGAGAAGAGAGAGAACAAACTTTACTGCAAAACATGTCGAACCCAAAGACCGGAGCTGGACGCTTCATCTGCGGGGTGGTGGAAGGTGAGCAGACCTGGACCGAGCAAGTTAAAAGTTCCAGCTGCTGGCATTAAAATGCATCCAGGATATCTGTCATGTGTGGATCATATTTGCAGTTTAACGCGACCTTTGCTTGATGCAGGTTTTTATGGGCGACCGTGGACTATGGAGCAAAGAACCGAGCTGTTTAAAAGGTAGGAAACCTCCAAGAGTGAGGAAGTGGAGGATCTGAACTGGAAATGCACTGCAAAAAATGACATGTTCCTTACTGATTGTGCAGTGTGGCCACTTTATGTTGGCTCCAGGATGAAAAGCAGCAGCAGTGAACTAATAATATTACCCAAGCAAGAATTTCTTTAATCTATTTATTATGATCAGACAATTGGTTTAAATGTAATCATTTCAAATTGCGAGATGTTCATTTTTATTCCGACTATTCAAGTTGAGAAATTCTAATTCAACTTATGAGACTCAAATTATTGTTTTTATTGCAATTATTCAAGCTGAGCAATGCAAATTCAAACTTCAGGTTCCATTTGCAGTGTCACAAATTTCTGCTACTGCAAGTTTCTAGACAGTTTATGCTCAGTTTAACTTCCATGTTTCAAAGCCTGATGCCGATTATGGTTGATCAAGCAGATGCTGCTGATATCGTGTCAACAGAATTTTTACGGGGAAAAAAAGGTAATTTCAAGAAAATTTGTTGTTCTTTCTGTAGGAAAATATTTGCAGCAATATGACGTATACTTAAATAAGATCTAAGGATCAATGAGCATTGCTTTTTTTTCCAGTTTGGTACCCATTATTAATAATCAAGAGGACTGGTAACCAAAATTTGGAACTGATATTCATTGATTGTGAAAAAACACAAATGTTGGGAGACAAAATGTAGAGCAACTCCAACACAGAATTTTTCTGAAAGGCCCTAATTTATTCGTTTTGCGTGAATTTAATTTAAAGCTTCCTTCCGAGAGCCATCATCGCCCTGAACTCTCACATCTCATGTCTCACACCCAGCCAACAATATCATGTGAAATGTGCAATATACACCACTACCTCATTCACTTTGCTATTTATATTCAAACTGTTATTTATATGTATATTTGTAAATAGACTGTTCTGCACTATTTTTTAAGATTTCTTGCACTGAAAAGGAAAGCTTTCCAATTTCATTATACACTGTATAATGACAATAAAGCATATTCTATTCTATTCTTTGAAGGAATTTTTTTATGCCTCAGTGTTGATTGGCTACTCCTTGTGGGCTTTAACCAATCAGACAGTGACATTGCTCCAGACTACAGAGTGATGGCTACAGATAAAGAGGCAGCAAATGAATTTTGAAACTGAATAATTTTGTTGGGAATAATGATACAGGCAACTGGAAAAATGGCCAGGAATAATAATCGATCAACCCCTATGCTCAGTGATCGTTAGTGTAACTGTTTGTTTGTGGTGTTGTCCTTCACAGGGAGCAGAAGTGGGGTTTGAACACGTACCTGTACGCCCCCAAAGACGACTACAAACACAGGATGTACTGGAGAGACCCGTACGTTGCTGAAGAGGCAGGTGAGAGTCACATGTTCACACTTTGAAGTCACAAATTCTTGTGTTTCTTGGACCAGTCTAACTTGTAACTTTGTCAGCCTTTCTAGAAATACTTGCAACAGTCCCTTAACATTAAAGGTCGTCATGAAAACAACCCATGCACAAATACATATATGAGAAATACTGAGAAATGTAACATTTCAAATGAGATCCTCCTGCAGATTGTCAACCCTAAATTCATGAAGTAGCTTTGTGCAGCTGCAGCTATTTAGCCGTTCCATCCTTGGCAGCAGCATGAAGTAGAAGCAGAGTTGAAAAAGCAGCACAGTGTGAATTTATTAAACAAAGAATAAATGAGGTGTTGTGGGGGCTTCTGCAGGACCTCCAGTCTGAGATAGTGGAGCTTTTCAAAGCCGGTGCTACACATCAGCAACAGGACTGATGTGCCACTTCTACCCTCCTGGTTCACCTGCAGCCCAATAAAAAGAAACTCTAAAACCTAAACTACACATTAATGGAAGAAGCTGAGAAAACTCGGGCCCTCAACAGATTGACTCATGCATGATTTGAGTTGGTCATTTTATGCAAGAACACCAAGGGGTTGCCTAATTATTTTAGATTACTTATCATTCAAAAGTTCCTTTAAGAAAAACTACATTTAAAATATCCTTCATACTTTGTCATGCCAGAGAGATTCTCAGTGCACGAAACATGTTGCTTTCAATCTGCATGGGATCCAACATCCAGTTAAATGAAACTACCGATGTCCTACAACTGAAGCGCTGTTTAAATTTTGGAGCACATGTTGACACTTGGATCCTTATTCACAGCTGAGTACAGCTGCGATCACAAACTCAATCAAAAAGCATTTGCATTTTTAAACTGTGGTTATCAACTTTTCTTGTCTGCTATGTGAGTCGTTATCTCCTTAGAGACGCTGTTTAATGACTTGGTTGGTTGCCTGGATGTTATCAATACTGTCACAGACTGAAGTGCAGCGGCGATGATGATTTGAAGTTTAACCTGCAGAAACTCTCCTGTCTCTGATGGACTTTGGATCTTCTGGCATTGTTGTAGTTCTCATAAATTTTACACAGCATTAAAACTGTGAGAACACAGCAGCTGATATAAATATCCTACAACCATCAGAAGTGATCTCTGACTGAAACTGTCAACTTGTGCATCATTTACCTCCACAATAAATAACACTTCTTCTTTGTCGCTGTCTCTTTTTTTCTTCCCAGAACAACTGATCGCCCTCATATCAGCAGCTAAACAGCACAACGTCGACTTCGTCTATGCGATCTCTCCTGGCCTGGACATTACTTTCTCCAACCCCAAAGAAGTCGCTGCTCTGAAGAGGAAACTGGATCAGGTGGGTGGAGATCATTTAGTCATTAGTTGTATTCGGCTTTATTCGGCTTTATTCGGCTCTCAGGGTTTGTTTTTGACGCTTAATACGGAACCTACAGCCGTGAAATAGAAACGTCTGATTCAACGTAAGTAGATCAGCTGATGCTACTGATGCTGCTGCAGATAATAAGTTTAATTCCTGTTGGACTAAACCCTTTGAGGATTGTCACAGTGAGTCGTTTTAAATGCAATGCTGTCATGAATCTCACCTTGCTGCGTTGCAATCTTTGTCCCTGTTCCTCCTCAGGTGAAGGAGTTCGGCTGCAGCTCCTTCTCTTTGCTGTTTGACGACATTGAGAGGGAGATGTGTGCGGCTGATAAGCAGGCGTTCAGCTCCTTCGCCCACGCTCAGGTGGCCATCACTAATGATGTGTACCAGCACCTGGGGAAACCCGAGACCTTCCTCTTCTGTCCCACAGGTCAGACAGTGAAGCTGATACCGAATCCAGCATGAATAAATATGATCTGCAGTCCACCTGAGCAAAAAATGGAGAGTTACAGGCCTCTGAAATCTAGAAAAAGTATTTTTTTTTCTTCTGCTTTCCTTAATTCCAGATTACTGCTCTTCCCAGTGTACTCTCACCGTCTCCCTGTCCCCATATCTGAACGCTGTGGGAGAGAACCTCCTGCCTGGCATCGACATTCTGTGGACGGGTAAATTCAACCTGTTTCTCTTCAATTTTCCAGAAGTTATTGTTGATGCAGTTCTCTTATACGGTTTTATGCCTCTGCGCCAACAACAGCTGTTTCTGGAGACATATTTTAGTGTTGTCCACTGGTCTGTCCCACTCTTGTGAACGCAATATCTCAGAAGAACCTTCAATTTTGACATAAACGTTAATTAACTAGTTAGATTTTGGTTGTCAGATGTTACTGTGGGCTCAAAAAGTAAGTTTTTGGCCAAAGGTCAAGAATCCATGTGCTAATTATGTCAGTTCACACAAATGTGTAATAAATGATTAGTGAGGACATTTTATACACAAAATGTTAAAGGTCAGCTTTACTGTGACATTACAATGTTCTGCAAAAACACTATTTTGGTCATTATTCAACTCTGTAACTAGGGAACAGGAGGGGAAATTGTTACTATATTTCATATTTGGTCGCGTACTGAATTGGTGACGCTGATCTTGGGTGTCCTCTTTAAAACTGGGGTTACTGTATTGATGTTCTGTGCTGCCAGGTTAAAGCTGAATCAGAATCACAAAGCCTTTATTGTCATTGTAAGCTCTGCATACAACAAAATTAGGAAATTGTGTGAGAAGCATCCACGTTTTCAGAATTTGTAGCAACATCCACATTTGAAACTTTGTCTACTGATGTGTTCCATCAGAATTTGACAGTTTTTTATTTCTGCAAAATGATTTCACACACTTGAAAGTCTTCACGTCACAGATGTGGATGTAAACTGCAACTTGTCAGGCATTCATTTTATTTTCCATTTGTATTATTTAGGTCCAAAAGTGGTCTCCCACAAAATCTCCGTTGAATCCATAGAGGAGGTGTCTGCAGTCCTGAAAAGGCCACCAGTCATCTGGGACAATATTCACGCCAACGATTACGATCCCCAAAGGCTTTTACTTGGACCCTACAAGGTAAGTTTTTATTGCATTGTAACAGTGTTAGATTGTATCCAGACCTCTGGGATGTGCATCCTGAAATACAAAATAATTCCTTTTCGAACAGGATCGACCCACTGAGCTGATTCCCAAACTGAGAGGAGTTCTCACAAATCCCAACTGTGAGTTTCACCCGAACTTTGTGGCCATTCACACTTTGGCAACGTGGTGTAAAGCTCCTGCTGATGGAGGACAGAGAGATGTGGAAATGGGTGAGTGACCTTTTTTAAACCAAGGAATAATTGAACACCAAAAAAAACTCACTGGCAATGACACTGATTTTAACTGTGTTATCATGCAGCATTTACACAACCAAGAAAACTGTGACTGAGTAAAGAAAGAACCTGAAAGATGATTTTCAGTACTTCAGTCCAACAGTAGTAACCTGGAAAAACAACAGTGGATCCCTGAAATGTTGGAGAAACAAGTTTAAATCTGTGGTCGCTTTGGGCATTGAACTGTGGTCTTAAGACCTTTTCAGATATGGGTTCATTGCTGCTTCATTAAGCTGTAAAAGTGTCTCTTATTCAGGTCAGTTTTGCGTTAATTTTCTCACAGCTTCATTCAGACAAACTCACAACAGTGTCAGAGAGGACAGTGAATCAAGTTGTGTATAATACATATTAATGCACAAATAAACAAAAGGGTAACTGAATAAATAGCAGCTGATCAAGCTGTTCAAATAACTAACAGTAAAGTTTATTTCTAATTTCTTGAACACTGAAAAATGCAAATTTTACTTTGGAGATGCTCATACAGATGCTTCAGATATTTACTAAACTCAGAGGAAATAATCTAAACAGCTGGAAACAAACTTAATTTACTGTTAATGTTTGGTCAGGAGAAAAAGCTCACTACTTTTATTATTGGTGAGTCCCGTTTATCTGAGTCATCACAGTGAATGCTTATTTTTATGGATATTTCAGTTTGTAATAGATGTGAAATTGTAAAGTGAATGAGAACCTTGTCTTTAGTGCTTTTGTGATGTTTCTGGGACAAGATTGGTACTCAGATAGTGAAATAGCCTAAATCCCTTCATACAACTCCAAGACTGTCACTTTTTCATGATTATGTGTTAATGTGACAGCGCACAGTTCAGGCTTGTGCCGTGCTGAAAGTAATACAGTTGCTATCGCAGCTTTTATGGAAACGTGAGCAGACATAAAGCCATCAGATTAACAGAAAGGAGAGCATGTCTGAAAGCGGCTTTATATTGTTTTGTCGTCGACGATGGGAAAACATTTTAGGGTCTGACCGATTGATGATTCACCTTTCTGATGGATCATTTTAAACATCTCACGTGTCTCTTTCAGAGGTGTCAGACACAGCAAACACAACACAACAATCAATCAGTGAAATGCAGGCTGACTTGTGCTGCTGTTTATCTTTGGAGACATTGGGATTTCCTTCTGTTGGTTTACTTCCAAATACAAGGTTGTACTCAGAGACCCGTAAACAGTCTCACTGTGTCTGACCTCCAACACCAGGTGATGAGGAGCAGGACCCCTGTTACAGCCCCCAGAAAGCCCTGATGCTGGCCCTCACTGACTGGCTGCAGGAGTTCATGAGCACCGATCAGCCAGGAGGTAGAGTCTCAAAAAAGACACTTAATGACATAAAAAGGCAGAACTGGTACAACATTAAGAAGAAGCATGGCTCTCTGCTTCCAGGCCCTCGACCCCCAGTTCGCCTCAAGAAGGAGCCGTCAGATGAGGAGCCCATGCAGACAGACGTGGCTGAGAGCTCCTATGTCCCCAGTCCTGACGAGAACCCGCTGTACACCGCCGAGCCTCTGACGCTGGACGACCTGAGGCTGCTGTCAGAACTCTTCTACCTGCCCTACGAACACGGCGCCACAGCCAGAACCATGCTGCAAGAGCTGGACTGGCTCAAAAACCACGGCCAGGCTGCCACGGCAGAGACAGAGCAGGTAAGGTTCGTGTAATGCAGGTGATTCTGTACACACTGTCCTCATTCAGAGGCCTCAGTTTTGGGTGTCTTTCAGTCAGCAGAGTGGCGTTCAAGAGCGCAGAAGTTTGACAGCATGTGCGAGGCGGTGGTGCAGATGTTCAACCGGCTGTCAAACGCCCCGAACCGCAGCATCCTGTACGATCTGTACAACTACATCTGCGACATCAAGAGCGGAGTTGATATGGCTCGATTCTACGTGAAGACACTCGGTGAGAAAACTCAGCTTTTCCTGTGAAGATCAATCAACAAGAGATTAAATGCTGTGACAAAAAGATGAATTATCACAGTAATCTAAAAGACAGATGCCAGTAACACTTTTCAAACACTAAACCCACTGTTTAAAGCTACATCTGTTTCTACTTTATTATTATTATTATTATTATTATTATTATTATTATTATTATTATTATTATTATTATTATTATTATTATTATTATTATTATTATTATTATTATTATTATTATTAATAAGCATGGCTTCAACGATTAATCAATTAGTTTTCACTAATTTGAATACTCAACAAGTATTTTGATAATTAACATTTTTAGGAAACAAAAGCAAAATTCTTTAATTCCAGCCTTTTAAATCTGGAATCCTCTGTAATATTAAATTAAATATCTTTGAGTTGTAGACAAAACAAGATATCTCAGGACAAACTCACTCATTTTTCACCATTTTCTATTCTAACTAATCTATTAATCAAAAACGTTAGAAGATTGCAGCCTTCATAATAAAATCTGAACTTGTATCTCAACCACAGTGAACAATCCCTGTACATTATAACGTGGATTATCACACAGAAACTGCAGAGTCTACAATTTGAATTACTGGTAGATATTAGCAGTCTGATAATTATACTTTTGCTAAATACATAAGTTAAAGTAAAGCATTACCTACTGTAGCTTTAAATATGTTTTTGGCTGCAGGAGGCCAGGGCCAACCCTCGGCCCAGGTGATGCAGGATGAACCTGAACCCTGGCGCTTCAGAGGAGCACTCTCTGGAGAGTTCCAGGTAACACAACTGGTGCAGTGATGACCGTCATTCATATTTAGACGATTAATAGTTTATTGTTTTCATCATAGACTGTATTTATGCAGATGTGTTTGAAGTGTTGATATGACAGAAAATGGAAACAATAATAAGTGGTCTCATGATCCCAGACAGTAAAACAGAAAATACTATAGATAGATAGATAGGTAGGTAGGTAGATAGATAGATAGATAGATAGATAGATAGATAGATAGATAGATAGATAGATAGATAGATAGATAGATAGATAGATAGATAGATAGATAGATAGATAATATAGCAATTTACAGCACTGCTTATTAACTGGTCTTCTAACAAAGTGAACCCCTCAGTCAATCAGACTTTATGAAAACATTTGGTGCTAGTTTTCTGAGGTGAAATCACCATAGACGGCTTGGTTTTATACATATGATACTCTTCTCTAGGGCAGCCAGCTGACTAGGAGAAGTGTATCAAAAAGATGTGCAAACGAGGCTTTCTCTACTTTTACTAAACGTTTCTGCCCCAGCATGAAGATGGCCTGGGTCCACTCATTAGTCATTAATGGAATCTAATTATTTCAATACAGAAGCCTCACCCAAAATACACAGACTAGAAGACAAAGGAATATCTTGCTGATATTTTTTTGTCCGTCCAGATACCCGCAGTAGTCCAAGTTGTCAACCAAACCCGGTCTATGCAGCCCGGATGGGGTCCAGTACGTTCTGTTTTTGATTCGTAAATTGGATCAGACTTGTTCGCAGTTCACTTAACAATTTTTACCCACTCCTAAGAATTCCTACCCATTCAGTCTCTGTAATGACACCTTTATACTGGGTTTCCATGACAATTCAAGTCACCATTTTTTATATAGCATATTTAGAACAACTGCCATTGTGTTAATGTGTTTTCCAGTAAAAGATTGCCATTGCTGTTCCAAAATAGCCTAACACATTCTAATATTTAGGTTAAGATGCTATAGTGTCATTTACGGAGGGATTTTATGAATAATTTACATATTCGAGATTAAAATGCTCCAAAAATTATGTGATATTACTACACTAAGTGTCATTGATGATGGAGCTTAATGTAACTAATGTAATAAAATAGCTTCAGTCCTTAAGTATATTTAACTATAGTGCTGAACCTAACTAATTTAGGAGTTAAGGCTTCGAGAATAATAATTAATAATAATGGAGATTAACCCGACTAATTTTGAAGTGAAATTGTGGCCTGACAAAAGCACACACATGCAAGCCCATGGATTCCCTGGATCCCCCAAGTAGCAAGCTTTGTTTCTATGTTTTCTATAATTTAACTCTAACTGAAGCTAATAATCCTCCCTGAAACATTGTAATAGCTAAAGTAAATTTTTGATTTAAGCGAATGTTTTTTTCTTCTTTTAGAGAATGCTGCCAGGACATGGAAACAGGGACCTGTTCAGACAACCTCTCATGACAGCAGTTTACTGCATACGACCCTACTGCCCTGAAGACAAGGTGAGGATGGCAGATATTCAGATGTTAGTTAAAATGCTGACGTGATGTTACATAATTATGTTTCTTATCCTAGGCGGAGGTGCAGAAGATTTTGAGGGAGATGCAGAAAGGAGGAGATGCCACATCCTCCCCGGGTGCACAGCCTCCACTCATCAGCGACAGGTAGGAAACCTTGTCCTGTCCAGAATATTTGTGTTTTTGTTATTATTTTTCATCTTAACACTCGCTGTGACCCATTTCAGCCTGTCAACCGGTGAACTCTCCCCTTCCCCTGAGTGTGCTCTTGTGGTGGAGGATGACTTTGGGATGTGTGGTTACGCTCTGGCCCTCACCGACGTCAAACCTGCCGCAGCTAAAATCCAGGTGATCAAATGAAAAACCTCATTTATTTCCACAATAGATTCCCATAAACTGCAAAAAACACTTAACTGTGTTTTATCTCCTGCCTGTAGAGGGCAGTAAGTGAGTCGGTGTTGAAGGAATTCCCCTCCCTGGTTGTTGTACAAGTGCTGCCTCGGGTCACTGATCCGTCTCCAGCCAAACATATGATTCGTCGGCTGTTGTCGTCCATCAGGAGCAGCGGTAGGTCGAGGCGTCCCGCTATGAACTTGACAATTCATGATGCTGCTCATGGAATTTAGCAAACTTTGATCACAAAAAAGATTCACCACAAGAGGGAGGTGTTCAGTTCTACATCTGCAAACCTGTTATTTGAATCATAGAGCCACCTGAAAGTTAAATCTTGTTTTTTTTTTTTTTTTTTTTTTTTTTTTTTAAAGAGAATTAGGATAGTTTTAACATACCGTATAAACATATCAGGATCTGAACTGTGTGCAGCTTCTGTTTTAATATGTGGATGTTCCTTGGCTTGGTTTTTGGTGTTCTCATCCTTCTCGTCATTCAAGTTTTATCCAACAAACTGAACTCTAAACACCGTCTTGGTTCTCCTCTCAGGGTCCAAAGGAGTGTTTTGCGAGCTGCGGCACAGCGATCGGAGGATGATCAACTTTTACTCTAAACTTGGCTCCTTCAAACAGATAGAAATGGACGGTCTACCTCAGGACGTCCTCGTCATGGCAGCAAGCCTGTAAACACGGTCGCTCACAAGGTTTTCCTCAGGTTTAAAGTGTTTAGAGATGAAACTCTTGTGTGTGTAATCACTAACTTTGCAGCATGTTAAGCTGATCCTTGTTACTCTACAAGGCATTGGAATTTGTCATGAAAAGACACAAAAATGTATAGTGATTATTTTTTAGATGAACTGTTGTTTCAGGCAGCACAATGAAAGACTTAATAAAATACAGGATGTGACTTTAGATTTTGTGTGTCTGTAGTAGTGCAGTCAAACCTGACAAGACATTTAAAGCAGATAAGAAAGTTTATTCTGTTTTACAGGATACAAAAGGAATATATTAAGGGTTAATCTTTAAATAAAACAGCTGGTCTTTCATTTGTTCTCTGCCTTGAGAAGCTTCTGTAATTCAGTTTATCAACAAATGTAAACTGAACCAGAAAAAAATTATCGCCTGTAGTTTGCTGAGCGGTCGATAAATGCCACATGAAGATGAGAGAAAGGTCAGTGTTTCCAAACAGGTAAATTAAAACGTAATGCAATGAGTAAGCGTAGTATTTCAAGTAATGTACGAACATTCATTCCTATTTTTTATGCTCTTTTACCTTGTTCCCCTGAGTGTCTGACCAGCAGAGTTTGGAGTCCTTGCAGAAAAGGAAATTCACTTTTTCCTGGTGTTTGACAGACTGACGACTCCTAGTTTACAAACCTTTTTCACCAGAATGCTCCAGAATATCAACAATATCAATTTAAATCTCAGCTGTTTAACTCTAGGTTTAAAGAAAATGAAGCTCTAGCAGTGCTGATATGAAGCAGTTACAACTTCAAAACATTAAAAATCTTATCTGCTGCAGGCTGACTGGTGACAACTTGATGTCATCAATCTACAGGTCTGTAGTTTATGACACTTAATTGTCTTGTGCTTCTCAGAGTAAAACCAGAAGGGAATGTAATATTCTCTCAATCTGCTAACTGCTGCTGCTTTCAAATAAACTCCAGCCCTTCATACTTCACATCTCCTATCTCTGTCTCGGGCATCAGCACTTGGCCGTCTAGTGTAAATGCTATGATGTAGGTGGCGATCCGGCCGGCGTCCTCCTCTGATTTTAAGGCCAGGATGATCTGATCGTCCGTGTCGGGAACAAATTTAAACGAGGAGAAACCGTGAGTTGGGTTGAGCGGCCCAACGTGCCGTACGGTTATGTGGCTGAAGTCGGCAGGGCAGGACAGGAGGAGGTTGGTGGCTCGACGCTCGTCTGCAGTCTCATCGTAGTGCTCGTGACTGGCACGGCGAGGGAGGAAGAACCAGCGCTGGAGACGCTCGCTCCAAGCCGCTGATTCATGGATAAGGTAGCCTACAGCACAAGAACAGTTGTAGATGGGAGAGGGAATGGGAATAAATATGAGTGAAAATTCATGGGTGTCATTTCCACTTTGTAAAATTAAAATCATTCATTAAAATATGGAAAACAACATTGTCCAACTGTCAAGATATGGATGACAGAAATCATAAAAATGTTTATTTGCTCATTTGTGTTTGTGAGCTCTGCACTCAGACAGGAACACATCGAGGTTTTTCTGCTGAGCCTCATGTTTGAGGCTAAATGCAAACTGTCCTGCACTCTTCTCAATGCAGGACAGGGAGAGACACATTCACATCTGGTCACAAACTGATGCACCTCCTTTGTTTAGAGCAGAGTTTGATTGTGAGAAGGGATAGGGCTGACCTGTCATTCAGGAAATAGTATTGGTTTATATACTTGTAGGACAAAATAATACAAGAAGTAGAGCAGAATAGATGCAGCTTTGCTGAACTGAGTGTACAAACAGTAATGTGTTTGATAAAATGCTGTTTAATTTCAACATTGTGGACTGTTGGCACACAAAAAACCACACTAGCTCCTGAGAGCTGTGATGAATTTGATGCGACTGCATTAGAGGGAGAAATGCAAATATTATTCAGCAACATAGCAATGATATGCCATCTTCTTCAAGTTTTAGATACATTTAAATAGACAATTTATTCTAGATTTCTCCAAATTTGATGATAGAATTGAACATTAATGAGAAATAAAACAGTAAATTCAGGTGTTTTTTTGTTGGTAAAATGCAAATACAATAGTGGCATCCAATGAACGTTAAATGGGATGGAGTTCGTACTCCCTCCGTGTGAAAAAATAAGATCTGTGTCAGCACCTGGTGGTTGGATCCCTGCTGCGCCCCGTAGGGCGTTGTAGTGTGGCACCCAGTTTTCATGCTCCACGTCACCGTTGTAGCCAACAACTTTCACCCACTCTGGGTTGTTGTTGACGACTTCCCCAGAGGTGGTGGTCCACTCTTTCCCCAAACCGCCGACAAACAGCTGCTCATCCTTCACTGCCAGCCACTCTGCCTTGAATCCTGCACAAAACAAACCAAGACAGAAATGAGAAAAGACACACAATTGCACTTTAAAATGTTCCGCAAAGTTCCTGAGTCTTTGTCGTGTTTTTGTTTGCCAGCTTCAGAAAGGATGCGCTGGCCGTTTTAAAACCACTTTAATAATCACAGATGCTAATTTTGTTCTTTTTCAGTGAATAAAAACATTGTGCCGTTAAAAGAAAGTATTTGGTTCAGATGTAAATTATTTTTGACCCTCTGATCCTCAAGCAGTTTCTGGGCATTTCTTAAGCCTGTGACATTTTTTACTGCAATATGAAGTCCTTCTCCTCTGAAAACAGCACAGTCATTGCTAAAGGTAAAGAGATAACTTTGTGTAGAATAACAAAGTTTATATCGCAAAATTTGAGAAAACCTGGAATCATTTCTCTAATTGCCCACACTATTTTCCAATACTGGATAAATAATGGTGATTTCATGTACTTTAGATATTTTCCGACTTACATTTTCAATTAGTTTCAATCACTACCTGTTCAATTCAAATCAAGCCTAATAAGCCCATAAATTTTTGTCTCATGTCAGTCACTAATGGCTTCATAGTTGCGCAGAGGAACACAGACTTTTTGTACTTTACAGAATCCGGTTAGTGAAAATGATATGTTTGTGACAAACCTGTAAATACATAAACACATGAAATACAGTGATTTTGACTAAAAATCAAGGTTTTAAGTTTAGGTTTTATTAATTTTGCACTTGGAACAGCACATCAGATCACAGATGAACAGATCAAGAACTGTTGGAAATCTAAAAATGTGATTATTCTTTCCGTTTTACAGTTTATAAGCTGTGCAACTTAGGCAATTAATAAAAAAAAATAGCATGTCTTTCAAACCCACCAGGGGGTTTTTGGGTTTCAGAGGGTTGTTGTACATGTTCTGGCCACCTGCTAAAAAAGCAGTAAATCTGAAACTTGAAGAGGTACAGAGAAGACTGACCTTTGGAGACGGAGCCATCACCATCAGGCAGTATAACCCAGGGGACGGCCTGGCTTCCCTCGATCCTGTACACCACACCTGTACGGTCGTCCACACTGTACAGGTGACCGTTGAAGGCCACCAGCTCGGACAGCTCCATACCTGCAACCGAGATGATCAGACACTAAATGAACCCACATATTCCCATCTCAGTGACACATATCAATATGATAAGTGTTTATACCTCGTCCTTTCTCTGCCAGATGACTCTCCAGGGTGACTGTCTCAGCGTCCCATTCCACCTCCAGTCTGTCAGCGCTATCTGAAACAGTCAGGTATCCTCTTTTCATGTAGCTGAACCACGTCTGATCCTTGGCACTCCTCGACGCTGTGTCCAGGTCTGCAATGACACCTATGCGGTAGCGGACACCATGCAGTGTCTTCTCAGGTGGACTTAGCGGGTATGTGTCATTGTAAGGTTTTTTCCATTTGTGGCGGAGAGCGAGGCTTTGTGCAGTTTGTCTGTTAGCTTTCCTGAGGGTGTCATCCTCGCCCTCACTGTGCATTTGAAAACTGTGAACCCTGTTGCGGTAGTAACCTTTGGTTGGAGTGTCCCTGTCCCCGACTGTCCGGTGCAGATATAACATGAGCACCAAAGCGAGCAGCGTCGCCACGGTAATCGCCCGCCATTTTGGGTGGAAGCGCGAGTCAGAGGTGGCACCTTGAGTCATGGATGCCAAGGCCAGGGGGAGGCCTCGCACGGCAATACCAAAGGAGGTCATGGAAATATCGTCTTCATCTTTTTTGTCAGATGTGGGCTGGATGAGATCACTCCTATGGCCTGGGGACGAGCACAAGGACAAATATCAGCAGAGAAGCAAATACAATATGCATTCAAACCTCATGGAACTGTCTGTTTAGTGCCCATTATGATATATATGTGTATATAATGGACTGCAGCAATGTTTTTGAAATCTGAAACACAAATCAGCATTACAAGCTGCTTTGTATGATCAAATTCGACAAACATCGTTAGAAAATTTGAAAAGAAATCCTGAAAACAATAGCTTGAGAAAATGAAACATGGGGAGAAAGATAACAAGTTGAGGAAAAAAGGCTCATGTATCAATCGTTCTTTGTTTGCAACAGAGCTTTGTTGTGCTGTTCAGGCAGAATACTGAGTAGGTAGCCAGAAAGTCCCACTTCCTCAGGACATGCAAGTGACCACAATGTTGCCGTGTTTATGTTTTTGTAGTTCATTCAGCAGGGACAATAATAGAAAATATTGTTATATACAGGTGAGCTTTGCAACAGATACAACATAAGCAGTTATACACATATTTCCATCCATCTTTGGTTTGGCTCATCAGGATAAAACAACAGGACAAACAAATGTGACTAGGTACATGTGTATATCAAATTATACTGTGTACACACTGCTTTTGTCGATTCACATTCCATTTCACTTCTGCGGTGAGAACTTTGGGATCTGATTGTGTTTTCAATTCTGCTGGTAAGGTGCCGCATAAATGCAGGGCTTTTACTGTACATTAGCTACCATTTGTTGCTCTTCTGATCGTGACTTTTTCATTTTTTTAATGAACTGACAGAAAATATTCTACATTAAATTCACAAGGTGATTTGTGGTCTTTAAGGCTGCTGTGTCTCCCTCTTGTGGGACTGAGAGTAATTACACAACCACTATAGCCTACGATGTATGACTGCAATCCTTCCTCTTAGTTTCCTATTTATCTGGAGCATCAGAATCTGGTCTTAGATCCTTTGCAGTTTTTTCTGCGACTGGTCCCATCACATCCCTTGATACTGTAGCCTACTATGGCTCTGTCGCTAAGATTGCTCCCCACTTCAACTATGGCAAAACAAACATTGCTGGGTGACACAGAACGCATTGCTACTTATGCACCAGTCCACAAACACCAGATTTAAATATCCAGTAGACCGCTTTTACTTGAAGCTGACAGACTTAATCAGCATGTCTAACTTGTTTGGCAAGTCTCTGAATGTAACTGGTGCTCATTTATATTTCAAGGTCCCACACTCAAGCTGAACATTGTGTTTATGAACAACAGTCTCATGAAACCGTTGTTGATATCAAATTATTTGCTTCTTCTCAGCTCTGATTACATGTGTAAGGGGAAGAGAACCCTTAAGTTTCAGTGATTTTCCTGCTTGTGTTTGCACAGATTACAGGTTTCCAGTCATGTCTTGAAGAAGAGACAATACCCACCTTCTAACATCAAGACAATTAACAGTCTTTGTGAAATAAACCACTAACCTTAAGTGGGAAAAGCAGCAGACACTTTTAAAGAGATATTTGAGCATTTCAGGTCATTTTGAGTTGGGGTAAGTTCAGTGATATACAGATATTACGTTCATCATCCACAAGCTACAATGAGGAGTGTGTCAGGATCTGAGTGGTTTAAAAACTACAGAATGTCCTGTGGGAAACCATGCTCCCCTGTGGATTCAGCAAAAAGCTCAGAGCTCATTAGCTAAAATGAAATATGCACAGTCAACATAAACAAAAAGCAAGGACATTCTGCAAAGTTCCTGGTAGCAATATTTGGAAATTATTTTCAGAAGTTTGTCTGATGTGCAAATAGTGAGTAAATGCAATAAAATTATGTAAAGGTGGAAACCAGGAAAACAAGCTTAATAACTTTAATGTCCCAGCAATTTAAAACTATAGCTGAGGTGACAATACACAGAAATGAACACTCTGAACTGACATTGATGTGATAGTAAATGAACAGAAGATTCTAGTAGTTACTGTGCACCACTTTTTACTTTCATTTGAGGTAAAAACAGGATATTTTGAACTTTGCAGACAATGTGTCTGGAAGGACATTCAATCAAGCATCCTACCAGCTGAAATACGAGATGTGCTTGTTTAGCGATAACAATCGAGTCAATGTGACCTCTGATGTTTCCGCTGTCAAGGACAACCAACAGGTATAGTAAAAACTAAAAATATTTTTAAGAAGTGTCATTACATTTGAGCTCCAAAGCCCCTCTGTACTGACTCACATATGAACTAGCTACCAGTTTAAATCACTGTACAGTGAAAGCGGACAAGTATGATCATTTTGAACATATATTTAAAGTACATCTTGAAATCTTATCTTGGCTATAACACAAAAGATTTAGATCTTTTTGACACAGAGGATCTCAATCTAGAGGAGTGGAGAGCAATCCAACTGTAAATAATACATTAACAGTAGAGATGGAGCAATTTTTAGGTTGGTCTGCATTGTCAGAGCACTTATGTCACTGCATATATAATTCATCGCCAACTGGCAACTCTAAATAAAAGTCAAAACAGGATCAACAGACACTCTGTCTCTGTTAAAGAACAATAGCAGCCAAAAACAATCACTACCTCAAAGACGACGCTGTAAAAACACCAGTTTAAATGCAAACCACCTCACAGAAATATTCCCCAAGAGGGTATTTAGCTTCACTGAGGTGCAATACATAATCATGCATCACATATTTTCCCCTGGTGCCTCTTCAGCAGCTCTCTAAACAAGTTCACACTTTTCCACAAACATGCTCTTTAAACCACACACACGCGAAACGCTTGGCCATGAAATAAAGCCCTTATTGTCGCTGCTGAATGCATGGCCCATATTTCCCATCCCAGCACAGACCCAAACACAGCCTCGCTGTATGAAGAATTCAATTATTCACCCTTCCTTCGCCTCTTCTCCCCTGAACACGCTGCAACCATCATGTTGTTCTCCTTCGCACGCATCTCATAATAAACTCCACGTTCCTCCGGCCCTCGTTCCCAAATGAATATCTGATCTCACCAAGTCTCCTCCTTTCCTCTGCACTGCACTGTCTCAAGTTTCTGCCCCTTCCTGTAGAGCCACCAAAGAGTCTGAGTTTTAATAATGAATTAAGGAGAAAGAGTAAGGCTCGGTCAGCAATTACTGATTAGATGGCTCAATTAACCCTTTAAAACTGGCCCTGCTGCACTTTCAGAGAGGGTTCAATATTTTGTTATGTAAGGGTACACCATCGGCAGCATCGGCTTCAGATGTTTGTGTGTAATTTTCTCTGCAAATGTCCGCAACCAACAGAAAATTAATAATTTCCTGTTCTCACTTATTAGCTTTTTTTTCAGCTTTCAGCCACCTCATTTCAACCAGTTTCCGTGGAGACACCTCAGTTGTCATGACAATGCTCAAAAAGGGGAAGTGGACCCTGTTTTCAAAGCCCAGAATAATCATATTCAGACAACATAAATTATAACAATTTACTTTATGCTCTGGTTATCAATCATCAACTTTTCGGTACCTTACCTAACTGCTTGAAGATGTGATTTATCAGAAGTATACAGCTCTGACAGAGATGTGACTTTAATGTAAGTTCCTATGTGTCCACTAGGGCTAAAACTAATGGAAATTTTCACTGTTTAATAACCTGTGGATTGTTTTCTCAACTAACTGATCAGTTTTTTGGTCTATAACATGTCAGAAAACGGGAAATCAATGTTTCCAGATGCTAAAATAACATCCTCAAATGTCTTGTTTTGTCCACGACCCTAAAGATATTTGGTTTATTGTCATAGAGGAACAAAGAAACCAGAAACTATTCAGTTGTCAGAAGCTGAAATCATAGAATTTGGATGTTTTTTTTCCCTTAAAGATTACTCCAGCTGACTGCTTGACTATCAAAATAGTTCTACAGTTAATAGTTGAAAACTAATTGATTAGTCGTTCGGTCTGTGAAATGTCTGAAAACAATCAAAAATCATTAATCAATCAGTTTTCCAAAAGCCTTGTTTGATTCACAATAGGGCTGCCACAAACGACGCGTCGACTAATCGCCTGAGCACGATACGTCATCAAAAGCAGAAGTGAGCGCGCAATGCAACAGAAATCACCGTCCGAGTGGAGCGCGGAACACGCATGGACATCCGCGCTGTATCGTGCATATATAGTATATGCATATATTATATACGGACAATACAGCGTGGACATCCGCGTTTACGATACAGCGCGGACATCCGCGCCGCATCGTGCATATACTATATATGCACGATACAGCGCGGATGTCCATGCGTGTTCTGCGCTCCACTCGGACGGTGATTTCTGTTGCATTGCGCGCTCACTTCTGCTTTTGATGACGTATCGTGCTCAGGCGATTCGTCGACGCGTCGTTTGTGGCAGCCCTAATTCACAATCCAAAATATTTTCAGTTTGTTGTCACAGAAGAGTAAAGAAACAAGAAAATATTTTAAAAAATAACAAGCTGGAATCAGAGATTTTTTTCTCAAAAAATTATTCAAACTGACTGTTCCATAGTCAAACCAGTTGGCAATCAATTCCATCGACAATGATTATCAACAAATGTCAATCAGTCTTTCCCAAAGCCCAAGATGGTGCCGTCAAATGTTTGGATTTGTCCACAACCCAAAGATATTCAGTTTATGGTCACAGTGGAGTAAAGAAACCAGAAAATATTTAATTTTAATATGATGCAATCTAACTTTCATTATTAAAAAGATGACCTTTTTGGATAAAAAGATTCCTCAAGCCGAATAATTTAATTATCAAAACTTGATCGGTTAATAATTAATAGCTTGATTTATTAGTTTATGAAAAAGTCAAGTGTTTTCCGAAGCCCAAGGTAATGTCCTTAAATGTCTTGTTTTTTCCACAACCCAAAGATATTGAGTTTCAGAGAAGTGAAGAAACAAGAAAACATTCAATTTTAAGAGGGTGGAATCAGAGAATTTGGACTTTCTTGTCTTTAAAAAGCTCACTCAGGCCGATTAATTATCAAAATAGTTGGTGATTAATACGTGACAACTAATCGATTAATCATTTCACTGTTTGGTCAGTAAAATGTCAGAAGATTGTCCTCAGATCTTACGTCTTGTTCATATCCTGAAAGATATTTAGTTTAGTGTCATACAGGACTTTTGTTCATAGAAAAATCACTCAAGTTAAATAACTGATCATCAAAACAGTTCAATCAACTAATCAATAATCTGATAGCTTGTTTGGTCCATAAAATGTCAGAAAATGATGGGGAAAAAAAAAAATCAATCAGTGTTTCACAAAGCCCAAGATGACATCCTCAAATGTCTTGTTTTGTTCAAAATCCACAGATATTTACTGTAAAAGCAGAATAAAGAAACCAGGACATTTTTGGATTTAAGAAGCTAGAATCATGGAATTGTTACTTTTCTATTTTATTTTGTCAAAGATTACACAAGCCAATTAATACATGATGAAAAAATTATTTGAGAACTAATTGAACTAATTTGCTGGCGCCTCTTGGCCAGGTCATGTTTGCAAATGAGAACTGGTTCTCAAACACTTTTATCTGGTAAAATAAAGGTTAAATAAATAGACAAAACAAAACTGATAAGTTGTTTGGTCTACAAAATGTCAGAGAATTATGAAGTATGTCAAACAGTGTTTCCCAAACTCCAAGATGATGTCAAATGTCTTGCTTTGTCCATAACCCCAAAAAAATTTAGTTTACTGTCATAGAAGAAGGAAACCAGAAAATACACAAATGTAAGAAGCTGGATAAAGAGAATTGTGGCTTTTTTCTTGATATGATTACGGTTGACTCATTAATAGTTAACAGTGTGGTCTATAAAATGTAAGAAAATTAGAAAATATGTCAGTCAATGTTTCTGCAAGTCCAAAATGACATCATCAAATTCAGTTTACGGTCACGATGGAGTGAATAAATTCAACCAGAAAATATTCAGATTTAACAAGCTGCAATCAGAGAATAAGGACTTTGGCTCAGAAAAACGTACTCATGTCGACTATTCGATTAAGAAAACAGTTTACTGATTGATAGTTGACAACAGACCGATTATTCAGTTAGTTTTTTGGGTCTAAACAATGCTGAATATGATGAAATATGGCATTCAGTGTTTCCCAAAGCCCAACATGACGTCCTCAAATGTCTTATGTTCACAACAACAACAACAACAAAAAAAGAAAATATTCAATTTTAAGAAGCTGGAGTTGGACTCTTTTTCTTTTCAAGATTACACAAGCAGATTTATTAATGATGAAATACTTGATTAATTTAATATGTGACGCCTAACCTATTAATCCAGTAACTGTTGCAGCTCTAACATCTACATAGACATTTTTTCCATATTTCATGTGGATGGTTTAACAGGGGAAACACCCATAAATGAGCAGCACATGAATGTACACGTGAATGTACATGTTTTAGTCTGGACTTCAGTCTCAATTATGAAACACAAAGTCAAAGAAATCCCAACAAAGTCAGCTTGAACAAACCTTGAGTCATGTTTGTGTAACAGACTAGCAGTTGAGTAAAGAGTTAACCTCAGGATTTACCAATAACAGTCTCGGGACGTTTTTTAATCACCGTGCTGCGAGTTGACGGTACAGACAGAACAAACCGTACTTTTTGCTCCTCGGCAGGGTTTTTGCATCTTTATCTGGTGTAAGTTCATGTCCTCCTGCTGTGTCCGAGTCAACGCGGCCACGAAGGCAACCAACATGACGAGCAGAAACAACACCTGGCGACACTTTGTAAACTTTAACAGGCTGCCAGACACGAAATTAAACTTATTCCCCAGACCGTGACATGTTATGGGACGTAACGTTTGAGCACAACAGCGAGCAGAAACACGAGAGTCAGAAACACACCGGCCGGCTCCATTTAAAAACGTTAGCCACGTAGCTAATATCTGCTAGCATCTGTAGACTCAACAGTGACGTTTAGCCGGCTAATGCTAACAGCGACACATTTATTATCTGTATTTATTAGCCGTGTTCGGAGTTTATCTGGTGTTCATCAAGCTCAGGACTCACCTGGTGTGGAGGGTCTCGCAGTCTGCCCGGTTGGACATATTTGATGGACTATTCGGTTGGAAGTTTGTAGGTGATTAGCTCCTCCTCCTACACAGAGACCAGCAGCTGAGCCGGGAGTCCCAGCAGCGGACCGCGGGCTGGACATCCAGAATACCACACAACTAATTTATTTATTTATTTATTTTTTTTATGAAAGGCAAGTCCAAAGAATGAGATTATCATCATTTCAGAGGGCTCTGGGTTACAATAAATTATTTAATTAATAAATACATCTTGACCATCATTAATGATCTTTATTTAATTCTTTAATATCCCCTTATTTTGTATCATTTTATTTTATTTTAGAAAACGTGCATTTGAAGTAAATAGATGTAAATCCATCCGAGTTACTGATTTACATTTTAGAAACTTAGAATAACATTGTACAAATTTTCCTGTCCATTTTAAATATGACGATTAAAATCCTTAAATATTATTTCTGATATGAACTAATTTAAATATTAAAATTAATTATTTGTATATATATATATATATATATATATATATATGTATGTATGTATGTATGTATGTATGTATGTATGTATGTATGTATGTATGTATGTATGTATGTATGTATGTATGTATGTATGTATATATATATATATATATATATATATATATATATATATATATATATATATATATATATATATATATATGTATATATATATATATATATATATATATATATATATATATATATATATATATATATATATATATATATATATATATATATATATATATATATATATATATAGTTTTCACCATAATATTTAAATTAGTCAGGTCAATTTATATTTTCTATGATACTGCAGAGCCTGAGCCATAAAGTTTAAATTTGTCAGTTTTCTAATAAACATTATAGAGGCTTAACCTTAATATTTAATTTAGATGGGTAAGTTTACATTTTATATAATATTACTGAGTCTTAACTTTAATATTTCATTAATTGAGGCAAACTTAAAATAATAATACTAGTCAGAAAATGTACAATTAATACAATAGGTCTTAACCTTAATATTTAGTCAGGTAAATTCATATTTTATATAATATTGTAGGTTCTTAAACCTTAATATTTAAACTAGTCATCTGAATTAAAAAATACTAATAACCTATTTCAATATTGGAAAACACTTTGTAGATAATGGTGAAAAAAATAACAGTGACTTGATTAATAAAAACATACTGTACTGATAAAAGAAAAGGCATTAGCAGGTAATTAAATCTATTCAAATACAGCATAATTCCCTCATAAGTACATGGGTGTACACAACTGAGTGTACATAGCTGCAGGTATCAACAAAACACCATATGATAGCACATTCTACTGGATTTGTATCAGTTTATGGTCTTTTGTTTAAATATATCCGTTTTGTGAATGTATACCATGTAAGTCCAATTAATAAAAAGTAAATAAAAGACTCTGAAATTAGATTTTGAGACAGCAGGGTGAGCCTTGAGTTAATATTCAGCACAGGAGTGCTACAATAAGTTTGCAATTAATCAACTAACCAAAACCACCTGTCATGCAGTTATTAGGAGGTTTTTGCTGGCAGATGTGAAACTGAAGTAAAATAAGCTAGAATATAGTCTTGCATTTTGCTTGGAAGTGACACAACTAAAAACGCAGTCATTATCAAATACATCCAATATTCACACGCATACATAAACAACTGTCAACACATCCATTGTCAAATATAAATATTTATTGTGATTGTTCTCTTTATAATCTACAATCATGATTATTAGAACATGGACTAAATAATAATGTAAACAATCATGTAAGATGCTATATTAATGGCGACCAGTAATGATGTGCATCAAGTAAAATTTAGTTACATTTTCTGTCTAAAAAGATGTCTATTTGAATATTAGAGTTAGGCTCAAATAAAAAGTGAAAATATATACTTTTCATTATCATCTTTGACCAACATCACAGTCAAGTTCCCTGGGTGAGATATCCGCATTGTGGAAGTTACAATTAAAAGCTACATTCAGATAGCAGAAGATATGTCTCTACTCTTGACATGATTTCATATTCTTGTCCAAACCATGGACTTAAATTAAGGTGCAGATTGTCACAGGAAAAAAAAAAACACACCAGACAATCTCACCCATTTACAAAACACTGGAAATATGCCAAAACTAACAACCAACTCTACAACATTCAGCACGCAATTGAATTGAGTTTCCTGACAATAACATTGTGCATGATTAAAATGCTCTGTTTACAACTACATATGAGCAGTAAAATTTGCTACAGTCACCATTCCTTGAAATGACAAGGTTTTAGGCACAAAGATGTCAATGTCATTGGAACATACAACATGTATTTAGGCCTTTTTTTTGACAACAGTAACTACAAAGTTCATTCTAAATACTGAAATAGTGCACTAAACAGTTACAACAAGCCACGCCACCTTGTTGTTTATTCAAAAGGACAGAAATTGTACACGTACTATAGTACAAACCTGACTCAATGCATATTTTATCAGTATCCTGCACAAGGACTGTTCAGGGGTACAAACGTATGCAGACAAGGACTCAAACACGTCAGTTCTTCCCCATCATCTTCAGGAGAAGCTACAGAGAAAGAAGGTCATAAAACTGGTTTTAGAAGTGTATAATATGACATAACCTTAAAATCTAAAAAGATATCAACAATCCTTAAATGTATGCTGAATTTTGTGAAAAACTATTAAAATAGATGAAGTATTTGTTAAAAAGTTGGCTGACAGCATCCAGGATCTTGAAACACTGTTGTCTATAGTGAAGGTGAAGTCCTGCCTATTCCAGTCAGCCTCATGGCACCTTATCTCAGCAAAAATATGTGTGGTATGTAGTCAACGGAGAGACACAAAAAAATGTTTTGTTCCCGTTACATATGACATCTGTCGATTTAAAAGATAATTTTGCAAGTCAACAAAGACTATATGTTTCTGTGAAACTGCACAAATTTTGCCATATTTCCAGAAGACCCATAATAAATCTATGACAGAAACAAGATGCATGATTGTTTTTGTGACAAAGATTTGTGAGTTTCAAGGATTCCATCATAGAAAATTCAGAGTTATAGGAATCATTGGAAACTGCCGTGATATACATGGTCTTCACAAGTGTTTGTACATTTTTGTCCACAACTGTATGTTACCAACACCAGCAAGGTTGTTATCTTGGTATATTTCATCTCAAGCTTAAAGAATCGCACACTAATCATATACTTTCACAGTTGGATGTGTCGACATTTCTGAGACAACCTGCAACTTTCTTGACTTGCAAAATTATCCTTTAAACAGACAAACATACACTGATCAGCCACAACCATATGACCACTGAGAAGTGAAGTGAAAAACATCGATCATCTGGTAATAATGCAACGTTCTGCTGGGAAACCTTGAGTCCTGACATTCATGTGGATGTTTGACATGTACCACCCACCTAAACAATGCAGGTCAATCAACCCCCAACCCCCCATGATAAAAGCAGTCCTTTATGCCAGTTGCCACCCTCAGCAGGGCAATGCACCCGACACACCACAGAAAGTGCTCAGGAGTGGTCCGGGGAACATGACAGAGCTACACTGTTCACCCAGGTTCCTCACTCCTCAGATTCACATCTTACTGAGCATCTGTGGGATGTACCAGGATAAGCCTGATATAGGTAGGTCCCACCCTGCAACCCACAGAATTCACTGCCACCATCCCGATGCGACAGGACATCTCCAGAGGTCCTGTTCAATGCCCCACTGGGTCAGAGGAGTTTCAGCAGCATAAAGGAGACCAACACAATATTAGGCAGGTGGTCATTATGTTATGCCTGATCAGTATATGTGGGATTCATGGCGCATTTCAAATGGGATCAAATAAGTTAATTTGGTAAAATAATTTCAGAAAGCTGTCAGTCCTAGAAGGAAAGACAGAGGACATCCTGGGAAAAAGCACGAGTCAATGATGAATCTAAACTATCGGTGTACCTTTGTTAGGTGATACTCTCCATCTACCAACTGCTCAATGATATTGAAGTGGTCTGTATTCGCCACATCCTCCATGGTCACACTCAGTCCTGACTCTTCCAAAGCCTAAACAGACAAAATAAAAAGAAGGGTAATGTGAAAAAAGCTAAGGAATTAGTACATATACACATTCATTTCAGAAAGAGTTTAAACTTTATATCTCAGGAGTACATAACTACAAGTTGGATGAACCCGATAGCATTTATCTCAGTCATAAGTACTGACTTTATAGTATTCTTCGGACTGCTTGCGAAACTCCGGCGAGTCGTTCTCAGCGACAGCCACAACAATCTGGCAGCTGGAGGAGGAGAGTTTGAGCTGAGGGACCAGTTTGCTAGGGCTGTTCCTCACCGCCACCTCCCTGCCAACAGCAGACACCAGGAAACAGAGCAGTGAGGCACCGACTGGTACAACAGAGGACAATTACAAAGAGGCACACAAAGAGATCTACAGCTTCACATTGAGCATCGCAGCACACAGTCTGAACAAGGGGCGGTCACATACAAGTAGATTACTGCAGGGTTGCTCAACCTAACCAGACCATGAGCCAATGTTCAGATCTGGAATTTTTAGTTTGAGGAAGAGATTATATGTACAAAAAGATACAAAGTATACTTCAAGACTGAAGGCAAAGTTGTATATCCAACAACTCCAGTGTCCAAAGCTGAGAAATTACAGATTACCGAGAGTAATCAGACTGAGAAGGAAATTGCTTAATGTGTTTACATGTTGTGAGAGTGTTGAGTTTATCTGGTAAGTAATAATATTACATCCCTTCCCATCCAGGGGCACTCTTTAGTTTACCATTACTCCCGCAGCGTTGCGGCACTTATGACAGATAATTCAAAACAACCAAACACGAGCAGAATTATCTTTATTACATACACTATTCCTTGTCAAAACCTGCAGTTTACATTATCCACAACGCAGCTCAACTCCTCACTGTCATTGTGAAGATTCCAGTGTGTTATAGTGCATTTATGTAGTGTTGGAATTTGGCAAAAATGTTGGTACACAACTTTGTGAGAAGTTGATGAAAGTACATTTTTGCTTGATAATAAGAGACTTTTTATTAATGATGCAAATTCATCTGTTGCACATATATTTTTTGCTAACATTTATTTTGTAACATGGTATTCGGTTGTTAGTGTTAGTTGTGGACACAGAGTGGCCTAGATTAGCTTAAAAAGCTATTTATTATCAGTAATCCAGATAACAAATCAGGCAAAGAAATATTTAGTGGCGATCAGCTATCAACATGTTGATGAGCGATTAAACACATAAACTTTGGAGCGTCCATGTTGTTTCCACTTTCCACCTTTAAGACCAACTTGGAGGCTGAAGACAGTGAATTCAAAGTCCCGTATTGCGTCTCCCCCTTTTTTTAAGCAAATTAATCAGAGTCTCACATGTCCCTAGAATGTGTCTTTCAATTTTTCAGCTCAAAATACCACAAATGGTGTTAACTTCACCGTGACTGTACAACCCCTGGTTTTAGTCCTGTTGTAAACAGACTGTTTCAGTGTCTGTAGCTCTAAATGCTGCTGTCCACAACCCCTTCAGGAAGAAGACTCTCTCTGTGTCTGTAATCAGTGTCTTTCAGATTAATTAAAAGTAACATGCACGGGTTCTGTGTCCTCACTGGTGTTTTCTGATGTCTGATTACTCTAACAAAGTGAGCATTAGTCTGCGAAGGTAAGCAAACCCAGAACATGTGCAGAGTGTCCATTTTATAGGGATGGTCGGAGAGTGGGTCAGAGGGTAGGGAGGGGCTGTATGTAAATACCAAGGTGAATAGTGGTTAGTTTGCCTATAGTTGCTAATCAGTGACAAACGGTAAGACAACGAAGAACAAAAGGTGACTGAATCAAGCAGTCCAGTAGGTAACAAAAGGGAAGAGATGAGGGATCTGACAAAAACTAGCAAATAACAAAAGATAAGAGAATTGTGAATAACAGTGGGTAATGGAATGAAGGCGTGGCATGTGACACTAGAAGGAATCTGTAGCAAAAGATGTGCTATTTCTTCATCAAAAGTATGTAACAAACACATCACAGTGCATGTCATTGTACAAAAAGGTGCTATTTTATGCTCTGCAGCAAGATACTTACTCTGTCATCTTCAGGGGTTCCATGACGTAGGTGGACAGGATGGGCAGGAGGTCATATATGCCACTCACAAGGAAAGCACCTAAAAGACATTTAAAGAATAAATAAAAGTATATCAGTTACACCACATGTGCCTCAACCTTGGAATTCTGAGCATCTCATTACTTAATATTAAAAAGAGGCAAACCACTATCTCATACATCGGTCCACCGTCTCAGATGTCCAGAATTTGCCAATTTGTTATCTGGTACCCAAAACTAAACTCTAAAATATTTTTTGGCTGAATCTTGAGTAATTTCATAGGTTCAGATTTTTCAATTATTGACCCTTCAAAATGGAGATAAGATTAAAATCTCAGAAGAGAGCAGCAGCAGGGCCCCGAAAAGTTCTTAGTATTGTAAAAATGTGTTTTAAAAAAAGTCTAAATGTAAAAATACTGTCTTTTTTGACATTTCACCAGTGTTATCCTCTAATTTTAGTAGTATCTGATGTGTGGCAAATATAGTTGTGACAGCACTTGACAATAAACATGAGATTTATCGTGAATATTGTCAAATTATCATCAGTTTCTCTGTTCAGTGTGCATTTCAAGTATATGTATAGAAACATTTTGGAAGGCAAAGTAAGTGTCGCTTGTTATATTCCAGCTTGAAGACAACATGGAAACAACCTGTATGTTGCACATGTATTGACATTGATGTATAAACTTCAATGCACATCTGTTATCTGAGTCCATGTCACCATTTTGTCAAATCAAAATAGCAAAAAATGGAACCTTGGCTTGCCACACATCATATTCTACAGATGTTAGAGGCCTCAAAAGTTGGTGAAATGTCAACCAAAGACTGTTTTCAGTGGAAAATATGGATGCATCCATGTATACACGTTTACCGGAACTTTCCAGGGCCAAAATACTACCCTTGTTTGAAAATATTGCACCATTTTTAAGGGCCAACAATTTAATATCAGAGTTCAGCTGAGGCCATTCAATCATTTGGATATGCTAGAAATTATTTTGTCTGTGTCCTCAGCAAATGTCATGGCTGTGGAAATGGTATTTGTGGACATACTGAACTCTTAAAATTACTTCCCAGGTAGATGTTTTTTGAAGGCAGGCATTATAAACATCCACCAGTCTGAAGACACATGAAATTCTTAAAATTCAGCTAGAATTGTTTCAGGTCTGAACTGACCCCTGACTTGTCCTGTTTCACCAGGTACACCTCACCTTTGATCTGAGGTGTGATGCTGTACTGCGACCAATCAGTGGAGAGAACCATTGCAGCCAGGTGAGCCCCAGCAGAGTGTCCACACAGGTACAGACCACTGAAGGACAGAAACACAAGTGTGTTCATACTGAGGACGGTGACATTTTATGAAACAGAATTTCATTATAATGTGACACATGGAGCTGAACTTTCCTCAAACAGGGTGATGAAGTCGAGGAAGAAAACTGCTACCTGATGTGAGAATATTGCTGCACCACAGACACAACACTCCTGCGCACTTGTGACACCATCAGGTCCATGTTACCTGAAAATGAGGCCACAGGCAGAAGGATAACATTTTCATTTTGTCCTCTTGAATGATCCCTCTTTCCCCCAAGAAGAACTTCAGCACACATAAAAGGACTCCTACCTTTGGGCGCGATGTCGTAACCAACGGCAACCACCACTACGCCTTTATCAATAAGAGGAACGGCCATGAATCCAGACTCCTCCTTGCTGCACAAGTCGCCAAAATTAAAACCCACAAAGAGAAATCTCATTATGAAATGTAGACAGAGCTTGAGACTCTACCTGAGGAACTGCCAGTAGCCTCCATGTAGGTAAACGACTAGATGGACGTCTGAAAAAGAGCAAATGAGGCCTGTTAATCGTCATGTGTGATTCCAGCTTCAGCATCTGTTAGCCAGCTGCATATGTTCATACCCAAAGAGTTGGTTTTGGGTATGTAGACGTCCAGTTTTTCACCATCTCCTTCCCCATATGGCACATTGAGTAAAGTCTGAGCCAGATCTCGGGCTTGTTCAGTACCTGAACAACACACAGCATCAAAGTCATAGTGATCAATACAGTGATTGTAACTATTCCGTTTGCCAATGTTGCAAATCACTGTGAGATGGCTATTAGACTGATTTTTGCATTATTAGATCTTTATGACACTGTAAGTAACAACATGAATGATGGCTCAGTTTCAATAAGTGTCCCAGGAAGTCACAATTGTGAACCACAACAGCAGGTAAGTAGAATGCAGCTATCATTAATGCACTTGTGCTTTTCCTGCTAAGACAACTCAAGTGGTCTACAGTTAAACAGGCCTATTCAATTCATCCATCCATCCATTATCTATACACCGCTTAATCCTCACTAGGGTCGCGGGGGGGGGCTGGAGCCTATCCCAGCTGACTCGGGCGAAGGCAGGGGACACCCTAGACAGGTCGCCAGTCTGTCGCAGGGCCACATACAAAGACAAACAATCACTCTCACATTCACACCTACGGGCAATTTAGAATAATCAATTAACCTCAGCATATTTTTGGACTGTGGGAGGAAGCCGGAGTACCTGGAGAGAACCCACGCATGCACAGGGAGAACATGCAAACTCCATGCAGAAAGATCCAGGGAAGATCCCGGGAAAGCCGGGACGGGATCTTCTTGCTGCAAGGCGAAAGTGCTAACCACTACGCCACTGTGCAGCCCCCTATTCAATTCAGTTCTATGCTATTCTATTTATATACTAGTTGGGTCAACTCACAACATGTGTCGCTTCACACAAGGGACAAAATTTACACAGTGAAACCTGACAAATCCAAACCCTATGTAATGAGGTTTCTTCATTTTTTTTACACTCAGGAAAATAGAGGCGCTAGCTGGGAGCAAAAATAGTTCTTCAAATTGATGACACAGAAGAACCATCTTCAGTTCCACAAAAACATCTTTTAGCAATAAGTCCTTTAAAGAATGATTTCTTCAAAGGACACTTTAAAGAATCCACAAATTTGCCTCCAAAAAAATTTTAAAAATTGTTTTTTCAGGCTGCATAAATGGCCTTCCAAAGAACTTAAAAGAAAATATGTCCTTTATGGAACTATTATCCTGATAGTTCTTTGTGGATGACACTCATTATAACTTGATAACACATCTACATAACTGTTGAAGCAATTTTCAGACAAAAAAGTAAGGAAGCATTTCTGGGTGTCTTCCAGTACAATAAATTTAATATTTAGGTTTTTTTTGGTCATAATATCAGAACAACATATTGCAAGACATGAGCTGGAGATTTATGAAATTTGGATTGGCATTTCTCACTATTTTGTGATGTTTTACAGACCCAATGAGTAATCAGTTAAATGAGAAAATAGTGGTTAGTTGTAGTTTTATGCTTTTACCAGCCACCAAGCATAAATATTTAATAACCTTTACTATATTAAAGAAGCACATAAAGTATGAGAAGAACCCTTCCCCTTAAATAAAATGGTTCTTCAACTGCTGATGGCGCTTTAGAGAAGCAGAGGGCCTTATATATTATGTTCCTGTGAGTCTGCATTTCAATCAAGAAGAAACAAATTTGTGTAGTTTTTAAATGCATTATCAGTTTCTTGTTATTTTTATCTCTCCACTTAATCTCCACTATAATGAAAGACTCAGTTCCCCAAAGAAGTAATTTTATTTCAACTGGTATCTCCATATAAATGTAGTCTTATAATTAGTGTGTAGACTATTCAATTTTTCACATCTTAGTGGTTAGATATGACAGATACAACATTTATAAAGCACTACATTTAGCTGTTATTTATCAATATCGAAAAAGCAACCTGATTGCACCACCTCAGAGTGTTAAGTTTGTTCTTCTGTTTTACTTTACAGCAGCTGGCATGGAGACAAGAACAGCATGCAGCTTGCATCTTTATTATTGTGAATCAGTAATTAATGACCTAAGTACAGGAATCATATATTTTTAATAGCCTATTTTTATACACAGCCCATGATGGTGAAGGTAGAAAGAAAAGCAAGGTAAAAACTGCATATGCAACAAAAAAAATCACAGAGATCTTATCCATTGAAGTCTGTACGCTGCTTACAGTGAAAAAAGAATATATCAACATTTCTTATTCCACAAAAACAAATGAATCACTTCTGCCAGATGTGTCTAACTTACCCATCTAGCTATAACTATATCCAATTGATGTCAGTTTGTTGAAATTACTACAAACCTGCCACACTGTGCTGACCTAATTTAATGTATGCTCCAAAATATGAACAAATTTGTGTGGAGCAGATGCAGGAGCTGGTAGTACAAGACTAGAATCAAGATCTGCTATTAATATGAGTCTAATCAGTGCAGTTTTTACCTCAGAAACGCACATTTAAAAGGTAACTTACAGTGGCAGCTCTTACAAATATTCGACAGTGACAGATTTTCTCTGGTATTCAATATCTGGCTCGACACCTGCCCTGCCGGCTTCCTGATCGCCTCCAGCGGCCGGTTTCTGTGTAGTGAAGTAGATAAGCTTTTAAAAACAAACCGACCTTCCTTCAGCGCCTTCACATGGGCCTTGATCACGTCGTCTGCAGACATCCTGTGGGACCACCTGCTGGGGGAATACTGCCGCTCCAGCTCCTGCAACACACGGACAGTCCTGAGAGCCGAGCGGCCACGAAACCAAGCCGAACACCGAACACCGAGCAGCGAACACCGAGCAGCGAGCAGCAGATCAGCGGAGAGAAGCCGCAGCACAGCGCCCTCTGCTGCTGCCGTCTGAGCACAGAGTTACTGTCTCATTGTTTGGTCCAAAACAGGAATAATGGAATAACGTTCAAAACAGGGAAACAGAGGAAAACACAGGGCCACGTGGCACGGGAGGGAAAAAAACTAATTCCTTAAAAAATACACATACACATACACATACACATACACATACACATACACAGATAGACAGATAGACAGATAGACAGATAGACAGATAGACAGATAGATAGATAGATAGATAGATAGAAAAATCTTAGACCAGTCTTGTTTCTTCAATTTCTGGTTCATTTTATGCCTGGTACAAACAATGTAAAGGTACATTTGTTTGGACAAATATAATGATAACAACAAAAACAGCTCAAAAGAGTTTGAGCTGATATCTAGCCATTTTCCATGGTTTTCTTGCTAACAACCAAAATCACTTAAGTTCTTACATCAATAGCTATGGCATTGTGCTGCCATAAACAGTGCTTTTAGGCATTCCATATTTTCTTTTCTGTCTGTTTTAGTCACATGATACACACAGGGGTTAGTACTTGATTCATAACCATTGTTTCTGATGACTACAGCCATGCATCTTGGCATGCTCTCCACCAGCTTCTGACATTGTTCTGCTGTCACAGCAGCCCATTCCTGTTGCACAAATTCAAACTAATTTGCTTTGTTTTTGGGCTTATGGGTCTCTATTTTGTGTTTGATGATTTTTCCACAGGTTTTCAACTGGATTTAGATCTGGTGGTTGAGCAGGCCAAGGCATGGTTGCAGTGTTCTGGTTCTCCATCCAGGCTGTAACTGACCTTGTCGTGTGGCAAGCAGCATTGTCTTGTTGGGAAATCCAGTCATTGGAGGCAGGTAAGAGTTTTCCAGCTGATGGAAGAAGACTGTGTTCAAAAGTAGCCCTGTACATGACCTGGTTCACTGGCCCTTCACACAATTGCATTTGCCCTGTTCCACTTATACTGAAACAACCCCAGATCATCACTGATCCACCCCCACGTTTTACTGTAGGGGCAGACAGTCTGGTTTGTAGCTTCTTCAGGTTTCCTCCTAACCAGTAAGTTGGCTGGAGTGGGCATCAACTGAAAATTGGATTCATCACTGAACAGAAGCTTAGTCCAATCATCAACAGTCCAATCCTTGTGAGCAAAGAGTAACTGGGCTTTCCTCTGCTTTTTGCCGATGAAGGGCTTCTTCTGTGCCCTGTGTGACTTTAGACCAGCTTCAACAAGTCGGTTTCCAACTGTCCTTGCCGAACAAGTCACATTTCTCGAGAGTGGTCACTCATTTTTAAGGTCCCTGGAGGTCTGATGACGATTTCTGACACAGGAACAGATGAATGCACGGTCATCTGGTGGGTAGAAAGACGTTTCCTGCCACGACCAGCCAGCAGTTTGGTAGAACCACGTTGGACTTGTTTTTCCTTGGTGTAATGAACTCGTCTTGGAGATCTTGAGTTTTTTCTCAGATCTCTCACTCAAGCCAATTCCCAGCAGTGCCAAGATGGCTGCCTTTGTGGCTTCACATAATTCTTTAGTTTTAGGGGTTATGTGAGCGCTGACAACTTCTGAGTTGTGCTACAGCTTGAATGTCAGCAGGAAACCACTGTAGGCCTTTGCATGTGCAGTGCTGCTGATGACATGAAATGGCCTCTTATAGACCCTGGGAATATAATTAAGCTTGAGCATGTCAAATAGGACATAAAGTATTATGGAATCATCTACATTTTTTGTCATGTTCATTGTATTCTTCAGGTAATATACCTTTAGTGGTACCAGGCATTAAAATGAACAAGAAACTGAAGAAAACAAGGATGGTCTAATCATTTCTTCCATGACTATATACTGTTGACAAAGTACTGATATCCAGTATAAGGAGGTGCGCCCTCTGTATTAGACAGCCATTTGCAGACGGTCCCTGATTTCCTGTTGGTGCGGTTAATTCGTATAATCCTGCGATTTTTCTACGTCCGCGGATCTGATAATGCAGAAAGAACAAGAAAACAGTAAAAGTCAAACTCTTACGTCTCTCTCCATTTTAGTCCAGTGCGTCATTTTCTCTGCTGAAGTGATCGAACTGTCTGCCTGAATGAAGCAACATGTGCTCAGCTGATCTGCTGGACTTTACTCTCAGCTCAGAAGAGTCAACACATCGATCCGCTGCTGTGTGCGGAGCAAACTTTAAAAACTGCAAAACTGCTCCTGTTTCTTTACCTCCATGACTCTGCTTCCAGTGAACTCTTCGACAGGTGGTGGAACTGTCAGCAGCCGAGCTAAAAACAAATGCGGAAGAGAAACATCCAGCAGCTATTTACTCTTTATTTACATCCACCAGCTGACAGACCACGTGACTGATGATGCTACAGTGCAGCTGCTGAGTGGGAAGCTTTTGTTTTGCTTCTCTTCTGGTATTTAACGTTTAATTTTGATTGTTTGTGTCTAATTTTGTTTATTTTGTATCTCTATGTAGATATTTTGTGTGTCTGCATTAGATTATTGGCTTGTTCAAGTTGTGTTTTCCTAGTTTGGTTGATTTGCATCTCTTTTGTGTCACATTTGAAATGCCTTGTCAAATTCTTACCAAAACGTGAGACAGAAATACCTCAGAACCACAATAAAAGCTCCTAAGGAGATGCAATATTACCAAAATGTGACACAAAACGACCAAAATTAAATGTAAATGACCACATACACATACAGAAATGACCATTATGGGACACAAAGCAACTATTACAAGACGCAAATTGACTACAAACAGACAGAATGACCACAAATACATGCATAGATGCAAAAGGATTCGAATGAGACATGATGGAAAGGCAGAGCAACCAAAATGAGACAAAATGACCAACAAATTGACACACAATTACCTCAAAGAGACATAGAATGGCTACCAAGAGAGTGACCATAACATAAATAACCAAAATGAAATATAAATGATCACAAAGATGCAAAAGAATGCAAACAAGTGAACAGTGTGAGACACAAGACAACCATGAAAAGATACAAAATTATCCCAAAGAGGGACAGAATAGCAACAAAAAGACAGAAATGAGACATAAACTGATCTCAAATGGACACAGCAGAGATGTAATTCAATCAAAATGAGACAAAGTAGAATAAAATATGTGACTCCCCATCCACACACACATCAACATTCAACCGTCTCTGAGAGGACTGCTGCTGCTTATGTATGAATGGTTTTACATTTTGTAAATTATAGTCACTGTGTGTTTTATTTATTTTTAAATGTTTTTAATGCTCACTAATAAAGGTTTTTATATGACATTGTTTGCACTATCAAATCCTAGTGGGAAACAGCATTTTGTTTCAGCCTGCGTATTTTGGAAATACCATGTGAGAAATGACAATAAAGAAACCTATCTATCTATCTATCTATCTATCTATCTATCTATCTATCTATCTATCTATCTATCTATCTATCTATCTATCTATCTATCTATCTATCTATCTATCTATCTATCTATCTATCTATCTATCTATCTATCTATCTATCTATCAGACAAGAAGACAAAAAGTTGTAGATCAAAGTAATCATAAGTCACATCTTTGTGGCTTTCAGGCTGGGTGTCTTGCTCTTCTGCTGAAAAGTGAACGGCCTTTACGACCTGTTGTTTCATTATCTGATCATCAGAAGAGTATCAGCTGATTGACTTATTTTGACACAGGCCCCCTCTTTAACCCTTTGATGCACAACATGGGTCAAAAGTGACCCGTATTCAATGGAAAATGGGTATCTCTTGACCCATGTTGTGCATCAAAGGGTTAAGGCAGGTCCTGAAGTTCAGTCAGGAAGCAAGACTCACTTTTTTAAGGCCGTTGTCTTGTTAATGTTAATGTTAATGTTTCCATTCAGATTTATTTCTACACCACAGATAACAAGAGACAATAACTTGCTTTTTGTGTTGTTTAACCTTCTTTGGCACTGCATAAGTCATTCTCAGTGCACTTGCTCATTAACAGACGTGTAGCGTCTTTATTTCTAGACTTACTGAGCACTTTTCAAAACTTAGTCCTTTTAAAAACAATAAAACACTCATCCTTTAAAAAAAAAAAAAAGCGCTCGCTCACCAGAATTACGCTCTGATTGGTCAGTTCTGGCGCCGGCGCTCTCTGCCGTCCTAAATAGCGGAGTCGGATTGGTTCTGAGCGTCACGTGACTTAACGCCTATTGGTGTATTTCCCGATAAATCTGCCGTGAAACGCCGGCGCGCCATTTTCAACTGTTTGGTTCAGCTCCAAAATATCACAGAACTTAAATCGACAATAGCTTACACTTAGTTAGTGTTGGCGTCAACCGTTTTACTTTGCTTTTGTTATTTATTATAGTTTATTTATATCAAAATGGACTGCGTGGACTTTCCGAGAGTTCTGCCAAATTCGCCGAGGAAAGCTCGGGGACAGATCCAGGTTCGTATCTGACTGATTAAACACTTCTTAGGATAATCCAAGCCTACAGGACACAATATCTGCTAACTATAGCTCTATACCTGAAGGCGTGCTGTATGTTTATTTACTGGTTTTCGTATCTGAACGTCGTCCTGAGTCTGACTAACAACCCCTTTGTTGCTCTTCGCAGGTCATCTTCGGACCGATGTTTTCAGGCAAAAGGTGAAAAAAAGTCCAAACAGCACGTTTATAGGATTGTGATCAACCGCTGTTATTCGTGATACGTTTTTAAAGTAATGCTAAAACAATAATGAAGTGATATTTTCCGCCCACACTTCACCATCCCGCCAAATTCTGCTTTGTTCATCCAGCTCCCATCTGTTGTGAAACCTACAGCTGACATGTTTAATGTTAACAACTGTACATCAGCATCTGCAACTTTAGGATCATGCCACACTGATTTTGCCCCCTTTTTAACTTTTAGTAAACATGACAAATAGTATGCATTGCCACATGCTTGTGAATTTAACGAGACTGGGAGTGTCATGTCTAAAAGTGAACTTTAATGTGCAAAATACGCATATTGATTTGACTAAAACTGATTTTTACTTTGCAGCACTGAACTGATGAGAAGAGTGCGTCGTTTCCAGATAGCCCAGTACAACTGCCTGGTCATCAAATATGCCAAAGACACACGTTATTCCGATCAAGGGATGGCCACACATGACAAGTAAGCCCTCTGTTTATTTTTACTCTTTGTATTTAGTTATGCTGCTCATATTTACACAAATACAGTTAGCATTTGGGGGAAATAATGGGTGCAAAAGGAGGCATTAACGCAGTAATCCAGCTATATGCAGTTACTTAACATTAACAAGTACAGCACAGGCATAAAGGACTCTTGGTGGAAACATAACATGGAATAATACTGATAATGTATATCTGAAATATAGTCCCTGATAAGACAGTATCACAGGTTTATTTGCTGCCCTTTAACCACTGTGTATACTGTATATCACCTGCCTTGTTGATGTTTTTATTCCAGCAACATCATTTACCTACTTCATGCATATACAGTGTCAGTAACGCTGTATGTCTGTTTAATAACTGTATTTATTCCTGTCACCAGAATTTGCTCTTACTAAACATGCTCCATTAAACATATCTGTAACTGTACATAGGAGTTCAGCATTTGTCCTCCTCTCTTACACCTGTTGCCCTTGTTTAATTTAAATACATGTTTTTTTTTGTACAAGTACATTGAGAGCAGAGAAAAACTGTCAAATTCCCTGTATCTGTACGCACATTAGGCTAATAAAGCTGATTTAGATTCTGTGAAACATAAACAAGCACAGCACTTAACTTCTTATCTAAAACTGAAATTTGAAGGTATAGAAACCAGGAACTGGATTTGCTGCTTTTGAAACCGTGCAGTCAGAGAGAAATCTGCCTCTTTATAAATCTGGGTCATGATGTCTGTGCAAAAGCTGACCTCTAGTGATGAGAATCCTCAGTAGATTTTCCTGCCAATGGTTGTTATGGTTGACCTGGAATAAAACAAGGAAGTCTTACAAATAGATGTTTGGAATGTTATTGATTTGTGAAAGAACAGACTAACACAACACAATACACCCTTTTTCTGATAGAAATTAAGTTTTTCTCCTTATTCTGTTCATCTTTCAGAAACACAATGGCAGCTGTACCGGCCAATCGTCTGGGGGATTTGCGGTCTTTGGCACTGCAAGCCTGTGTCATTGGAATTGATGAGGGACAATTTGTAAGTTTCTATAAATACTCTTTAATTTTCCCTTTCTTTGGTGTTAACTAGTTCACATTCATGCTCTCTGAACTAGTAAATGGTGCTAATTAGAGTTATCCATGTGTGCAATCAGATCTTGGTGTTTACATAGAAGTAAATAAAGTCATCACTAACTAGTGTGTGCATCTTTGGTGTTGTAGTTTCCAGACACTGTGGAGTTTTGTGAGGAGATGGCCAATTTAGGGAAGACAGTCATCGTAGCTGCCTTGGATGGAACTTTCCAGAGAAAGGTGAATATCTTAGTTTCTACGTCAGCGTGTTGCTGTCCAACAGATGAACTCTGTGTGACTCTGAGCATGACTGAAAACGGACATAACAAGATGTCCAAAACACAGGCGACATTTTTAAGGAAGAGCTGAACAATCTGCCCGTGTAACACTAACACGTTCTATTGTGTCTGTGCTGTCATTGTAATGCAATTATACCTCCATCTAGTCTGCGGTGCTGACTGCTTTTCTGCTGTCCTGTGCATTCTTGTAGCCATTTGGAAACATCCTGAACCTCGTGCCTCTAGCAGAGAGCGTCGTGAAGCTCCACGCCGTCTGCATGCAGTGTTACAAAGAAGCTGCCTACACCAAGAGGATAGGAGCAGAGAAGGAGGTGAGGAGGCAAAGAACCACAAGAAAGTTTTGGCGGGGAAAAAACGGGTCAAACGCTGCTAAATCCTCTGAACCCCAAAACTTACTAGCATGTTTAGAAGGTGATTATGCCATTTATTGGAGCTAGAAATTAAGAATTTTCATATTCTTAAATTTAGGATGATCACGGAATGTAGCATGCCATCTGTCCATCTACTATCTATACACCACTTAATCCTCTGTAGGGTCTATCCCAGCTGATTTGGGGAGAAGGCAGAGTTTACCCTGGACAGGTCACCAGTTTATCACAGGGCCGAATAGAGAAACAAACAACAAAGCACACTCAAATTCACACAGACAAACAATTTAGAATCACCAATTAACCTCAGCATGCTTTGGACTGTGGGAGGAAGCTGGAGAACCAGCTGAGAACCCACAGAGGCGCAGAGAGAACATGCAAACTCCACACAGCAAGATCCCAGACCAAGATCCAAACCCAGGACTTTCAAGCTATGGGGCGACCATGCTAACCACTTCACTACCGTGCTGCCTGAACATGCCATTTCATTTCATTAATCTCATTTAAAAATTAGCTAAAAAAATAAACCATTTAAGCAGATTTTTTTTTAAACAAAAAAACCTAGACTTCTTTTAACAACAATGAGGTCAATAGCAACTTGGCTGCAACCAACAGCTGTGTGACAAAAATTCAGGGGCGTTTCAGCTGAACTACATTCTGTGTTAACATAGAGCAGATGGGAGACGAAATACAAATGGTTAAATATCTACATTATGTAGTTGTGTTTTTCCTCCCATTATCACTAACACCTCTGGGAATTTGAAAGAATGCCAACCCCAGGTTTTTCCAATTTTTGTAAAACAAACCAAATTATACTTTCAGATTTTCTTTTTTTTGGTGGGGTTAACTGTTTCATACTGCACAGAAGATGTTTCTCAGTTCTCTCTACGGCTACTCATGGTTCTACTGCTTCCATAGAGGTGCAAGGCTTTCTATTCCAGTGAAAAATGAGCCCACAGTGACGAAACACACCCAGGAACTACTTGGGGTTCAAAGGGTTAAGTGAATTTTTGATGAGACAGGACGGGGTTAATAACTCTACTAGGGTTTATTTCCTGTGTGAAATAGATAAATTCAAACAAGCATCCAAGAAGGGTTTAATCAAGAGCAACTGGACTAACAATGATGTGGACTGTGAGATGTTAAAAAAAGCTGTTAGATGTTCATTTTACCAAAACCTGACAGAGCCTGGGTCTAAAAGGCTTAAACTAAAATTCCAGTGGGATGAACATGTGCTTGGTTTCTCATCTTTCATTCTACTGAGCCACTGTGTCCATATTCCCACTCTGTGTAGTAGGTTTAGAAGATTGGGGAGAATGTGAAGCAAATCTGTTAATTTGTTTGGCAGGATGAAAGTGGAGGTGTTTCTCTTTTTTACTTAAATTTTAATTAACTATCAACTGTGTGTGCTGTAGGTGGAGGTGATCGGTGGAGCTGACAAATATCAGGCGGTGTGCAGAAAGTGTTACGGAGGTCTGACGGTGGACAAAGAGAACAGTTTTCTCTTCAGGAATGAAACTCCACAAAATGCCCTCACAGGAAAACTTGTGGACCCCGGAGTTCCCAGGAAGCTTTTCTCTTCTCTCCACCTCTGAAGACAAAAATAAGACTTGGCACAGGAAAACTTTATTGGTTGTGTTTGTGTGTGAAAGTAATGAGTGAAACTGTTTTATCTTCTTAATAATAACTTTTGTTTTAAAGCTGAATCAGTTTCTGCTGTACTATTTGATAATCAGCCTGTTAATTTCTTCTGGTGTCTAATTGTTGTGATGCATCATTTACTTGAAATATCTTGAAAAGCACTTAATAACTCTGGATATAAGGACAATGGCAACCAACTCACTGGTTTCACTACATTGTGGTGTTCATATCTGTAATTTATGTTTGGGTTGCTTTTTACATCTTTAACTGTAGCATTATTTTATTAAATCTAAGGTGTTGCAATATTTTCCTGTTTAACAAAATGTACTTTTGCTATTATTCATAAGGAGGAAAGGTAAAAACTATGTATTGCAGATCAGAAATGGTATAAAATAAAATCTACAGTTTCAAAACACTGAATCTGTCATTAGTTTTCATAGAGATGGTTGAGAAATTCTCCTTTCATAATGTAAATGTTTTTAACTGCTGCACAAACTTTGTAATATGTAATCTAGAGCCCTCACATCCAACAGTAGACCAAAATAACCAGTTTATGTCTTGGCATGCTCCTCTGTTGTGCAGTGAGCTGAGTGTATCCTCTGTACTCTATATAAAACCTGTATTACTGCAGTGGATGATTAGACTTAACATGATGTGATTTATATTCTATGTACAAAAGCAGATCACAGTTATGCTTCTGCCCCCCATGACATAAAATCAAAACAAATGAGAAAAGTAACTGCACAACTCAGTGGTAAAAACATACAAACAAGAAAATCCAAGCAAAATCTGACCAGTTTTTATAAAACATTTAATGTAGGCATCACAAATCATTCTGGTCTCACATCTACAACATGAACCTTAATGAAATGTACATTAGTCTAACTTCTTATTTATCTTTGAGCAAAGTTTTAAAAGTGGACAACTTTTTACTTTAAAGAAGTAAATCATCACATTTTAGCTTTTCTTTACCTCTAAGGCCAAAAAAGTTGAAGCTAGAAATGGTACAGGTGCAGTTTAAGAAGAAAATTTGAGTCATTTAAGCTGGTAGTCATCAAAGAGCTTCACTGATTTTAAATATTATTTTAAGAACAGATTTCCCAGAACATGAAAATTAGTAAAAATCATTCAAGCACAGCAGCGAGGGCAGCTGTGATACACAGCTGTTTAAGTATAACTTCAAGATTCAATCATGGCACATTTTACTCTCATTCACTTTCCCTTCCAAAACCACTTTAAAGTTTATTTCTGTCCTTGAGGCACAAATGACAAATCAACAGCAGTGTTTTTCATGTTTTTGGCTTCAGCAATTTGGGCACATTTTAAAGGACAAACATTATCAACAAGTCTACTATCACAACAACACCGTGTTTGACAAATACAACCACAGATCCAGACTCTGCGTACACCCCTGTGGCAACCTTGGAACAATGAGCCGAAACTGATGTCAGGCCAACTTCTCAGTGTCATTTGATCTACAGAAGGCAGAACTGGATTCAGACGAGGTATTAAACTGACAAACATATTACTATAGGGCACAAAGTGACAAAGCAAACCAGCAGTCTTTCTGAGGACATGTGTTTGATTCTCATAATTACAGGCTGGGTCGTTAATGTGTGATCAGTTCTGGCTGTAATCTGCCTTTAACAGTTTAGAGTGAAAAGCCTGAGATAAACATCAGTGTTGAGAAAGCTTGATGTCCTCGGAGGAAGTGCGAGTCTGCCCTGAAGAAGAAGTATTGTTTCCGGCAGTTAATGAGTTACTTGTATGTAT